>NC_081826.1:46670000-47295000 GCF_030867095.1 Alligator mississippiensis
AAAGAATAAGGGGTAAAAATCAAGTTAGAGTACAAAAAGAACAGGTAAGCTGTTAGTTATTTTGAATATTTTCAAAGCAGTAAGCCTCTTAGAATACTCAAAGATTTGGATGAAATAACTGTATCACTAGAAGACTTGTCCATCTTTAAAAAGGGAGAAAGAGGATCAAGAGAATCACAGGGCTCAAGAGAATACCTTGAAAGATATTGGAGTATATCATCACAGAATCAATTTCTAAGCAGCTAGAAGAAAGCAAGGTAAAAATAAAAGAATTGCCAACATGGATTTGAAAGCAAGTCATACCTAATCAACCTGATTTTTTTTCTGTGACAAGGTGGTGAGCTTTTGAATGGAGAGAGAGGAGTTGTCTTTGGCAAGGCTTTTGATACTGTCTTCCATGACATTCTAATAAGTATGATAAGAAACTAGAAGCTAAATTAATCTTCTACAGTTGGGTGCATGACTACATGAATAGTCATAGTCAAAGGGCCCAGCTACACAAGACGTATATATTCATGTTAGCCTAGTTTATTGCGCAGTAGAGGTGCATGTCTACACATGTGCACCCTTATTGCACAGTAAAAAATGGCTAATTGCAACTAAATTTGATACCTGCAAATGCAGGTATCACATTTAGTCATGATTAATTAGTGCACAATAACATGTGTAGATGTGACCCAGCACTAACTTTAGTGCCAGATCTGCCCAGCCACTAGAGGGCTAGCCTGAGCCCAGACCCAGGGCTCCTGGCTGGCTGCCTCTCCTGCTCCAGGACTGGGTTGCCCTCTGGCAGCCCCTAGCTGCAGGGTATATAAGCCTGCAGCCATTTTGTGCCATGGGGCACACACTGCAGACACCTGCTGGAACCTGTGCACTCCCTGGGACCAGATCAGGCCTCATGTGCCCTCCTGGACAGGCCACAGGCTGCCTTTGCCTGGCCTGCCCCTTTTCCACTGGTGCTGCTTGGCCACAGATGAGTGTTGCAAAGGGCTACAGCTTGCCATACCCCTTGCCCCTTGCCCAACCCTGATATTCCCAAAGGGCTTCTGGCTGTATGTCTCTGGTAGCAGGACCAGCACCTGCTCCCTGCTGCTGCTCACCCCAGAGTCTCTCTTGTCCTTGCAAGTCCTGTAGTAAAATGCCTCTGCTATGTAGCTCCTAGTCCCTGGCTGTGCCCCTGTGCTGGGCACTGCTACCAGCTGTCCAGGGCCGGCATCACAGGGACAGCCGTGCAGGGACCCAGAGAGCCAGTGTGGGACATTATGTCAGCAACTTTCTCCCCATTGAGCCCCAGCCCTGCCCATGTGCACATGCCTGTGCTGATGGCCTGGGCCCTAAACTGGTCCTGGGAGGAGGTTGGCAACCTCATGGTGCTCTGGGACAGTACCAATGTGTAGAGGCAGTTCATGCAGGGCAGGCACTTAAATGCTCACATGTATGAGGCCCTGTCAGGTGGAATGTGGGTGCAAGGGCACTCCTGGTCAATGCAGCAGTGCTGCATTAAGGTCAAGGCCTTGTGGACACACTGGATGGCTGTGGCCAACTACAATCATCAGTCTAGTTGTAGCTGCAAGACTAAGGTCTTTATACAGGAGCTGACCAATATTTTGGTGCCCTGGCACTCAGGCTGTACCCCTTCAACTGTCAGCAGCAGAGGCAGCCTGCTGGAGCCTCCACCCCACCCTGACCCTTCTGGTGACATTCAGTGCCCCTCTGTCCTTCAGCACCCAGCCCTGTCCTACTTCCCAGCTGCTGCATCCACTGGAAGCTCAGGGAGCCCAGGCCAGAGGCTGCCTCACCCTTGATGCTGCCCCAGACTCTGCCATGAGTAGAAGTTGACAACATCACCACTGCCTGACAGTAGTGCCAACTCCTCCCCGTCGGGCACACGTGATCATCCATGCCAATGGGGAGGTCTACGCTGAGTTGCCAGCTTCACCAGTCCTGGACGCATGGTAAGTCTTGCACTGGGGGGAGCAGTCCTCCCAGTCCCCACCCCTGCCTCTGGCCCTGTTCCCCACCCTTGCCCCTGCCCACTCCCTGCCTGACCTGCCCACACTACCCTGGTCCCAGGATCCACCTTCCCCCACTCCAGAATGCAAAGAGGAAGGACACAGTTCAGAACTTTATTGGGCAACCCGTGTCCCCACAGCTGGGTGAGCATGGGCCCCTAACACTCTGAGGAATGCATCAATGCTGGTGGCAATGTTCTCCTTAGTAGTGAGGGGCAGGGATGCATAGCATTGCCACAGGTAGCTCTCCAATCACCAGTGGAGGGTGTGGGACAGGCCAGGCTTGCTCCCCATGCCATCATAGCTCAGCATCCCAAACCAGGAGTGCCGGTGTGTCCAGGGCACCAGGGGGATCATCATCAGTAGGGCATAGTGGCTCAGGTACCCCTCAGTCTGTCCTAGGAAGGAGAAGGCAGGCTGCCACCAGCCCCAGGGGAGCAAGCAGAGACAGGAGACTCAGTGGCAGCTGCCTAGGCCTGGGCCCACCCAGCCAGCTTACCATGGTCCCTGGGCACCCATGCATGACTGGCCCCTGATCTGAGGCTGGGCAGTGCACAGCCCTTGGTGCAGAGCATCCTATCTCTGAAATGTTGCAAACTCTCACAAAACACTTCTGTCTTTTGCCTCTGCAGGGCCAACACCTATGTGTGGGGGAGAGCCCACTAGCCCCAGTGCAGATGCAGGCTCTGGGTCACTGCCACCCACCACAGGAGCCATCCAGATGTGCCAGCTGAGCCAGCAGTGCACCATGGACCAGACTCTCCTGTTACAGTAACTGGTGATGGTGACAGAGGAGCAGAAGGTGCAGGAGCAGGCCTGGTGGATGGATGATGTCACCTGGGCAGAGGAACAGGACTGGGCACAGTGGGCCTGAATGGAGACCCTGGAGAGGGAGCACCTAGAGCAGCTCCAGCAGCAGAGTGATGCCAACCACCAGGCCCTGGATACCCACCTGGATCTGTCGGCGCATCCATGCTTCTGCCCATGGCCCTACAGGGCCCCTGGGTCCCATCCACCACCTTGCAGCAGACCCCTGCCTGGCCTTGGGAGGAGAACCTTGGGTGCCTTCTGCCCACCAGACCCCCTGGCCTGGCCCCCACCCTGGACCTGCCACCATCCACCTGGGCCTGGCCCCAGTGCTCCCCCCCACACCATGTGCCTGAAGACCTGGCTATGCAGGAGGCCACCACCTGTTGGCATCACCACATACCCTGGACCCATGGAGAAATGTGCCAAGGCTGGGGTGCTGGACATGTCCCCCTAGGCTCTGGTCCCTAGCCACCCCCTCCCCCTATGGCCCTCCACTCTGGGCTTAAAAACCAGAAATTTTGTAATTAGTTTTCCAACTGTAAATAGTTTTCCAATTGTAAGTGGGTTTTTTATTGTTGGTGGATGGGGAGGGTGGTCAAGGGGCTCTGTTGGTTGAGGGGGGAGGTGGTTCTGTTTGTTTATGGGGAAGCATGGAGGAATGAGGATGGATGTTGTGAGGGAAATAATTTCTACAGCTGTCCTGGGGCATGGGTGGGGGTGGTGTACCATGGCCAGTAGGAGGACAGGGTATGGGTCATTGCTGGCAGGGGCACAGGGAGACAGAGTGGACAAGGAGGGAGCTGCTGCATGTTCCCCTGTACTGAGCACACAGCTCCTGGGAAGGGAAGGGTCTGGCTAGGAATCAGAGGGAGGGGGTGTGTTTCCAAGATGGTTGCCAAGTGCTGGCAGCTGGCTCTGGATTCAGCATAACTGAAGAGCCAAGTGCTGACAGGCATGTGGCTGGAGGCTGGAGCTTCCCCAACCTACCACAGGGGCACATGGCAGGGCTGGAGGGACTTGGCATTAGATTTAGTGCGAAGTCTTTGCATTTGTACACACCTGCCAAAAATTGCTTACTGTGCATTAGCTTAATGTGCAGTAAATTTAGTCACACTTAAATGCATGTGTGGATGCACCCAAAGAGTAACTACCAATTGCTCCATGTCAAAACTACCAGGTGGTATTAACTGGGGTTCTCCAGAAGTGTGTTCTTGCTTTTGTGCTGTTCAAAATTTTCATTAATGATTTAGAAGATGGAATCTGGTGTATGCTTAGTAAATTTGCAGATCACATCAAGCTGGATAGAATAGCAGAGGATGGTAATCAGTTACTCTCTGTGTCCACAGGGCAAGAAATAATGCACTTAGATTGCAACAGGGGAGATTTAGGTTGGATATTAGGAGGAACTTTCCAATTATGGGGGTGGTTAAGTACTGGAACAGATTGCCTAGAGAAGTTGTGGAAGTTTTTAAGTGCGCATTAGTCAAACACTTGTCTCAGATGATTTAGAGAGAGATGATCCTATCTTGATCGGGGGGGGGGGGTGGACGCGGGTGGACTACACGACTTTGATCTAGCCCTATTTTCTCTTATTCTATTATTCTTGTAATTTGATCTTTGGTCAGAACCTTCAATACAAATAGTAGTACCTCTTTTTAGAAGAGGACTAAAACAACATAGGATTGATTCAAGTATATTTACCAGAAGAAGCAATAATGATCAATAGACATGAAGCACAGTATCCTGAGCTGCAAGTATGAACAAAAAGAGTTGAAGGGCATTTAAAAAAGGTGACCTGCAGATCTTTTAATGTCTGGTGATCCATGAAGGACTTTACAGAACCAAAATACAGCATGTGACAGAATTCTACCTACACATACCCTTTAAACATTTCCCTTAACAAAGGTGCACAAAACCAGCAGGGGGGATGGAGATATCCTACTATGTAGTTGAATCGCTGTGAAGGCTCAAAAATAAAATGACAGGGACACAGTCATTCAGAACTAATAGAGGAAGAAAAAAAATATATTATTGTTATGGGGAGAGACTCTCAGAAATATACAGAAATATATTTCAACATGCTGTGGGGGGGGCCAGCTGAGGCATGAGGGAGCTTTAGCCTGAGGTTAGCCAGCAGGCAGTCCCCACAGTGAAGCACCCTTATGCCCCAGCCAGACCTGTTAATGTCTACACATGTGCTGCTGCAGAGATTTTAAACTAATTTACTCCACAGCAGGGTAGTACTGTATTTACAAGTACTACCCTGCTGTGGAGTAAATTGGTTTATTGCAGCCTAATAGGGGTGCATGTGTAGACGCTGAGATGTTTACTGCACAGCTGATTAGTCAACTGCACAGTAAATGTCTTGAGTAGACACAGTCATTGAACCCAAGAATAAGTTCTCTCCACAGAACCAGCTCCCTAGCTCTGTGATTTCAGAGCCACTGGCCATCATCTTTGAAAAGTCATGGTCATCAGGAGGGGTCCTGGATGATTAGAGAAGAGCAAATATAGTGCCCATATTTAAGAAAGGGAAAAAGGAGAATCCAGGGAACTGCAGACCAGTTAGCCTCACCTAAGTCCTGGAAAAATCATGGAGCAGATCTTTAATGAATCCATTTCTAAGCCCTTGGAGAAGGTGATCAGGAACAGTCAGCATGGATCCACCAAGGACAAGGTATGTCTGATCAACCTGATCGCCTTCTATGCATAGGAGGATTAACAGATGGGCTATGTGGGCCCAAGCTCAGGGGCCACTACCAGTTCAAGGCCCCTGAGATTCTCATCAGCAGGGAAGCAAAAGCCACAGTTTAAAACTTGACACTGTTTTTGTCTCCCAGCTTTTGCATTTGCTTCCCTGTGAGCTGGGAGTGGGGCCTCTCCACCAATGGGACTGGGAGTGCCATGCTGCACCATGGCTGGCAGGGTGGGAGGTGCAGCCGGGGCCAGGCCAGGCCAGAAGTGCAGCTCTGTGCCTCTGCGGGCAGGCAACAGTGGCTGGGGCAGGGCCTTGTTGGACTATGGCCACCCCAAAATTCATCTTAGCCCCCCTGCAGCCACCCCTCCCAGTGCCGCAGCCTGCCTGCAGAGGCATGGCACAGCACTACCCAATCCAGCCCAGCTATGTGCATCTGCACAGCCACACAGGAAGCAGCCGGACAGCAGCTCCCTGCAGGTAAGTGTAACAGGGAGCTAGACAGAGGCATGGGCAGCTTTTAGTAGGGGTGTGAGGGTTGAGGGAGGGGTGCTGCCTCAGAGTGATCGTAAGTGGGGGAGGAGGGAGGTCCTGTGTGGGGAAAGTATGTATCTGGGTGTGCATGTGCCTTTATGTTTGTGTGTGATTTTGTGTTTGTGTGCATCTGTGTGTTTGTGTGTGTGCCTGTGTGTGCGTCTGTGTTCATGGCAGGGAGAGTGTTTTTGTGTCTACTTGTCTATGTGCAGAAAGTGAGTAAGAGTAGAGTGTGCATCTGTGGGTGTGCACGCCTGTGTGTGCACATGTGTGTGTGCGCGCTTGGCTGTGGCAGGGGAGGGAGAGGCAGGGAGCAGGGAGAAGAAGTGGGCATGTGCCCCCTCACTCCCAGTTTGGCGGGGTCCATCCAGCCTCCCCCACCAGTACCAGGAAGGGAAGGGGCCCCTCTCCGCCTGGCCCCCTACAGCTCAGCTCCCATGGGAGGAGGACGCCTCCAATTTTGTGTTTGCTCAGGGCCCCAATACATGGTAATCTGCCTATGCTTCTATGATGAGATAACTGGCTCTGTGGATGTTGGGAAACCAATGGATGTGGTATACCTTGATTTTAGCAAGGCTTTAAATACAGTCTCCCACAGCATTCTCGCAGGAAAGCTAAGAAAGTATGGGCTGGATGAATGGACTGTAAGGTGGATAGAAAACTGGGTGGATCACTGGGATTAGAGGGAAGTAATGGCTTAATGTCTAGTTGGCATCTGGTATCAAGTGGAGTTCCCCAGGGATGGGTACTGGGGCCAGTTTTGTTCAATATCTTCATCAACAACCTGGAAAAAGGCATAGAGTGCACCCTCATTAAGTTTGCAGATGACACCAAGCTGCGAGGAGTAGTAGATATGCTGGAGGGTAGAGCTAAGATTCAGAGAAATTGGAGGATTGGACCAAAAGAAATCTCATGAGGTTCAATAAGGACAAGTGCAAAGTTCTGCACTGAGGACAGAATGATCCCATGTACCAGTACAGGCTGGGGCTGACTGGCTGGGCAGCAGCTCTGCACAAAAGGACCTGGGGGTTACAGTGAACCATAAACTGAACAAGAGCCAGCAGTGTGCCCTTGTTGCCAAGAAAGTTAACAGCATACTAGGCTGCACTTGTAGGTGTGTTGCCAATAGGTCCAATGAAGTGATTATTTTCCTCTGTTCAGCATAGATGAGGCCACATCTGCAGTATTGTGTTCAGTTTTGGGCCCCCCCCTACATAAAGGATGTGGACACATTGAAGAGTCCAGCTGAGAGCAACAAAAATGGTTCGGGGGCTGGGACACATGACTTCTGAGTACAGGCTGAGGGAACTGGGCTTATTTAGTTTAGGGAAGAGAAGACTGAGAGGATTTGATAGCAGCCTTCGGCTACCTGAAGAGTGGTTCAAAAGAGGATGGAGACTGACTGTTGTCAGTGGTGGCAGATGACAGAACAAGGAGCAATGGTCTTAAATTGTAGCAGTGGAAGTTTAGGTTAGATATTAGGAAGAACTTTCTCACTAGGAGGGTAGTAAAACACTGGAACAGGTTACCCAGAGAGGTTGTGGACTGTTTATCTTTGGAGGTTTTCAAAACTGGCTAGACAAAGTCTTAGCTGGGATGATCTAGTTGGGGATGATCCTGTTTTGAGCAGGGGTTTGCACTAGATGACCTCCTGGTCCCTTCTGACCCTAATTTTCTATGATTCTAATTATGTGGACGTTTCACTGCTGATGAAGGTCAGAAAGGGCAGACTAAAGGGATTCCTACTATCATCCCCCTTTCAACTTTGCAAGGTCTACATACAGTAAAATTACGTTCATCCACTTAGCATCTGACCTGTTATCCTAACAGCTCTTCAATTCTGAGGTCTGAAATAATCTAAAGGAAACTTGAGGAGATTAGCCAGAGGGGCAGCCTGTAAAGATGGGAATGCCTACAAAAAAGTAGATGGAAAGCAGTGGAGGAGAATGGTGCTCAGTGAGTGCATCAATATGTGCCTCTATGCCGCCATTCCTACTGCACTGTCATTTCATACTTCCTTTTGGAAGTACTAGAAGACAGTGCAGTAACAGCTTGTACTGAGTTGTGCACACTGTGCACGGTTATTTTTAGACACTATGTCACTGTAGCAATGCGCTATAGTGGGGGAGCATGTTGCTGCAGCAATGTAGTGCAGTGTCACAGGTTTTGCCCATGAATGTTATGTCGCCGTTTTTCATTTCTATGGCAATATAGCATCATATGTAGACTCACCCAGTGAAAACTATGTCATGGCAACACTATGCATACAGCCAAGGTACTTACAATAGCACACATATTAAAACCAGGAGACAAGCCCAAGCCAAATCTCTTCATCCAAAATTTTACATGAAGATTCAGAGCTAAATTCTGCAGCAGGGTCATTTAGAATTTCTCTGAAGACAACCAACAATGGCTTCCATGGGAGTTTACTTGCACATGGGCTTAATCCATCATCATATGATGTTAAAATGTAGTAAAAACCATATGATTTGGCTCCCTGTTGCCAAAGAGGGTGCATAAGAACAAAAACTAAGACAAAGGTAAATCCTTAGGATAAAAAATAATTTTTATTGCTGAAGAGGAAGTAAATTAATTGGGGTCCATATCAGTTGTGATTTGGAAGATATCAAATACACGTATTCAGAATGAATTAACAAAAGGGTGCTCAATCTCCAGCCTGTGGGCCAACTCAGAACCATAAAACAATGGCATCCAGCCCGTGGGAATCCCTCTGGGGCAGGAAATTTGGTAGTGAGGAGCCAGTAGCAGTTAACACTGCCATCCTTTCCTGCTACCAAATTCCCAAGCCCTGCATGGCTGATTAGAGCCAGGCCATGCCCCTTCCTCTGCAGAGCCAGATCAGGGATGGGCCATATCCTTTTCTTTCCACACAGCTGAGTTGGGGCCAGACCACACCCTCTTCCCCCCACAGACCTGGACCATGCCCTCTGCCTCTCCTTTCCTCCCCCCCAACCCAAGGGTCCAGTTGGTGCCAGGCAAAGCTCCTTTTTACCATGCAGCTGGATTGGGGCCTGGATGCACCCTGCTCCCTCCACATGGCCAGATGGGGCCCCACTGCTCCTGCCCCAGGCACTCACTTGGGACCACCAACCAGATCTGGCACGTGGATGGATAGGGCACTGCATGGATAGGCACATGAAGAGAAGAGCATCTTTTACTGACTCGCTGATCTGTCTTTTAGCAGCACCTAAGTTTTCCTTGGTCATCTCCCATTCAGTTATTAACTTGACAAAAACTTGCTTATCTCAGGAGAGCTAACAACTGCTCCAAATAAATTAACAAAGTGTAGCTGACCACAGGTTGAGGAGAGCTGAAGCATGATTCACGAAAGCAGTTCAAAATGGCTGGCAACATGGTGAAGGCAACTCCCAGCTTTGTAGTAGGAACTCCCAGTCATGTAGTAGAGACTGGAGAGAAAGCAGGCTTGCGTTCAATGACAAGAGGGAATAAATCAATGGGTAAGGTAGCCTGGGTTGCAACCAGGGGGAGACTGAAAGCAAGAAAGCAATTGTTAACTGGATCCTGCATTGGTGGTAGTCTCTTGCTTAAACTCAAGAGAAGCACTCTCATTCAGTTTAAAAGTACAGGCAGTGCAGTTATCTGTTTACACTGGGTGATAGTTATCCTATCCCAGCCTGTAATTTTGTTTTGATCTGTTTATGACTAGTTCTATGAAAAGAAGATATTGCTACTATTAAGTTAAAGTACAGTATATATGTGATAGAATTTGAATATATGTAGACATCACTTTTTGTGCATGGCTAGGTTAAATGCTCTAAACACATAGTTATACAACTGAAATGAATATTTACCTGAAAGGCTAGTCCTTAAGGTAGACATGTTTTTCATTTTACATTATTCATGTAAGGCCTGGTTGGTTGATTGTTTTGCAGAAATTATTAAAAAGATAAAGAATCAGCTTTAATTTTTACATTTCTAGCCTGCTGTCTGTTCATGCTACAAATACTGGGCATGATCCTGAGACATGATAAACACTACTTATTCTCACTGAAGACAGTGGGAGCGGGCTTACCAGTTCTTAGAATTACACCATGAATAGCATTTAAGACAGTAGAAACTTTTTCATAAAGTTTTATATTTATTATCTTTAAAGACATTTTTACACCCTGTCTACAAAAGTAAGACCTTCCTTAAACGGTACAGTAGAAAGTCACATTATAATTTATACAGCAAAGGACAAGGGCAGAATGATCATATTCTCTGCAAAAGAACTGAAATACTGTATAGATATGATAATCCATAGGTGTCACTAGCCAAAACCACTTGAGGAGGCTTCTCAGCTAAGAGAGGGTGAAGTAATGGTAACAATTTCCTCAACTGTCTAGCTGTATCAATTCATCACAACTAAAAGATTAGCTGCCAATGAGAGATGAATAACATTCCTTCCAAGCCCTTAACTACTGAGTGCTAGCTAGCCAAAGAGGGTCACTCAAAAGTGGAGATCAGTCAAAGTTAGAATTATGAATCTGAACTCTGTTACATCATGATAATGTTTATTTTGTAGCAAAAGGGGGCGAGGGGAAATAAGCCTGTGAATTATTTCTCCTTCTGTTTTAATTCTTCATGTCTAAAACCAGAAGGGGGTTAGTTTACTATTCTCTTACAAGATTTCTGCCAATCTTGTAGAAACAATTGATTTTGCAAGATTGCAAGTAGTTAATGTCACAAAATGAGATGTTTTTGTTCAACTAACAATATTTTGGAACTATCAAATACAAAAGTAGATTCTCATGCTTTCGATCTACCACCTGTCTAACACCTGTGTAGATTTGCTTCTGTAGCTCTATTTGATAAAACATTAGGGTATTTTTGCCCCTTCTGGTTTACTGCAATGCCTTTCCCTCAGGATGGATTTATTTTTGGGTTAAAATACCTTTTAATAGAAAGCAGGGTAGATTTGCACCTTATAGACCAACTATATCAGAAATGTATAGCATAAACCAGGGGTAGGCAAACCCCAGCATGGGTGCCAGACCAGGCACATGAAGGTATTTTGCTTGGCACATGCACCTTAGGGGGATGGTGGGGAAGGGATCAGGGTTGTGCTGCCATAACAAGAATTGGACCCTTCTTCCCTGCTGTCTACCCCTAGCACTGCCCAAAAATGTCACTGACCTATGGCATAAGCTTTTGTAAGTAGAGGGCTTATTTCATCAGATGCTGTGAAAGGACTGCAGGAAGCAGAGCTGCTAAATAGAAAGCAGTGTTTAGAATACAAAGGGTGCATCTACACATGCAGCTAATTCAAAGCAATAAACTCTGGAGCAGTTTGAGCCAGAGTAAACTACTCTGGGGCACGGCATCTACAGGTGCACCCAGGACAGCAGCAATTTGAGCAGAAGCAGAGCAGTTTATGCCAGGGCCACTCCAGCTCTGCTCTGCTCTGGGCTCTGGGTGGTGGCAGCAGGTGGTGGCTGGGGCATGGGAGTGCTGAAAGTGCAGAGTCAAGTGGCTAGGCAGCAGGTAGGTGTCTGGCCCCCTGCTGCTTGGGCTGACTGGGTTTTACACCCTTGGTCAGTTTCTATACATGCATTTAATTGCAGTTAATTACTCAGCCATAAGATAGTACTGTCCCCAACATGTAGATGGTGATGCTTTACTCCACAGATAATTAGTCTACTGTGCAGTAAAGTGCACATGTAGATGCAGCCACAGGGTAGGGAAGGGAGAAGAAAATGGAGTGGGTACTGACTGGTGAGAAAGGCAAAGTGGGTAGTGGAGAGAAAAAAATAGTTAATCCATTGAGGGACGTAAAGTTTATAAAGCTAATTCAGGTAACAAAATAAGAATCCGTAGTCCCTTTTAAGACCATACTTAACAAAATCCAGTTTATGGATGATTTCTTGTTGCTCAGTTTCCCATTCAAGTTCAGTTTTTCATTTTGTTGACTAAAAACAGTCACTCTGAGATCAGTGATAGAGTATCCTGGGAGGTTTAGCTACTGAATTAGCTTTTATAACTTGTGTCCCTCAATGAGTTAATTACTTTTATCTCTCTCCTACCCCCTTGCTTCTCTCAGCAGTGTCCCTCCTTTTTCCGCCCTTTGCCTGCTCTTTGTGTTCTAATTACTGCTTTCTGTTTAGAAGTTCTGCTTCCTGCTGCCCCTTCACAATGCCTGAAGAAGCAAGCCTCCTGCGTATGAAATAGTTAGTCTATAAGGTGCAAATCTACCTTGCCTTCTGTCTTACTTCATACTAACATGGCTAACTACCTCATTTTTTTCATAGACAAGAAACAGATTTGATAAAAAAGAATTAAAAGTTCAGACTCTAGAACCACAGTTTTCCAAATTTTCAGGGGTGCAGATGGAGCATTCTGGGTGTGGAAATTAATTAAAAATTACATATACTTCTCCTTCAATTTAAGATTCACAAAAGACACCATTATTCTGTTTTATAGGCAGTGGGTACATTTATCCCTGGTGCAATTTAACAAAGATGTAATGGTGTGGCCGGGGACCCAGAGCAGCAGCAACTTCCAGTTGCTACTGCCACAGCACAATCACACAATCATGCAACTACAGTAACAGCCATTTTTCCACCCTATGCCACCCCACCCGAAGTTGGCAATAGGGGCAGTTGCCCCCATCACTCTATCCTCTCTCTCTTCTCTCTCCTTTGTATGGCATCAGATATCAATTTCCAAATCTATGAGACACTGTCTAGCCTTATCACTCAGTATGCCGTGCTGTTTGTGGGACACAGGATTCATAGAGAGGACTGTCCAAGATGTTCATCTTGTGAAGGGTTGTTTTGAAGCATCCATATTTCAATCTGTTCAGCTTGACCCACACTTCTCTCTCAAGGTTATGCCCAATGGGGGACTTGTTTGGTGTTGGTATAAAACTTGTTTGGTGTTGGAGGGGACCAGCAGGCATTGGGGGAGTCCCTGTTCCCCCGAGCACTACCAGAAGTGACAAGAAATAATGGTCACAAGCTGGCAGAGGGTAGATTTAGACTAGACATCAGGAGGTGCTACTTCACTGTCAGGGCGGCTAGGATCTGGAACCAACTTCCAAGAGAAGTGGTGCTGGCTCCTACCCTGGGGGTCTTTAAGAGGAGACTAGATGAACACCTTGCTGGGGTCATTTGACCCCAGTACTCTTTCCTGCCATGGCAGGGGGTTGGACTTGATGATCTGCTCAGGTCCCTTCCAACCCTACAAACTATGAAAATGTGGTAGGAATAAGCCTGACATTTCCCAGCAGTCGGCACACACCGTTGCTGCCTACAGGTTTGGTTCAGCATCCTTAATCTCTTCCACGAGCTTGCAGGCTTCATGTACAAATGATTTATGACTTTTAAGCCTCTTAAACCTCTATCTTTTTTGGGTCTTCAGTTAACAGTTGATGGAGCGGGTGATTTTTGTCATCACTTGCCCCTGTTTTTGATTTTTCTGGGTCACTTAGGGTTTTTTTTGTTGATTTTCCATCTGTAAAATGAGGATAACAATATCTCCCTACCTCTCAGGACAAGGTACTGCCCATCCAGCCCACTGGGCCAAAAAACTGAGTTTGGTTTCCTGGAGAAAGCTAATATATACATCACTAGAGATCCTCCCTGATGAAAGAATTGAAGGAACTCAGTTGTGAGTAAAGCGGCTCCTTTCCAAAGCCTAGGCTATTGTAGCCCTACTATTGTTTGCCCTACTTTTCTGTGGGCAAATCAGAGGCCACCTACAGGCATTATAGTTCTACCAGGAAAATCACCACTCTCCTGACAGAAATTACAAGCACACAAGTGTCACCTCTGGGAGAAAGACTGTCTAGGTCTAAAAGATCTCCCCTGTGAGAGAAATTCTGTCACAAGAGTAAACTTTTGTGCACTCCCTTCCTAATGTGGTCTGGGAGGGGAGGAAAGCAGTAGCAGCCGTTCCTTGGTTCTTCCCAAACCTGGGGACTACCTGGTTTGGGGAATGGGTTGGAGGCTTGGCCCGGCTGATCTCCTCCTGTCCTGGACCATTCCAGGAGGGGAGAGGAGCAGCAGCTGCTGATCCCACCTCATTCCCAAACAAAGCACCTTCAATTTGGGGAAGAGGTATGGGGCTTTGCCTCACTGCTGCTCCCTGGGGCTGCAGGTACTGGCTTTGTGGATCTCACACAGGGGGAGCTTCCTCTCCCCACATAGCACCTTCAAAACCAGTGCTCACAGGCTGGCTATGGACCCCAATCTGGGAAGCAGGCAGGGGGGTTCACTTTGCTCGTCCAGTCTTCCAGGACCTGGAGGAGTGGGGTAGCTGTTGCTACTCCTCACACTCTCACTCTCACTAGTCAAAGTAGGGAGCAGAGTCAGAGGTCCCAGTGGTCTCCCCACCTACCCTTCAATGATAGAAATGGCTGTTATGATTTTCCTTTAGGTAAAGAATGTTCAAAGCAAATAATGGGGCATTTGCTGTGATTCTTAGGAATTCTAGTCTTAAAAAAGTGCTTAAAATGATTATTCTATATTTACCAAGAAACTCTTCTGCAAAGAACATGCTATGAAAGCAGATGTGCACTTCATATCCAGAGACCTAAGGAATGGACCTATTGGTCTCATTTCTATCATGTAGTCCAGGGGTTCCCAACCTTTTTATACTGAGGACTGGCAAACTGTGGACCAAGAAGTGACTGTGGACTGGCAAACTGAGGACCAGCAGTGACCAGCATACTGCAGGCAAGCAGCCAACCCTTGACTGCTGGTCTGCAATATGCCAGTCCCTTCCAGTCCGCAGTTTGCTGGTCCGCAGTTTGCCAGTCCACGGTCACTCCCAGTTTGGCAGCCAACTCTCCTGCAGACTGGCAGCCAACCCTTCATGGATCGGTACCAGGACATGGCCTGGGGGCTGGGAACCCCTGCTGTAGCCAACAGACATTAGCCTTTATTAATATCGAAATATTTTTTTCCAGAAAAAACAGATATATTTGTTATCATGCTTTGGGAGATTGATAAAAGTTTTGCTTAAATCTAATTTTGCCTGAAAATTTCTTATGAATACTGTATATACATAAATACAGAATAGCTGGGTAGTAATAAAATAATGTCATATTTACCACTGTATATGAAGAATGCAAGAGAGATCCATGTCAGCGTTTATGAAAGTAATGTATGCCTCTATTTGATTAATATCATGGGCTGCTGTGGCAGGGCACTCTTTGTGCCTGCCACTTTAAGGACCAGAAGGCAGCAGCCAGCAGGTGCCTGATTAGGGCAGTCATTTTAAATTCAGGGCTGCCCATATAAACAGGGCAGTTCTGATGTTGGAGGTGAGGCAACAACATTGCCTGGTTGAAGGGCTGCTGATATCATCTGGAGGTAAGAGAGGAGCTGTAGGGGATGGTCAGGAGGCTCCTGGTCCTGGGCATGACCTAAAACTTCACCCTGCTGGGAGTGGGTGGCCTAGTGGG
This sequence comes from Alligator mississippiensis, assembly GCF_030867095.1. Taxonomy (NCBI): domain Eukaryota; kingdom Metazoa; phylum Chordata; order Crocodylia; family Alligatoridae; genus Alligator; species Alligator mississippiensis. The sequence continues at coordinate 46,685,479 of NC_081826.1, forward strand.
GCTCCCAGTGGTGCAGGAGCCCCTAGGAACTGCCAGGCCAGTTACCATGCTGGTGAAAGGTGGGTCAGGATGCCTTAGCTCCTAGCCCCCACAACTGGGTGGGTTACCCCTTTGTTTGGAGGGCCCAGAGGGTGGATCCTTGGAGAGAGAAAAAGGGCCATAGACTCAACGCCTGTCTGAACTCCCCCTGACTGGCCCATGCTGGGGTCAGGACTGGAAGGGTTGAAGGCCTGGGGGCCCACCACGAGGAATGCCCAAGAGCTGAGGGCCTGGGGCTCTGACTGGTCTGGAGGTGGCCAGAGCTAGAGAGCTGAAGGTCCCGGTGGGGAGATCACACCCAAAGCGGGATCAGTTCAGGGAGCTATGTTGTCCAGTATGATGGAGGAAGAGTCCACCTGAAGGGAGGAATCCAGGTGGGGTTCAATAGTAAGATTCTGGGGCCCAGAGCAAGGGGCTGATGATTAAGAGAACATAGATGCCATCTGCGAGGCTTGGGCTGTGGTGTAGAGGAGGAATGGAGCCACAGATAGTGTCCCCTGGCATCAGCGCAGTAAATGGGCAGCCTCCTGCTTAATTAACATCCATTAATTAATTATACCAACAAGACGTGCTGGGAAGGAATGTGGGCAGTTAGCCCAGGAACAGGTGGGTGGGCCACTGGGAAGTTGGCCCCGACAGGCTCCCTGTTACAGCTGCCTATACATGGGTCTGGGGTGGGCGAGGGGTGTTTTAATTAGAGTGTTTCCCTGAGAGCCACTCTAATTAAAATGCCTCACCATTATGTGTATTAAGCCCCTGCGGGTTTAAAAATGGCTATGGGTTGTTTTATCTAAACCTCATTTGACCAGGTTTAGATAAAGTGCCACAGCAGTAATTTTTAAATGCACAGGGGCTTATACACGTGATGGTGAGGCCATGCTGGAGCATTCTAATTAAAACATGTTCCAATTAGAATGCAAACCAGCATGCATACAGGCAGCCATGCTGTCTGCTACCTGTGTCTTAGATAGTTCAAGCCTTGGACAGTTTTCGACAACTTGAGAAATAGACAGTTCATTTCTCAGTAAGCAATGCATGTGTCAGTTCTGGTGAAAAGATACCTAGCACATTCTTATCAAAAGGCTGGCTGATTAATTGGGGTACATAAGGAATAATCTAAATGGGCAAAATAAAAAAAAGAATATTAGAAGGGCTACAGATTGATTCTGAAGATGAATGGGATGATTTTTAGGGAGAAAGTCAGCATCTGCTCCCAGATACTGGATATTTGGAGCTACCTAATTCTTGAGGGAAAGAATAAGTTTCGGTAAGACAGTATTTGTATAAGTTTTTTATTGTTTTAACACTTTTAACATTCTTGTGAGAAGCAGTTTATGAATATTTGTGCAGCATTGTAGCTGGGATAATCAGCACAAAACAGCAGGGCTAATTAGTTCCTCCATAATGCCACATGAATGTGGCTACAGTGCTTCCAGTTAGGGAGGTAGGATGTGTGGAACGGCACAACATGTTTGAGGATGCTTTTACTTGGCAAGCTTATGTTGACATGCACACAGTGAGTAAATAAAGGTGCTGTCACCTGCAGCCCCAGTACAAGCACAGGGTTCCAGCCTGAGAGAAGCCTAAATCTGGCATATGCCAGGGTTGTCCAGGAAACGGCTGGGTGACGGTACAATTTACCTTGAATCACAACAGTGGAAAACAAAGCAATTCCCCATAGGACATGAAGGCTGAAACTAAGTGTTAGTCAGCTACTGTAGAATACATAAGGACTTGTGTACTGTTGAATAAATTAGACTGCCCGAGGCCTATGGTAGTCCTGTTTGTAAACGATTATTTTACAGACCAAGTCATACAGAAACAGAATATATCTTGAAACCCCACCACATCAGTTAGACCACAAATAAGTCCTTTTGCTAGACAAAGGGGCCTATGGGATATGCCTAATAAGACAAAGCTACTGCAAGATAAAATGTTTCTGTGAGTGTTCCATGAAACAAAGGAAAAAGGCCCCTGGAGCAAATGGGTCTATTTAGTGAATACCCATATAGCTCTGAGCTCCCAAATGGGGCCTGCATAATAGCAAGCAAAGTCCTGGTACAAAAGCAATGAGATGAAGTCAAGCCACCTTATAGTACATATCTATTATTTCTCCACTCACAGGCTCACACAAACCACTACCACAACCTCTGTCCATCACAGATCCCACTCCATAGCCTGTTCTCTGTCCCTCACTTCACACTTACAAATACATTCTTTATTTTTATCCTGGTACTCCTAGTACTGGATGTTTAAGGACACTAGGCTGTGTTGAAAGAGAGTAATTTGATGAAAGTAGGTTGTATTGGGTGAACATAGGATGTGCACCAAAGAGCACTTAGTGTGTAATAGAAAGCTGTAGAGGTGCAATTCAGATTGTGGTATGGACTGTGGTGTACATGAGATGTGGTAATAAGAATAATACATGTCTGAGTAGAAGAGAAAGTGTGTACTTGTAAGTAGCAAGGTAGATTAACTTTGCATTTCTTTGCCTCAGGTATGTCATATTTGTGGTACACAATCTGCTTCAAAACAAAGCTTGTCTGTTAATTTACTAGGTTATTTTAAGACTTAATAGGAAATTGGGGTAGTAGTAAAGCTGCTCATGAACTCTTAGGTGTATCAGCAGTTTCAGTGACCCCTTCTCTGTTGTAGGAAAGAGCACTGTTGTAGCCATGATGGTCCAGGAATTATGCCACAGGCAAGGATTTTTTGGGTGATATCTTTCATTTGGCCAGCTTCATAGTTGGGATAAAGTTAGGCAAGCTTTCAAATACAAGGTGTTCTTCAGGTCTGAGGAGGAAAGGATGCACAAAAAATGAACTTGGCCCTAACCAAACATTTCAGAATTGTTCTTTCAAAAACCTGTCCTATAGGGTCTATATGATCCACCTCCCTGCCAAGTTTTTACAGTGTTTTAAGACAGCGGAATCCAACATTTTTGGCAGGCGTGTAATAAATTAGCCTTGCACTCTCCCGAAGTGCCACTCTGATCCCTGCCCAATCTGCTGGTCTGCTTTTTGCTCTCAGCCCTGTGCTCCCTGCTCAATTTGCAGCTTTTTCTGCTTCTTGCCCCACCAGCTGATGTGCTGTCAGTCCCCTCCAGTCTTCCACAAGCCACACACAGAGGCGGCCCATGTCACTTGTACCAGTGCCACAGGTTGGCCACCTCCGTTTTAAGAGCGATCAATCGGAAGTGAAAAGTAGATCTGCCAAGGAAACACTTTAGCCTAACCCAAAGATCAAAGACTCTAATTAAAAGCATAAGTAAAATCAAGCAAGAAAATGCCCAGAAAACTCACAGGACATAAAACCCAAATCCTTTATAGAAGTTCACACTGATTCTCTTACTTTCAGAGAAAACTGTAACTTATGTCCCATCACCACCTGCAGCTTGAGCACAGAATAGTTGTCAGGCACTTTCACAATAAAAGTGGAGCCAGTGCTTGTTCAGTTCCAGTTTGCTAATAAAAGGCGGCTCTCAGCCACACTTCATGCTTGATGGACTCCAACTGCTTCTTTTAGGACCTGAGAAATATCTACATTTACTTGAGAAAATGAGATCTTCTTGCATGAGAATGAGCAGTTTAAGCCCTGCTGATCTCCACGCTGACATGGAACAGGAGTTTTTCTTAGACCTAAGTGCAGTACCTCATCTATTACCAAAGCCTGTCTTCTGCTAACCCAGATACTGTTACTGTTAAGCCTATGAAGAACTTCAACGTTTGTCTTTAAAGCAAACCATAAAAATACCCTGATTGTAAAATATAGCTCTGCAAATCATTTCAATGGCTATTTATCCTAGCTGTTAAAAATTGATTGATATTTAGTCAATCTCAATGTCACTCAAAAGCTGTCACATGCATACTGTGTAAACCCCCTACAACTGTCTCCTGATGGAAGTCCAGCCTAATCCTGAAAGCTCTATTGAACTTTTAGATATAAGGCTCAACCTGCCACTTCTCACTTCCTAGTCCACCATTTTCTAGTGTTTGAGATTTCCTCAGGTGTGAAAGTAGCTATCCAACAATTCCCTGATCCTGATTTCTGGCCCTTCTGCGCTCTACTTCTTCTCTTGAATGCCCAGACAGAAGAAAGAGCCCCGCCCCCAAAAATCCACAGACTGAAGGGCTCTATTGCACAAATAATTAGCACACATGGGCAGCTCTTGTGTGGATTATAGGGTATGAAATATAAGAAAAGGGACAATTTGTGTGTCTTGGACTGATTGAAGGTGACCTAAATATCAGCAGAGGCATATCTTTAGGCTCGGTCACAGTGCATGATTTTAAAAATATTGTCCTGTATTCAGGGGAAAGGCTGGCTTGCTTTACCTAAAATCCCATTCTTAATATAAATGTGCTGTATAGAGCCTGGATGCAGTCCTATGAGGGTTAGATAATAACCTCCAAGTGAAAAATAATGTCCTCTGAAATGAGAACTTCTGATATCAGTTCATCTGATTGTCATGCTACAGTGTATGGCAGTGAAATGAGAGAGGTCCACATTTAATATTTTAAAGTATCCAAAAGTAACCTAAATCAGCTTGTCATAAGCAAGGGATCCTATGGCTCTACAGAAATCAATTGCCCTCTTCCTTTTTTCAAGTCTGGGTATTGAGGAAAAAAGAATTACAATTACATTTGGTGGTTATCCTAAAAAAAAATCACAGATGCATATAATGTACCTAATTCAGAATCGTGAGTTTAATTCTCTTCTTGATGCCTAGGGGATAGGATTTATGCACCTAACTCTTCATAACATTAATTGCTCTGCTGTAAGTTGCAAGGTAAATCCTCTGGGCAAAGGAAAGAAAATAGATTTTTCACTACCTCAAATCAGATGAACAAAAGATTAAATTTAGGTATAGGAAAAACTCTAGATTGTGCCTGCTAAGTGCAGCGCAGAGAGAGACAGTGAAGAATTACTTGTCCCAAACAACATCTTGAGACATTTTACATCCCTGAAGCATTTCAACATTTGGAACCCCCCCAGCATAAAAAGCAAATATATTCATCACACCAGCACATGAAGGGAATTAACCACACTCCTCATTGCATATTAATCTTTTCCCATGTTCCATTGCATAGCATTATGGGCAAAGGTCCATGTCCTCCTGAACAGCCTCTTTGAGGACCATACATACCAAAAAGACAGGGCAGGAGTGGTTCATATACTCCTTTGAGCACAGGGAGTACCCTTCCTGTCTGGCCTTTATGTAAGTCTCAGGCTTGGAAGTACATCTCTCCTCTTGCACACCTTCAAAAGGAACGGGCAGAACCTCGATCACAGAAGTGTTTCCCCCCTCCGCCCAACTTTCTTAAATGGGTTAATGAAACAGACAATTTGGATGCAGCAAAATTGAAATAATAGTAGAAGAAACACCATTAGAAGTATATGGTGGATCTGATGCACTTTATCCTTCTCATGTTAAGGTATTTGGTCATGTGTCTCACACACACACACACACACACACACACACACACACACACACACACACACACACACACACACACACACACACACTGCAGAGCAGAGAAAGGAAGGTACACAGTACTTTTAATCATGTTGCAAAAATATTGCTGTGATTAAACTCAGAAATAAAACTAAAAAGATGGGCCACATCTCTAGATTCCATCTTTTTTTCAAAAAAAGAAAGAAAACTCATAGATAGTCATAACAAAGAGAGAAGCTTTTGTGCCAATCCAAGAAAAGTGAACATTCTGAGACAATTCGAGACTCACTGCCATGGATAAGGATCTATATCAAGTCAATTAAAAATAACTTGTTAAAAATAGCCTCCCCTCGGTACCCAAGAAACCATTCTTATTAGGACACATTGTTATGTTCTGTAACCTTACAAAGAAACAACGTTATCAAATAAACTGACCTGGTTTACTTTAATGTCAGCTAATTCTGTATCATCCACGTGCCATGTTAAGGAACCAACCACAGTGGGTAGTATGGAGCAGTTTGTAGGTAATTATAATGAGATTTGATGCAGGTGGGAGCCAGGGATGTGTAGCCTTAGTTGGGAAGAAATTATCAGGCTGTTTTTGATACAGACAGAAACCATATTCAAGGATGGCAGTTAAAAGACCAAAAAAAACAACAAACAAACAAAAAAAAAACAGAGAGAGAGAGATGAGATGAGAAGGGACTAGGTTTTTTGGTCTTGGTGAAATATGTTCACTTCAGGGCCCAGGAGAGGTGCACATGAGGTAAGGTCACTTGTACCAGATCTGGTGTAGGTGTGTACCAGATCCACTCCCACCTCTATCACCCCAGATATGTCGCCTGCACAAGACCAAAGGAGGAGAGGTATAAGATCAGCTATGTCAAGGATAATTCCTATAAACAGCTAGAACAGACTGATGAATGAGAAGCATAGACACATAGGACCTGAAATCCTGGGTCATCAAATCTAGTCCTATGGTATTGTATATAATCCCATATGTAAATTGGTAAGACTCCATTTTAAAAGTAGTAGTTAGCTGTGCTTACTGGGTCCAGGGAAGAAAGGGAATCTGAGGGTGCTACACAAATTCCAGTTTTTAAAAATAATTCCTGCTGGGTTGTTTCTGCTTTAATACTTAGCTACTGAAATATTTTCTAATGCATATTGCTATAAAAAGGAATGAAGCTCCCATTCACAATATGGAATTCTACTTACTCCAAGAAAATAGAGAGTTCCTAACAGTGAAATTAATTAATAGAAAACTCCCAAAAGTTAAAATAAAAACTAAGGCCCCAGAACAAAATGGCTGGAGTAATTAGTTTGGTCATGCAATATTTCAAGTCTATATTTTATGGCAGCTGTTTAGAAAAGAAGAACTTTTATTTAACTACACTATGTAGTAAAAGTTTCTAATTGTACTTTGGAGAGTAAAAAAATCACTATGGAATGCAAATATACAATTTGATGTCAGTTCTTCCAGATTATGGAATAATGTAAAATTTAAAGTCTATTTTTACAGCAAGGTTTAGGCATAATTAATAATGACTTGGAATACTAAAAATTAGATTTTTTTTAAATTTAGCATTCACATTGTAGATAGCCAATGTCAGCAACAACAATAATATCATTCTTATAGCAAGGTATCTGGAAAACTGACAGTAGAGGTAGCCTCTTTCAGCAACCATTGAACTGGGGCTAAGAACTCTTGGTATGGATAGTGACAGAGCTCCTGAAACTTCTCAGTTAAAAGGAAAATTGTAAGAGAGAAATGCCATTTTAGGTACTAAATCCTGTGAAATGTTCTTGGGAGGTAGGAACCAAACTGCTATTTGTTCCTTTGAAAATGTTTCCTCAATGGTTACAGCCAAATTCTGCCATTGGAAATATATATCTTAGGAAATCCCACAGAAATCCTTATGAGCCTTAACTAATATGTCCCATGGAAGATTTACACTGAAGTGTTATTGAGAGGTTGTGTTGTTCATTCTGTTGCTACTGAGCTGTCAGTGGAATATGAGGTAATACCATCCTTTCCATTCTCCTTAGAAAATTCCTGAGGCAGTCTAGTGATTTTTATTTAGAAGTATGTCTTACCTTTCAGTTGGCAGGTAAAAGATGCATCTTTAGAAAGAACACTCCTTACAGAAAAAAAGAAAGTAACAGCAGCAGGAAAAAGAAAATAAACATTTAAGTGTAATGCCCTCACATTTCCAGACTTGAGAGAAAAAAATACCATTTCACTATTACTGGCTCTCATACAGTATAGTATATAACAGTACATAAACTACTCAAATACAGTCAGCTTTTGGCTAGCCTTTTTTGGATGAGCACATGGAGGGCATCAAGATATTGTTCTCCCACCACTGCATTTGACTGGTATATGATACCTGTACTGGCCAGAATTTCACTGTCGTTGTGGCTGCTCTTCCTTCCCACATTACCAGTAGTTATTAGGACTGGCTGAGCTTGGAAGATACTAGGCTACATGCGTTTCACAGGTGGCAGAAATACTGCTTTATTGTGCATGTCACAGGAGGAATTCTGGCTGACCCTCGGTATAGCAGACAGGCAGTATTTTGAGATATAACAATCAGAGGGTTTATATGAATGTAGGGACTCTTGCCATATGAACTATGTAACCCCTAACCCATACAATTATTCTGTGTTCTATGAAACTTGGCACTTATAAGAAGGATAAGAAAATGCTGTGTTTCAGTCAATCAAGGAAGTCAAGAGCAAGGATTTGGTTTTCCTAATAATGAAGAGTATTCTACATTTTTCACATCTCAAATCTTGTATGTAGAAAAAAGCTATTCTACAATCTGAAAAGCATAATTATCTGACTCACACAGTTGCTTCTAACTCTGGGTTCACATGCCTTTCAAAATAAGCCATGCTGGAAGTCTGGATATCTAGAATTATGATTACAGACACAGGCTGCTTTGCACCACTTCAGCAAGGCTGGCTTAACTATTTTTCTCCTAAGGACTTCACTTTTGTAAGGTAAGTCCTCAGGTGGTACAGAGCCAGCATAATTATTCCACACCACACACTGTGCTGAACAATAAGGGGGCCACTCCCGAAAACCTGTGCCAGATGTGTATCCATGTGCTGTTGACTTTCATCTCATTTTACAACTTCCATCCATTATGCTAATCATATTATATCATTGGAACTCTGGTTTTGGAGAATATCAACATTTACCTTGATCTGCCTATCCCTCTCAAAAGCCAAAGATATCTGAGCTGTTCTATGACATGTCCCCTTGCTCAGTAGTTCTCTAAGAAACCTATAACAAATAATATTCAGAGCTTTCCTTCTAGGTCAGCAGCTTGCAAACTGTTCTTTAAACTTGATTAAAATGTTTTATTTCCCCACTGGCCTGAGAACAATAAATGGAAGAGTGTCTGTACTTTATATTTCCCCCCTTCAGAAATTCTTCATTTTCCTTGGATTGGGATTAAGGACCACTGTCAGACTCTCCTTCATTTTTCTCACAAATGAAAATCCTTAAAAAGAATAACTCGGGGCATAAAATGAGAATGCAGTGCTTTGAGCAATTCCCTGCACCTTGTGGTCATTTATATTAGCACAAAATAACAGCAGATTGAAAAATACTTTCATGATAATCCAGTAGCATTTTACACGTCACACAGGTATCTCAATAACTAGCTAGCCATCCTTGTGTTCCATGGCTTTCAAAGCTAAAATGGGATAATAGGAAATAGAAATTATAGTACACCTCAGCATTACATGTCAGTTGTTATTGTTATCTGGCTAATCTGGAATTATTCTGTTAACTTCTAACCTTCAACCTTGTATGCTACTCTTGTGTTACTTCAGCTCTAAACATTGTTTTCCAAGGATATCTTTACATGGCAGTGACTGTAGCACATACAGACATACTAATCTAGCTTTAAACTAGCCTAGGTACTACTAGTGGTGTGCTCTAGCACAGTATTCAATGCAGGCTGCAATACCTTACCATACATACTCAAGTAGTCAGCTTGAGACAACATCCGTGCTAACAGAGCTTCACTGCTAACAGTATGTGAACCAGATAGATTAAGCCTAGCTCAGGTATACCTATAGGAGCTGCAGTCACAGCAGTGTAAACAAAGCTAAAAGCATTAAAGTCTTAGAAGATGGAAATATAAACAGACTTCCCCCGAGTGATGGTGCTCCTGTGATACAGACTACACAGCCCCACTCCTTTGTGACTATTGGGTGTAAGAGTGAATTCAAGGAAATCAGACAGACTGGACGTGTCTAAATGTGTATTTACGCGTGCCAAAACTTAAAGGCTCATGAAGTTGATGTAGGCACACATCTACACATGGATGCACTAATCTGCATTAAGGCACATTAAATTGAGGCATGAATAACTAAGTCATGTTAGCACATGTGCAAATGCGCTAATGTGCATTAACACAGTGTCTATCCACTGATGCACACTGTGTTAATGCACATAAGTACATCTATACATGCGCTAATGTAATTTAGCTATTTATGCCTACATTTGATACCTGCTTTACGCAGGTATCACATTTAGGCACACAGAGCATTTTTACATGTGGCCCCGATACATGTGCTGGGCACTTTTAAGTAGTGAGCCGCGCTAATAAAAAGCACCCGTGTGTCACATGTATCAGTGGTGCAGCTTGTCCCCACATGGAGAAAATGATAGCAGGGTGCTTTGAACTAAAGCATATCAAATGTGTTTTATTTCAAAGCACACCACCACAATTTTCTCAGTGCAGAGACATGCTGCGCATACACATGACACGTGAGGCTGCCAGAGCACGTCAATTTACGTGTTTAATCAAGTATGCTCTGACATCCTGGATTTCCAGCACGTTGGAGCAGGTTCCCTGAATGTGTGTAAATGCCTACATAGCCTTAAATCGCCATTTTTAAGGTGCATTAAGGGCACAAATGTGTAGACATGTGCCCTTAATGCACTTTAAAAATGGCAATTTTAGGCTAAGCCTGCTTAAAAGAGGTTTGTGTAGATGCTCCCACTGAGAACGAAAACATTTTTTTTAAGTATGTACATAACAGTTCCTTACTGTACATAACAGTTAACTAGTAAGGAACTAAATAATAACTTCTTTCATTTCCACAATGAACCCTAGCTGTTTAGCAGAACATTTCTTACAAAATTAAAGAAAAACTCAGCGACAATTTTCAAAACTGTACACTAGCAAACATCCAACATGTCTTTGGCAACTCTAATATTTATTGTTAAACAGATTAAAAGAAACCATGCATGCCTGAAAAGGGACTAATTCCTGTGTGCTTTCTGAAGGGAGTAGTACCATCATTAAAGTCACTGGGATTAATTCTTCACTTATTTACTCAGTATAATTTCATTGTACTAGTGGAGTTACTGTCCTTCTGATTTTCACGAGTGTAAGTGAAAGAACAGTCTCATAAATTATGTTAGATTCCATGATGTGCAAGATCACAGGACCATAAGAAAGTAAGGGACTGAAAGGGACCTCATAAACTCATTAGTCTAGTCTCCTGGCTAAACCAACCCTGCCAAGTGTCTGTCTAACCTGATCTTAAAAATTTCCAAGGATGCAGATTCCATAATTTCTCTAGGTAGCCTGTTCCAATTTTTGACCACCCTTATAATCAGAAAATTCCTCCTAAACTCTAACTTAAATTTTCTCTGCCATAGCTTGAGGCCATTACTTGTAGTCCTGTCCCCTACAGCCACAGAGAAAAGCCCATCTTCATCCTTTCTATCCTTGACCTTCATGTATTTGAAGACTTTTTTTGTCTTCTTCAGGCTAAATAACCCTTTCCTCAGTCTCGGATAGTGTCAGTTAAATTCTTGTATGCTAAATGGTCTTCATTAAATATATATACTAGACTGGGTCAAAGCTTTTTAAATAATGTTTTAGTTTGGGTTTCCTTTATCTTGCCATTAAAAAGGAGGGAAAAGTCTCAGGAAATTTAGAAATCTTTAAAAAATTTGCAGCAAAAATAAACGGTATTTTAAAAGCTGTACATTTTTATCTACTATGCAAATATATCCAGCTGTAAGTGAATGAGTAAAAAAAAATCTAGATAATATATCATCCATTGATGATATCAAAAGATGTACATTTCACCAGCCTGACTTTTTTTTTCTAGAGTTAGACTTACTTGTAAGCATGGACAAATTAAATCATTCTCATAAGGAAGACAAACAATATCTTAGTGAAGGTAGAAGGTGAGAAGTTAATAGAATAATTTCAGATTAACGACATAGCAATAACAACTGACACCGAAATTATAGTACACCTCAGCATTACATTTCCTATTATCCCATTTTAGCTTTGAAAGCCATGGAACACAACTTCATTGATGTATGGCTGCATCTTTCCTCTTCTCATTCACAAATGCTGTTCAATTGTGTCAAGCTATCTATGTTCAAAGGGATTTGCCCAGTTTGTCTATTAATAATAGTTAATTTGAAGTAAAAGAAAATGAAAGACTATAAAAATGCATTGTACATCTCTCTTAACTAGATCAATAACGATAAATGTTAGATAAGGGCTGTCAGATTGCAAACATAATGTAAAGCTACAGAATCAAATAAAATAAAATAATGGCATATGAAAATAAAATGCAAAAATCAAGTTTCCAAAAGTAATTCTTATTTTTATATATCCCATTATATTACATGACACTACTCATTTGACTGGAAAATAGCGCATACATGTATCACATGATGGACTTAATCTTGCAATTTATATTTTCTGACAATTTTTACAGTTTTAACATTGCTACAGTTATCATATCTTCTACATACTTAACTCATATTCATAAATGATGGCAAATCTGATGTTAGATTATAATATATATATTTAAAGTGTTATTATATTGTTTCCTCTTAGCTTTCTTTTGTTTTTCCATTGGCTTTATAAAAGTTAATGTAGGAAGAGTTGGCCTTGATTTTAATAAACCCAAGAATTCAACATCTGATACTATGATTACCAATACTGAAGGCTGTAAGATGGTGTAGAGATACCTGAGCTAGCTTTCAACAAGCTGGATCACGTACCAATGAAATCCAACCGTGGCAGCATGGAGCACTGTATAGCTAACTTACTCTGCTGAGGAGTTCCAGTGCTTTGTGTCTACCTAAAAGTGTCTATAGACGTTCAGATATTTGGGGTATATTGTGCAAGTAATTATTCCAATAAATAAATAAGATGGAAAAAAGGAATTGAGTTCTTATGGTTTAATTTTTGTCTTGAGGAAAATCATTGAAGATCATTTTGAAAACATTAAAATATTGCGTCTGTTCTTTTTCTAATGCTTATGTAATTATCAGACATAGGATATAGAAAGACATTAATAACATATACTACCTAGGCTTTTCCAAAAGTAAGCTATTTTACCTACAATTGGGCTATACCTGAAAAGGTGTCTATAGATGTATTTTAATTATATGAATCAGTAATAAAATACTGAAGACTTATTGTGAGAATATTTTACCATTCGGAGGACATTTCCTCTTTACTTCCCTACTCTAACAGGCACTGTGGAGTTGTCAAGTACTTCCTTGTGGACTAACCAAGAAAGGCTATACAATGATTTCTTTGGCTCCCTGTGGATGTTACTCCAAAGTTCAGCCAGTGGAGGGGGTTATGTCATTCCAAATCAAGGTAACAGCAGAACTGAGCCTGTCTAAAACAGAGGCCCACAATGGACCCCTACTTGATAGTGCCACTAGAATACCAGCTCAGACTTTGTGTGCCAGGCCAGCCAGCACTATTTACTGCACAGAGATATTTACCAGAGCAAACAGTATGAATTCACCTCTCAATAAATGTCTTAAAACTCACTTTTAGACATATCATTGTACATTTTCTTCTTGGAATCACCATTGTTTACATTTTTAATACGGAAGTAGATAAATAAATATTTTAAATCCAGGAAACAGGAAGTGGTGTCCTTAAAATATATATTAAGTTGTTTCAAATCATAGATTCATAGATGCAGGGTTGGAAGGGACCTTGTAGATCTTCTAGTCTGACCCCCTGCCCTGGGCAGCAGAAAGAACTGGGCTCAAATGACCCCTGCTAGGTAAACATCAACCCTCCTCTTAAAGACCCCCAAGGTAGAAGCCAGCACCACTTCCCTTGGAAGTTGGTTCCAGATCCTAGCTGCCCTGACTGTGAAGTAGTGCCTTCTAATGTCTAGTCTAAACCTACTCTGTAACAACTTATGGCCGTTATTCCTTGTTACTCCGGGAGGTGTATCAATCAATGGAAGACAATTTGTTGTATTCCAGTTTCCCTGGCTTGGTTAACCCTAGACATATGATAGCAGTCCTAATGCCACAGAATAATCTTAAATTTTAAATTGGAACAAAATAAAGCATGAACAAAAATATGCGAACCTATTATATCCTCAAAATATATATACTGGCATTAACTGGCAATTTGCAAATTCCATGTATACTGCACAAATAGGCAAATCCACAAAGATACAGACATTGGCTGAAACTTGATAATGAACAAGAAAGATGGTTTATACAAAATGAAAAACATTATCAGAAACAGTTTACTTCTGGTACTGTTGTTTCTGCTGAGAGGCTGAGATTATAGTTGTAAGCGGTCTTTGAGGGTGCAGTAGATTTGCCCAAAGAACTTTGTCTGCCTATATCCTTAGGCCAACCTGGCTACAACCTATACCTCAGTAGAGCTCAAAGGTACACATCACAGCTTTAGGCAGAGACAAGCAGTACTATGATAGATCTTCCTTCCTTCTGCTTTGGACGCTTCGGACCAGGCTCACTTGGAGCTTGTGTGGGGTGATCCTGAGCATAAGACTCCCTGGCTTCCTATGCCTTGTCTTTTCTGACTCCCACTTGTCTAAAAGTATCTTGCCTCTGTTTATCTCCCTTTCTGATTCTTTTCTTGCATTTTCGCAGTGTTTTTTCTTCTTTTTCTTGGTGCTCTGTCCCCTCCCCCTCCACTTCCAGTTTCTTTGTCTGCAAGTTGTTACTTGACACCTTTTTTCTGTTTCTTCTTCTTTTCTTCTTTCTTTCTCTCTTTTTTTCTTTCCATTTTATCTGTCTGCCTCAGGGAGTTATCTTATTTATCTCTTTTCTTTCGAGAGGTGCAAATTATCCCCTTCTCTCTTTTTCTTTTTTTTCCCCCCATCTCAACTCCCTCTCAGCCTTCCCTTCCCTCACCCCTCCCTCCCCAATTTTGGGCACCCTCCCCCCCCGCCTCTTACTTTTATGGCTGCATTTCCAGACGCTTATCTCTGTAGCTAATATATACAACTTTATTGTTGTCATTGTTTCCTTAACTTTAGCTTTTGAAATTAGCCCTGTCCTAGCAGGAAGGGCTGCTCCTACACCCAGCAGCTGGCATGGAGATGCCTCTCAAGACCTCCCCCTTAGCCATGGCTTGAGGGTTCACACCCCTCATGTTGGGGTTGAGGTCTGCATTGGTGCCCTAGCTCAGACAGCATAACATACTTTATGCGGGTTGTGTTAATACAGTCCCAGTGATTTACGTGAGCACTTCCACCCTGGTCAACAGGGTGTGTGTGGAGGACCTGGACATCATGGGTGTACACTATCTTGTCACGCCCCTAAATACCCAGGTTGTGAGGGTGGTGATTCCCAATGTGCCGCCGCATGTGTCTGACCAAGAGCTGGCCAAGGGACCTGAGCGCTATGGGGTTCCTATGAGTTCCTTTCGCCAACTGACCATCAGAAGCAAGAACCCAAAGCTGAAGCATGTCCTTTCTTTCTGAAGGCAGGTTTTCATGCTCCTCAGGGAGGGCCCTTGGTCTCTGTCTTACTCCTTGCACCTCACGCTTGGTGGGCGGAGGTTTGTGATTTATTTTTCCTTGGGGGAGACCATGTGTTTCCATCCCTGCCAGGACCCTCCTCAGCCAGCGCCCAGGGTGGGGGGGCCCTTCTGGAGAGCCTGACCCTGCTCCAGCTGTCATGCTGGTGACCCAGTTGCATATGACCGCAGACAGGGACAGCTTGGAGGTGGGGGAGGTAACAGTGGGGGTACCAACCCCTTGCCTGTCTCCCAGCTTCCTGCATCGTTCCCTCAGGGCTGCCAGATCATGGCCTGGCCTGCTGTGAACTGAGCCTGCCAGGGAGATCCTGCATGTAGGCACCCTATTGGTGCTTCAACATCAGTCTGTTTTCAGACTCCTACTTCTGGGACTGCTTTGCCCATGTTTGGAGGGACTGGGAGGCCGTGGGACTGAGCTACTCCTCCTGGAAGTTGTGGTGGGACATGGGCAAGATTTCTGCCAGTCAAAGTCCTTCCTTCCTTCTGAAGCATTCATACAATGCCATTTCCCATGAAATTCCTATAGCCACTGCAATGCCAGGACCCTCACCTCCTAAGGCAGGCTCTGATATCAATTACACCATTTCACCAACCACGTACCTCTTCCTTTCTAGGTTCCCAACATTTTGTTTTGAATGCAAATCCACATTGGGATAACTAATGCGTGAATTCCTGGCTGGAAGGCAATGAACACCTTAGTAATACACTTGGCTCTAGATATAATAGAAGCCACAAACTAGATTGGATTCTTACAAAGTTATAAAAGTTTTCAACTTGCAATGATTGCACTTTGGTTCAGCCTCACAGGCTACGACATTAAGTGGTATTAACAAGTAATATTAACAGTTACCTTGAGCAGTGTATCTAGAAGAAGAGCTTAAAAAGAGAGGTGATCTCTCAGACAGCTAAGGCCTAAGTCACTCAGGAATCCATACACCAAAATTCAACACCTTAAATTGCACCCAGAAGCAAACAGGAAACCAGAACAGCTAGGAAAGAGTTGGTTTAATACATGCCCATCGTTTGCCACTACTTAAATAGTGGGCATTGCATTGGATCTTACAGTTCAGTAATACAGCCCAGAAATCACAAAGTCGCAGTGGGCTTGTCTGTCTACACATTCGTTAATGTATCGTTGTTACTGGGCATTAAGTTTAGTTCTTGCATAACCAAGTACTAAATCAATGTGCAGTAACTTGCGCTACTGCGCAGTAGCACCAGCCCATGGCTTTGTAGTGATGCTAACTGCGCAGTGGCCTAATACTACTGCACAGTACCATAATAGCACAAGTTTTGCCAGGCATACTACTGTGCAGTAAAATTATGCTACTGCGCAGTTATCTTCTTGTGTAGATGCAGCCAGTGACACAGAAAAGACTGAATCTGAAAGAAAAGGTCACAAACGTATAGCCAAGTACAAAGTTAAATGACACTGGGTATGTCTACATGAGATGCTAACCATGCAGTAGCCTAATAACACTGTGCAGTAGCATGTTGGGCAAAACTCATGCTAATACACTATTGTACCGTAACCTAATAATACTGAGAAGTAGCATATTAGCGCTATTGGTGCTGTGACAGGCTTCTGTGTAGTATTACTAGGCTACTGCACAGTTAGTGTCTTGTGTAGATATGATTACTGTTTGCTACCAGTGCCACCAGGGATTCCAGCACAATTGGTGTTGCCCCATGTCAAGAACTACTTTTGTTAGCAACTGGTTCTAATCAAAACTCCCATTTCAGTGAGACAATGGGAAAACAAAGACATCCCCTTAGTAAGTTTGATTAAATTGAAATCTGAAATTGAAATCTCCATAAAGATGTGCGCAATCCAAGTCCCCTGGTTATTTCCCCCCAACAGCTTCACAGTCATATCAAACAACACAAAGTTTTCACAAAACTATGCATCAGATATTATACACAGGAAAAGAGTAATTGTGCTTGCAAATGAAGAAAGAGCAAAGCTGCTGATGAATCATACCGTCCATCTCCAGAATTATCTAAACTTGAGGGGTCAATGGTATGAAAGGCTGATGGCAGATACAAAACAACTGGCATGGACACTAGACTTGTCCACTACTAGGTTGAGGTCATCATTAGGCAGTAAAGTTAATGTAGTTGAATGCTATGCTCAGTCTTTAGAAAGCTGCTAGAAAGGAATTGGAGAAATCTAAAAACTGCAAGTGACCTTCCATAAACGTCCATGAGTCCCACAGAACCTTTCAGGTCTTGTTGGAGTCCAGAGTGTGAATGAGCTTTTCATGAATTGATGTGCCTATGCTAGCATTTGCCAACCTGAACTGCCCATTCATCGTGCACACTGCTTAGATGGACTGGGGGCCATCTTATATCAAATGCATGATGGAATGAAGTAACCTGTTGCTTTCACAAGTTGGGGGTTGATGTCCAGTGAGGCCCATTATCCAACTCACGAATTTGAGTTTCTAGCCCTCAAATGGGTGGTCACTGAAAAATGTAAACACTGTTTGTATGATAGCACCTTTCAAGTGTGAACAGATAATAACCTTCTTACTTATATTCTCACTAGTGCAAAGCTCAATGCCACCAGTCATCACTGGGTGACTGCCTTGGCCAACTACCAATTGAGCCTTTATTACAAGTCTGGGAAGAAAAATGTAGATGCAGATGCTCTGTCCCAACAGCCAGGGGGAAGGAGGGGGAGAAGGGGAGGGGCATATGATTGTTGGGGGGGGTAGCAATATGCTCATGTCCTGCCTCTTCCCTCACTTCTAAGCCCCTGCCCTGCAGTCCTGCCAGCACCCCCATACTTCCAAACCACAGCCTCCTGGCCCCACAGCTCTGCGGTGCCCCTCACTCCTGACCCACAGCCCTCAGCTCTCCAGCCCTGCCAGTGTCCTGCACTATGGACCCACAGACCCTGCCCCCCCAGCCCTGCTGCCCAAGCAGCTCCTGCATTGTACGCACACCTGCTCTCTCTCTCGCGCTCTCTCTCACACACACACACACACACACACTCTGTCTCTTTACCTGGCTTGCCAAGGCCCATGAGGGGAACACGTGACCCCTGACAGTCAATCACCTTGCCCACTGCTTTCAGCCTCAAGCAGTCCCAAGCAGCCAACCTAAGAGACCAGGGGAAGAGCAAAAAACCCCAGACATTTGCTCTTTTTTTAAAAACCTGCCTGGACGCAGCACAGGGGGCCAAAAAAAAGAGGACATTTCTGGGAAAACCCAGATGTATGTTAACTCTACTAATCTGAAATAGGATTGTCTGCAATAGGAAGTGATTATGGGCACCTTGTAGTATATACAGTAACTGTGGAAGGGCAACATGATGACAGGACATGTGATCTTTCTGCCTGTAGCTGCAAGATGAACAGTAGCTGCAACATTTCCATATGTCTCAGGTTCTTAATCAGATGGGAACTGAGAACCCAGGGAAAAGTGAGGAGAAATGTGAGGCGAATACCATGTTGTTAGTTTTGAGTGAGAACAGGCCAGCTCATGTCTTTTGTCCTATTACATAGTCCTTTTATCAACTGAGATCCGTCTTGGGCGTAAGAAGGAAATGCTCCTGGGATATGAAGTGACAGACTGAAAGGTCAGGTCAGTGTAAAATAGTGTAGACCTGCTTTTTGTAATCCTGTGTGCATATCAGCAAGGCAACCGCTAGAACAACCATGATTCAAGGACTTCCATAGTGGTTAACAGGATGAAACATTCCAAGAACCAAATGAAAGGGAACTATAATAACAAGAGGAATGAAGTGGAGTCTTGGTTAGAGGGCCACAGAAAGAAAATGTTAATGAATTACCCCAGGGCTATACTACCATGGGCTGTCTTTACTTTTGCATGAGTGAAGGATGACTTTTATATAAACTTAAGATGTCCTGGCATTCTAAATTAGCTCTGAAAGGAAAACTCATTTTACTAAGTGATGCCCACAATTTGCCCCTTATTAGGATTGTATTACCAACTTGTTAGCAATCCAAGCATGCCCAGCTTCTGTTAAATATAGGATACTGCCACCAAATTATATCTTTCACATGACAATGAGGCCCCATGGACACTTCAAATCTCCTTCTCTCTCTGTCAGCCAGGTTCGGGGCCATCAACCATCCTGTAGACCTCTTCGGAAGCAACTGTCTGAGGCTGTGCTCTCTCCATCCTTCCATTCTTTCGTTTACTGGTCTGAAGGCATAAATTAATCCTAATTAAATGCAGTGTATACTCATTTTCTTTAAATGGCTTCCATAGAAAATACACCTTTTACTGATAGGGAATGTGCAATGAAAAAAATATTAGGGCATTTGGCAAAGTTATAATCTATTCTTTTATAACTTCTGTGATTCTAGTATAATTGTGTACAGGTGATCTCTTTTAATTATGGTAATCAAAAAAAAAAATATATGTGAGTACAGCCTTTCATTCACATTAAAAAGTATCTTCCACCTGCACATGTACATGTGATACAGTGTAGGCTACTTGATTAGCAATCAGGAAATTGCCTGATACCTAATGATCAAGTTAATCCTGTATACCCATCTCAATCAATGCCCAATGATCAAATTGCCCCAGAATCACCACTACACAAACTGAGCTTGTGCTGATATTCATGCACAACGCAGACCTAGGATTAAATGGTTTTAGGAGCTACCAGTGTGCAAATAGATTCATTGTTGATTAATTGTATCTGCCAAAACTCTGGATAATAGTATAACAAGCTCTAATGAGATGCTAATAGCTAGACACTCACCAAATGCACATCGATCCAGTAAGAAATAGTTGGTCAGTTTAATTTGCTTAAGCAGCATCTTTAATATAAAAATCAACAAAATTCAACAAATGGCTTGTACCATTTTCTCAGTTTAAATGGCTTCCCATGTTACTTCCAGGGGTCTTAAATGGTTTATGCTATATGTGTAGAGAGGGGGTTAGCCACCTTAGTCTGAAGTCAGTCAGAAGGCAGGGTAGATATACAGCTTTATAGATTAAGTCTATAAATTAGTATGATTTATTTAGTCTATAAAGGTGCTTATCTACTCTGCCATATGTTATATGTCACACGATTAGCAAATCTGCTGTTGTTTATTGAAGGGACAGGATGGGGGATTCTTTCCTCCTACATAAAGCACTGACAGAGTGGGGGCCTGAATGTCTAACTCATGGCATTTTACATAAAGCACCATGAGTTAGAGCACCCCTCGCCCCCAACCCAACAGCCATTTGCCTGTTCTGCGAGGGGAGGATGGAGCCTGCCTAGCTAGCCAAGGAGCCATCCCTCTCCCCAGCTGCAACCTTCTCCTGCCAGCTCTGGGGCTGTCATCAGGGAGGGAGAGGGTAGGAGAGAAGGGCAAGCCAGCATCAGTGAGCTCCTTTCACAAGCTGTTGGCTTGCCTGGCCTGAGTTGGGGGGGGGGAGGCTGTGGATCAGAGATCCCCACCTTATGGGCCCAGGCCAGCTCCCTCCAGTATCCCAGCCAGGGGGCTGGGGGAGGAGGCATGAGGCTGGGGGTTGAGGCAGGGGCTCCAATCCACTACACACGCACCCCAGCTCAGGCTGGGCAAGCCAGCAGCTCTTGAAAGGAGGACCTCACTGTTGCTGGCTTGCCCCTGCCTGCTCCCTCCTTGATGACAGACCCGGAGCTGGGAGGAAGGGGTTGGGGCTGGGGAGAGGGTGGCTTCTTGACTGGGAACCCAGCCCCAATCACACAAAAAATTAACTTTGGATGGAGTACAAGTTCCCTAGGGTACCTGTAACAGGCATCGCTTCCGAGCCAAGTTGCGGCCCGCTCACCTGTTCCTGCGGCAACCGCCCGCCTTCTCGCCTGCCACATCTTGATGTTAATTAATTAATTAGCGGGAGGCTGCCCATTATAATGCCCCGATGCCGGGGGGGGGGGGGCGCTCTGCGGCTCCAACCTCCCCTAATACCGCAGCCCAAGCCTCGCAGATGTAAGTGCTGTCATCTCTCTTCTGCCCCCTTTCGGAGACTCACTATGATGCCCCCTTTTTGGGGCTCCCTATGCCCACACTTGGGCTCAATCACCCCTCTATGGGGCCGGGGTCTATGCCCCTATAAACTGAGCCCTCACTGGCATCTGGCTGTGCCCCACTTGGGCTCACAAAATGGCCCCCATCCTGGGAGCTCGCCCTGCCCACGCTGGGGCTTCAGAAATGCCCCTCCCTAGGGCTGGGTCTATACACCCCGTATGCTGCGCCCTCCTGGGCGCCGGGGTCCCTGCACACTGCTGCAGGTCCCTATAAGTCCTATGCTCCCCACTTGGGCTCAATCACCCCTCTCTGGGGCTGGGGTCTATGTACCCCGCACGCAATCCGGGGTCTCGGTCCCCCCGTCTGCAACCCACCGGTTGCACCCGAGACCCACTGGCCGCGCTCCTCGCCACCAGTCGCTCACGCACTGGCATGCGAGCTGCGCCTTCCCTGGCGCTATTCAAATAATGCGCCCTCTTGGCGCTACGGCACCCCACACTCTCTGGGGTCCCTGTGATTGAGGCCTCCTCCAACCCCTACAGCCTCACCCAAGCCTCCGGGTGTAATAACAGAGCCAAACAAACACAAGCCTCCTGGCTGTAACACACACATAAAGCCCCCTGGCTAAACCTTTAGTGCCCAATCCTCTCAGGGCTATCATGAGCTGTACTTGCCCCTCAGACTTCTCCCCATAGGTTGGCTGAGTGAGCTCCTGCCTCTCCAGCTACTGGCAGAGAACTACCAGCCTGGCCTCAGCCCTGAGCTTTATAAGGGCCAGGCCCTGCCTCCTACAGGCAGCTGGTTCCTCTTGGTTGCTCCAGCAACCCGCAGCTGCGCTCATTACCTGAGCAAGCCTCAGCTGGGCTCGTTATGTCAGGCCAGGGCGCGCTCACTCGCTCCCTGGCAGTTTCTCTACTCTAGGAGCAGGGGCACCTGCGACAGTACCCTAAAGCAGAGCATTGTCATCTGATACCTCATTTAAGGAGGGTTAATTTTTTGCATGATCAGCCACTTTAAAAGCACTCTGAAGCTGTGAAATGTGTCACAGCACAGCTGTAGAGCACTTTCAGGGGCCTGATCATGGAAAAAATGTAACTTCTGTCTGTGCCCATAGACATCCCCGTAAAGGGGCCTAACTGCCCTTATATTTGGTATCTGCCAACAGCTGATGTATCATGCTCATTTGTATCATGCATCTGTTTGTATGAAACATGTTATTTGATATAAATGTGGTTTTTGTGTTTTTGTACTGTGACTTAATCAAGAAATTATCAGAGCCAGCTTAGTCACTAGACAATAGCTAATTGCATATCAAGAAGCCCATGACAGCAAGCCTATCAGGTACAAGGAAAAGAAAGGAAGCAAAACTCTTAAGTGTTTACATGGAATAGAATATTTAACAGATATTCTGTTCCTTTAGGAACAGCAGACCCAAATCTTTTGCAATCCCAAGGATCTTCCTACACTAAACTGCATCATCTGGTCAGGGTACTGGTTAAGTTAAGATTTGCTAGAGGAGAAAGACTCTGGGTAAAGCTGTAAGGACATGCAGCAGGGCAGTGAGGAGAGGAACCAGAGCTCCTGAATCAACCTGCAGTGAGACCAGGGGATTGTTATTTGTGTTACAAGAATGCTAGGTCCAATAGCCAAGATTGTCAAAAGTGACTAACAACATTGGTTGTCCCAATTTTTGAGTGCTTATCTTGAGATACTTTGATGTGGCCTGATATTCAGAGGCTGCTCAGTAATCTCCAAAAATCTTTCCCCTCAAGCTTCTTAAGTTGGGCATCAAGAACTGGCTAGAAACTTTTGAAAACTTTGGTTATTGAGCCTGAAGCTTAAAGTCCCAAAGCTCACTGAAGGCATTAGAAAGATTACTATTGACTTAACAGGTGTTGGATCAGACTTACTGGTTGTAATGCAAGCACCACATCTAAATCTGAATCTGTGCTATTTTATATCTTGTAGGCTCATTTTTATTCACACAAACTATGTAATGTTGTCATGCTGATTTGAAGATAGAAATATAGTTGCCTTGTGAATATTTTCAAATGCAAGTAGGGCCTGGTTCCAAGGGTTAAAATAATCTACCAGTGAGGAAGCAATACTACCATTATTGTACACAAAGTAGGTATGGCTGGATACTTTCCTCCCAACTGAATTTCACAAGTACAGTAGTAGTACACAGAATGTTCTAGCCAAAAAAACAAGATGCTATTTTTATTATTAAAATGGAATCTTTCTACACTGATCTGCAGTTCGTTTCTTTTCCCATGCCGGTTTCCAACTGACTAATCTTCAGATAAAATTTTGGGTGGGGGAGGGATTAGAAATAATGATTAGGAAGCTGAAATTGTCATTAGCAAGATTTAAGGTTGTTGATAGTCCCAAAAGATCAAAAGTAGCACAAAGAGAATGAATATGAACTCAGGCCTAAAATTTGCTTAAGAACGTTAATCTTCCTAAGTAGTTAGGTACATAGATTTGGGAAGGGAGGGTAGAACATGGCCAAATAACTGAAAGGAGTACACAACAGTTTTTGCGGCAGATATTGGCTTATTTTCTGCTAAAACAAGTTCATGGTGCTTGAGAGGAAACAAAATGCCCTTTGGTGGGCCTGGCAGGAGAAAAAGATATTTAGAAAACTGCATGTACTACCTGATGAGCCAATTATTATGCTTGCCCTTGATGTCAGGTTGATTTCTCAGTCTTTACAAACTCAGTTGGATTTCTAGCAGGGCTGTGCAAGTCTTTGGATCCCGCTTTGGATCCGGACCTGCTTTGGATGCTTCGGCGTTCAAAGTGGCACTTCCAGGTTGAAGCCAGATACCAGCAATGGTGTCCAGAGTGGGTTGGGGGCATCCAAAGTGCTTTGGACCCACTTTGGATGCTTCAAAGCCACTTCAGCCATTTTGAGGCAATTAGAAGAGGGAAGGAGAGCAGGGGAGGGACGGAGAGTGGGAGCAGGGGAGGGAGGGAGAGTGGAGGTGGGGGAAGACTGACATCTGTGGGTAGCCAGTGAGAAGGATTTCTCCCTGGTTACCTTTCCAATGGCAGCATCTGTTGGGTGGAACTAAAAAAAGGTATAAAAGTCCCTGTTTCCAGCCCTTCTGTGCCTTTTGCACAGCTCATTCCCTGTCAGCAGCTGTGTGTGAGAGGAATAATAATTTCATTCACAGCACAAGACCAGATAGACAATATCATGAGAGCCAGAAAAAAGACACAAAAGAGGACACAAAAATAATTCCATTCACAGCACAAGATAGACACAGATATTCACAGGAGAACAAAACAGACAGATATACAAAAGGATTCACACACACACAGAGACCTTTTGCAGCACAGGAAAGATCATTATGAAATGTGCTGGAAAGGCAGGTGCCAGGTCTTCTGGCAGGGGAGACAGGGTAAGGAGAGAGGTAGAGCTGCAAGCTCCCCCCATCCCAAACACAGACACATTCTATTCCCGAGCAGCCATGACATCAGTGCTGCCAGTGGAAGCCAGGTGGTGGGAGCAGTCTGCACCTAACGTCCCTGCACCTGCACCACTTCCACTCAGTCCAGAAGTGGACACCAGCAGTGGAATCACTATCTCTTCCACCCCAATTTCAGCTCTCAGTGTGAGCCTCCCACTGCCAGAGGAGAAGCTGGAGCTGAAACCAGGGATGCTGAGCGCTCTGGCTCAGGCAATTCTGGGGACTGAGGGGGAATCAGAGTTAGTGCTCCACACTCCTCATGTTTCCCCTAGACCCAGGTCTCCTCCAGAAAGCAGCACCTCATAGGAGGCTGAGGTTGCGGAGGCAAGTGGCTCAGCTGAGGCAGCTCCTCCTGCTGTTCAGCCTCAGTCTGCTGAGAAGGGGGAAACGGCAGGATTCTCATCAAACCTGAAGTGGGGGAGTAGTGTAGTGTGGGATCATTTTGAGGTGGCAGATAATCCCAGGTTTGCCATCTGCCAGCACTGCCGAAGGCACATGAGCCATGGCAAGGATGTGAGACACTTTTCCACCACGACCATGCTGCTGCATCTGAGGAGGCACCACCCCCTTGCCCTTCTTCCTGCTGCTCAGCCTGGCACCAGTGCAAGTGTGCTGAAAAGGAAGTCCCCCACTCGCCCCAAAGTCCCCTTACCCCCAAAGCAGAGGCAGGCCACTCTGGACCAGTAGGTGGACAGAAAGGGGGGGCATGTTCCCAAGGCTTGTGAGATCACCCAGAGCATTGGGGAGATGCTTGCTTTGGATAGCCAGCCCTTCTCCCCAGCTGAGCGACCAGGGTTCAGGCAGTTTGTAGCACTTCTAGCCTCATTTTACAAAGTGCCCACATGCACCATCTTTAGCAGGGCGGTGGTGCCCTCCCTGTATCAGGCATGCAGGGAATACTTGAGGGAGAAGCTGCGCAAGGCAGGGCCGCAGGTAGCCTTGCACTTCACCTCTGACATCTGGAGCAGCCGGGTTGGCGATCATGCCTACTTCTCCCTCACAGGGCACTGGTGCAATCAGTCAGGCCGTCAGTGGGCTCTACTGCAAGCCGAGGTGCTGGATGAGTCCCACATGGCAAGGGAGATCATGGTGGGTCATGAACCGCATGGTGCAGGGATGGCTCGTTGGGCAGGCCGAGATCACCCATGGGTTCATGGTCACTGACAACAGGGTCAATATGGTGAAGGATGTCCGTGATGCCAACTTTGTTGGCATCCGCTGTGTGGAACACAGACTGCACCTAATAGTGAGGGATGCCTTGGAGGGGGTCAGGGCTGCCAGTGACGGTGTTGCCACCACTACAGCTACAAGCCAGCTAATTTTGAAATGCAGGAAGGTGGCAGGCTACGTCCACCGCAGCATCAAGGGGGGCAAGATGCTGTGGGAGAAACAGGCAGAGCTCAGCATCCCGCAGCACAGAATCATACAGGATGTGGAGAGTCAGTGGAACTACACATACCTGATGCTTGAGAGGCTGGTGGAGCAACAGAAGGCCATCCATGAGATGGCCTTGCTTGGGGAGATAGGGATCAGCGCCCCCCTGAACAGAGCTGAGTGGGGTACCATCTCCCAGATGTTGGTGGTCCTCAAGCCCTTCCTTGAGGGCACTGAGACCCTTAGCACTGGTGATGCCTTCCTCAGCCAGGTGATCCCCCTAGTGAGGGAACTGGAGAACCAAATGGAGAAGTTCCAGGGGATCAATGTTCCCGGCTGGGGCAGGCCGCTGTCACCAGACATGCAGGCACTGGTGAGGTGGCTGAAGGAGGGCATCAGGAGACAGCTGGATCCCTTGCAGTCCAGTACGGTCCACATGATGGCAGGCATGTGCGACCTGAGGGTGAAGGGGAGCATGTGCACTGGCAGTCCCAAAACCTTTGATCACTGGACGCAGGTGCTGGTGAACAAAGTCAGGGAGGCCAAAGTGCAGAGGCAAGGGGATGTGGAAGAGGGAGATCCACTTTCCTGTGCCAGCACTCCCAGCACCAGCACTGGTGCCAGCACCCACCCACATCACAAGTTTTGCCTGTCAGCAGCTTGGGGTGCGGGGCCCCAAATGACAGACTCCCCCAACGAGACACGTACAGCTGGCAGGCAGGCTTTGTGGCCTAGCAGGACCCAGGACTCACTTAGGCCTGCTCTAGGACACACACAGCTGGCAGGCAGGTTTTGCGGCTTGGCAGGGCCCAGCACTCACTCAGGCCTGCTCTAGGACACACAAAGCTGGCAGGCGTTGTGGCCTCAGTAAGAGCCACCACCCCTGCAGTTTTCAGCCCGCTGCACCTTAACACGCACAGGGTCATTTGTGTCACGAGTTTTGCCTGTCAGCAGCTTGGGGTGCAGTTCCTCCACAACCCCTGCACCAATCTTTTTGAAACTTGGCAGGCTTTGTGGCCTTGGCAAGAGCTACCACCCTGCAGTTTTCACCCCCCTGTGGTGCACAGCCATGACATGAGTTTGGCTTTCAAGAATTTGGGGTACAGTTCCCCCTAAACCCCTGCACTGATCTTCTTGAAACTTGGCGGGCTTCATGCTCTTAGCAGAAGCTACCATCCCTACAAGTTTCATCCAAATCATACAAAAAACAACAAAGTTATAGATCTTTCATTGATTCCCCATTATACCCTATGGCCAGATCTCCCAGGCGGCTCCAAAGCTTCGGAGCTGTTTTCGCTGGATCAAGGCAGAAACTTGGTCTGGAACTCCGGATCGGATCACGGCCATCCAAAGTGACCAGATATGAAGCCGGATCAGATTGCTGCCGACTTGCACTACCCTAATTTCTACTGACCAAAAGAGTACCTGTACCTGTTAACATCACAGAGGCAGATGTTCGTGAAAAACCTCCCAGGAAAATGTATCAAGGTTACTGGGGCTGCTTAGTCAGCCTTTGATATTACATCATTTGATTCCCAAAACTCATGACCACACTTATGGTGGCCTACATATTGAATTGATCAAGAAACAAAGCTGAAAGCCCTCTGAGAAGGTGAAATAACATACAGGCAGGTCGGAATGTTTAATGCTTGTGTTTCTGTGTTCTTTGTTGAAGTTACCAGCTGTGCCTGCAGAAGTTTGCTGTACAAGGTTCCAGTTCTGCATGATTTACAGTTTATGGACAGAAAGAGCAAGATGACCATCGAGCTTGCACATATATTATTCAAAACAATTTGTTATACAGCTGCATTTCAATTCTCATAATTTTTGGATTTCAGCTGATGAAGAATCAAGAAATCCCTTCTCATTTCTGGGAAGAAGCCAGAATGAATGACTGAAAAGGCTGAGGAACCAGCAATTGGTGAATTGCACAGAACTGATATTGTTTGGAATTGTTTATCCTTGGTGATTTACTACAGACAAAGGAAGTGTGCTTTGTCCAATGCATTGGTACAAGTGAAAGACTGTATTCAGTTCCTCAAAAAAATAAAACCAAATTTCTGCTAGGTTCCAGAAAGTGATGGGGAAATAGATAAAATATTTCTCTAATTAATGATGCTCCAAAATTTAAGGGAATAAAACTGAAAAAAGAGAAGACATTCGGTATTTACATTTTTGCCATAAAATAAACATTTGAAGGAATGTTCTAAATTTAGATCTGTGTGTGAAATTCTGGCCCTATTGAAGTCAACAGGAGTTTTGCCTTTAGCGAAGAGTTCACACAGTGTAATCTTTGAATGGGTTCTAAATTTAGCAGAAATCAATTTTCCCCTTCACAGAGTTAATATGGCCTGTGGTTCTTTCCCTCATTTTTGCCAACACTGGCATGAAATAGATTTTACTTGCATTAAATATTAATTGTCATTATTTTGTTACTTCATATTAGATAACTTTTTGTGCCAATATTTGTTGGAGAAACCCGCATCAATCTAGTCTGCTTCCAGGATTTTATATACCCCCTCTCTCAAATCTCTGAGTTTGGCAGCTCTACACTTACTCTTGCAACAAAATGTCTACAAATTTTCATGATGACCAGGAGTTTAGATTTACCTCTTATGCAAAAAACAGGACTTTCAATAGGTACAATGCTCTATAACATACTAAAACACTGGTTTAATTTTGACTCAAGTAGCACTTACTAAATCACCAACACCCTGAATTTTCCTTGGAGGTCTTTTAACTAAAGTTTGGCCCTGCCCTATCCTACTCGTGAAATTTGATTACATCAATGTTGAAGAATTATGGCAATAGGCACATTTCATCATTTCCTTCTGTACTAAGCCTTATGAAAGCTGTAATCATTTGCCAATCATTAACTGAGCAGAAATCCTTCCTGTAACCTTTAAAATCATCACTGATAAAATATAGCCAATCTACTGTCAGCAATGACAGTTTTGGAGATATTCCATGTATTGTGATGTTGTAACAAAAGTAGGATTATAAGAGCAAGAATAACAAGCAGTAATATTTTACAGGGTTGAGAGTGGGAACTAGACTGATCTGGGTGTGATTTGGGGAGGCAACAAAGTAATAAGGATAATTCACTCTTCTCAATAAAATTTAATTGGGAATAGGTTGAAAAGTTAATTCAATATTTAACAAGCTGACTAAGGGAGTACTGGCTGACAGATCAAGCATTTCCACAGAAGGACCTAAGCTTTCCCATGCATTGTACAGAGGTGCTTATTACATAGCTGAGAATTCCTCTAAGTTTCAAGGCACCTAAAATTTAAGCACTGAAATGCCAGGTTTTTTGATGCCTCATGTGAATGTAAGATACAGTTTGTGAGGAATTTTTTCTTTTTCTTTTTTTGGCCAAGAATCATTAATCTAAGCACATAAACTTTTCACAGAAAAATGACAGTTCTAAGGAACTTTACTAGAAGGACTATTCCATTTTGCATGATAAGCAATAGGACTGTGTAAAACATTGGCAGCCATTTCATTTTGGAGCTGTTTAGGCCTGTTTCAGTGCCTGAAACACTGAATCCAAAATGAAATGGAAGGCTCCGAAACACGTCCGAAACAAAATGAAACCATCTGAAATGTTTCAGAAAATTTTGGAATTTTGGAGCCGGGCTTGCAGGGAAACAGAAACTAAGCAGAGGGAGTGGGAAGAGCCGGGGAAGGACTGCTCTGATATTGACATCTGTAGCTAGCCAGTGTCTGTGATCTGTCCCTGAGATCCCATCCAATCCCAGTGCTCTGGGGGAGGAACAGCAGCCTTCTGTCATCCCACATGCAGATCTGTGGGCCTGCACTCCCCAAAAGGAGTCCAGCACAGCCCCACAGCTCTCCTGGCGGGTGCGGGCCCCCAGATCTGTGTTCAGGATGACAACATACTGCCACTGCCAGCTGGGGCCAGCAGCAGCACCAGTCTTCCCAGTGCTTGGCATGGGCTGCACCAAGCACCAGTCCCAGCCGGCAGTGGCAGCCTGCTCTCATCCTCTGCACAGAGCCAGGGGCCTGCGCCTCCGCCTTGGGAGGAGTCTGGCACAGCCCTGCAGTCCTCCCAGGGGGGTGCAGGCCCCTGGATCTGTGAGCAGGATGACAGCATGCTGCCACTGCTTGCTGAGGCAAGTGGCAGCACCAGTCTTCCCAGCGCTTGGCACAGGCTGTGCCAAGTGCCAGTCCCTGCCAGCAGCGGCAGGCTGCTGTCATCCTGCGCACAGATCCAGGGGCCCATGCCCACCCAGGAAGAGTCCAGCACAGCCCCCCCAGATCAGTGCGTGGGATGACAGCATGCTGCTGCTGCTGGGTTGGGGCCAGCATGAGCACCCAAGTCTTGTTGGTGCAGCCTGCGCTGAGCGCTGGAAAGAACCCAGTGCTGACACTGACCCCAGCCGACAGTGGCAGCTTGCTGTCATCCCATGCACAGATCTGGGAGCCCATGCCCCCTAGGAGGAGTCTAGCACAGCCCCACAGTTCTCCCAAGAGGCACGGACCCCCAGATCTGCATGTGGAATGACAGCATGCTGCCGCTGCGGGCAAGTGATATGAGTTTTTCTTTGAACACTTTGAGGTGCAGTTTCACATAAACCCCTACACTTATCTCCTTGAAACTTGGCAGGCTACATGCCCTCAGAAGCAGCTATCATCTCTGCAATTTTCATCTGAATCAGGCATGAAATGACAAAGTTGTAGGCATTTTAGTGATTCCCCATTGTAGCCTATGGCTGAA
This sequence comes from Alligator mississippiensis, assembly GCF_030867095.1. Classification (NCBI taxonomy): domain Eukaryota; kingdom Metazoa; phylum Chordata; order Crocodylia; family Alligatoridae; genus Alligator; species Alligator mississippiensis. The sequence goes on from NC_081826.1 coordinate 46,716,369, forward strand.
TAACTGAAACAGTATCGAAATTCCGAAACAAATTCAGCTGAATTGAAACAGAACAGTAATCTGAAACATCAAAATGAATCACTGCCCCTCCAAAATGGCTGAATCCAAAACTGAATTGAAACACAGCCATTTCGCACAGTCCTAAAAAGCAACTAAGCACAATTCTATTTAACTGAGCTTAAATCCATAAAAAATGGTTTAAAGCACCTACTTTTATAGCATACCATCATCTTAGCATTAAGACCAAGATATAACAAGCAGTAAGTAGAAGGAAGACCCATTTACCTTTTGTGCTAAATTTTCAGGGATTAGAGAAAGGTGAAATGGAATCACATTTAATGACATTTGGTGTCTACAAGGTAAGATATAGTCTGATCCCAAATTTTTTTCATATCTAGGCTGGAATTTGGTTCTAAAGCCACTCACAAGAGTCAACAGTTGAGTGGTTAGAGGACATGTGCATAATACAGGAAAGTTAGACTCAAGTCCCTTCTTTTCCCAGTTTAGAACAGGAACTTGAACCTCAGCCTGCTGCTACTCTGAGGTAGTAGTCCCTCAGTCTCTCCTAGTAAAACTGGTCCTTTTTGTACAAATAACCAAATATTGATTGGAGTAGAAAGAGACTGACTCTCTAGCTCAGCCATCAAGGCACTCAGGAACATGGGATATGGCCACCTGAAGTTCAAGCTACTGATCTGAAACTGGCCAAGGAAGGACTTGAAGATAGGACTCACATAAACCTTTTGACTCATTGTGTCCAGTCCCCACCTACTGTAATCAACCATGTAATTTAATCATGTTGATGAATTTCTCATACTCCCTCTTAAATATAGTCAGGTTTCTTGCCCCCACTACACCTACTGGAAGATGGCTCCAGAATCTCGCTCCTCTGAGCGGTAAGGAATCTTCTTCCAAGTTTCCAACCTAAATTTATTCATGGCCACTTTATACACATTTGATCTTATGCCAATATTGTGCTTTACCTTAAATAGTCCGTTCCTCCATCCCTCCAGAATATTTATAGGTGATAGGCAGCAACTCCATTTTGAAAGACTAAACACACCAAGCTCTTTGGCTAAGTACAGTCAAAAAGCCAGAGGCTGAATCGATTCAGCCTTTGCAGGTTAGTCTAAGCTGCAGAGATTAAACTGAGAAGCAAGTGAACATTCACTTTTGATTCAGAAAATGCAGCCACATGCCTACAGTAACTTGGGCCAGAGGTTAAGGAGTGCTAAAGCATGCCTGCCAGCCACTGCCAAAGGGAAGGGACTGAAGCTCCAAAGCTTTTCCCCACCTCACTGCTGGCCAGTGGAGGGGGCATGGCTAGGGCCCAGCCCTGGTCTAGCACCTGGAGAGTGGGGGTTTAAATCCCACCCTGGCTGGGTCTCTCTGGGTGGAGCAGCGCCTGCCAGGCTTCTGCTTCCCCTCCTCCCCCAACTCCCTGCTCAGGGGAAGTGAGGAAGGCAGCCCCTGCCAAGATGAGGATGGGGCAGGTGGGGAAACAAGTAGTGGCACTGAATTCATAAAAGTTTGAACAGAAATAGACCTTTCTCTGAAGTGAGCATGTATTGAAGACAGCAATTTGCAACCTCAAGCACACAACAAAGAACAACCAAAAATCTTTGCCTAAGCTAAGATATAGCCCAGTAAAACTCAGTGAGACCACACATGGCTTAGTCTAACTTAAAATGGAATACAATAAACCAAAAAGACAAGAGAAAGTCTTGCATAAGTAATCCTGAGGGCAGAGTGTCTCTTTACAGCCGGGTATTCAGAAAGTCCTTCTTGGGGAATCAGCAGGTGGTCTTAGGTATTGGAGTGGAGATTCCATAAGGCTCATTTCTACTTCGGTTTTTACAGGTGCACTTGCACCTCCTTCTCCCCCTTGGGTGCCTTGACATTAGTATGCTTGTCACAATAGCACCTTTGGCAGGGCTCTCATGCATTCAGTGTCTTTTATTAGGGCTGTGCGAAGCTTTGGGTGCTGATTCAATTTGGAGGGGATTCGGCCCGATTCCGTGGCCAAATCTGAATCAAATCAGGGGACCAATTTAAAGCTGCAAATTGATTCGAAGCTCTCTGAATCAATCTGGAAAAGGTTCAGGGAGCTTTGTTGATTTGGACAATCCCTGCCTGCTGCAGCATGGAACTGGACCCGGACTTGGAGCTGGTAAGTAGGGGTTGGGGAGGGGAGGCTGGAGAAGGGGGGGGGGACCATGGGGGAACCCCCGCCAGGCCCCTTCCCCTGCCTGCTCCCCCAGTCCCCCGAATGCTGCCCACTCCCCCAGCCCCCATCCCATGGCTGCCCTGCCCACTCTAGCTCCTTGTGCTTTAAAAAAAACAACCCATTCACCGGGTGCTGTCTGGTGGAGGGGTGATTCCTGCTGCCCCTCACTGCCTTATGTTATGTGGAGGGCTCTGCCATGAGCCCCCTGACCCCCCCCCCTCCACCAGCTCCCCTCATGGCTGCCCCACCCAGCCCAGCTCCAGCCCTTTAAGAAAAAGAACAAAAACAAATCCCCCAGGATCACCAGCTCCTGCAGTGGTTTTGGGGCTTTGGGGGGGCTCATGGAAGAGCCCCCCATGCAGCATAGGGCAGTAGGGGGCAGCAGGGATTGCCACCCACTGGGCATGAACCAGTGAGTCCTAGGATTTGGGGGTTTTATTTTTCTTAAAGGGACAGAGCTGGGACAGGCAGGGCAGCAGTGGAGAGGCAGGGCTCGGGGAGTGGAGGGGTTGGGGGGATCATGTCAGAGCTCCCCACATGATGTGGGGCAGTAGGGGGCACTGGGAATCGCCCCCCCCCTCGCCTGGTAGCACCTGGTGGGTAGGGGCTTTTTTTTTTTTTCAAACCACCGGGAGCTGGGACAGACAGGGCAGCCATTGGGGGGCCTGGGAGAGCAGGTAGGGGATGGGTCTGTATGATTCAGAGATTCAGCAGCTGCCAAATCTCTGAATCAAATTCAGCTGAATTGATTCCAGACAGTGATTTGAATAATTGAATCAAATCACTGTCCCCCAAATCAGCCGAATCCAAATCCAAAGTGAATACTAGCCGCTTTGCACAGGCTTATCTTTTATCACTTCTTAAGTATTCCAGTCTCCCACCTTTTACAGGTTCTGCTGTATAATATAAATGTAGTTCTCTGCTTTCTTTGGTCATACCAGCCCAAGGAGTCTAGGACCCTCTCCTGTTCCCTTAGTCAATCTCCAGCACATATATGTGATGATTGTGCCAGGTCTTTACCAACACCTCCCTCCTCTCAGTCTGGTCCTGCAGGGCTTGGCCCTGTGCTTACAGGTGTCAGGGGACCAGTCCTGCCAGCCCCAGTTCCCCAGCCTCTCCGCACCCCTGAAAAGACAGCACAACTCAGCCCAGGGGGGCAAAGAATCCTGGGATGCTGGGGGACTCTGATTTAACTTGAACAAGGGAGGGGTCTGGGGCAGAAGTTTTATAAGTTGGTTTGATCCAGATCAGTTAAGTCTGATAACAACATTCAACCAGATTTATCTTAAACCAGTTTCACCTATTTTGAAACTGGTTTATGTGCACTGGGCTTCTCTTACAAGTTCAAGCCAGTTTCTGATCTCTTAAAATGGTTTATGTGTAACTTGTGTCCCTAGCATTTTACTCTCCTGTCCTAGATAAGTTCTCCATTTTGTATCCCTATTCTCTGCATTCTTTTCAGTCTGAATTCACCCTTCTTGAACATGGGCAGCAAGAATTGTGCACAGTATTCCAGATATGGTCCCACAAGGCACTGATATTTTCCCATTTCTACCCAAACTAACTCCTCTGATATACCTTAGGATAACATTTGCCTTTTCCATGCACGTCACTCGGGTGGCTCAGAAGCAACATTTGAATGATTGATAAACCCAGGACTTTTCTTCTTTCTGTTATTGCCAATGGATGACCAGCCAGTTCATATTCTTAGTATAGTGTCAGTTCATACGGGGACTTTGTGTTAATTCAGTTTCTATTGCTCTGGTACTTAAAGCCATGCAATTCTTCTTATATTATATTTGGATTCCCTACAATTGATAATGACTTGATTTTGCAGTGTCAGCAAATTTTGTCAATGTGTTCCAACTTTTCATGCCAATGTCATTAATAAAAAATATTTAACTGAATCTCTTCCAAGGCCAGGCTTTGAGGAATTCCACTTTTACCCCCATGGATTCTCCCCACCCTAGCCTAGCTACAATGTGAGATTCTTTTTTGAACTATTGAGGAAGATTAACTCAGAAGAATGTGGGATCTATCTATCTAGCCAGATTGATGAATAAGAGAAGTAGGGAGTTTGGAAAAGCTCTGCATAGAGTATGCCCATACCCAGAATTGACCTGACTCACAGTCCATCCCAACATTTTGAGACCGGAAAAAAAATTTGAAATACTCTCTGCCCTTCCAAAGGTAACAAGACTCCTTTATATAATGCACACACCAGGGCAGCACTGAAATTTTGGGAAGAGTCAGTATAATGATTCCTTGGGGTGCTGCCAAACTTAATTAACTCACTTTACATAAAAAGGGAAAAAATAATTTTGGGCCTCCAATCTCTTCTTTGCTCTAGGGTTTATGCATAATGGCTAGGGAATAAGCACAGACAATACAGGTGATTTACATACTGTAGTCCCTGTTGTGTTTGATCTGTATCTGAAATATGAACATAATAGAAAAAAGTTACAGCAGTTGCAGGAGCTCTTTGAAATATACTATTTTCCTGTCAGCAGTGTGATGAAGGGCACCCTGACTTGGCTCTCATTTTCTCCCCTCCACTGCCAGGTGCCTGTAGGATAGATTGCAAAAGTTGAACAAAAAGTGATAAGAAAAAGAAATGGAAGGTTTTTTTTGTTTTGTTTTTTGTGTCCCTTACTCTTGTTTTCCTAAGTTTTACTTTTAAACTGAAAACCACAGATTTGTTACCAGCAGCTAGATTTACAAAACTTCAATTTTTGCTGCTGTTCAGATGAATGTTTGGCTCCATCTGTTTCTATAACCTCCAGCTCAATGACAGCCTCTTGCTATACCAACTGAAGCTAATTTATCCTCATCACTGGTGGGAGATAAGTAAGACTTATTTTCTCCCTTTTCAAAGGGGAATGTAGGATAATGAACAAGACCAGATTTTTAAAAATGTATTCCTAGTTCCTGTTCATATCATTAGGAATTCAGCACTTAAATATTGTAAAAATATGGCCATCAAAAAAGTATGACTTCTCCAAGCTCATACCAGTAACCTATACCAACAACTGAAATTGGACTCAAGACAAATGCATCCTCCAATAGTTTAGCCTGACTTTCACTACAGTATGAAGATATGAGCCATTCCTAAAATTGAAATGGAGATTTGAATATTCTGTATGTTTGGTGCGGTCAAACAGTCTTTGGAGCCTACAAAATCTGTGCCAGTTGGCCTCTGTGTTTTTACAGATGAGGACTAAAGATGAATGTATCATGTGAGACAGCTTCCTATGGTCTGAAACCTAGGAGTTTTCTACCAATTTTATATAGGAGAGAATGGAAGTTGAAAGTTAAAGGCAGTTAAGTGCCTTAAGTCTCTTTTCAAGTGATCTGGTAAGAACCCAAGCAAAAATCAATGTTTGTAGACATTGATGCAATTGCAAATTCTGTTAATTAACTCATCAGTAGATGCAAGGACTCTCCTGCTAGAATAGTTTTATTCTAGGTTTGTCCTGGTGACTGTTTCAATATTGGAAATCCATTGGGAGGCACCTCCAAGCTCAATAATAGCTCAACTCCCCAGTCCGTATAATGATATGAACTACATGAAAATTCTTGAAATAACAGCAGGTAGATTTGTCCAGATTTAGGACTTGTGCTATAACTCTTTAACACTCATTGATCATACTTAAAAGGTGTAATTTGGTTTTAGAGATATTAAGAGCGTAGTGGAGCCATTTTTTTTTCAGTTTCAGGGTTTGTGACTACACATGAAATTATTTCAACTGAATAAACTCTGGCGCAGTTTGTATAGGAGTTTATTGCTCCCAGGCACACTGTTTGCATGTGTGCCAGGACCTCAGCACATTAAGCTAGGGTAGAATAGCCCCAGCTGGCAAGGGGCTTGGGGGTCAGCCTGACAGCCTGGGGCTTCTCTGACCCAGCTCAACATGCTGGAGATGGGCTAGCTGGCAGGCAGCCCTCACACTGAAGTACCCTCATGCCCCAGCCAGCCCTGTCAGCATCTACACATGCCTTACAGCAGAGTAAATAATTCCGCCATAGGGTAGTACTTGTTTCTGGTAGTAACATCCTATAGCAGAGTTAATTAGTTTATTCCAGCCTAATAGCACTGCAGGTGTAGATGCTTGACATTTTACTGTGGAGCTAATTAGTCAGCTCTGCAGTAAACATCTCGGGTAGATGAGCCCAGGCTGACTTAAAATTATAACTAAAAACATTTGAAAAAAAAATTCATTTTGACATTTTCAAAACAAAACATTTCAGTACTTTCAGGTGAAAATGATGTATTTATTTAAAAATTACCTCTAAAAACTAAAAATGTGCTGTTCACCCAAATTCAAATTGGTTTTAGTTATTTTGCCAAGAAAAATAAAAGTTAATCTCAAGTCAACCCAAAAAGATTTTTTTTATATTTGATTAGATCACTGAACTGAAAAATTAGTTATTTTCAAAGTTCTAATTTAATAGTTCCAGCAAAATTCTCAGTTTTAAACATAAATAATCTGAAATCATTATATCATGATTATTAAAAGTCTGCTGAACTTTTTAAAGTTAACTCCAGCAAAGTCACAAAACTCCAGTCAACTTCAGCTGGGCCAGAATTTCACTCAGAGAACAAATACTCAATACCAGTCAAGGGATTGGATTCCAAGAGCCCAAATTTTCATCCCTAAGGAATGTAAAATGATGCCAGCCACTAGCTGTGTTAAGGTTAGGCCCCTATTCAAACAAGCTAAAGAGTCCTTGAGAGCTCATCATGTTTAGGTACTTTTCCCTTCTGTACAATCAGGTACAAATGTACAGGCACCACAGAGCAAACATAGTAGAGATTGATAAAAAAAATTAAATATATTTTCCCAAACACTACTAAGGACACAGCTCAAATTTTGGGTGAAGGCTCATGCTAATGCTAGTCTTTTCCAAACTGTTTTACCACACCTCTGTTTTAACTTTTTCATGACCTGAGTCAGAGACTGCTTTGAGTCAATTCGTGCTTCGTTCTCAGTGACTGCTTGAGGGGTTGTAAGTGCTCAGCACTTCTCAGGGTCAGACCATATTGTGTAAGCCTGAAGCTAAGCAATGTTTAAAAAAATCATAGAATGGAAAAATCAGCATTGCCACTATGTTTATTTAGTGTCTGTTTGGAGAAAGAATTTGACAAGATAATCTTATTTTTCTTAGTCATGTCAATGACTCATTTTTTGTGGAAGAACTATTTTACACAGCTGATGTCAGCTTTATCTTGATAAGTCAGGAAGCACGAAAATAGACAATTTCAAGTCCCAGAGTGAATGACACTCAGTGATGAATGACACTCACTCACTCCTTCCCAGTAAGGCAGCTCTGTGATGTTACTCAATTATGCTCTAATGTGGTCCAAATTTACTTGCATGTAAAGTGGAAGCGATGAATTTTTTGCTGCTTTTGGAAAAGGGTTTTCACTGCTTAGTTTTGATGCTATTAGAGTATAAAGAAACTGAGGAAGCAACTTTGACTTTATCTTTGTCCTCGAAAGCAGCTACCCTATTTTTGGGAACAGTCTAAGTCACAGATGATAATTGTGATTTTCTAGCACATATGAAATTTGGTTTCTTAGTGAATTAATCTAGCACTATGGAAAGACCATAGATTGGCACCTTATAGCACCCAACATTGATGAAGTGAGTTTCATCGCATGAAAGCATGTACTATATATCTACTTTGATTGGTCTATAACCAGGGTTGTCAACTGGGGTTACATGTACCCCTGGGGGTACTTGGGAAGGCCCTAGGAGGTACTCATGAGTGGGAAGGAATGGAGCACTGCCACCCACCACCCTGTGCCACCACCTCCCAGGAGCAGGGCTGGGGGGAAGGGGACAAGGGCAGCGGCTCCCCTCTGCAGGCTCCACAGGTGCCACTTGACCAGCTAGACATGGGGAGGGAGGGGGAGCTTGCATGCGTTGGCCGCCACCGCCTACTACCCCACGCTGCCACTACTCCACACCCAGCCACGTGCCACCGCCCTACTCCACATCTGGCTGCCAGAGGCACACATTAAAAAAGGTTGGAAACCTCTGGTCTATAAGGTGCAAATCTACCCTGCCTTCTACTTGGCTTCAGCCTAACACAGCTAACTATGTTTCCCAAGACCATAGATGGGACAGGAAATGATAACTGGAGTAGGCAGTGGCTTAGGCCAGTCTGAAAAGGGTAATTTTTGGGGAAGATCATTCTGTAGCTCATTCAGTCTTTGATCTTTCTGCTGCAACAACCAACAAAGGAAAAAATTATAACAACTAGATACTCTTGCACTAGTGATACTTCTTCATTAAGAAATGGACTGAAATCAGCAACTTGCAACATATTGTTCACTGAACTTCTGTTAGAAGAGAAAGAATTTAGCCATCACTAACTTCTTTCAAATGTGACTCATTGACCCAAAAGTAAAAGGATCTATGTCCCATTTCCTAGTATGGGAGCCTGCACAAAAAACAGGGTCATTTTTATACTAGGAAAACTGCTTTTCGCCTTATGAAAGCTGTCTCTGGACATTTTTGAAGCAGAAGGAATGTTTGAAGGTCAGAGTAAAGGACAGTGTTTATATATGTGTACAAGGAATCTCTAAGAAGTAAAATGTGGTTAAAATATCAGAATAGTCTTCAATTGCTCTATATTCTGTTGCACTTCCATTCCTGCTTTTTTGTTAAAATAAAAAAGGATTCCTATTCTTTGGAGTATGTTTTTGTGTTCTGCACTGTGGAGGAAATCAGAGTAGCTTTGAAGCCAGGGACTGTGGAAAAAATAGGAGAAAATGTAAAGGAAAAGCAAGAATGAAAACAAACTACTTTTAGCTCCTGGTCCTCTCAAGCCTTCAGAACATCAGCTCTTAACACACTAGATGAAGGCTGTCCTGTTCTATAATATAGGACAGCCTATTATACTATGCTCCTCTCTGTCGTATCAGTCACAAATGGCAACAGCCAGCTCTGTTTGTAACCATGCTCCCTGGCATGGACTCAGTCTTTGAGCAAGTTATTGAAGAGATGTTTACAGATGAACAAACAGCAGCAGTAGCACTACTTATTTCCTCTGCAGCCTCATGTAGATGAAGGATGGATGTGCTTCCTTTAACTTGTGCAGAAGTAAAACTATCAGGCTGGTATCAAATGTTTTCTTATAATAATGAACAAAAATATTTGACAACAAAGAAAAAAACAGCCATTCATTTACTGGGAGGAAAACCATGTAGCTGTGGACACCAGCCAGGCCAGGCTCCTGCATTACACTGTATTCCATATGCAATGCCTTTAGCCTACCCTTCCTGCGTTACGCTATCCCTGAAATGTCTTTAACCTAACCTTTGTGTGTTACACTATACCTGCACTGCCTTTAACTTAACTGTAAATGCTGCAGTTGGTATTGTTAGTGAAAAGAGGATGCATAGTAGGGGAATGAATTGCAACCACATCAGTTTCTTGAACATAGACCTTGAAAACTTTCTCAATAGCACAGCATGCAACTCTCCGTTGAGAAGGTGAGATGGAAGTCAGTCATAGCTGTGAAGATTAAAAGGAATCAGGGACTTATCTTCTTTAACAGCTGCTGGGTTCCCAAAACCTTACTACTAGAAAAGGGTATAAATTACAGATCACCCAGCTTCCCTATCTCTTTGTGCTGATTTATTTCCAGGATAGAACAATTATGTCACACAGGGTGAGTGTGTAGTGTTTGTAACAGCTTACAGTATTTCACTGACAAATTCCTTAATAAGCCATTGCCCTCCCCACTGTACAGACTCATTCAGCATCCTTCCCTGATTACACACACTTCATCTGAGGAACAAATTCTTTGAGGCTAGTGACAAAGAGGAGTTTAAATTTTGCTAGTTTCCATTTTCTGCTGACATTACTACAAAAATCAGGTGCTTTTGTCAGCATGAAAGCATGGGGAGAGGGCCTGGCACATTCCATACCAATCTCCTTACATTGATCAGGCAGATCATTGCATGCATCTAGATAAAAGTTTCATTTATTGATTCAACTCAAATTCTGCCATTCTGAATAGGGTCATTTAGCCCAAATACCTTCACCAAATACTATAGATACTTACAAAAAAATCAAGCAATTTAATTGAGTTTGTTTTGCTGCACATACAACTCCTACTACAGATTCAAACCAACTACGATTGTCAGTCTCCACCTACTTACAATGAAAAGGGGTAGACAGAGTGTAAGCAGAATACCACACAACCCTATGGTTACTCTGAACATTGTAGATGTTTATCAGTAGGGCAGGCACAGTCTACAAGGTTAAATGCTTAGGGCCAGATCCAGATGGGTCTCATAAGTGCCTCCCTTTAGACCATAGTTTACCTAAAAACAACTGCACTGGGGCGCAATGGACTTTACCTCTCAGTGAAAGGTAAAAGTCTTTTCTCCAATAAGCTGGCTGATCTCCTACATCGGGCTTTAAACTAGTTCAGACTGGGGACGAGGAAGCAGAAGAAGGAGAACATCAGGAATCTGCAATCCATGGGACATCCAGCAGTATAGCACAGGTAAGCAATAAGCAGGTAAACAATAAGGGGCCCATTGGGCATCAAAGCCGGGGGGCAACAAAGGCGCCAGTCACAGGGCTCAAGTGCCTACACACTAATGCTAGGAGCATGGGGAACAAGCAGGATGAACTAGCACTCCTGCTTGCAGAAAACACTTACGACTTAGTGGGGTTAACAGAAACCTGGTGGGACTCTACCCATGACTGGGTGGTACACATTGAGGGCTATAAGCTGTATAGAAAGGATAGAGTGGGAAGGAGAAGGGGAGGGGTTGCACTCTGTCAGGAAGTGTTATACATGGACCCTTATCAAAATGGAATCGGAGGAGGAGAAAGTAGAAGGATTGTGAGTTAGGATACATGGAGGTCAAGGGGATTTGGTGGTAGGATTCTGCTGCAGACCCCCACACCAAGGAGACGAACTAGATTTGGAACTCCTGAGGCAGCTCTCAGAGACCATAAAGACTAGGGAAGCGGTAGTCATGGGGGACCTAAACTACCCTGGCATCTGCTGGGAAACGCAGACAGCAAATTCCCACCATTCATGCAGGTTACTATCCTGTGTACAGGACCTCCCCCTGACACAGGAGGTGCATGGTCCCACTAGGGAGAATGCCTTACCAGACCTGGTATTGGCAATGGGGGATGACATGGTAGGGGGCCTACAGATCAGTGGTCACCTGAGGGACAGTGACCACCAAATAATAAAATTCATCATAAGGCGTAGAGTGGGAAAGGTAACTAGTAGGGTGGAAGTGCTAGAATTTAGGAAGGCTGACTTCAGCGAGCTCAGCCGTTTAGTCAATGACGCACTGCAGAGTAAGAGATTTGGTGAGATGGGAGCCCAGGAAGGGTGGCTGTGCCTTAAGGAAGTGATCCTTCAGGCACAGAGGGAGGCGATCCCAATGCGGGGGAAAAGGGGGAAAGGAGCCAAGAGGCTTCCTTGGCTGACCAGAGAAATCCAGAGCAGCCTAAGGGCAAAAAGCGGGGCATATAAGCAGTGGAAACAGGGACAGATTACAAAAGAGGAGTATACCTCCTCAGCTCGCAGTCGTAGGGAGGCAGTTAGAAAGGCCAAAGCTACCATGGAGCTGAGGATGGCATCTCAAGTTAAGGATAACAAAACATTGTTTTTCAGATATATAGGGAGTAAAAGGAAGGCCCAGGGTGGTATAGGACCACTACTGAATGGGCAAAAGCAACTGGTGACAGACAGAGGGGACAAGGCTGAACTCCTCAATGAGTCCTTTGCCTCAGTGTTCCTAAACGAGGGGCAAGACAAGTCTCCCAATGGGATTGTAGAGAGGCAACAGCAGGGCGCCAGACTACCAAGCATTGACCCTGAGTTGTTCAGAGTTACTTGGAAGGACTGGATGCGTTTAAGTCAGCAGGCCCGGGTGAGCTCCATCCGAGGGTACGGAAGGCACTGGCTGATGTCATTGTACAGCCACTGGCAAGAATATTTGAGCACTCATGGTGCATGGGCCAGGTCCTGGAGGACTGGAAAAGGGTCAATGTGGTCCCTATTTTCAAGAAGGGAAGGAAGGAGGATCCAGGCAACTATAGGCCAGTCAGTCTCACCTCCATCCTTGGCAAAGTCTTTGAAAAGATTATTAAGGCTCATATATGTGAGAGCCCAGCAGGAAAAATTATGCTGAGGGAAAACCAGCACGGGTTCGTAGCAGGTAGATCATGCCTGACTAATCTAGTCTCTTTTTATGACCAGGTTACAAAACACCTGGATGCAGGAGTAGGGGTAGACATTGTTTACTTAGACTTCAGGAAGGCCCTCGATACGGTATCCCACCCCATACCGGTGAACAAATTAAGAGGCTGTGACTTGGATGATTACACAGTCCGGTGGGTGGCACATTGGCTAGAGGGTCATACCCAGAGAGTGGTGGTGGATGGGTCGATGTCGACTTGGAAGGGTGTGGGCAGTGGGGTCCCGCAGGGCTCGGTCCTTGGACCAATACTCTTCAATGTCTTCATCAGTGACTTGGACGAGGGAGTGAAGTGCACTCTGTCCAAGTTTGTAGATGATACAAAACTGTGGGGAGAAGTGGACACACCGGAGGGCAGGGAACAACTACAGGCAGACCTGGACAGATTGGATAAATGGGCAGAAAACAATAGAATGCGATTTAACAAGGAGAAATGCAAAGTGCTGCACCTAGGGAGGAGAAATGTCCAGCACACCTACTGCCTAGGGAATGACCTGCTCAGCAGCACAGAAGCGGAAAGGGATCTCGGAGTCCTAGTGGACTCCAAGATGAACATGAGTCGTCAGTTGCATGACAAATAGGTCCAAGGAGGTGATACTTCCCCTCTATAGGGCGCTGGTCAGACCGCAGTTGGAGTACTGCGTGCAATTCTGGGCACCACACTTCAAGAAGGACGCGGATAACCTGGAGAGGGTCCAGAGAAGGGCAACTCGTATGGTCAAGGGCCTGCAGACCAAGCCCTACGAGGAGAGACTAGAGAAACTGGACCTTTTCAGCCTCCGCAAGAGAAGGTTGAGAGGAGATCTTGTGGCTGCCTGTAAGTTCATCACGGGGGCACAGAAGGGAATTGGTGAGTATTTATTCACCAAGGCGCCCCCAGGGGTTACAAGAAACAATGGCCACAAGCTAGCAGAGAGCAGATTTAGATTGGACATTAGAAAGAACTTCTTCACAGTTCGAGTGGCCAAGGTCTGGAACGGGCTCCCAAGGGAGGTAGTGCTCTCCCCTACCCTGGGGGTCTTCAAGAGGAGGTTAGATGAGTATCTAGCTGGGGTCATCTAGACCCAGCACTCTTTCCTGCTTATGCAGGGGGTCGGACTCGATGATCTATTGAGGTCCCTTCTGACCCTAACATCTATGAATCTATGAATCAGTGTGACCAAGTTATCAGCAAAGCTAACTGCACTTTATCGTGCATCAGCAGATGCATGACAAACAGAACCAAGGAGATGATACTTTCCCTCTATCAGGTGCGGGTCAGACCGCAGTTGGAATACTGCATGCAGTTTTGGGCACCGCACTTCAAGAGGGATGTGGATAACCTGGAGAGGGTCCAGAGAAGGGCCACTGGTATAGTTAGGGACTTGCAGGCCAAGCCCTAAGAGGAGAGACTAGGGCACCTGGACCTCTTCAGCCTCCACAAGAAAAGGTTGAGAGGCAACCTTGTGGCTGCCTATAAATTCATCATGGGGGTGCAGAAGGGAATTGGTGAGGCTCTACTCACCAAGGCACCCCTGGGGGTTACAAGAAATAATGTCTATAAGGTAGCAGAGAGCAGATTTAGACTGGACATTAGGAAGAACGGCTTCACAGTTAGAGTGGCCAAAATCTGGAATGGGCTCCCAAGGGAGGTAGTGCTCTCCCCTATCCTGGGGGTCTTCAAGAGGAGGTTAGATAGGCATCTGGCTGGGGTCATCTGAACCCAGCACACTTTCCTGCTTATGCAGGGGGTCAGACTCGATGATTTATTGAGTTCCCTTCCGACCCTAACATCTATGAATCTATGAATAACCTAGAGTACTCACCAAGGAAGTAGGAGACCTGGATTTTGCTCCTCTTTAGCCCACTGCTGCTCCCTGCCAGATGAGTGCTTTACCCACCAGAGTAAAGGGTTAGCTGGGTGAGGGGCACCTTCAAACCTCCTCTTTAAGCTGGACCACTAAGTAGAAGAAAATGCTGGAAGGAAAACAAGTAATGAGGGCACTCAGCTGAGATGGGGAATCTTGGGTTCCAGTTCCTGCTGCCAGGGCTGTTTATGCATCTTACATGACATAGTCTTTGGATAAAAATCAGAAATAATCCTGAGAGCAGGGAATGGAATCTGGGATTCCCCACTTCTTGTTGAGTGATGAGATCAGTGAGAGATATGGGCCTCTCTCTTCCTGGGTGAGTTTTCCAGCCGAGAGGCCATTTCATACAAAGTGGGTGCCACCATTATTTTCCAAGTAATAGCAGCTCTGCACCTGCTACTGAATTTTGATGCTGCTGATGCTGCAAGAGAGGTATGTTCTGAGGCTGCTTAATAGAGGATCCCTCTCTGGGGAATAAAACAGTTTTGGTGCTTCCCCACCTGGGCCACAACAAAGCTTGGGTGCCGAATTGCTCAGATTTGGTACTTGGTACAGGCACAATATAATATATGTAGGAGCCTATAGATCTCCGCAGTCCAAAATATAGATGCCAAAATGAATCTAGGCTTGACCTCCTTGGGTCACATTTTGTGATGCATATGTCTAAATTCCATCCAGTCCCATTTAGACACCTTGCTTACCAATGTGGCCCTGACCCTTGGCTATTCATTTTCCAAAGATTCTTGCATCTTGGCCTAGTTATTTCAGTCCTTGTGGTCTGAGCATGCATATCAGAAGAGGACTATTTTGCAATATTGTGTTGACTTTTAAACCCTTATAAAGATCTCAGTGGCTCAGCAGATTCCTGTGTAAGTGTTTTACATGAGATATCACAGAATCTCATTAAAATATATTTTAAAAGAGTAGCTTGGTGGAACAAATCCTAAGGTAAAGACAAGACTCCCACCGAGCTAATGAAAATTTTGCTTGATTAAAGACTAAATAGTAATTAAGGCCCTATATGGGAGATGTATACAGCCCAGGGGTTTCTCTCCTAGCGGAAACAGAACTGCCAGTTCCACTGTACCACATCTCCTCCCATCCTAGAAATGCATGGCTTCTCCCATACTAGATATTTGCTCAGAGAATGACTGCAGGGGTTTATTGATGAGATGAGAGGAAAAAGGGCCAGAATCACATCTGGTTCTGTTCTGTATCACTATCTGGTATGCTCCATGGATATTACAATGCTAGTAGTATAGGGATTGTTTTTTATATTTTGGTGGTAGCTAGGAAACCCAGTCTGATTCAAGATCAAGGTTTCATTGGGCTGGACACAGTACAAACCACTAATAAAGAAGAAACCCGCAGCTACAGAGGCCTCACAGTCTGAAGGACAAAGAGAACCTAGAGAATGGATGTATCAGACAAGGGTGCAAGGTAGGTTGCAAAAATGCCAGAACATAAGACAAACAAAAGAAAAATCCAAACTGAAACACAAATAGCTGAACAACTAAGCTAGAGACAGAAATTCAAAAAGCCAGAGCCCAGAATTGATTCAATCCTTGCAGGTTAGTCTAACCTGCAAAGACTGAACTGATTTACAAGTGCACAGACATTTATATTTGATTCTGGAAATGTAGGTACATGCCTGCAGTGCCTCAGGGTAGAAGCCAAGGAGCGCCAGAGCAGCCTTCTTGTTTGTTTGCTGCAGCCGCTAGGCTAGAGGAAAGATGACCTGCGGGGTATTGCCATGCCCCCGAGCTAAGTATGATTGTGGAAGGGTTTAACTCCCCACCCTGGCCTGTAGGGATGCCAACCAGGCTGTGCCTGGAGGGGCAGGGGGGAAGCAGCCCTTGCCAGGCTTGTCCCCAAGGCCAGAAAGTGGCTGGGGCAGCACTTCAGGCAAAGAGGGGCAGAGGGTAGGGGTTAAATTCCCCTGTCCCTGGGCATGGGACCCCAGTTGGGGTCTACCCAGCTTTTCCTTCTGCTCTTGCTCAGGCAGCAGAGGGCCTGGCTAGACCTACTGGCATGGCCCTGCTATCTGCCCAGGGCTGGGGCTGGGGCTGGAGCTGAGCCCAGCCAGCCTGTGGGTGTTGCTGAGGGCAGAGGTATTGAGGCATCCCAGGCTGGGGCCGTGTGGCCAATTGCTTTCAGATCCCTGTGCCCAAGCTGGGCAGGGCTGTCATGGATCCCCAACTGGCTGGGTATGGCCCCACAGGGTGTCCCATGGGGTCAGAGCCCTTCCCAGCCCACTGCAGCTGCATATCAGCTGGGCTCAGCAGCACAGGTGGGGGCTGGCTGGGGAACAGGCTTCCCAGGCCAGCTCAGAGGCACTGGTGGGCCCTGAGGCCGGCAACTGCCACCGCTGTGCCCTCTGAACTGCACAGTACCAGCCACACAACCAGCAGCAGGCTGGCCAGGGCAGGGGACTGTTCTACCCCCCTCACCTCCAGCTGCCACTGTCGCGGCCATCCTATGCCACTCTGGGTGGGGGGCAGGAAGCTCCAGCCCTGCGGCTTCTGCCCCACATGTGAAGCTCTGGCTCCAGCTCCTGGATGCCTTGGAAGGCAGAAGACATCCAGGTGGAAGGCATCTGGGGGCTGCAGCCAGAGCTCCATGCATGGGGAAAAAGCTGCCAGGTTGAAGTTCTCCCTTCTTCCCCCCGCCACCTCCCAGAGTGGCACAGCAGTGGCAGGAATGGGAAGGGGAGTAACTGTTGGAGATGAGGGGAAGCTGGCTTGGCCCAACGGGACCATTTTTCTCCCCTCACCTCCAGCTGTGGCTCCTGCTCCTGCCACACTGCGCAGCACTGCTCAGGGCTGAAGAAGCTTCCTTCAGCCCAGCTGCTTCAACCTGAACTGGGCTGAAGCGGCTGGGCTGAAGGAAGTGTAGCAGAAAGCCCCCTTTTCCTCTTGCCTGCATTTGCTCTCCCCTCTTTGGATATGTTTCTCTCTTTCTACCTTTTCTTCCTTCCTCTTTCTTTCATTTTAAGATAAGGAATTGTGTTTTAAAATTTGTATGTGTGCATTTTGTATCTCCCCTTGTATTCTGGTATTTTTATTTATTTGTGTGCCATGGCATTTGTAGCTTATATTTTATACCCCTCACCTTTCAACTTTTAACTGAATGTGTTTAGTTTCATAAGTAAATTATACATTGTAACAATGTTAACAAGGGCAGGAATCAAACTGCCCTTCCCTGTATCAGGCTGGCCCCTGAAAGAGCGAGTGAAACAGTGATTGAATGTGTAACATGATTGAATGTGTAACATAGTAGCAGACAGCAATTAACACCTGGAAGCTGCAGATCAACCAATGGAAGAACTCAATAGAAGACAATGCAACAACTGGGAAATCTCTAAACCTCACTGATAAAGGGCTAGAAGCCCTGGCCTGAGTTAATCAACGCCGGGGACCAACTTTTGGGCTGAATATCTCCAGATCGACCACTCCCAGAGCCCTATTCAAAATTCATCAATGGACTCCCAAACCTGCACGTACATTCAGACAACCCCTGGGGCTGACAGATGCTGTCCAGTAGCCACCGAGGCGGGGGAAGTCCCACGAGGGTCAACGACCCCTGGATTGGGCAAACCTGAAAACTGGGGAGTCACCAAAGTCTGCCAGGAACAGATAAAAGGCAGTGAAAAGTGACCCTCAGGGGCGCCCTCTTGATCTCCAACTTGACCAGACCTGTCCAGCCAGAAGGACCAGCCAGCAACCCCCTTCTGGAGGATAATACCACGCTGAAAGAAGCCTCGACTGGCCATCGACGGCAGACTCCAGAGCCTGTAGGATAGGTATACCTGACTCCGTAGCTTGCTACTGTGTGTGTGTGTATATGTGTGTGCATGTGCGTGTGGGGGGGGGGGGGACCAGCCCCAAGGTTTATGATTTAACTCATTACAGTGTTTCAATCCGCCTAATAAACTAGAATTTTAAGGATCCTGAGTTGGACATTTGTAGCCAACAAAAGCTTCCCCCAGCCCCGAGCAGCACTGTGTGGTGTGGCAGGAGCCACAGCTGGAGATGAGGAGAGAAAAACAGCCCTTCTGTGACAAGCCAGCTTCCCATCACCTCCAGCAGTTACTCCCCCTCCCATTCCTGCTGCTTCTGTGCTGCTCTGGGAGGCGGCTGGCGGGGGGATGTTCAGCCTGGTGGCTTCTGCCCCATGTGTGGAGCTCTGGCTACAGCCCCCAGATGCCTTCAACCCAGATGCCTTCTGCCTTCCAAGGCATCCAGGAGCTGGAGCCAGAGCTTCACACGCAGGACAGAAGCTGCAGGACTGAAGCTTCCCACCCCCAGAGTGGTGCATGTGGCTGTGGCAGATGGAGCAAGGGGAGCAGAACAGCCCCCCACCCCAGCCAGCCTGCTGCTGGTTGAGTGGCAGCAGCCCCAGGTGCTACACAGGGCAGGAGGCATGGTGGTGGCAGCTGCCAGGCTCAGGGCCTGCTGGTGCCTTCGAGCTGGCCCAGGAAGCCTGTTCCCCAGCCAGCCCCTGCCTGTGCTGCCGTAAGGGCTGTCACAACCACAGTGAGCTGGGAAGGGCCCTGCCCCCATGGGCCGGCCTGTAGGTCCCTACCCAGCTGGCTGGGGCTCCATAACAGTCCTGCCAGGCTTGAGCACAAGAAGCCATGCAGCCCCCGTGGCCCCAGCCTCAGCTGCAGCCTGCTGGGAAGGATCTGGACCCAGTGGCTCAGCCTGGGCTGGCCCCAATGTCTCTATCATCAGCAGCACTCACTGGCTGGTTGGGCTCAGCCCTGCAGTCCCAGCCACTGGTGAGGCAGGTGGTTGGCAGGGGCCATGACAGCCAGCTCCGGCCATGCTCCCTTCTCTGCCAGTGGATTGGGGAGGGGGAGAATAGGTAGCAGAGGCCACAGCCTCCCAGTAGGAGGAAGGGGAAATAAACCCCCTCCCTGTTCCCTTTGCCTCAGGGAGCCATGCCTCTGACAAAACCAATGCCCCTGGTCTGGCTAGAGAGCAGAGGGGCAGGGCCATCCCAGCTCTCTGGAGCAGGGAGTACAGCCCTGCTCAGGGCTGCAAAGCATCTGGGGTGCTGGGGGACTCTGATTTAACTTAAACTAGGAAGAGGTCTGGGACAGAAGTTGCATAAACTGCTTTGACCCAAATCTGTGAGGTCTGATACAACATTCAACAGGTTTATCTTAAACCAGTTTAGGCCATTTTGAAATTGATTTATGTGCACTGAATTTATGTCCTGTTACAGGTTTAAACCAGTTTCTGATCACTTAAACCAGTTTACATGTAACTTTTGTCCCTAGCTCTAAAGCTGAGAATCTCTGGTTGTTTAACTAAGGCCAGACATCACTCAAATTCTACTTCTCTCTGCATCAGTCCCTCCTCAGATTTGAGGCCTCTTGCCTTCACTTAATCCTGAGAGAAATTCTGCAGTTCTTTTACCAAACTCTGGGCTATAGTACTTCTGTTTCAATAGGGCTTGACCAGCAGGTCTGATTCACTTTGGCACCTCTGGGTTTTCTCTGTGAGCAGTTGTTAACAGAGCAACCAGAAGGTTCTTAAATGTGGTTTGAGAGCAGGAACAAAGCATTTAGAGGACAATGGTTTTAAATCAAAGGCCCAAACCCAACTCCCTTTTGGCTGGAGAGGTAGCACTTACACAGGAAATTTTAGCCATGTAAGTGGCTTTGAGGGCTACTATTGAAAAGTTTAGATCCCATTCCCTCCTGCAGAATTCATCTTTCTGAGAGTGCTCCAGGTGGATCTGCTCTGTCTACTTAGTTTCTGTTGCAAACCTATTCCACCCATGAAAGCATATAAACAGAGGTGTAACTGGCCAGGACTGTGCCCTGGGCAGTACCTCCTTCTCCCACCCCCTGTACCTTCTTTGCAGGGCTCTGGAGGCTTCAGCAGCAGGCAGCAACACAGAAGCAGCTGCTTGAGTTCACTGCCACTGGGAGAGATGGCACCACATTTTTTTTGCCACTGACACCCATGTCAAGCAGCCAAAAAGTTACTATTTTGGGACATCAAAAAAATTGAGTGATGTCTTCCTTGAAGAGCAGCAGACTCCAGCTACTGCTCTTGCGCTGCCACCCACTGCTGCTTGACAGAATTACATTTCCCAGAAATCCCTTCACTCAGTCACATGCTCCTGGGTAACCAATACTGCTCTCCTGCTAGACCAGAAGCTTGCAGGAGGAAGAGAAGTGGGGGGCAGGAGGGTGTGGTGTCCTGTCTACTCCCCACCCCCCATACTGGTGCCTCCCCATAGACAGCACCCAGGGCTCATGCCCTACTTGCTTTCCCATCTTTATGGTACTGCATATAGCCTTCAAGTAAGCTTTCAGAAATGTTCATTTCTAAAAAAAAAAAAAAAAAACCCCGAAACCACGTAGTGGGAGATCCAAGTTATAAATACCCTCATCCCTAAGCATCATCATTGCCAAGAGCACCTACCACCACTCATGCTGAAATGAAGCCCAGTGGGAGACCAAGAAGAAAAGATATGTGGGGCCAGGAAGAGAGAGAGAGTGAGATTCATAGATTCATAGATGTTAGGGTCGGAAGGGACCTCAATAGATCATCGAGTCTGACCCCCTGCATAGGCAGGAAAGAGTGCTGGGTCTAGATGACCCCAGCTAGTTGCTTATCTAACCTCCTCTTGACGACCCCCAGGGTAGGGGAGAGCACCACCTCACTTGGGAGCCCATTCCAGGCCTTGGCCACTCGAACTGTGAAGAAGTTCTTCCTAATGTCCAATCTAAATCTGCTCTCTGCTAGCTTGTGGCCATTATTTCTTGTAACCCCCGGGGGCACCTTGGTGAATAAAAACTGCCCAATTCCCTTCTGCACCCCCGTGATGAACTTACAGGCAGCCACAAGGTCGCCTCTCAACCTTCTCTTGCGGAGGCTGAAAAGGTCCAGAGATATAGATGGTCCTGTCTTCTGGGTTCTGACAGTAGCTCTCCATCTACTGTTAGCCTGTTTTATCCAATGAATATTACATGCAAAATGCAGACACACCATTGAGGGCAGGGGTTAGGGCCCAGAAGTTTCTCCTTTCTAGGGCACTGTCTACTTCCTGGAACCACTCTTCCTTTGCTTTGCTTTCCTCCTGGTCCCATATATCATCTTTTGGGGTCTCCCCAGCTTCAACAGGAGGGTTGGAGGCTGCTCCTGGGAGCAGAAGTTTACAGCACTTTGCTTGAAAATGCGAGCTGTAGGTTCCAACTTGCTCAGACAGAAGTTGCTGCCAGTTTGGCAGTGGCTGTGACAGGGGGAAAGCTTTAGCATTGGAGCTAAAAGGAGAGGGTTGAGTGACACTGAGTATTGGGCTGAATGCTCCTGCATGCAGCTGGGAGCATTCAGGCATGGTGAGCCCCTGCTGAAGTAGGGCAAACTCTGGAAAAATCATTTTTTCCTTATTCAACCTTCCCAAAAGAAGACAAGTGTCTTATCTTGGAGTGTGTGGTAAGCAAGAAAATATGTTGTTTTCAAACAACAAGGATTGTTATGACTAGGTCAACATAACGTGTGCAGTATTGATCATGACAAAAGTATAGGAATGGACGCTGGCTGAAGGGGTATTAACTATCCCTGGATGTCCAGTGTGACTAGTACTGAAAAGCCTTTGGGCAACCAAGTCAATTTTTTTACATTGAGTGGAGGGGTGTAACAGAGGCCCAAGGAGTTACATAAACCAGATGACTCTGGTTTGGTAGACCTGAGGTCCTTTTTCTGCAGATCAGTAAGATAATAGGCCTCATGCCCACATGACATCATAGGATCCTGAACTCTTGCACCTGGAGGGTAGTTCTGCTGCTTCCTTGACGCTCTCCTCTGAGTGAGTTCCTCTGTCTGAAGAGGCAGCCCGGGCTTGAATAAGGCTCACTATGTTATTCCACATGTTCAGATTAACAAATAATCTTGCTTTAATGCTTTCCCTTGAGCTTTGCTCTTCTTTTCCCTGTACTAAAGTAGGTACTATGAAAACAAAAAGAAACTGTAGATGTAACAAAAAATAAATTATGTATTTCCCTGCTAATGTGATTGTGTCTAAATAATTAACATTATTACACCTTGAATATCAACATTTGGATACTTACTAAAATCATGTTCTTACTGCATTGCCAGGTTTGATTTAGAAAACATATTTCCATCCTTTTTAAGGGTCTCATGACTGTTAGTCAAATTTTAATAAAGATGGTCAGATGGCCCCAAGGTCAGGCAAAAAATAGGTTCTGATGGAGCTAGAGATACAAAACTCTTGATTTTGTTAGACACTGTTCATATTTTAAAGTGAATTTAACGCATATAAAAACTGTTAGATTGGCAGACTAGGAGGCTGGTATGTGCTTTGCACAAAGGATTAGCACTAAGGTCAGTTTCTCTTACACAGACTTCCCAATTTCATTCAACCCTAATTTAACGGGGCAATCTCTAAACTGAAAAGAATGGTTAAATCTTTGCGTCTTTGTTGAGGTTGTCAGCTATTGAGCTAACTGCAGTAATGGATTTGGTACCATAGATCTCTGTTCACATGCAATTGAACACAGGCCAGAAACTCATGTAAGTCAAAAATCACTCATCATTTTATATTATTCTTTGTATCATTACTGCCAACAGTTGCATATGAACAGTTTTCCTACGAATAAAGTCTTAGTATAGATTTTGAAACAGCAAGAAATATTTATGCAATTGGTTTCTTCTACCAGTGATTTCTACTTTCTCATTTTTTTAAAGTTTTTCATAGCAAGTGTTGAGGCAGGATAACTCATTTCAGTTTATAAAAAGAGTTGTTGAATTTTCTGTTGAAGTACAGTTTCAGATTTTGTCCTGTAACCAAATTGCTAGTGTATTCACTGTCATACTGCCTTCAGTTCCCATATACTAGGTCATAGACCCTAGTGCTAAAACCTGGGGAGGTGTTTATGACTCCAAAATCTCATAAAGGAGAACTGTACAAATATTCCCGCTGACTTTGTAGCAGGGACTCTAGAAAATAATTAGCTGTAATAGCACTGTCCAGACACTTTATACTTGGAAGCTAAAAAGCAAACTACCTAATTGCAGCAATATATGTGTCCAAGATAAGGAAACAGTATTCTTTACCACAACATTTTTTCCAATGTCTTATGCATCCAGGAAGGAGCAGTTTATATATGTGTGTACTAAAATCTGGGTGTATGGTTTTCTCTTTTAAGATAAGTATTATAATTATAATAGCTTTAGTTCTATTTGTTAATTAGTTACTGCTTCACACCACCTGTCCTGCCTTTTGGGGTCTTCTGCATATTAAGCTCCCCATCCACAGGAGTCTTTAAATCAAAACTGGATATCACTTGCTAAAAGAGATGCACAAATTATTGAGTTTTGTGTAAGACTCTCTAAACAACGTTTTGGATAATGCCAGAAATAAGCCCAGAAGATCATAATAAACCCTTCTGGTCTTAAAATATAGGAATCTATTCTAAAACCACCCAAGTGCTTGACCTACAGTGTCTGTGAAAAACCTTGATATATGTTTATTATAAGGAATACAAATGCAATGAAAAGGAGTTGGGGAGAACCATTTTCAGAATATAATGTTGCTATTGATCAATGATCATTAATTAAAAAGATTGCAGTATTGATTAAACTAATGTGTTCAGGCCAGTGCAACTGAATGTAATATATATAATTAACAGAGTATTTGCAATTTTTGTCTGAAACAAAACAAAATAAATTATCTGTACTAAAGAAGCACAATATATTTAATGCATTAAACTGGTTCAAACAACTGTTCAGTTTCCAAGAGTAACACTGAACAGGTTTCAATAAATAATCTCAGGGGACAGTTATAGATGTGGTCCAGGACTGGGGGGAGGGGGACTTTAATTAGAGCAACTCTGAAAGCCACTCTAATTAAAGCACCTGGATCATCACGTATTTCAGCATCCCCACGCTGAAAAATGGCAACAGGGATACTTTAACTAAAGCTTATCAAAGGAACTTTAGTTAAAGTGCCCCCACTGCCATTTTTCAGTGTGGAGACACTGATATACATGACAGTGGACTCTGTTGGAGCATGGCACATGCTCCAATGTGCTGTAATTACAGTGTGTCAGAGTACCCTTGCTGCACGTGTATAGACACCTAGAGGCCTTTGACTATCATTTTGCTGATAAGTATTTTTTCTATTATTAAAAAGTTCCTTGTTCCTAGAAGGCAGTGCTCCTCATCACTTAAATAGTTTTCATTAAGTGCTCCTTTCACTCACCATTGTGGAAGAGGTGTTGTCATATATCATATTTTATGGAATAAAACACACACCCAAATAAACATGTGCCTAGTTTTTTGAAGGGCAGAAAGTAGAAAAAATAGATTTTTCTAGAATCATGGCTGACTCTGTGACACAGAGTAAGTTTGCCTGGGAACAAAGAGTGTCCAAGAAGTATGGCAGTCCCAGGAAATAGTCTGGTGAGGCAACAGGCATCAGAAATGTCCTTGTGTGACAGACTGTTTCCTGAGATGCCAAACTTCCTAGGCACTGTCTATTCCCAGGAGGACTTCCTCTATGGAACACAAGGTGAGGCCCCGAAACCTTGCAAGGGCAGTAACACGATTGTTAGTTCTTTACTGTTAGTAGTTATTTATATACATTCCTGTAAATAAATTATTGTTTCCACATCACAAGCCTCATAAGGTACTGTCATCAGTGCACTGTCTGCTTCAGACATAAGCTACAGCACTCAGCCAATAATTGTGGCTGTGAGAGGTTAACACAGAACTCTGTCCCTTCAGCTTTCTAAGCCAGAAACAAGTGACATCCAACTTGGCGTTGCATGGCATGCCCAGTGTCTCTAGGCTTCTTTTCCAGTGAAGAAAACAACTTCCCCTCTTAATATATACATCCCAATTTTGAGCCACTGATTTGTGTTGGAAAGGTTCATGTTGTATGTGAGATAACACAGTACTACTTTGCACCTCTAGGTCTAAATAATAACATTTTCAGGGAGTTTAGGAACATATGCGCTCACGGGAAAATTCCCACCAATTCAGCCTATTTTTGTAAGTTGTAATTTTACCAGAAATCTTTTTTTTTAATCATTTCCAAAGTGTCTGATTTTGAAGTCAGCACTAAGGTTTTCCACTTGGAGGCTACATTAGTGCTGCCAAGGTCACTCTGATGTTGAATTCAA
This sequence comes from Alligator mississippiensis, assembly GCF_030867095.1. NCBI lineage: Eukaryota > Metazoa > Chordata > Crocodylia > Alligatoridae > Alligator > Alligator mississippiensis. The sequence continues at coordinate 46,741,856 of NC_081826.1, forward strand.
GTGAAGTCTCTGGACATAGAAAATATTTACACATGAAAATACATATGCATTTTCCACTGAGGCTGCTTGTCTGAACCGTGAGTAATGAACCATGACTACATACATATAATTACTACAAAAACCAACCCAACTGCATCCGCACCACATTAGAAACAGACCTTATAATTTTCAGCTACAACACTCAGTCTTGTATCCTATGAAGGAACATTTCTACTAACCCTCCCAAATGAAGCAATTCAAGTGAACAGTAACTGCAACAACCACTGAGTGGACAGAAGTGATAATACACAAACATACATACACACACACACACACACACACACAAAGCTAACCATATTATAACATTCTATAACCTTAAAAAGAGCTTTTGAAAGAAATCTAAAATCTCCAAATACTTTTTAAAGATGACTTAATAAATCTTGAATAACTTCTGCTCCCCACAAGTATCCACACTATTGTGCCAAGCACCTGCAACCATCAAATTCCAATTCATGAAATGTCCTTGTGTGGTCCTATCAGTCTGGTTTGTTCCTGGATCAAAGCCCTCAACAAATTGCCGTGTACCAAAACAAAATCTTGCATTCGTATTCACTCAAGATTCTGACTTGGTCCATACTCAGTGCTTCTGAGGTGGTGGAAGTAGCTCACTATGAGTGCATTACTAAATCACTATTGCACCTGACTGTAAACTAAACTCATACTGTCACAGGACTGGTGATGAGCAAATCAAAGTATTATAAAATAAGATAGTCAGCAACTGAGCAGCTGACCTTTAGTTTTATCTGACCTTCAGGCCTCCCAGACATAGAATTTTCCCATTCTGAAAATGCCACTTCCAGAAGAAATTGGAAGCACTGCAGTCCTGTCCATCCAAGTCTATCTGTCAGATTCTCCTTCTGAGCAGGAGATTCTTGTCGCTTCCTCTGTTCCATTTTTATTCTTGTATCACATAAGAAAAATAGAAAATGCCTAGTCACTGCAAGTGAGCCTGAATCATTTCTAGTTCCTTTCGTCTGACATAGGCCAGTATTACAAATTGCTTGCACCAATAGCACATGACAGCACTCTATGCTCATTGACTCTAGTCTTGTGGTTACTGATGCTCCCACAATAGTCCCCCCATGTAAAGATTATTAAAAAGGATCAGTCAAATCCAAATGTATTCAGCTGCTCATTCCTAACAAACTATATATAATTGGCAGATACAAAGATTGACTGAAATGATATAGTAACTAGTAATAGGCCTGGTAAATTGGGGGACTCCTTTAAATGATTGGTACTTATGCCAAAGCAAATATTAAAATATAATAATGAGATACCGTCCCAATAACTGCAGAAATGGAGGTGTGTGCTGGGTTTAGGCTTTGGTCTACCTGTCATACCCAGTAAGCCTCCTGCAGATGCACAAGGGAATGTGAATATTTTCTCTTGTAATATCAATAGTAACTATTAGACCAAATTCATATCCTAAAGCAACTGCCAAAGTAAATACATGTGCTAAGCCAATGACAGACAGAATAGCTAAACTAAGAGAAAGAGGATGTTATTGGAGGAGAAGCTGGAAAGAGAGCATGGATGGATGGATGGATGGATAGATGGGGTAATCTACTGACATTCCAATTCTTTTTCTTTTTGAGAAACCAATAGAAAATGACTTCTATTCTATTGATCATCCTGATCATATAAGAGACTTAATTGATCCAGAGACAAGAGAAGTGCAAGTATTTTCTACTGTCTCTTGCATTATATGATTCCATCTTTATCCCTGAGTCATATTTAAAATATGTAAACCCCAATTAACCAGGGTTAAGGAATCCAAATTATAGAAGTGCTTCTTCCCCCATCACAATCCAAATTCATGTTTATCTATAACTGTAGTTAGCCAGATATTTCAATTTTTCTCCAAGGCATTCAGATATTATCTGTGCATTTAAAACAGCTTGGAAATATTCATAGGTATCCAGACAGAAGGAAGAAGGGAACAGTGGAAGATCATCAGTAGATTGCTTGCAGTCTCTAAATCTTTGCTGCTCCATTAGCTGCTGCATGAGGTGAATGGCTACTGATCAAAATTTTCAGTGGGGTTTTGTCTTAGGTCTTCAAATCTTCCTTAGCTTTAGTATAGATCCTGACAAGGTTGTTCACTAAATATTACCTCTGGTGTTGCTGCATTGTAATTTCCTGTGCAAATGAAAATCACACGTTCTAGGACCTGATTCTGCTGTGACTTACCTCAATTTTACACTGAAGTAATTATTTTGACTATGTAAACTGGCCATGTCTACATGAGACACTGACACAGTTGTTACTGCACAGTCATTTAGTACTTATATATATATTTAGTACTTATATAAACATTAAAGGCTGTTAATTCACTGGAATAACCCCCAAATTTGAAAGATGCAACTGCTCTCATGACCCAAGACCTGACACTTTTACCCCAACAGTGGCTGTATCTAAATGAGATACTGACTTCACAGTAGCCCATAACTACTGTGCAGTTGCATTATGTGGCAGGAAGTCTGTATAAACAAGTACTAAGTGACCGTGCGGTACTGGAGTTACTGCACAGTAGCACCAAGAATGGCTTTTTCATGACACTGACTGCTCAATAGCTTGCGACTACTGCACAGCAGCATCACATCACACTTGATGCCGTGTGACACTACTGCACAGTAGTCATGGAATACAGTGCAGTTAGTATCTTGTGTAGACATGTCATGGCCACTGTTGAGATAAAAGTATCAGGCCTTGGGTCATAAGAACAGTTCATCTTTCAAACTTGGGGGGGTATTCTAGTGAATTAACAGTTTTAAATGATTAGTAGGATTTGTATTAAAATACATTTTTATACTCTATTTTATTTTACTTTTGTTATTTTCTGAGGGGGCAATAGCACAGGCTCCCAAAGATATAGCCTCTGTGGAACACAGAATACCAAGGCTCAAATAAAAAAAAAACAGCTGATGTCATGATATTGTATCTAAATACTCTTTCCTAACACTTCAGCATTGCACTATGTTTAGGACATTATCATCTAGCTCTCTCCTTAGTTTGCAAAGTATTCAAAAAAAAAAAAAGGAAGGAAAAATTCAGGAGTGCATGATGTAAGCACCATGGCCAGACGCTTGATAAAGGAATGACCTTTACTCCTTCTGTGGGGGAAAAGGAAAAATAGTATTTCATTGTCATAGGATACCTGCAGTTCTTGTAGTGACATTTGGGAAGTCACCATACCTAGCAAGACCTTGGATTTGGGGAATAGTGGAGCAGGAGCGATGCCTCAGATCTGAGTACTACATGCGGTTGTCATCTCTTTGAAGGCAACTTTGCTGTGAAAAATAATACATAGGGATCTCTTGGTAAGAGACAATGCAGACTGAGGGATTTGCTGGGAGTGGTGATGCAGAGAATTCTATGGTAATAGAACTGGGGGTCTCTGGTGAGGCATCTCAATAAAGCTGACTCACTACGTTGGGTTAGGTGATAGTACTTCCCAGTAGGGCAAGACAAAACACTTCTTTGAAACTGGAGACAGATTGGAGATACATTAACTAAATTACTCCCTGATATAAACCATGACTGAGTTTTGGTGGATGAGTGAGGTAGTGTGGTCAAGAAACAATTACTTGGGAGGGCATTATTAGCAGTGGAAAGAGTGTTAGATGGAAACCCCGGTGTTACTGGGTGAGTATTTTACTCTTTATATACATAGATTTTGTTGCCATTTCCCAAATTTTAGCTGTATGCCTTAGCCCCCCACCCAAAGATTTTTTTTTTCTGTATACAGTTCCAAAATGCTTGTGAGCAGGGTAGTTCTACCATTTAAGGACTTCTAGCAAGGGTGGTTTTAGATCTCCTAGGTTTTGGCATAGAGGCTCAAGCTGACTATTTATTTGCCAAGAGAAAGCCTATCTATGCTGAAATTGGTTTCTTTTGCTTAGAAACACCTGGCAGAAGGTTACAATAATCTTAGCAAATCTAACTGAAGTGCATTTGTTTCTGGCATCCTGAGTAAATTCTGATACAGGAACATTCAAAAAGCATTAAAGTTACTAACTGATTGTACTCTGGGGCTGCTCCAACCCTTTCCCTACGCTACTAACCAACAGCTCTAAAACTAACGCGTTGTAGGAGTAATGAGAACTGAAGAACTGGTCATCTTAAAGGTCTTTTGAGGAAAGATAGAGTGCCTGGACATGTCAAAATGGCCCAGTTAACCTCAAGCCAGTGGTGCTTACATTCATATGCAAACACAAAAAGGTTTTATTTAAGAACACAAATCAGTTCCTTTGTAGAAGTTTCCACATCTTTTTACAACACTTGCAGTCTAGAACACACTGTCGCAGAGCACTGTCAGACAAGCTATCAAAGCAACAGAAAAAGCATAATTTGAAACTAGCCCTGAGTCTAAAGAAAATTTGACTTTTGGCTATAAATAGCAGCAACACCTGCCTAACCTAAATGTTCATTTTACTTTAAATTAGTTTAATTTAAGCAACAGGAGTTACAGTTAGTTTTAATGGGCAGCAGCTGTTCATTAAAGTTATAATGACATTTAGATACCCTGGTGATCAGCATCTCTGAAATACAATAGATAGATAGATGGATATTCATTATTAGCATCACTGAGCTGGCCTGGAAGTAAAATTAGCTTCAGAAGTAGAGGTAGTTACCAGCTTCTGTCTGTAATGTGGAGGATTTGAGATAGTGCTGTTTCAGAGAGATGCAATTATGGCAGTGAACCCAGGACTTTGACTGCACTGAAATCCAGTTAAGAACAGACATGCTGCTGAGGGGTTGCTTTAGGTCTCTGAGGAAAAGGTGTCCACTCTATAAAATCTGTAGAACCTGTTAAATTAATACACATGGGTTAGACGGCAAGCTCCATTGTCACAGCTGGAGAGAAAGGCGGCAATGGCATTGAAAGGCTGAAGCAAGCAGGGGGTCTGAGAAACTTCCTTAGCAAAGAAAGGATAAGTATGCTCATAAGATGTAAAAATATAATAATACCATTGATTTTCATCCTAGTGAATCTATTTTAAGTTTATGTGTATACATATTTCCATAGACAAAGCAACAAGTGCATTAAAGTGTGTATGTGTAAGTACTGGCAAGCTTATGTATTTCTAAATAACTCTTCATTTTATTAGACTCATAAGTCTTGTCCTACTCAAACTAGTGGGAGTTGTTCTCATTGGCTTCAAGAGGGATCAGGATCTGGCCCATAAAGAAGGAATTAATACAGGAAATAATTACCAAGTCACAAAAAATAGTTTTATTCTCGTAATACTCTGAGTCTGGCACACTATTTCCTCCTTCAGTATCTCATCTTTGAACTCTTCCTCACTAAACTGCAGTTCTGGTCACCAGCATTAACGCTACTAAGTTCCACATTTACCGTTTCTCAATGGTTGCTTACTAAATGGACTCAGTTTACAGGCAAACAGATTTTTCTCCTTTATTAGCCAGTCTCAAGACTCATGATAGGCTGTGAAAGTCACACTAAGAACTCTTTTTCTTGCACATTATTAACACACTAAGTGTGTAGGACCCCACTGTGTTTTAATTATGACTTCAGTGACACATTTGCAACCTCATTGACTTCAGTAGGGTTGCCCAGTTACTGCTGATTGGATTTCACTATGCAATTCTGTTGCTGGTACACATAAGAAGTAAAATACAGTTCTTTTCCTCTTCTGAATTGCCTTCGCTGGTCAAGCAGAAATACAAAACAGCAAATACATGTTACCATTAAAGTCAGCAAATATGATCCTAATTATAGATAGGAAACAGATCTACTATTTAGGAAAGTAACACACCATAGCTTTTCAGAACAGAACTGTACTTTAATTAATAGATGTGATGAATTAAAAACCTGTTTTCTTTGTGACTCTCTCTTTTTTCCTAAATTGCTAGGATAAGTCTTGCATGTTGAAACTTTTATCAGCAAGCTCCTTAGTGTAAGTAATGCTTAGATAAGTTTAAAATGAATATAGTAACATGAGAATATTTTGGTTAATCTGCTGTTCATTAGCTGTACATCTTGGTTCCTCTAGTAAATTATTGTTTTGATGGGAACTAGAACAATTATACACATGTGTATTTTTTGGAATGAAGTATTCTGAGATCATTTAATTACCCTCTAACAAATGTTCATTATTTGTTTACATCAGGTCTAGACTTAAACTTGGTGATTGCAGCACATACGTGTACTTGCAGAAGGACTGGCACAGGGCTCTGTTCCAAGGAAACAATTATTGTATGGCCAAAAAAAACTCCAGCACGTCTATAAAATGGACACTGTGTCCCTTAAGAACTAGATACAGAGAGCACATAGGAATTGCTCTATCCAACAGAGGTTCGGAGAACCCCTGTAATGAAATCTAATACAGATTAAGTTTGTCTACTTTCATTACAAAGCTCCGAGTTGTATACATGCTTTGGTAAACCTAGACTGAGTTTCTAGATGAGCCAAATAGTGACCTGGGCTCCTTGTTCTGCTTTCTTAAGGCAATTTGCTGATTTTACCATGAAAGGGAAAATTATCAAGTGAAATTTATATTTTTACATTATTTCCCTTTGTAAAAAAAAGGGAGACATGGTGATTTCTGACAGTTTTCCACCAGTGTGCCTTACCATAGTCTAAAGAGTAACGTGTTGATCTCCATCAGTGTTTTGACTACTTGTGTTTGTTACAGATCCTATATTGCTTGCAGTAAAAATAGCTGTGTTAGTCACAATGCCTAAGCTAAAGAAGTCCATTCTGCTGACCTAACCTCCCTGTGCAGTTTCAGCTAGATAAAATATTTTTCATTGTGGTGCTGTTGTGTATTGTTAATAAGTTGGCTTTTTTCCATGGAAGAGGTGCTTGTATTGAAATGGAACAAGAAACAGTACTTTCCACACACTCTGTATTTCTTTGTTTCTCTGTATAAAGACCTTTAAGATCCCTGCGCCCTTATAAGGGCCCTTATAAAAATAAAAGATTAAAGTAGTCTCTTTATACAAGTTTCCCTTAATTTCATTTTTCCACTAGCATTGCAAAAATATGATCTTTCACTTTATTTCATGTTAAAATTAAAATGTACAGCCAGAACTGGTCTGCTTCAGTCAAAAAATAGCTCACAGATCTCACTGAGCTGCTGAGCAGAGATTGATCATGATAATTTATCAGTGAATAACTGATAAAAGAAAATAGATCTTCCTTCCTAAATGTTATTCACCCACCATTTCTGAAATATCAAATAAATGGGAGTTAAGGGAGTCTGCTATTGCTTTCTTACTTTCTCTATTTCTGCTATAGCTGCCAGGACAGTGGCAGGGTACCATCCAGCAAAAAGACACTTGAAACACAGCATGACTATTAACAGGACCACTCATTAAAAAGCACAGATACTTACGTTTTTTGAGGTAATAGCACAATCAGCAGCAGAAATGTACAGAAATCTGTTAACACCCCCCTGCTCATGCGCGCACGCGCGCACACACACACACACACACACACACACACACACACACACACACACCAGCATTTTATTTCATTTGGAAGAATGGAATGAGCAAATAGATGGCCACATGAGGAAGTACCTGAGTTTCACACATTGGCACAATGGCATACACAAAGCATGTACTCCCATAACATTACCCTATGAAAATTTGTTACCAAAAGTCCAATGTTCACTCTTCCTTCTACATTAGTAAAACAACTACTCAAAAAAGAGGACTTGTTACAGAGACAAAAACAACTGAAGAAGTTTTTCCTTTAACTACTCACCAACTTAAGGGGAAAGAATTTCAGAATTTTCTCCTTCACAGGGAAGAAGCCTGTAGTAAACTCTTGGGGCACTGACAGATGTGCAGGCCCACACTGTAACTCATGGCACTTTACATAAAATGCCATGAGTTAGACTGGCCGCCCTGACCCAACAGACATTCACCTGTTGGGTGGGGGGAGCAGGGAATCACACTCCACTTTGGAGCCAGTCAAGCCAAGGAGCCTGCCTGCAGCCTGTCTCCCCTAGCCCTTCCCCTTCACCCCCCCAGCTCCAGTGCTGTCTGCAGGAAGGGAGCAGGAAGAAGAGAAGGGGAGTGAGCTGCAGGATGGGGTTTTCCCAGCCTGAGCTGGAGTGGGGCAAGGCTGGGGGGCATAGGCGATGTGTAGGGAAGACAGGGGGGGGGCACGTGCCCCCCCCCCCCCCGAGATTGGCCACTGCCGAAGCTGCTGCCGGCTTTTGCAGGCAATCACACTTGCCACCCCCACTCCGCTTGCTCTCAACATGGCTGCTGGCATCTGTGGGTGGTCCTTACTGCTCGCCACTTGCCACCCTGCCCCCTCCTTCTGCCAACACCGCCGCTGGCATCTGTGGGTGGTTCCCGCTCACTGCAGATGACACCAATGACAGCGTCTGTGTCCAGTCTCCGCTCACCCCTCAATGCCATGTTGCCCCCCCAGTCTCAGGAGGCACCAGTCATTCATGCTGGGGGAGATGGGGCATGAGGTGGAGGGTCATCAGATAACACTGGGAGCAGGGCTGTGCTGGGTTACATCAGCCCAGTCCTGATTGCATGACAGATTGACCCTAAGGAACAGAAGTTTGCTGTGGTGCTCCAAAGTAGAGCACCTTCATCTGATCATCTTTTGATGAGGGTTGATTTGTCAGGTGATCAGCTACTTTTAAAGCACTCTGCAGCTGTGCACGTGTATCATGGCACAACTGTAGAGTGCTTTCAGAGGGGCAGTCATGCAACAAATGTAACTTCTGTCTGTGCCCTTCAAGAATCCCCCCTGCCCACATGAATCACTGTAATTGCTAGCTTACTATCAAACTCAACTGTATGACACAGCTGTACAAAAGACAAATGCAATTTTAGGCTGCATCAATAAAAGCATTAAGTATAAAACAACATAACAGTGCCTCTTTACTCAGCCGTGGCTAGGCCTCATCTAGAGTATTGCATGCAATTTTGGGATCCACATCTTAAAAAGGACATGGAGAAATTAGAGAGGATCCAGGAGTGGGCAGCAAAAGTGATAAATGGCTTGGAAGACAACCTGTATGAGAAGAGGTTGAAGGAAATAGGCATGTTCACCTTACAGAAAAGGTGATTAGGAGGGGGCATGATCACAGTCTTCAAATATCTGAAGGACTGCCATAAAGAAGAGGGAAACACCTTTTCCTTTCGTTGCAGAGAGCAGGACATGGATGAATGGCTTGAAGTTGCAACCAAGGAGGTTTAGATTGGATATCAGAAAAAAAATCTTTGCTGTTAGAACAGTGGAATAGATGCCTAGGAAAGTTATGGAACCTCCATCATTGGAGGTGATCAAGAAGAGATTGTCAGGGTTTGTCAGGAATGATTTGGATAAGCTATGCCTATATTCTGTGGGTATTTCCCATGTTTCTGGGCTTTGCTTATTGCTGCATGGGACTGGGAAAGAATTGTTTTCTTCTCCTATTGCTACATGTTAGTGATTTTGGTTTTGTTTTATTTTTCTCAGAACCATTGGTTGTCAGCTACAGCCAAGGCTGGGGATTTTGATTGAATGCCAATGCCCCTGATGGGACTAGAACTTAGAGGTTCCAGACTAGAGGTTCTTGCCCCTGCACTCAAGGTCAGACCAATTGCCATGTTTGGGATCAGGAAGAAATTTTACCGCATTTTGCCTTCCTTTGTAGCAGGGAGTGAGGTGGGGCAGGGAGAAAGAGGGTGAGGATGGAGTGTGGATCTCGTAAACACATTTTAACAGCCAAAAAATTTCCAGCAGCAGGGCATTAACCACTGTTGTCTCCTGCTTTATCTGTGGCAGGTTAGGGTGCTATGCCTTGTGGTTGTGTGACAGTTGTTTTGTGTAGTTTTAGTAACAGGTTAAACAACAATTTGTATGAGATGGTTTGCATAGGGATGATCCTGCCTTAGGCATGGGGTTGGACTAGATGACCTCAAGAGGTCCCTTCCAGCCCTACTTTTCTGTGATTCTATGATAAAATATCTATATATAAAGAAAGGCCTGAATCAAACCTCTGGATCAAGTTTTGGAATTATTGTTATATGTTCTTATGTGTATTAACATACAGCTAGATACAAGTAGCGGGATTTAGGAATCTGGCCTCTTGTAGCAGAAGCCATGGCCCTGAGTCAGACATCTTACAGTACATGTGACAAGTTAAGAGCCCCAGCATGAGTAGGCAGCACACTCAGTAAGGAGCCCCCTCAGTTGGCCCATAGGGGTGTGTCACAAATCCTTCTTTGGGGTTAGGCACCTCTTCTAATTGGGAGAACGCTTTCCTGAAATTGAACACCACTTTCATAAGCAGTCATTCAGTACCTGTCCAAAGAAATTCTAACCCACATCTCCTGAGAATGCTGTAACCAGTAGGTCCTTTTGTGGGTGGAGGAAGTAAATCTCTCTCTACCTTCCCTGTTAAAGTTGTTCCACTTGGTATGAAATAGCCACCATAAGAAATTAGGCATGAGAGTAATTATTTATTCTAGGGTTTGGAGTAGTCACATGAGAAGGGGAAAACCTGGCTTCAAGATCCTTTTCCCAAAATCGTGCATGACACAAGAGGCAAGGATTTCTTTGGGCCATATCTTTTATTGGACCAATTGTATATGCAGGGTAGAGTTAAACAAGCTTTTGAATGCAAGACATTCTTCTTCAGGTCTAAGAGGAAAGGTCAGCAAAGCAATAGTAAAAATATTTGAAAGGGGGTGGGGGGATAAATTCCTAGGAGTAACAGGCAAGCAATCCCTGAGGCCCACTCAGTCTCCTATCCAAGGGATACCAAGAGCTACCTGGGGGTAAAGGCGGCCAAAGCATGGTGCTGACAACATTATTTCCTTCTCATGCTGAAGTTAAAGAAACAGTGAAGCCCTGCCTGAACTGCCCTAACAGGCCTCAGTAGCCTATAAACAGGACACAAAGGAAAAGAGAAGCAGACAAACTATTAGCAGAAGAAAATAATTTCTCTCCTGTGCCCTCCCATTTCAATTGCTTTTTTACTATTGCTGTGCTGGCTTTTGCCTCCAGACCTGAAGAAGATCTTGCATTCAAAAGCTTGTCTAACTCTATACCAACTATGCAGTTGGTCCAATAAAAGATATCTCCCAAATAAATCCTTTCCTCTTACGTAATTAAAGGACCATCACAGCTACAGCATCACTCTAACACTACTATTTATGCATTATAAGAAGTCATTGGGTCTAGAAGTGTTGAGGAGTCAAAACAGCTCACCAAAAGTGGTTTCATGTTTTATCCCAGCAGCAAAAAGAAGGTCTTCTGTCCCATTATGCCTGCACAGATAGGGTCTAATGCTGAAAATCATTACTCACATAATTAGACCTTAACTGATTTGCCCCTGAGATGTAAATCTGCAGTGTGAGGCACATTTTAATGTCCAGGCATGCAGTTTGTGTGCACCACAAAGAGGTTTGCAGCATCGCAAACCACATACCTGCACATCTGGATATGGCCATTGAGGCTAATGAAGCTCCTTGTATATCTGATCCTACACTCCGCTCATCAGCAGCTATGCCACTAATTTCATCTGCATTGGGAGTGGTGCCATTCTCCGTGAACATTCACTGAGGTGAATGTGTTGCCGGATCATGTGCATATTTTGTTAGCATTTGATTCTATAGTGTTCTTCACCCAAGTAACTCCGCTGCCTTAAATAAAGCTACTTGCATAAGAAAGTAGTTGCTTTTCTGTAGTTTTTCCAAAATGATTAGGGATTTCACAGATTTTAAACTGCTGCACTTCACTTTCAAACAGCTCTTTTACAGTGCAATGTAAAAAAACCTTCAAGAGATTGATAAGTAAGACTGTCGACTCTCCTAATGATACATTGAGAGTGAATTTTCCCTGCTACTTTCCTTTTCATTGCAAATAAACTGATTTCATATACTAGTATATCTATATAATAGGCATTTAGGTCTCAATCACTATGGGATTTGAGCATTCAGTGTCACAACACCGCTCTGAGGTAAAGAAGAGCTCTTATGTTCATTTCATAGGTGGAAAACTGAGGTACAGAATCTGAGGCAGAATAGGTAATTGAACACAGATCTCTTACAGGTATAGGCCGGTGCCCTAACCACTAGACTTTCCTTGCTGCCTACATATACAAACTACATAAATTGAGATAATATACTTTTATTAAAACCATCTGTTCTTTGGAACCCATTAATTCATTAGCCAGACAGATTAGCTTTTTAGATAAAGTGTGAGGGGAAAAATTATACCCAAGGTGAATTTTGAAACAACTGTGTCACACTGAAACAGATCCTTCAGTGATCCTTATCTGCAAACTACAGGATATTTGTTCCATTGAACGTCACGAAGATAGAATTGGTCTAAAGTCTCATGTTAGCTATTGGCAACTGCATAAAAGCTTTACACCTGAGAACAGGCTTTATTTTATTGACCGTGAAAGTAAACAATGCATTTTGTCATTCTACTACTTAGGCAGCAAAATACTTTTAGATGATGATGTTCAGACCCTTTCTGGTCTATTGAGTGAATATTTTCTAATTACCTCAATATGGCCCAGGACTTTGAACCCAGCTGTAAATCAGTGGATACTGTGACCAAGAAGAGGTGCAAGATTTTCAAAAGTGTCTAACTTCCATTTTAGAAAGATGACTTAGGCATTCAGACCCAGATATCCAAAAATATTTAAGCACCCAAGTCTTTTTTTTCAATGAGAGTTAGACATCTAACTCCCATGATTTAAATATAAGGAGTAAAAACGGGTTGAAAGTCAGTGGGACTTAAGTCCTTTAGGGCTAGGCAGATGAAGGTAGGTAGTTAATGGGATTTTCAGATGTGCTTAAGCAGGTTGGGAGATTATGTCCATAAATATATTTGAAAATATGGCCCTAAATGCCTACAAACTAAACCCGCTAAAGGACTAGTACAGCACTTAATTTTAGGCATCCTGCCAGAATATACAGCCCTGTGTTAGCACCTATACTCCCTGCATTGTGTATGGGGAGTCTGAGACCTTGTCTTTACTGCAGCTGTGGTATGTCCCCAAATGGAGGTCCCCAGGTGCAACCCATTGACTTGCCCCTGGATCTGCTGACATACTCTGGAAGTATGCCAGTGAAATATCTCAGGCATGTCTCTCCATGTTTTGGCTAAAGACATAAGTATCCATGTGCTTGATTGCAGCTCCTGGGGATGGCCCTGAAGCAAACTTCCTGATATATTTCTGGGTTTGGAGTATGCAGGGGGATGTGCTCCAGAACAGATTAGTCAGGAAATGCTGCTGCTGTAGGTTGTTAGACAAGTCCTTAGGCACCTAAGAATGGGATCTATAAAAGCCAGCCTGTTGAGCAAGGGACTACCAATGCTGGTTAGTGGGAATCATCAGAAAGGGGTTGTTTAAGTCTGGTCCTTCAAAAAGAATTAGGTGCCTAACCCCAAGCTGAGGGAGGCAACTGTCTCCATTTGGTTCACAGCCATGAAATCTGTCCTGGATTAGTTGACTGAGCTAGATTTTTCTCATAAAATACTGGAGTGTTTCCCTGGCTTTTATCAAATAACCAGGTGTTTAGGTCACTCACCCAGAATGTGAGAGAGCTGTGTTCACAGCTCATCCTCATCCCATGCTTGCTCTCCCGGCCCCCTCCCTGATAGTTCCCCTGCCTGGTCCCAGCCCCAACATCCTGGCACTCAGAAACAAAAACAAACAAACAAACAACCCCTGGACACACACACTCACTGACTGTAGCAGTGGCCTTTGGGGCCACTGGGACCTCATGGCAGAGCCCCCCACCGCCGCATGGTGTGGGGTAGTGGGGGGCAGCGGGGAGTGACCTCAGCTGTCTGGCACCCTTGTTGCAGCTGTCATGTGGATGCAGCACGGCTTGGCAGGGCACTGTGTGATCCTGTGCACTGTCTGGGATCTCAGGGCCACTGGGGCTGAGTGGCACTGGGCTCTGGGTGACAGCTGGAGCTGCCCCAAGTTCCCAGACAGTGCATGGTACCCTGCCAAGCCACGCAGCACCTGCGTGATCTGACAGCAGCAGTGTGGGTGCCAGGTGGCTGTCCCCCACTGCCCCATGCTATGCGACGGGCGGAGAGGGCTCTACCATGAGGCCCCAGTGGCCCTGATGGCTGCTGCTACAGCCAGTGAATGCAGTTTCTTCTTTTTTTTTTGAGTGCTTGGATGATGGGGCCAGGTAGGGCAGTGAGCAGGGGCTGGGACTGGGTAGGGGAGCAATCAGGTAGGCTGGGGGAGTGCTCAGGGAATGGGACCAGGTGGGTGATCAGGAGGCTGGGGGGTGAGTGGGAGATGAGGCCAGGTGGGGCAGCAATTGGGGGGCTGGGGGAGCGAGTCAGGGCTGGGCAGGGGTCTACCCCATGGCCCTCTCCCTCCTCCACCAGCCTCCCCACCCTCTACTTACCCCACATGGAGCCCAGGTCCAGGTCCCTGCAGCTGGCACGCTGCTTGCCCTGCACAGGCAGGTAGCATGCTTCAGCACCAGGGCAAGAGCCAGCCATAGAGATGCTCTGGCTCATTACCAGATTGTCTCTGTGGAGAACCTGAGTGTCCAGTTGCCTCAGGCCACAGTCCAGGACAGTGCCTTGCCCCACTGTTTCGTGGCACATTTTTTTTTTTGACCCCTGGATTCCAGGGGTCTAATTTTGCCCTCATGCTGCAAATTTGCAGTGCGGGGAATGTTCTTTTGTTCCCCCACACACGTCTTGCAGCATCTCAAAGGGATTTGAATGCTGCAAGAGACACATGCATGCTCATCTGGATGCACCCTATGAGATAGTCTCATTTTCACACCCACAGCATTCTTATTAAAGGTGGGAGATGAAGGCTCATGTCCCCTCAGGAAGAAATAGATATTTGAACATGGTCATCCACAAATGCCTGGTAGCAGTGCTGCTGCTGATCCAATAGGTGAGCTCTGAGAACACCTACTAGATTGTGCTCCATGGGTGACATGAGTGACTTTGTGAATTCCAATGTGGTTTAGGTGTGAAGTAATGATTAGGTCCATAAAAGTGTTTAGGTGCCAACTAGCTGTCCCTGTATTTTATCCAAGTCCAAAATCAAGCTCCTTAAAATCTCTGGTAGGTGTTCTCAGAGCATACCTACTGGATTGGACTCAGCACAAAGCACAGCCAGATGAAGTATGCCCCACTTTTACCCAACAGCTCCATAGTTAGACTATTCAGTAAGTTATAGGAGAGTTATATGCTCACCTCTCTCTGCCCAAGGGGATTTGAACCTGTAGTTTCTATCAGTGAAGTGAACACACTAACTACTGATCTGTGGGCATCCTTAGGTTTGGGAAGGGGAAATCTTTCTCTCAATCACCCCTATTGAAGCTGTTCACTATGTATGGAATAATGACATATTTAACAGGATCAGATACAAGAAAACACAATCCAGCAGCCAAATGGTTGTAAAAATCACCAAGAGAGGGGCAAATTGTGTTCCAGTCCTTGAGCCAATTAATAGTGGACATAAAATACTCAAACATCTGTTGGAGTTCTACAGTTTTTTTCCATAAAGTGTGAGGTGCTGCACCATCTAAGCCTGTTTGGGATGCAGTGCTAAGTCACTTTTGAAAATAAAACTTAGACCCTTTTAATACTGGATCCATAGGACTAAATTCCATTTCTTTATCATTCCTTTGCAATTTCCTTAGAATTCTTAATGCAAAGGTCATACAATGATAAGCAGCTCCATCTGAGAATGTACCCAGGCTCTGAGAATAACCAGCTTCCCCCTCATAACCCTGCAGCCTCAGTATAGATTTCTTGCCATGAAGCTGTTCTTTAGTGAACACGGTGCAAGCAAGAATATGGTCCATGGAGTCAGAGTTAACTTCAGCACTGCAGTAAGCTGATACAATTTTAGTGAACTTTAATTTCACTAAACTTGTCCCAAGTCAATTAGATTGGTTAAGTCACTCATTTCATCTATTCTGCCAATGCACAATTATTCCCCACCTGTACTTCCTACTACTTGTCCAATCTGGTTTCAAGTACAGAAAGCTATTTCTATCTGTTACGTAAATAATGAACTGTATATAATGTATCAAAGATGATGAATTTTTATCCTCTATTTTAAAGTATCCCAGAATACTAAGAACAGACTTAAATTAAGGACCACATTTGGAGGCACCAGGGCTACTTTGTCAGTGAATGTGTCTATATAAGATGCTTTACTGAGCATTAAACTAATCTAATGTATAGTAACATGTCACTGTCTACATGTATAAAGCAATTACTGCATAGAAGATAAGTCTAATGTGCCACTTTCTAGTACCTGTAGATACCTGTACACTGAAGCGCATATGTAGATGCTGACGGGCAACAAATTACTCCCAGCCAGCTTAGGCAGCAGGGTACCACAAGGGGTGGGGAGAGTTGTCCCGGCTCAGTGGAACACTGCCTCCCAGTCATGTAAAGACTGGGACATGTCCTGGTCTCCACATAGCTGGAAGAGCTGTCCCCACTACTGGGCAGCTGCCTCCCAGCCACATGGAGATCAGGGCATGTCCCAATCTCCATGGGGCTGGGAGGCAGCTGCCCAGCATCAGGGACAGCTCTCTCACACCTTGCAGAAATCGGGACCAGCTCCGTGCCCCCTGACAGCCTGGAGCTGACATCTAGGGGAGCCTGGAGCTCTCCCTGGCTGCTACATGGGGGCGGGCAGAGCAGGGCAGAAGCAGGCCTAGACTGAACTGTCCCACTGGGAGCCAATTTGCTTCTGACACATACATGATCAGATGTGTGCAGTTTAATGCACCTGAATTTTCTGCACAGAAAAATCAGGTGTATTAATTGCACATGTAGGCACACCCAATAAAATTATTTCTCGTGATTTTATGGGCTTTATATCATATTCTTATGGGGCATGTCTACATAAGTTGCTTTACTGCACAGTAGAGCAAATTACTGCATAGTAAGCATCCCAGTCTACATGTGCAGACTCTTACTGCACAGTAAATTGCTCCACTCAGCAATTAATTTGCTACCTGAAAATGCAGGTAACATATTAACTGCTGAGTAATTACTGCAGAGTAAGGCATATATAGATGGCTGACCAGAAGCTAATTTGCCCCCAGTAAGCCAGGCATCATGGGATGGGAGATTGCTCCCTGCTCCCAGGAGCTGCCTGCTGCTGGAGCGGGCTCTGTCATTGGAGCCTGGGTGGGGACAATGTCCCCCTACCCCAGCAGCAGGGAACTCCCAAGCCCCTACACTGCGATCTTGGATTGGGGGCTGGGTGATTGCTCCCTGCACTAGCTCTGTGATCATGGAGGGGCGGCTGGGAAATTGTTCCCTGTTCCAGCTCTGCATTCACAATCATGGAGTCAGGGCTAAGAGATTGCTCCCTGCCCCTGCTCCAGGAGCAATCTTCCAGTCCCCAGACAGCTCTGGGATGCACCTGCAAACTTCCCCCACAGCCCAGATCTGGCCTGGAACTGTCCCAGTCTGGAGCAGGTCCTAGCCCCACAGCTTTTTCCCAGCGCCATGCTCCAATTGGGTGATCAAGACACAGGGCTTGGAAAGAGTTGTGGCAGAGGTGCAGGTCCCAACCCCCTACCCCAATCCATGAGTGGGGCAAGTAGCAGCGAGCTAGCTGCCTCATCAGTGGATTGGGGTAGGGAGCTGGGACCTACCCCTCCTCTATAGCTGTTTCCAAGCCCCCTGCCCCCAATTAGGGAGCCAGGGCTGGGAGCTCCCTGCTTCTGGGGCAGGGGAATATTGTCCCCTCCCGTGGCCTACAACCAGAGCCTACCCTGGCAGCAGGCAGCTCCTGGAGACAGAGAGCAATCCCCTAGCCCTCACCAGGAGACAGATGTCTCCTGGCCCCATGCTCTCTGTCAACCACTGGGCCAGCACCCAGGGGGAACCTAGAGCTCCCCTGGCTGCTACAGGGGGCAGGTGCAGGACTGGCAGGGACTGGAGCAGACTGCTGCCAGGAGCAGCAAATGTATTCCTAAATGGGCATACCTGCCCAGGGTGGGTTGACTCCAGACTAAATTACTCGGGAGTCAACCCATCCAGCAGCATTTGCACGTTAACATGTGCCCATTATGTATGCAATGCACATATTGATACATTTTAAATAATTAATTTTACCCTACTATACTTGTTTGTATTTAAATAAAAAAAATAAGAGCTTGTGGAAAATTGGGTACAATCAACAATTTCAAAGCACAGTTTAATATAGGTGTTTGCGCCTGTGAGACTGAAACTGCAATCCCGGAGAAACTGTCCAATTAAAAATATCACCCTGAGAAATTCTGGCCTTTTGAATCACCAGTGATTCTTGTTCATCTCTAATTTTGATTTTGAACAGTTTCATTAGATTAAAATTAGATTTTTGTTTAAAATGAACTTTTTTCAATAAATCAGCTATGATAATTTTTTTAATTATTGGCAAAATTTGCATCCTTTAGCTTTACAACAAAAAAGTCTAAATGACCAGTATAAATGAGCATTGCCCATGGCTGAGGAGCAGATGGGGCAACTAAAAAGACTGGGTTCCTAGGACTCTCTTGTTCCCATCTTTGTTCTGTTGTCACCTTTTGTTGTCATCTTTGTTCTTCCCTGATGCTGGGGTTGCTGTGCATTAATTCACTTCCTGTGTATGTTATAACTGTTTGAAGACCACTGTAATTTATGCCAGTTGTTACTAACTTCAACACAGGGTACTTACACAAGTTAAATTTTTTGCTCTATCAGGCCCCTGAAAGCTCTCTAAAGCCATGACATAACACATATGCATGGCTGCAGAGTGCTTTTAAAATGGCTGATTGCACAAAAAATTAATCCTCCTCATATAGGCCTGTGCGAAGCTGGTAGTATTCACTTCGGATTTGGCCAGTTTAGGGGACAATGATTCAATTTGCTGACTCAAATCACTGTCCCAAATCAGTTTGACCGAATCTGCTGCTGAATCTCCAAATCACACAGGCTTATCCCCCGCTCACTCTCCCAGCCCTGGCAATGACTGCCCCACCTGTCCCAGCTCCCAGCACTTTGAAAAAAAAAAGCCCTGACTCACTGGGTGCTGTTGGGCAGGGCAGGTGATCCCTACTGCCCGCCACTGCCCCATGCTGAATGTGGGGCTCTGCACAAGCCCCTGACCCCCACCCCAGTCCCCCAGCCCCCCCATGGCTGCTCCACCCACCCAAGCTCCAGCACTTTAAGGAAAAAAAAACAAAATCCACCAAACTCACCGGTTCCTGCCTGGCGTGGGGCAATCCCCACTGCCCACCACTGCCCCATGCTATGTGGGGGGCTCTGCATGAGCCACCTGAAGCCCTGAGTCTCCTGCAGGAGCTGGTGAGTCCCAGTGTTTTTTTCATTTTTTGTTCTTAAAGGGCTGGAGCTAGGGCGGACAGGGCAGCCATGGGGGGGGGCAGGGGGGCTCATGAAGAGCACCCCACACAACATAAGGAAGTGGGGGGCAGCAGGGATCACTCTTCCTCCCCCCTGCCAGGCAGCACCAAGTGAGTTGGGGCTTTTCTTAAAGCACCAGGAGCTGGGGTGGGCAGGGCTGCCATGGGGAGCAGGGGGGCTGGGGGGAGCATGTGGGGGTCAGGGGGCTGGGGGAGCAGGGAGGGGATGAGGCCTGGCAGGGGTTCCCCCATGGTCTCCTCCCCGCTTCTCCAGCTCCCCCCTCCCCTGCCACTACTTACCAGCTCTGAGTCCAGCTGCAGCTCTCTGCTGCAGCGGGTAGGGACTGCCAGAACCATTGAACCTCTCCAATTTTTTTCCAAATCAATTCGGAGAACTTCGAATTGATTCAGACCTTTTTATTGGTCCTGATTTGATTCGGATTTAGAGATTTGGCCACAGAATTGAGCCGACTTGCCTCTGAATTGAATCAGCACCCAAAGCTTCGCACAGCCCTACCTCATATGAGGTATTAGATGAAGGCACTCTAAAGCAGATCACCTTAGAGAACTTGTGTTCCCTCCAGGGTTAATTTTTCACATAGGGGTGGGGCTGTCATTGGGGGAGAGACGGGGAGGGACATGAAGCTGCCAGCTGGGCTTGGCTTTGCTGGAGTTGGAGGTGGGGGCATAGAACAGAGCCCCCTCACCTCACAGGTCTGGCCCGGCTCTCTCTAATATGCCAGCAATGGTACCTGGGGACAGGCCGTGAGGTGAGGAGGCTTCATTCCACATTTGAAAGATGCAAAAGGAACAGCAGCAAAAGAAAAAAAATGAAGAAAAAAATCTTTTTATACATTCTTTTAAAATGTGGACAAATTAACATATTTTCACTTTAGGCTTGGTTTTCAGTATTCAAAACTATTTTGGGTTTCAGTTTTTCATCCAAAAACAGAACATCCTGAAATAAACAAAAATGTTTATTTACAAAAGGTCTATTTTTAGGAAATAAACTCTAAAGGGAGCAAGTAAAAAGTAAGAGTAGGGAAGATAATGAAGTCTGAAGCTTGGGTAATTCTGCCCTGACTTAAGAGTCCTTGGAGTCTGCTTGAGAACATTGAGATTTGCATGAGGTATAAACTAAGGGAAGATTTAACACATGCTACTCTACAAACAATATTTTCAGCTATACTTGTATATGAAAGAAATAAAGAAATTGTAACTACCTCCCTGTCACAGCTTAAAATACTTTTATAGGACAACATATAATTCATATTTAATCATTTTACCTCACATTTTAGGTTTTAAGCAATGAACTGTGGGCTGAAGTCTCCTAACCACCACTATACTGCTGGTGTAAGGGATGGTATGCTTGGGAAGTTCTACCAAGTAAGGATAACACCTGCTAACTAAAATAGAAACCTGTACTTAAGATTTGTAATGACATGTTTAGTTAATCTGTAGGTCATGCCCGGGACTGCAACAGTGTTAACCAGTCTGATGGTGTGCTGCCTGCAGCACTGCAAACTGTTAATCTAGTTTAATTATGTTGCATAGTAATTCAACTTAACTATGTCTGATCTGTTTAGTTTTATCTTATGTTGTCCATCCCCCTTTCCTGCCACTAGTAGTGATATGGGAAACAATGAATTAATCTGAATGGTCCTATTTTAAACAAATATATTAACAAGTATGCTATGTAGGTAATAGTTTAAAAAAAGCAATGCAGTTTATGAATCAGCTCAGTTGGTTAGTGCATGGTGCTAGTAATACTAAGGTGACAAGCTCTGCCCTAATAGGGGACACAGGACCTTTCCTCCCTTGTGCAGGGGACTGGACTCGATGACTTCTTGAGGTCCTTTTCAGCCCTACATCTCTATAATTTCTGTGCTATCACCATAAACAGGGCATTTTATAAAATGCAGGACTGAAGGGTGGACCTTGATTCAACCCAAATGTAGTTAACTTAAGCATCAAACTTTGGTAACTCTAAGAGCGTATTTAAATATATCTTTTGGAATCTTTTGCAATTAAGATCACAGCATAGATGTAGTATGGACAAATACATTGTTTTGCACTGCTTTCAGTGTATGGGGAAATGACTACATCCTCCCAGACCATTATTGTAGTTAATACTACAAACAGACACAAAACTGACTCTTTTCCTGAGACCACTCTAAAGCAGAAGTAGGGACATGTTTGAAAAATGCAAATACAAAGGATTGTATTTTATTTGATTTAAAGTTTGTTAATGTCATCGCTGGTTCAAAGCACTGAAAGTTATTTTGCACATTCATTTGGTTTACATTTTGAATAGCTTAGCATCAATAAATCCTCAAACACTTCTGTATCACTGTATCGGTACTTAGTAACTGATAAATATCAGTTTCAAACACTGAAATAAATTGTTTTTAGCTTGCTTGGAATTCAGGATAAATCTGCTTTCATTAAGCAAAACTTTTAGATCATCAAAAAGCAACCATAAGCTGACCTCTTGTGCTTAATAAGAATATCTGTGGAACCCTCTCTCTTTTGGGTAGACTTTTTTTTCATTCATCAATCAAGCTCATTTTATATTTTGAACATGCAGTCCTGCTGTCACAAACTCAACAGGCCTCCCCTTTCCCACCATAGGTTCTTCATGAAAAAACACAGAGATGGATGGAACTGAGATTGGAAAACTCCCTGGTCCTATCATTTCCTCTTATCTTTCCAGTGAGAAGCTGGAGGACATGGGACTGTGGTCCAACCTGCAGCTCCCTCAGCACAGGAAGTAGGTATCTATGCTAACAGGCTCTCCAGATATAGTGAGCTAATTTGTAGAATGTGATCTTTCTTGTAAAATGGAGAGGCAGAAATCGGCAAATATTTTCAAAGGGACTAAGATTTCTTCATTGCTGCCATTCTGAAAAGTAGATTTTTTTTAATGTTTGCAAAAACAGAATATGAATAGCAGGTTTGTTACCACTTAACCAGGGAAAGAGAACAACTTTCTATAAATTAGAAACATTTGAGTATCCTAAAACCAGTTAAAGGAAAAGGCTATTGTGCCATATTTAAAGAGGATCACACAACATTCTGGATAGTTAGCAGTCCTCCCTCTTACTGTTATGAAAAAAGATCTTTTCTCCATTCTGTGCTAGAGAATGTATTCAGGTCATCTTGTACGTTGGGTTACATGGTGCTGTTTGCTACCAATGTCTTCAAAATACAACGCCCTACATTATTTTAGGTTGGCAGAAAGAAACACAACATTGCTCTGCATCATACCTGGTATCGTTCCTTTGGGATATGGTGAGAGACCCATGAAGCTTCAGTGCTTGGGATCTACCTTCTAAGAAAGTATTACTATTGAGAGATGCTCTATTAAACTTGTCACAAAGAGTCCTGCCTGCCACTCCCACCATGTCATCCTATTAAATTAAAGGTTTGTCCAGCTTTACAGAATCGTTTCTGTTTTATTTATCAGTTTTAGGGAAGGTTGACCCTTAAACTCAATATTTATTATATTTATATAATATAATATATTATATTATGCATTGTTATATCATAAACAGTATGTATATGATATAATGTAGTATACATTAAATATCATAATTCTATGTTATGATATAATATATTATATTTGTATGATTTATATAACTCAATATTTATTATGTATATTTAAGCACCGGTATTTTTTTCAACACCCGTAAACAGCCATTTGAGTAAGAAAGAAAAGGGAGTCATGTATCAGAAACTGGAGTTCTTTGTACTTCATGTTTTAAATTAGCATAGTATGATGATCCAAATGTATGCACATTGCTCACATTAGCCCTGTCCTGGCATCCAGGCAAGGCACATGGCCTTTAATATTTAACAATGTGTCTTCAGGTTAATTAAAAACCACTTTGTAGATAAAGATTAATCCAACTGTATAGCATTGGTTAACAGCACTAATAATTGGCCCATCTATTCCAATAGGAAATGTGTCACTGTATGAAAAGGTTGTTGTAAGTCTCTAGCAAAAGTGGGCTGAAAACTTTTGTTCTAAGGAATGTGCTATAACCATTCCAAATACCTCATGGCAGCCAGACGCAGCATTCTGAACCCTTTCCTTCTTGGATAGAGACAAGATGAGGAAAGTCATCCACAAAGTCATCTAGGATACTCCTGAAATGTGCTGGAATGTATGCTTTTGAAAAGCATAGCAGAGAAAGGCAGTTCAAAGCAGCATCGACCTGCAATGTGATACCCAATAGAGATACATTAGTAAATGTTGGAAGGGTGATGATAAACTGTCAGCAATGCAATTCCAGCCCAAAAAAGTTGCTGTGTTAATCTCCTTGTAGAGTTCCAGAGCTTGACTGCCTTATGGGTCTGTCCCTCCCTATGAACTGTTGGTGTAGAGAACTTAAATGTCAAAGGGAGTTGTTTGTTTTGCCATTGCTAGATTCATTTTTAAAACTTTATTAACCTTCCTGGATCCAGATTTTCCCCATACCATCCTACACATTAAGATTATAGGGCTTGCATATGATATTGCAAGCATGCTGCAGAGAAAATCGTTTTATAGACTATTTTTGCCTTGTATGCTTTTATGCTGAAGAGCATCTCTATGCCTTCCCCAAAAAGTACCTTATGCTTGGATACTAGATCTGTGATAAGAATCAGGGGCATCATCATTCCAAAAGATTGGGCAGTCAAGGCAGACAACAGACAATTGATATATAACTATGGGCCCCATGCTAATAACTTGAATTATCTGGGTACCTCTGATTGTTCCAATGGCATCAAGGTAACTGTACCATAGAGAGTCAAATCCACAAACTCTGGACAGACTCCTCAAGTTCTTGGGCCTTCCAGTAGCAGGTTCCCATGAGAGTTTCCTCATATGACACATATGGATGACAGGTAGACTGGGAAACTTGAAATGAGGTTCTTGTGTGTAGATGGCCGCAATTTCTCTAAAAATATCTGCCAAGGACTAGGGAACAGGTCTGTCTCCATAGCCAGATGGCTAGAAACCTAGAATTAAAGTTTGCCTCTGTGCTGGGATCAGGTGGGCATGAAACAGGGAGAGAACACACAGGCAAGTAGGCTGATACAAAATGACTGCCATTGTTTTTAAGTATTAGACAACTCTGTTTTCCAAATGAGAGGAGTACAAAACCTGGCCAAATTGTATGTCTATAAGAGCTATATTCAGTTATCATATTTTGCCCAATTTAATGTAATTTAAATTACATTCTTTAAATTACTTGTATGCATGCTTGGCTACTTTTGTACACTATTCCCATAAGGTTCAAACTCATCCTTACACTTGGCAGGGCTTATTCTTGTCGCATTCTAATACTTTGCAGACACATAGGATGTGGAGAGAAAAAAAGACAGGTCACCTTTATCTCAATCATTAAATATTTCTAATTAGCAAATCAGAAAGAGTGTAATGATACTGTGTAGATTAATGATTTTTTTGCAGGCAACTACCATATTGGTGTCATAATCAGTATTGTAAGAATAGTCTTGCTATCCAGATACATGTCAACAAATAAGTAATACAGATCTTTGAGTTTGAAAAAAAGGTTTCAGAGGTAGAGCTGCAAGCTGATAATAAACCGGCCATGATCCACTGTAGTGTTGGGAAAGCCTTAATGCTTAGCTTCTGTTTGTTTTAACTTGCTACTAACATTTTCCATTGTCTAAGTGCTGTAAATGTCACTTCTTTCCAGGGCTGTACCTTGATCTTTGCTCACCATCAGACCTGTACTGTGGATCTTCCTATTTTTACTGCACATTCTGTACAGTTTTAATAAGTATTCATAGTAGGAGCTGTTACATGGAAAGCATCAAATCTTGATTTCCAGATTAGGCAGCTAAATGGATCAGATTGGCAAATGTTTTATTCTATAATTCTTTTTTAGTGTATAATTTGCAACTCCCAGACAGCCACTATGATTAACTGATGCTGAAGTCATCCCAGTAGCTACTTAGGAGTGGTTGTCAATTCTCTTCCAAAGCTATTCACTTCAAGCAATTAGCCAAAAGGTTCCCTCATGAATAGTACAAGGTTTCTCTTTTCTGAACTGTAACTCATATGATATTGAATCAATCATTTAAATTTTTCAGAAAATTAAACATTTTCAAAGGATTATAGAAATTAGAGATGGAAAATTCCTAGCCAGTCACACAGTCTAGTGCCCCACAGTTAGCTCTCTGTTTAATAGAAAAGCACATTCTTAGTTGTTTTAATTTATTATGAAAAAGAAGTAGGTAAAAGAAATTCATAAGGAAGCCTACAGGATAATGTCCTACCCAGTGTAAAAGTCTCTTAACTCTCAAATATGTCATATACTTTTGGAGATAAATATTATATGGAGGAATGATTCTCCCTTTGATAAGTATATTTTCCATTATTAATCTTAAATGGGTGCCACAGAAAAAAAAGGATAGACTTCACAATAGAATTATAATTGTTGGGGCTTTGTACTGAAAAAGTAGAGTCAAGTGCTCAGTCCTGCAGACTTCAATCAAAACCTTTACTGGAGTTCACTGAAATCAATGGGAGATTTTGTTCTCTGCAGGCTGAAGGATTGGGACTTTTAGTGGATCACACCAATCTCTGTCAATACTGGGAATTGACTTTGCTGAGTAGAAGCATGCTGTGACTGAGACTTTTATTACAGCTGCACTTATGTCATTTTGCTGAGTTAAGTTTTAAGTTCAGAGTTGAAAGATGAACCTGTTCACCTTTTAATATTGTTTGCTTTAGTTATTGTTTTTTTCCATATTACACTTTATTGAGACTCCAGCCATGTAATTTAATTGCTTTGAAGTTGCATGAGTTGACCTATAACTGTAATAAAGGAATTTGGAATTAGATAACTCAAGTTTTTCCATTATTCACTAAAGGTTAGGACTACCTATCAAAACACTTTTGTACTCCATAACTTTGCTATAATGAATACTTTCTCAAGCAATAATTACATTCCTCTGGAAGATCCTTATAACATAAGGACTGTGCAGGTTAGAATTGTTCTGTAAGAGTGCAAATAGGAAAATCTGCAATTTAATTGTGTATACAAATGTTCATGGAAAACTCCGAGTTTCTTAGTTACAAATTAACACTACGTTTTCATTACACACAGTCATTCTAGGAGTGACAGTTTTGTGTGACTCCTGATTCGTGTTCTTCTTATAGAGGGTTTATCGTGCTTTATAATTAATTGTAAACAGCCATTGCTGAGGACAGGCAACTTCTCTCACTAAATCTGATTCTTTAATAACTGGCAACAAAACTAATGCTAATTTCCAGTGTTTGCTACTCGATAAAAGCAAACATTGTATTTTCTTGGGATTACTGATGAGCACATATTTTCTCAATAATAAAAATACCAGAATGTCTTTCTTACAGTGACTCAAGGTCTGATCCAGACCATTTAACTCAACACTTCCTTAATTTGGGGATTAATAATACAAACCTCTGTAGATAATACAGACAGATGTCAACCTGGCTGATGCAACAAGGATTGAACTGAAGACCTCCAAGAGTTTTCAGTTAAAATTCTGCAGCTGCAGCTAAAGAACTAGCCCACAGTCTGTAACAGACCCACATCCTGTGTGGAACAGGCAGAATGAAATACCTGCAACAGTTCTTGCTTGTTATTTGTTATTTATCTAACATTTCCCTACTCACCACTCACACATAACCACTTCTGGCACTCTTACTCAGCAGAGGTCTTCTATTACTGTATTTTCTCCCATAACATATGCCCCTAAATAAGACATACACCTTGTTTTTGAACAGAGGAATGAAGAAAAAAAAGATCGTTCCTTGAAAACACCAGTAAGTACGGTATTTTCTCAGGGAAAACACAGGCAGCTGCAGTAGGAGAGGGGGGAGCAAAAATCTGTGGCTGCTCTGTTAACCCCATAGCTGCAAGACAGGACAGGTGCTGCTGTATGAGCTAAACTGCCCAGCCCCACTTCTCTTCTCAAGCTGGGCTGGATGGGAAACCAGCAGTGCCTGCCTGGTCAGCTGAGAGTCTGTTCAGAGCCAGCAGCACAGGTAGAGCCAGCTAAGTAAGGACCTACCTAGGTTGAATAGAGGAGCCGAGCAGTTTGGCTCCAGCAAAATCAGGCCCTCAGTGGACCTGGCAGGTGCTGCCAGCTGCCCTCCTAGCTTAGCTCAAGAAAAGAAGAGGGACCAAGCCAAAGCACCTACCACATCAGCTGAGGGGCTAATCCTGTGGGATCCAAACAGGCTGGCCCCTATTCCAGCCAGGTGGGGCCCTCAGCTGACCCAGCAGGCTACCCACCCAGCTCATGGAGCAGCTGAGCAGTTTGGCTGCCACAGGATTTGGCCCTCTGTTCCCTACATTTCCTCATTGAAGACACGCACCCCAATTTCCAGCAGACATTTTTTGGGGGGAAAGTACAGGTTATATTGAAGTAAATACATTAAATCAATGGAAGTTTTACCTGAAAGAGTTATACAGCAGTCAGCATCCTGAAAAATGCAGCGATGATTGTATCATATGGATTGTGTCCCATGCAAATATGCTCAAACAAAAACTTATCAGACAAGTCTCTGATATTAAACCTTAAATTTGCTTGCATGGTTTCCTTTGAAAAACAACAATGAAATGTTTTAAATGTCAGTGTTAATATTTGCTGCATACTGATATACACTATCTTTCGGCATGTTTACTGTTTGCTGATATACAATATCTTTTGGGTTGGGACACAAAGTCAAATACACAGGTGCCAAGATGCAGGCCTGAATGTTCCCCTTTCCTTAGACTTTCCATGGCAAGTTATTCTTAACTCATACAAATTCCGTGAGGTCCACAAGCTTAAGCTTTGCATGTCTCAAAGAAAAGTGCTGTATGGACTTGGGAAAGGAAGTAGCCTGTTACCATCTGGATTCCAATGAGCCACAGGAAATAGCACAGAAAATTGTACATGCTGTGGGTAGTATGGGTAATCCATGAGAATAACCTTTTCTAGCAGGCTATGTTTTTAGGTTACATGCCTTTGGCAAAGAGGTTCTCTTCATATACTCTGACTATAACTCTCTCAGTTAAACACTGTCACTTTTAGAAGTCCCAGAAGGAACTGTGCTAGAAAAGTATTATAAACCTCGTGTACTGATACCAACATCGCAAATTACATCCTTGTTCTTTATTTTTCCATTAAATTTCTCAAAGAAGTTCACCATTTTTCAGTGAAAGGACAATGGAAAAAGTACATTTCATGCCTCACGAATTGTTTTTGCTGTAGTGAAAATTGCCTTGTTTTCTAATGCATTTTTGAAAAACATCTAATGTCATATAAATAAATATCCTGATCAATATGAACAAAGGGCAGAGTTAATGTTAAGCAAACTTAACTATAATTTTCTTCTGTTCGTGCATAACTTACTGTTTAATGTGGTGTCTTAATAAAATGCATTTATTATATCTACATCATTTTTAAAAGACTATTAAATTAACAGTGTTATCAAAACCTTCCAGTCAGCAATTCTGAATAGATTGAATTCAAAGACTTTAAGCCACCCATTTTCAGCTACCCTTGTGCCCCTGCATAAATTAGATGCCTATGAGAGCCTATGAGGCTGTCTCCTGGATGGTAGCTCTGCCTGAGAATTTTTCCACCACCAAAAGCAGAAAATTTAGAGTTCCTCTACAGTACTCTCACCCTTTACCTGGCATATGAGCTAGAGCAGAAATAAGGTTTTCAAAGGAGTGTTTTGGTACAGGTGATTATGGGGAAAATGGAGCTATGGAAATTAACAAAGACATGAACCAACAACTCAATCTATAGAGTGAACCCTCATAGCCATTCAAGCTCATTACCATTAGTAGGGCCCTAGGTAGTTTCTGCTCATACAGAATTAGTGCCATTTTTCTTATATGAAACTACAACGGCATTTATTTTCCTTAATTCATTCTATGCAATGAAGTGGGACTCCCCAGATCCAATTTATTATCCCCTGAATGTTAGGTGAACCTGCCTCTCTTTTTCTTAGTGGCTCAAGAAATATCAAAACCTTATAATTTGGTTAATGTTTTATCCAGACTTCCATTTAAATAAGTTAAAAGGGTATCCACAATCCAGTCATTAATACTTATTTTGAGATACAGCATGAAGTTAATTGTCTTCTAAAAATAGCTCAACAATTTCTCCATTATGGCCCTTTCATGATAATCAGTGCTTCCCAGAGAACTTTCAAGATTTTTTTTCATGTAAGTTCTTAATAGAGAGGTCTTATGGAGAAGTTCTAATGCTCCTCCCCACCCCCATATTCCCAAAGTACAAAACTTTTCAGGGAAGACCATAGAGAAGGCATCCAGGAAGGAATTCCTGCGATGAAGAGGTCACAGTTTTCTTTGTCTTTTCATAATGGGTGGGCAAAAAGGTGGACTCTATCCTTAACTAGCCTTTTAGTAATAGACATTGAAAAGGATAACTGTTACAGTACCTGCTGACACTGTCACTGTCTGGAGCTTGCCCTGAAATATCACCTTTCAGTATCTTTTCTGCTAACTGGCCATCAAAACCAAAGTATGGCAAGCTTCAGAGCATGCTACAAGACTTATGTAATCAGTCAGGCTTTCTGGCAGAATGTTATTTTGTTGCTTATGCCTTTTGTGATATATGAAATATTTTAGGTTGGATTGGTATTATCTCAATGTCAGAAAATATCTGAGCCATTTTGATTTCCACCTGACCAGCACTTTGGGAGGCTAAGTATAAATGCTGTTTAGAGAAGTCAAATACCATATTTACTCAATTCTAATACAAGGCTTTTTTACCATTTAAAATCTCTTAAAATCTCATATGATGGTGTGGGATGTGGCTGCTGTGACTCAGGCTCCAGGCCCTACCCAGGCTCTGGGCCATTGCTGCAGCTGCTGCCTGTGCCCTTTTTTCTGCCCTGCCCAGCCATCTCTGCACCCTGCCATCTCCCTCCTGCAGCCTGGTATCCCCCACCTCCCACACACCCTCTGCTCCCCTCGTCTGCTCCTCTCCCTCCTGTATTTACCTTTGTGCCATGCCAGCAGGATTCATGCACCCTACAGCTTGGGGCATGGAAAACAGCCCCAGGCTAAAGCAGGATGTAACCTGCCAGCCAGAGCAGAAACTGGCAGGGAGGAGGAGTGCAGAGTTGGGGGGGAATGGGTGAACAAAGGCTGTGGGGGAGGAGAAGCTGAGGCTGGGGAGGACAGAGAGAAGAGGCTGGAGTGTGAGGGGGGACCTGAGGCTTTAGGGGAGGCAGGCAGAAGGCAGAGGGGGCAGGCACAAGCAGGGGCAAGCTGCTTGACCTCTCCACACCACCTGCCTCCTCACTGCGGGCCCCCACTGCAGCAGTGGTAGAGGCAAATTAAAGATGACCCTCCAATAATTAGTTTCTATACATGGAAAATTGTAACAAAGTTATATATTTTCCACATATAGAATCGAATTATTGGGGGTTGTCTTATATTCAGGGTCTGAGATTCAAGTAAATACAGTAGCCAAAATGAATAGCTCTCTGAAAACTCACTCTGAGAATTATTCAGCCAAAATATTTACGGAACATTTATGAACAAATATATTCCAAATAATCAGGATCACTTTACAACAATTCATTAATGAAAAGCGGTTAAAATAATACATTCTGGCTAGATTTTTTTGTAGCTATTCTGATTATCAGCTGTGGATCTGGTTCAATATTTGTAATAAGAAATTCAACTAGCTCTAGTTAAAGTGAACTCCAAGGGATGTTCCCCTTCAGAGAAACAATTAGGATCACAAGAATTTAGAAATGGGAGGGATCACCTGAATTTCTGCATCCAATTCATACAATCATAGTAGTGAATGTTTGTCTGTAAGGCACCACAAGAACATCCACTCTTGTCCTTCCCATTCTCTCCAACCAAAGAGCAGCCCATAGGACCCTGTAACTAACACAGCTTTAGTACAAACAAAACCCTATTGTGTCCCACAGGAAGAAATCAGGAGAGAAGGGTGCCTCGCCAATGCACTGGGACCATGTGATTCATTAATTAAGTTATATTTGTCCAACAGTTCAAAAATCTGAAATTATATAGTGGTGATCTAGAGCCCATTGGAGTCAATAGAAAGATTCTCATCATTTTCTATGGGCTCTAGATCAGATCATGAATATCTCTGCATGTTCTGATCTTGTTCAGCACTCTCAACACATGAATGGGAAGCTAATAGCTCCCTAGAACTGAAATGGCTGCCTTCTAAGTTATGTCCTACATCAGGAGTGCCCAGTGGGGCTAAATATGAATGCTAACTTGGTAATTCATTAATCATGAAAAGGTATGTAGTTAGTTATACATGTGATTATTTTTCCACATAAATGTCTTCTACTTTTATGTCAATGTGCAGAGCTGTATGCAGTGCAACAGCAATAAACCATAAACTTTTTCACCTCCTCAGATGGCTTTACAAGATATGTAAAGATAAACATAAATGCTTTGTACACAGTACTGATTTTGGAAATCTTAACTTAATGAGAGGTCAACACGTCCTGGGTATGATACCTGCACATAAGTGTGCATGTTACTAAGGGGAAGAGCCTATTTTGAAAGCTCCTGTGAGGGTTTTTTTTTCCTCTCTCTCTCAAAGCCTTCTGGATAGCCATGATCTAGGTAAAATATTTTATTTTGAACAATCTTTTTTTTTTTAATGTAAACATTAAAGCCCCTAAACATTTTAAATACAGGCCAGTCCCATACCTAAGGACACTACAGTCCAAAGGTATGCCAAATTAGCTTGCCTCTGACAGAGCTGGACTTTCAGTCCAGAGTTTAATAATACACACAGTAGTTGATGTGTCATTTGAAAACAGTACATAGCAAGTAGCAGACCAATGTAAGTTGCAAGCAAGAAGACTGTAGAAACTGGTTCAGGATTCAGTTTCCACTAGTACAGGCCACTAAAAGTTGAAATGCTGCACTGTCCTGTGAAATCCAATATGTCTGTCAGGTGCAAGAGGTCACCTCATTGGCAGAGAACTGTTTCACATAAGATGATGAAAATGCCAATTACACATTTCTTTGTCACCTTCCAGTGTCCTCACCCACACTACACCTCACTTTCTTTTCCATGTATACCATTGATCCTATAATCTGTGACACTAAAATTGACCCACTGCTCTTCTCCCTGTCACTACCAATACAGTGAAAGGTGCTTGTTCCTGATACTGGCACTCTCATCAATGTCCTGCCCTCTTTCCATCAGTGTTTCTCTGCAGAAACCTAGGAAGTTTAGCTTTGTACTTTGATGACAAGTGATAGACAAACTACAAAAATTTCAGGATGGTGGCCACAGTTTAGGTGGTCAGTTCTTAGTTAATTTTACCTAGCTATCACTAAAAATGTTCAACAATTTTAAATTTATTGCAGACATTTTGGACTTAAAACATTTAGGATGTTGAAGTGAAGAAATTGTTTCCTAGGATCCTTCACATTAACAATAATGATTATTATGTAACTCCTACTGCCTACAACATGCCAGGCATCGCATATAACACAGAAACAGCAGATGATCTCTGCCTTGAAGAGCTTACAGTTTACCATGTAGACAGAACAACAGAAAGCTGCATATATCAGGTGGAGAAATCAGAGAGAAGAAAGATGAAGGAATTAAATATAAGGTTGCACAATTACTTAATAGTTATGCCTACATCCTCATAGATTCATAGATTCATAGATGTTAGGGTCGGAAGGGACCTCAATAGATCATCGAGTCCGACCCCCTGCATAGGCAGGAAAGAGCGCTGGGTTTAGATGACCCCAGCTAGATGCCTATCTAACCTCCTCTTGAAGACCCCCAGGGTAGGGGAGAGCACCACCTCCCTTGGGAGCCCATTCCAGACTTTGGCCACTCTAACTGTGAAGAAGTTCTTCACAAAATTATGCTAAAATTCCTCCCAAGGCAAGTCACTCCTATAACTAAGCCCTGCCTCTCTCATTCAGTGCTACTGTATATCCAAGTCCCCCTGGCCATATAACTGTCCTTTGTCTTCATTCCAGATAATAACATCAATTCATTATTGTCCAAGCATGACCCACACCAAGACAGCACACCCAGGTTAGCAAGTAGTTCAGATCCTTGACCCTTATCAATCAGGAAGTTAGCACCATCTTCTCTCTTGATCAGCTGATTGGCAAGGAGGTCTATTCAGGGGACATAGTAAAAGGCTCCTGCTTCACATGAAATTGAAGATGCTGGAAGAGGGAAGCTAGGCCTAGTGCTGGAAGAGGGAGTGAGAGTATCCGTACAGCGGCCAACAGAGATGAGCAGTAACAAAGAGTGTAATCAATCATCCCATGGGGGCACAGTCACCCCCTTGGTGTATAGTATCAAGTTCTAGCTGAGCTGATCTTTCTCCACCCACTAACCTGCAGATGCAGCAGCCTTTGCCCCCCTAGAGGTCTGATCCTACGCACAGGCAATGCTCCTCCCCTCACTGGTGCCTGGGTCAGCAGAATGAGAAAAGACTCCATTGGATGATCTTACTAAGTGCTAATTGAATAGTGATATTAGCCATCGCTAGGGTCATTTCCTAAGGGACCTATGACAGGCCCATCACCAGGGCAGCAGAGCACATCCTTTACCGGAGTTTTAGTTGACACAACCCTTCATCTTTATGGGTGTAGCTGCCCTGGTTTGGAGCTATCTGTAGACACTGAATGACCCAAGGCCTCCTGTCTATTTGTCCATCCGGTTACCATGGGCAAGGCCCACCTGGCTAACTAGTAGCCCCTTTTTACAGGGGCTAACGGACAAATGGGACTACTAAATTCTTGGGACAACTAATGAAAAAAAAGGATAGGAGTATTGTGTGGATCAAAGGGTCAAAATGTGAGAACAAGTGTGCCTGAGGGGGACACTGAGCAGAGCCTCCCAGGCTGCACCCACTGGTCCTCAAAGGCAACCAAGGAGCCGGTGCATGCCGCCCACTGGTGCTCTGCCCAGAAACATGCACAGACAAGGGGAAGGAAAGCAGCCCCACAGTCTCTGGGCACCTTCCCAGCCAGAGCCTCCATCCTGGCCAAGTACAGGGCCCTGAGGCCTCCTGAAGGGCGCTCCTTGTTGACAAGTCACTCCCCCCACATGCTACCCCATGCCTCAGGCTCTGTGGCTCCCAGACAAGCTCTTAGACACCAAGCGGGGGTGAACGAACCTCAGGAACCAAGTGCACCCCCAAGCCCTCCCTGCCCTGGCCGCCTGGCCATGCGTGTGAGGCAGCTTCACCTCCACCTCCTCCTCCAGCCCCGCATAGAGGAGGGTGGGGAGAGCTGAGGCAGGGCTCCCTTTTCCACGTGTCAGCAGCAGCTGCAGCTTTCCAGCTGCCCCCGGGCCCGGGCAGGCGGAGAGGCAGGGGCGCAGGGCTGGGCTGGGCTGGGCTGGGCGAGGCGGACGAGCGGGGAGGGTCAAGCCGAGGAGAGGGCGGGAGGCAGGCGCGGGGAGTGGCGCGGGCGGGCTCGGGCTGATAAAAGGGAGCCCGAGCCCGGCGCAGAGTCAGCACCGCGGACAGCACCGCCAGCCCAGCCATGGCCGCAGAGGCTCACCTGCAGGCAGCCGAGATCTCCGCCTCGCAGTGCTTCGAGATCTGGCGCCACTACGACTCTGACGGTGACTCTCCGCCCTCCTGCCCCGGCCCCGGCCCCGGCCCCACTCGGGAGCCCACTGCCAAGCCCCGGCCCCGGCCGCGGCCGCCCCCTCGCTCCAGCCGCAACTTTGGGCAGCGACCGCGGAGCTGCGGCCCCGGCCCCGGCCCCGGCGCCCTCGGGGCGGACGCGAGTTGGGCGCCTCCAGCCGGAGCTGGGAGCTCCCCGGGCGGGCCCGGCCCTTGCTGGGGGAGGGAGGCGGGTGCTGGGGGGCTGTCGCGGGCCGGGGCTCGCTGCCAGCCGCCGACCTCTCTCTGTTGCAGGCAATGGGTACATGGACGGCAAGGAGCTGCAGACCTTCATCCAGGAGCTGCAGCAGGCGCGGAAGAAGGCAGGGCTGGTAGGTCTCGGTTTCCTTCTGCTTTAGTCCGTCTTTGCTTGAGCAAACTTCTGCCGTGGGAGCGGGAGGGGATCTCATCTGTGCGCCTGGATCTCCCCGCCTTGTTCCCCCCGCAGAGATGAAGGGAAACAGGGTGTTGTGTAGACAGCTGCACGCGCCAAGGGGAATAAATATCGTCACCCTGGGAAGGGGGACATCCTAGGGAAGGGGGCACTTGGATCCCCCTGGCAAAGGGGGGGGGATCTAGTGACCCACTAGACTCCTCCCCCCCACCCCAACATCTCTCAATGTTGAGAGTCTACAAAATTACGCGCTTTATATCACTATATATTTTACCCTGGACTCGTCCCCTGGCATGACCTAATGCCCCATCCATCTATTTTCAACTCCCAAGTCAGCCGGACTCATTTTCAACTCCTCCTTGAAGAGGAAGCATGGGATGAAATGCATCTCTGCCCCTTGGTGGTCAATAAACAGAGCTGCAGATTAACCCTAACGAGGTATTTGTGGCTTCCCGGTTCTTCTAAAAGAGGAAACCGGGCATTTAAATTGTGGTGGCCTAAAGTGGAAGGAACGAAGGAGCCCCTGAGCAAACGTTCATGTGTTAAATCAGTGCAACGCGTGTGATGCATATTGTAGTAAGAAACCTCAATAACTGGGGCTTCAACAATATCTTAAGAGATTTTTAGGGTGAGGCAAGATCCTGCATATTCACTGCATTTTAAAATTTGGGGAAGAGAGAAAACAAAATGCCTCTGTACAATGACACAAACTAAATATGTTGGGGCACTTGCTTCCTGAATAAATAACTTTAAAATAATCAGTTTTATGGAATAGATCATTTAGGATCAAACTACAGTTTACACACCCTCTGAAATCAATCCACTATCCAAAAAATGCTTTTAAAGACACAGGAAATTTAAATTACACCTATTAACTGCCCTGCATGAAGGAGGGGAGATAGGACTGAGAAATTAATGTTAGTTTTTGAATCATAGAATTCTTGCCTGCTTGGTTCTTAGTAGTTAAATGCTCAAAACAAATATGCATATTTTTATTTGTTCTGTGGCAAGTACCAGCTTCCTATTTAGCTTTATGAGTTAAGTGTACACTTGAAAAAAATGTCATCTGTAATACTACATATAAAATTATGAGCAATCTTGATATCAGCTAATCCATTTTTATAAAACTCTCACTGTGAACCCACCTACTTCTAAACATATAAGTCTCATCTTAAAAGATCTCATAATATTGGAAATGATGTAATTGCATTGCCTAACAGAAAGTTCTCTGTGATCTTTTTTCTTGGCCGAAGAAGAGAATAAATTACCACAAAACATGCTGTTTTTATTTTTTTTCACTAAAACTAAATACCTTTAACGTAAAGTGGGGTCAGTAAGTGTGCACATTTGAAAGTAGATAATTTGAGACTGTATTGAGGAACATGTATTTGGCATATATTTTTAATGTGAACAGTACTCTTACTAACAGTCCTAACATAGTATTCAATGGATGAAGATTTAGAGATCTTAAATCAGGATGATCTACTTCATTTAAAAACCATCTTCATTTTTCTCCAGAAGTAATTTGTGTCATATGTCTCCTACTTAAAAATTAGAGTGCTCATAAAGTAATATAGAAGATCCCTGTAGGGTTATTCTTGTCTGCCACCCACTTTATCATTTATAGCTTTTTATAGACTCTGCCTTTACAGTGGTTATATTTTGAAAGTGCTTAGGTGCTTAATTAATTTCACTTTTGTCATTGCTCTGGTATGAGCCTATTTCTGGAATATTCTGCTGAAAGGACCAATCTACTGTGCCAGCAAACTGAACTTCAGTACTCTTACTGGATCCATAGATGCTTGATATCTTGATCCCTGAAGTCTTTTTTTTTTTTTTTTAATTATGGACATGTGCCATAATTCAAATCTAAGCCAATTCTTGGATTTGGAGGCTCATTTACCAAACAAGCATCTCACCAGTTCACATCTTGTTTCACTGGATACTACTTGAGTAGCTTTTATTTTCTTGTCCTTTGCCAGAAAGGACATAATGAGAAGCTAATGGATGTCTTATGTAATTTTTGTGGCTGTCCTGTTCTTAGCCCCAAAAACTTCTCTGCCATCATTAACTTCTGAATTTCAGGTAATTTCTCATGCTCAGTATTGCTGGACTATTCAATTATGCATTCTTCATAGTTGGTTTTTATATCAGTCATGTCACATGAGTTAAAAGAGTCCCAGTGATTCAGTCTTTGAACAGGATGGCTTAACTTCTCTCTGTACTTTTCTCAGCTTCTGAACTGCTCTAATTATTTTGTCACCCTAATACTTATGTAATTCCTTTATTAATCAAACGTGCATTGAAAAGTCCATTCTTTTGCCACTCCTACTTGTCAAGAAGAGTAACATGCAACTTGATTCCTGTCATCACTATCTAGTAGTACGACCAGAAGGAATTTACACTGACAGTTTTCTGTGGTAACATTTTGTATTTTTACTACTTATGTGAAATATGGAGTTGCCACAATCTGCTTTCACAAATGCTAGAATACATCGCTTTTCAAGATATAAATTTATAAGTATAACAATGTATATGCATTAACTTCTTTGGTCAACATGAGCATCTTCTGTCATCTTACTCTTTCTCTTGAGAGTTGACAAATGTGTGGCGTAGTAGTTAAAGCAGGGTTTCTCAGACCTGCCCCTGATTCATGGAATGACTTTATGCAAGCTATACATCAGTTCCTCAATTGTCCCACATGTAAAATAAGAATAAATGATAACTCTACCTCAGAGATATCAGCCGCCTTACTGTTTGAAGGTGCAATAGTACCTATGTTTACTTAGTGCCATCCGTCCTAGGATTGTAAGGCACATTCTGAACGCTTACCGTAGTCACAAAACCCCTGAATCAGGTAAACATACAATGTCAAAGGGAGAAACTCAGGCTTTTTTGATAGATAACTTATTCACAAACAATATGCAATTGATTTGCAGATAAAAGCAAGAAAAAATCCTGAATAATTTTAAATGAAGGACATTGCATTTTTCAGACTATAAGAAGTGACCATATCTCCTTTTATAATTGTGCAGTGTCTGGCATGTTGTGGATAGTATGAGAAATAAAGAATAATACCATTTATTAAAATCTTTACCCAGGACTTATTAGAATGTTGATAGCCAGACTTTAAAGTTTGAGCTTTACCTGCTCAGTAAATACGTTGGGATCTTTGGAGAAAAGGTGACATTGAAGTGCAAAGGATTAACAATTACATTTTAATTAAAAACACTGCAAATTACTAACCTAAAACCGATGACTTTGAAGGGGAAAGGATACTGGGCTATTGTCTGCTTTTTTATAAAATCTTGCATTTTATCAGTCTCTACTAATATGGATTTGGGCTACAATCCACTGGAACTTACTCATTCAAC
Source organism: Alligator mississippiensis (assembly GCF_030867095.1). NCBI lineage: Eukaryota > Metazoa > Chordata > Crocodylia > Alligatoridae > Alligator > Alligator mississippiensis. Next base: position 46,780,689 of record NC_081826.1, read on the forward strand.
ATTCCCTGTGTCCCTGATTGGAGATTCACCTAAGTAAGGACCTTCAGGACAAGGTCATCTTCAAACCATAGTTCCTGGCCAGGATTCATTAGCATGGGCTCTTGGAGGTTTTCCAATGAAGTCAAAGGGACTCCTTAAATGTGGAGGGGGGGGTTGTAGTAAGAAATTCTGAAACAAGTTTAGTTCTTCATATGAAGCTCATACCTTACTGCCACACTTTAAAAAGAAGCCATCATTTTGGACAAATATGTGGTAAGAACAAATGTTCATGCAATTAGCAATTACTGTTTTGGCCCTGTGAATTTAATCTGTTATTCAGGATTTTTCTAACATGTTTGAAAGGATTTTCTCCCCCACAGATCATCATTCTTAACATCTGTTCTAGCAGTAAAGTTCTAGTTCTGCTTTTATGACATCATGAAAAAATAGGCAACCAAAAACTGACTTAATTGGGAGATCAGTTAGGAGACAGGTCAAAAGAGGATAAGGACATAATTGAAATGGAATGTAGAAAGATGTGAAAAGCAAATATGTAGTATCAGACACGTTAACATTTTCTCCACTATGAAAGACTTACTATTAAAATTGTTCATTTAAAAATTAAAACTGAATAAAAAAACTATTAACTATTAACTAAAAAAACCTATTCAGTTTTTTCCTATCAACAGAGAGTTGGGCCCATGCTTCAGCATATTTAGATTTATAATGAAATGTTTTCATTTTCTAAAATAAAATAGAAATTATGAAGGTTGTATTCTGTTATTCATTGGTTTTTGTAGTATCTTCTCAAGCAGTCATATTCATCACAGTGAAATTATACAGGGAGAAAACACTACTCTGTTTCAGTAAAACTGGAAAAATCATCATAGGTTGTTTATATGAAAGTTATATGGCAATAATTCATTTATATTGAAGTACTTAGCACATCTGTCTCAAATAATAATTCCATTGTTGTAAACTTCTAGGAATTAACATCTGAAATGAAAGCTTTTGTGGACCAGTATGGGGGAAATGTCGATGGAAAAATAGGAATAGTAGAGGTAAGGTAGTTTCCTTATTTTATGATGATTGATTTGCGTGTTTGTCCAGAATGCTCTTAGAATAGTATAGTATGGCATGACTTGAACATAATCTGCAAGTAACTGTATTGTCATGATTTGCTATAACAGAATATTCCTTCTCCCAATTTAGGATCTTAGTGTTTTCTCATTGTGACAAAGAAAATCAAAATATTCCTTTCTCCTTCTGAAACATTTTACTACACCTCATTACACTTTACAGGTTTAAGTTAATAAAAAAAAATTAGAAAACCAGCATTTTAGTTTTCCTGTGATATAAATAAAGTCTGCATGTTTTCAGGAAATTCCGGCTGCAGAACAGATCACTGTGCTGACATACAGAATAATGTTTGCAGTCTAAATTTGACTTGAAATGGGCATTCAATCCCAAACTCCTATAACAGGTATAAAACAATGGTGTGTAACTTGGCTAAGTGTCCAGTTTCTCCCCCCTCCCCGCCCTTTGTAATCATTTTACATAAGGCTATTTCTAAATAACATATATATAGCAAGGATGGGTAATAAAGGCTAAAATTTGTTGACATTCTGAATAGATTTGACAATGGCTATGATCCAGTAAATGAGGGCTTTGGATTACTTACGACTTCCTGTACTGAACTCAAATATGGCTAGACATGTAACATAGAAAACATGTCTTGTTTGTCCCCTTTGCAAAAGGCTAGATCCAGCTGCTGCTCTGCCCTAGGTCTGTATGGTTCACAGCTTTTTTAGCATGTGGGCCACATTTTACGAAATGGATTCTCATGAAGTCACTTCCCTTTCCAAACCCTTCTGTCTAGTTCTTAGTTTCTAATTGTGCAAATCAACAAGGTATCTATGGTCTCAGCTTCAGAATCACTATTTTAGGACCAGATCCACAACTTACTGAATGAGGGGTTATGTCATTGACTTAGGTAAAATCAGATTTAACACAGTGAAGTTTCTGACTTTATGATCAGACAAATGTCCTGGGACAGTATATAGAGACCTCCTTGGAAACCAACTATGACTACAATATTTGTCATGATTTACTTTTAAATTACAGGCATTTTAAAATGTGGTACTAAACAGAATGTACAACTAAAGGTAATAAATGAGATAAACTCAAAATATCCACTACCCATACAGGGCCACTTTGAGGTTTAGTCCCTTTTTTATGCCAATGTATAATTTCAATACAAAGCTTCAATATGCTTGCTAAAATATTTATATCGTTTAATAAAAATGTTCCTAGATAAATGAACAAATGTTCATTTATCAACCCCATTTGCTAATTTCTTGCCACATTTAATTAGAAAAGCATCCTGATTTTTCAAAAGACAACTTATTCATGGTCACAGTTATTTGTGAATTTTGCAAATAGGGAAAACAGCATGCTGCTATTTCTCTACAGTTATTATAATTAGTCTATGGCTGAATGAAATTGAACAGGCACATTTTTAAATTGTCATTCAAATAACTACCATTTTTTAGTACAGATAATAATAGCAGGCTGCCGCATGAGGAGTACGCAGACTGCTCGTGAAAGGCACTATGAAGCTACCTGTTAAACAAGGAAACTTTGAGGTGTTTTTCCCAAGTTGTTCTAAGTTTTTGTACTGGCTCAGTAAAGCTGGAAAACAGGCCTCATCATGTCATGCCTTAGTATCTGTAATTAAATGCTAAGCACTCCCACTGTCCACTGATGTCCGTGGGTTTTCAAGAAATGTAGCACTTAGCCAGACATCCTCAGCACTACGTTTCTAACTCAGGAGATAAAGGACTGCTTAAGCTGCATTTCTGTATCACTGTGAAACTGAATTTGTCTGTAGAGTGCTATGATATCTCAGCTAAAAGGTGCTGCATGCACAAAATATTATAATATGTTGATGATGATGATGATATAATAATGTATATGATTAATTAGATCTTTTAACCCTAATTTGGCTTCTAATTTAAAATACCTGTGCTTCCACAATGAATTCAGCTCACTTTCATCCTTATTCAGATATTTCCTCCTCAAGTGTAGCTAAAAAACATGTTTTCAATAAAAAACTCTGTTTTATTGTGTTAATAAGTGCAAAGCACAGACATGATAGCACCACAGACCCTGCAAGTGCTGTAAATGTATCCTGATTATTAGTTATTCTTTAAAAAGTTGTTGAAATGGATAAAGAGGAGACCATGGATAAAGACTGTCAATAAAACAGCACATTTTCAGTCCTGCCACCCAAGTTAAGTAAAGCCTTAAAGTGTAGATTCGGAGTTTAGGAGTACATTATTGTGGTGTGTTCTCTAGCTTTTAACCAGTTCCCACAAGTTAAATGTATTGCTTCCTTTCCTCCAAAAAAAAGAGACTTTTTTTTTTTTTGCTGTGTTTGTTCACGCTGATGCCTTTACTGGAATGTAAATCTTGAAAAACAGTTTTTAAATCTCAGGGTTTGTAGGTATTCCATATTCAAATGCTTTGAAAGCTTAGTCCTACATTGGAAAATAATTAGTTACTATACTGAAAGTGCTTTCCTTTCTCCTCCTCACAACTCATTACAGGATTTACAGTAGGGCTCAATACCAGGAAGTGAAATCCACTTAGGTAATGATTTATAGAAAACTGTAGCACACTGGTCATAGTGTTCAGTTTTAAATACTCTAGCTTCTTTTCCAGCTAGTAATCAAAATTCTACCTTCTATCTTTAATAACCCTACAATCAGATGTAGAGGAGTCAAGCCACATTCAGTGGAACCATCCTTCCAAATATGCTCTGTTAATCATAATGCAGAAATAGTAGCCAGATTATCTGCTAAAGTGGTAGGGGCTTACAGGAAAATTTACAAAACTGTGGTTGTGCCCAGAGTTTGCTATTGCAAGGGAGCGTTTGTAGAATTCCACATTTCTATTTAGACACCCTTATTAACTCCTGTACTTCAAAACTGTAGATGCTTTAGAAGCAGGAGCTCTAGAATTGCCACAAGTCTTCTACATTTACTCACTCTCAGTGACTCAGTTAAACTTGCTTCACATTACAAGCTAAACAGCTAAGTGCTGTCAAACATGCAAGATAGGTATGTGTTTGCTGGGCTGTACAACTTTCAGTAATATAAAGATCCTCCAGATGGAACTTAATCACTGCTGATTCACACAGGAGTCAAAAGAATCAAGCTCCTCCTCTCCTAGTTGTACCGACTCTCAATGCTAACAAGAGTTAGAGAAGTAAACCGGGAAAATTTTACTTTTGTCTAAAATCTAAGCAGATGCAAATTAATATGAAATTATCAAATGAGAAAGGTATTCAACTATCCATGAAAAGTAAATCTAGATATAGCAATACTGTATGTGTCTCTCTCAGGTTTGTGCGGAAGTTACACAACTGTGTGAATGAGACCATACCTTCAAAGAATATTTTCCTTGTTGTAGTAATGTATTGCATGCAGTAAATCTGATTTGGTGCTGCTAGTTAGTCATTCTTTGGAAAGTTACTATTTTCCACTCTGTTTTTTCCAAAGTCATTAGCAATTAACTGTAGCTAACAGTAAGTCACAATGTAGAAGTTACAGCAGCAGCACGTTTCCAACTAGCTGTACACATTAAAGAACTTGTGATTGCAAAACTGTGATTTGTCCCTATAGTTTAAGGGGACAAACTACTTTCCAATGAAATCAGGAGACGCAATTCTTACTGACCTTAAGACTTAGCCAGAATATAAGCAACAATAATGAAGATCTGGAATTTGTGATTTAAATTAAGATTTTTTTTTCAAACATGTATGTCTAAATAGGGATACAGGAACCTATTTTAGACACCCAAATAAGTGGCCTAATTTTTTCAAAATTGACAAGTATGCAACAACTCCTGCTGACTTGCGTTAGATGAAGTCCAGTTTGTCAACACAAGCTCCAGGGTGCTCAGGGCTTAAAAAAATTAGGTCAGTTAGATACCTAAATTTGGCTTTAGTAACCTTAGTTTAGGCCACCATTCCTGTAATTTCCATATTTAGAAATAGCCAGTGATTATACAGTATTGCTGAAGGTGGTATTCTGTATAAACTGATGTTTTTGACAGTGACTGGAGGAAGAATGTTTTATATCCTTGTAAGTGAATATTTAAAGCTCTGAAATTGTTTTGTTTGTATCTATACACACTTCTGCCCAAAGTAAAAAATCAGTCCATCAACATCAGCTAGGTGAGTGGAAAAGGTGATTTACCCTTGGCATCCCAATCCCTCCATTGGGAAAGATGAAGAGGGATCTAGTCGGGAAGGAGCAGGAAATTCTAGCTGTCTTAATTTTTCCCCACATGCCAATGCCAGAGAAATATACCACACAATCTACACACATGCACACACATACTCCATTTGCTCCTAGCACGGAATGGAATTTCTGACTTGAAACAGATACACCTCACTTTCTATCAATTAGGCTTAGTATTTAACAATTTAGCAAAAACACTCAGAATTCTCTTTGATATGCTTGATAGTCTATAATCAGCTTCTGCATTGTTGCAAGTATTATAAGTGTCCTGGCAAATATGACTGATTTCTTGCGATGATAATTTTGGAAATGCAGATGGTTTATTTCCATCTCTTTGAAATCTGGTAAAACGTGCCTATGGAATGTGGGACAGGAACTGAAGGCAGCTAAGAGTTCCCTTGGAATCCAGCAATAAAGCCCAAGCAAGGACCTATAATTAGACAGTAATACTGCAATGAATTGGGTGAATTAATATAGGGGAAAGCATAAGAGATGAACATAGAAAAGCTCAGCATTTTGAATCTGAAATCTAAAATGACTTTGCTGCTATGAGGAGTTTGTTACATCTGCTCTTTACAAAAGGATGAATTTAAGTGGTATTTTCCTCCTTCTCTACTCAGCTTTTAAAATCTTTTTCTTCTTTTCAATTCCTTCTCCTTACCTTTTTAAAGAGAGATGATCTACTTCTTCAAACAAAAACATTTTTTGGTCAAAAAATCTTTTGAACATGTTTTTAATTTTTTTTAAAAATTATTTGGGGGTTTTTGTTTTGTTTAGTATGAGGAGAGAAAAACCCAATGAATTAAGTATTGAACATTTTAAAATCATCATCTTTTTTTTTTTTCCAACATTGGGTTTCATGTGGAGATAAGTCAGTAGTCATCACCAGAACATCAGATTAAAACAGTACAACATGAAACTGGCTTCATTTTTATTTTTTGTGAAAGTGTAGGTTGACGCTTATCTTGCAGGGGCAGAGCTTTGGGCATGAAGTGATGGGAGATCCCCTACCATGCTGTTGTATCTGAAGGGCTCAGGATTGGGACTGATTAATGCCAATCAATTCCCATTTCTCTACTGTACATATTCTCTGAGTGCCCTGGACAGCAACAGCATATAGGGCAATGCTGACTGCTCTGTGGCCAGTAGCAGTGCAGCCAGCTACAACAGAAGCTATGTTTGCAGACATATGGAAAGGCAGCATCCAGGACTACTGCCAGTTACTCTCCCTCAGCTACACTACTGCTCCTTCTTCTCTTCTCCCTTCCTCATTGATTCCTCTGCACCTTCACTTTCTCCATTGTATTGTCCCCTTTAGAGTTTGCCTTTACTCAGTAATCACAGCTCTGTAGTTTTCCTTCACCTTGCTCTCAATATACCTCATAATTCTCTGCATTTTATACTCAATTCACCCTAATAACTTTCTTCCCCTGTTTGTTTTCCCATTCCACTTTTTTTGCCCAATTAAGCTTTTACAATTAAGCTTTTACCTACATTGTGAGTCTTTTCCTTTACTTTGCCTGGCTCAGCTTTAGCACTGCTGGCTCAGTCCTTCCTCTCTGATCTGCTGGTCTTTCTGCTCCTGAGGAACCTGGCCAGAGGCAAGGCGAGACACCAAGGGCTACTTGGAGGCATGGTCCTTGCTCTAATGTGTGGGTGCACTTCTACAAATGAAAAGCAGCACCTTGGCTGTCTGTCAGATCATATATTGCTGGCTATCAGAAGAAGATGGAAAGAACTGATCAGGAATATGCACCATTTGTCAAATTTATATGCTGAGAAAGGGACAGACAAGCCTGTTTTGTAAGTTGGTGAGAGGACCCCTACCAAAGCACATAACTCAATACATTGGAAAAAAAAAAGGAACAATCCATAAGAACTGGGTTTTGCAGGAATACTACATATGCAGCAGATGAGCAACAACCAGAATGACTTGAACCAGAGATTACAGGAGCCAGGAGTAATTTTCTTAATGGTTTCACTGGAAGTATTTAAAACAAAGTTAACTAGCTGCCCAAAGCTGGGAGTAAGAGGATGCAATTCAAATCTTGCCTGGACAGTGACATGATGTAATGATTATATCTTAGAGGTCTCCCAGGCCCAAATGAGATACCCGGTGTGAGTTTATAATACAATTAATCTGTCAAACCATAGGATGTGAAAGCAATTCATAACTCCTTTTAGAGTCCAAGAGAAGAACACCATCTATTGTTTAAGAAATGGTTGCTGTTTTACATTAACTTTAAAACTTGCTTTAACTTTGTTGCAGCTTGCTCAGATATTACCAACAGAAGAAAACTTCCTGTTGTTCTTTAGGTGCCAGCAACTAAAGTCAAGTGAAGATTTCATGCAGGTACTGTATGCTAATTTGCCTTTCATAACAGCATCCTAGTGTAGCTGTTTTAAAAGGTATTAGAAGGTTGCATGCAACTTGCAGAGGCTTAGAGGGTCCTTTTCAGTCTAATGTTTCTAAAACCTATCTTTCATTTTATGACTGCAGACATGGCGAAAGTATGACACTGACCACAGTGGCTTTATTGACACTGAGGAACTAAAGGTAAAGTGATGAGCGTATGTATTTTACAGTAATTGGAAGGGTGTGTGTATATATATATTTAACTCCAATACTGATATCACTACCTGTTTCTTCAAACTTCAATGGCTGTTGAAATGTGAAACCCAAGTAGAAAATGATATCACTAATTGATGTTTCTATCACAGACAAATGATAAAGTGCAAATTCAGTCTGATCAGCAATTCTAAAAATGGCATTTAATGCAGGTCCTTTTTTGTGTCTTGAGTAATTTCCTGCTACCATGTGTCCACTTTAGAAGGCAAACTATTTTAAACTACCTGCCCTACAAATTTAGCTAGGTTTCTGAGAACTAAGTTAGATTCCCTGAAGGACCTCATATGCTGCATACCAAATTCTGCTCACACTAGCATCCGTACAACATCCTTGTTTGTTCCATGCTAGATCCTCTCCCATACAACAGCAGTCTTACTGCTCATGTTTGCTTTGCATGTGTGAAACTGTTAGGAACTTAGTGCAATAGAATCGAGATATTTTGCAGAGTTAGGATCCTAAGCCCACTGCAAAGATAAGGGTGTGTCAATTAATTTGAGGAGCTGCAAAAAACAGTGAGGTGCCCCAGCTGGCCTTGCCTTTTATTTCAAAGGGTGCTGATTCTCTGATCAGCTGGCTAGGACTGCTTCTGTGCTCCAGCTGAGTTAAGAAGCAGCAGCCTTTGAAGTAAAGCTGCAGCAAGCAACTCATCCTTAATTTAGCAACCTGCTGCAAATTAAGTGGGTTATGGACCAATCAAATATGAATGATTTAGGTTCTACTGTACTCAGTTCTGCTGGTATACATGGAAGAACAGAATCCAGTTTGATCTGTTGACTTTGCAGAGCCACACAGCTCATGGAAGTAAAAACCAACAGTGCTGCAATCAGCATATACATGGAAGGCAGGTCTAAGTAAAAGATTGCCACTTTGTCAGAATAAAATTTCATTTTCACAGTCGAGGCTGTGGAACTAAGCCTCAATTTTAATAAGTTGGTATAGTTCCCTTTGAAGTAAAAAGTTCTAGGATAATTTATTTGTGCTTACTATTGATTGCAATGAACCACCTTGGCCATATACAGAATACCAAACCAGAAGTGCTTGCACAGTGACCAAAAGCATTCAAAAGTGCTAAATTGCCTGAAATCTTTAAAAAGTGCTTTTAAAAAGCAGCACTTATTTTATTAATCTGTGTAGTCAAATTACCTCCTTTCTCCAATCCACTCTCAAGCTATTTTGGTAATACAAAATATCTGTAACAACTCTACTAAAGATTCTGCCTCATGATGAAGTTCATAGCTGGAAAGCCACATCCTATAGACTTGGTGGGCAGATGTCTGTTCCAGCTCAGAAATTACATGTCAAAAGAGAGGTGTCTGGTTGGAGCCATAGCTGGTATATGTTGCACTCCAGCAGACCCTTAAACTCACCCTCCCATTTGTATCATTTATGGCTGCTACTAAATGCTGGGCTGATGAAGAAGGACCTAGAGATCTGGGGAAGCTTAACTGTGTCCCTGACAGCCCCCTGCTCTGCTGTGCTGAGCAGATCTTATCTTCCAGTGAGAATCTGGATTATTTTAATCCTTTCAGAACTATTTGTTATAGCCGGTTTTCCCTTAAACTAGTAATCAGTAAACTATTTCTCTTGACATGTATTGCTATAGTGGAAGAAATCCTGGTATTAACTGCCATGTTCATATAAGAAATCAGTTGATCTAATCAAACCACTTATTATCTCTTAGTAGCATCCCCTCTCCCTGCCCCTGTCCCTCTGTCTCTCTTTTTTTGCCAATTCACTCCTAGCATCTGACAAAACAGACTGTTTCCTACAAAAGCTTATACCTCTCTGAACCAGTTAATCTACAAGGTGCCACCCCCCCTTACCTTCCATCATTCAGGGAAGTATATTTTATATATAAATCAGTTCTAACTTGTTTTAAAAGAATAGAAGATCCAAAATATTTCCATGAAATCTGTTTGCAGCATTTCTGTGGTGGTTTCTGTATATTAACTAGGTTTAGAGAATCCTGAATGAGAAAATGCAGAGCATGATGGTGATATTGGAGCATTCTCGGCCCAAGTTCAAGGATGTTACATGTACAGGAATAGGAGCAGAGATGGCTCCTAAGAAAAAAAATCTGTCTTAAAAGCTATGAAAAGGCAGCATTATTCTAACAAATGACATAGAGGTTAAAAAGTAGTGTGCTCCTCATCAAAAGCTGATAAGCACAGACAATTCTCAAGTCTGACAGACTCCTTGCAAAGTAAATTAAAATTTTTAAATATCACAAATCTAGGACAATAGTTCAAGCCAATCAGTGGGGAAAACAAACTTTAGTCTTGAGAGTAAAAGAGGCTGTTTTTGAAGGTCAGGAAGAAACCATGCCAGTCTCTCTAAAAAAAGCTTTGCAGAATTGACTAAGTGAATTTAGTATACCAGAGCATGAAGGAGCAAGACAGGTTCACCTTCACCTGAAGCATCAGGTTCTGGTCACTGCCGTGGGCGGGGAGTAAAGTTGATTAATCATTGACCTTTCCTGTAAAACTATTTTTGTGTTGCAGGCTGTGACTAGGACTCAAAGTATTCTAAGAGGTCTCAAGGTTAATTAATGTAGTTTAATGTTAAAGCTGAGGAGTTAAATGCCAAATCATTTTTTGCAGACTTCTGTATAGTAAATGACATATAAAGCATAAAGTGCTATAGGTTTCTTTTTCAAAATAAAGTAGGGCAGCATACTTGGATTTGTTAAAACAAATGTTGCTATTAGATATATTAAATGTGTAAATTACTACTCATTTGCATACCTATTTTTACATTACTACTAGTTTAAAATTTACTAGTGAAAAGTAGCATCTCCCAACTTCTTTCTAGACTGAAATTGTATTAAACAAAACAGATAACTGACCTGTAACCATCTAGCATGTTTGCAAATATTTACCTGCTTGTTCTATTATTTAACAGAATTTTTTGAAAGACTTACTACAGAAAGCAAATAAGCAGATTGATGATGCCAAGCTAACAGAATACACAGAAATAATGGTAAGATTATTCACAGATATTTCATCCAAAAAGATTGATTGACTTAAAACAGTGCTTATCTTCATCTGCTGACTCTTCCCATTGACTCAAATTAAAATAATTTTAGGTTTCTGTCATTTCAAATTGGACATCAAATCTTACAGCCCACAGCCAAATGTTGTATAGCAAGAAATTCTGTACCTATGATAATTTTAAGCTGTGACCTGTAAATTTTGCTGTATTGGAAAAACAAATATGCAGATAGGAAAGCTGGAAGAAATTCTAGTGTCCTTGGTAATAAGTAGGTGGTGTGTGTGTATAAGCATGCATGCACAGTATTATGCCAAAGACCAATGAACCAGAAAGGTGTAAGGATTTTGCATTGAAGATGCTTTCCTTTCATACAAGATGTAAAACCAAGGTTTTGACCCTTGTTATGAAAAATTCCACAGCACATTTTGTAAGTCTAGCCTCTAAAGCAGGTTTGGAAGCTGATCACCGTGTGCTTGTACAAAGATTCAAGGAGATGCATATTAACTTCTGAAGAGCCACATGTGGCCCTGGACCCGCAGGTTGGCCACCCCTGCTCTAAGGCAACAGAGGGGGGTGTTTGTGGTGGTGGGGGGATCTTTTAGAGTAACTGTATGGTTGGGAGAAAAGTTTGACAAGGTTTTCTGCAAATTTTTCCCTTCTCAGGTATCTCAAAAAAGCCCTTGACTCATACATTTTCTGGACCACCATGGCTACAACACTGTAATCCTTCTAAGGCAAATTTCAACTTAGCTAACTATATTCTACGCATCCACAGTTTCTGTTTTTTCTCTTAAATTGTAACACAGTGTTACTGGTATTGTTGTATTGTTAAATGGGTGCTGCATATTACTGATTTGATTGTGGTGAGTAAAGCAATACGCATACACAAGTTGTGCCTCACGAGCACTTTACAGTGCAATTTACAAGTGACCTATAAGCAGTATAATTGTACATGAGAAGCACTACTTCTGCTTTGTGTTTCCATGTGACTTAATATCAGACATAAGGAAATGAGGTAATAAAAATAAAGTAAAAAATGTAAATTCTATCATGCATCCATTAAACACTGAAAATCACTGTAGAGCAAATTACATACTGGTTAGTCTTAGAGGTTTCTTGTCAGTTCTACACTTCCCACCCTATTCTGCTTCTCCATATGGGGAAGGGTCGCAGGTAGTAGGGCAGGGAGGATAAGACTAGCACTGTCAAAGCCCTGACCAGTCCCATCCTTAAGTTTGTCCAGGCCTAAAGAGCTATTGATGGTTCCGTGATGTAGTCACAAGGATTTGTGTGTTCCAGCAAGAAGGAAATAAAGTCCTTGTCTTGAGTATGGCAAGTTTAAGATGGACATCTGGTTTGTCAACTAAGTTTAATGATGAAGGAATTTTAGAGTGTTAATTTTTCAGACTGGCAGTAAGACAAACATTTCTCAAGCTAACCCCAATTATGTAGGAGGTTAATTAAGCCACAGATTTCTGTCTTTCCTGACAAAGAACCAATGATTCAATATTAATAATGTAAGCTATGTACATGAAAATATTATACATGTGCCAGAAATAATATATTACATGTGTTAGAAAAACAAATATGACATCTCAAATGACTCTTCACCCCATAATGTGTTCTCCATTTTGGGTTTCACAGGTTGAAAGAAGCAATGACAAAATGAACACTGATAAAAGAAATAGCTTATAAATAAGAAAGGAAAAACTAATCAAAACAGCATAACAGAGATTAAAAGTACTGACTAGCAAGAGAAAGGTGGAAGCAACTAACAAGCAACTGGATATAACACGGCTCCTTTAGGACAGCAACTGCTTGCCTCTGCCAAACTTATAGATGTTAGGGTCGGAAGGGACCTCAATAGATCATCGAGCCCGACCCCCTGCATAGGCAGGAAAGAGTGCTGGGTCTAGATGACCCCAGCTAGATGGATATCCAACCTCCTCTTGAAGACCCCCAGGGCAGTGGAGAGTACCACCTCCCTTGGGAGCCCATTCCAGACCCTGGCCACTCTAATTGTGAAGAAGTTCTTCCTAACTTAAAACCCTCTGCCCCAGAAAGGCATGCTGGGAATAAAAGGGAGGGGAGGATTAATAGGAAACTGGTATACAAGCATTTTGGGGGGGACTACCACTGTATTCCTAGCGTGCTTTTGAACAAAGTTGAGTCTTTTCTCACCCAATCAGTTTAAGGAATTACACACATTTTCCCCCACATGCCTCCTCAATTATTGCACATGTACAATTACTGAAAGAGGCTGGGGACTGTTTGTTTTCAGCTATATATCTACCAACACTTTGTATGGTCAGTTTTCCTCTCTCCACACAACGTGAAGGGAGATAGCATTTGAAAATATGAAAATGCAACTGTATATCTATAAAAACTGGCACAAGACAGACAAGTGTAATACCTCAAACCACTTATAAATAATTTTAAGTTGCTTATGCCTCCTAAAACGTTAGCCAGAAACTTGAAGTGTCCCTATTTTTTATTTCTATGACACACTTATTATTACATTTTAGGTGGCAAACCAGTTTTTAATACAATAGGATCCTGAAAATAGTTTGAAATAATATATTTCTGTAGTATCACATTGCTATATGAATTTCTATTATATCAAAACTTAAATATATGGGGAAATATACATACTAATTTCAAATTGTGACTCACGATAAAAAAATTACCTCAGCTGAAAAAAAGCCTATGCTGCTGGATTATTATCACCTGTATGGCACTGAATCTTAATCTACAAATTTGGTAGAGGTAGTAGGAAATCACATCCATGGTATGTGTGTCATTTGGGAAGGGCTAAACTCTGACATCAGTTACCCAGTAATCTGGAGTAGCTCCTCTGAATTGCAGACAAGACTATTTCTGGGTCTTTGAAATCCTTTGGCACTGTTGGACACACAAAACTATCAGGCAGCAAATAATGTAATGACAGTCAAATTCAGTGTTATGCTGTGACTGCATACCTATTTCCTACTGAACAAGTGAACTATATAATTGCAAGGACAAAAATGGAACCATTCCTTTCCTTTACTTAATATTTTAAAAAATAACGTAAGAAACCCTTTCCTAAAATTCGTTTGGTGGTAGACAGTTGATATGTTAGCTTACAGGAGTGCCAATTTTGACTTTAAAATACTTAGTGGATCTCACTCCATCTTGGAGAGGTTTCCTTCCCTGTCCATCTCTAATGTGAAAAGTTCATTGATGTGTGGAGTTGGATTGAGAGAACATTTTGACACAATGATTAAACAAAGCTGCCCAAACAGTTCCATAATAGGACTTCATTATATAAAGATTTGTTATTGATTTCCTTTTTTGAAAGCTTATAGGCTTTCACAACAGCATACCTGAGAACAAATAGATAGTTTATGGAATTTATTTCCATTATTTTATTTACTTAATATTATCCCATTGGTTCTGAATTTCTCATAGAAATAGCTTTTTTGCTGCGTTTTAATATTCATAAAAATATATATCATATACTTTCAGCTCAGGATGTTTGATGCAAACAATGATGGAAAGCTGGAACTCACTGAAATGGCAAGGTATACTTATGACTTTTCCATATAAATAGTCTGTACCAATATGGAAATAATCAACAACTGTTTGAACTCTGTTTTTTCTACACCCCTCCCTCCCCCCCAATAGGTTACTCCCAGTACAGGAAAATTTTCTTATAAAATTTCAGGTATGTAGCCTTACATTCTGCAGTTTGAATGTTTAACATTATGTGCTGTTCTTCTAATTCTTGCCTTTTTTGATGTTTAGGGTGTCAAAATGTCTGGCAAAGAGTTCAATAAAGCCTTTGAGTTGTATGATCAAGTAAGTCATCAGAAAGTCTCTAAGTCCTATATGTTAATTGAGAATCATTTCCTAAATAAGGAAAAAATAGGTGTATAGCTAAAATAGTTACAATTACTGCTAAGTCAATGGTACAAATGCCTATTTTTCAGGATGGCAGTGGATTCATAGATGAGAATGAACTAGATGCATTACTGAAAGATCTGTGTGAAAAGAACAAAAAGGTAACTCTAGAAGTTTTCTCTTAGCAATTAGTTTAAATTCGGATTCCAAGAAGATTTTAAATGTATAATCCAATAAAGAGAGCTACTAAAACCATGATGGCGTCTGGTACAGTTAAACTTTTGTAGAAGTAATAGCAATGTAAATCCTTAATTAAGTGAACTGTCATACAGCAGATAATATTATGAAGCATCTTTGAGTACAAGTTGTCAGCACTCTACTGTGCATATATAAAAGTTATATACTTAATTTCTATACAGTTCTGTTGGACAGGCTGACACCAAACAATATTTTCCTATTTATTTTGTATCACTGGCAACTTACATATTCATGTTGGTAACTACATTGGATTATTAAGCATTTTGTTTTGTTTCATTTTTAAACTAGGACTTAGATATCAACAACATTTCAACATACAAGAAAAACATCATGGCCTTGTCTGATGGAGGAAAGCTGTACCGAACAGAACTTGCTCTTATCCTCTGTGCTGAGGAAAATTAGTGACTTATCCCCTCCACTTAACTAGTGATATAACTGTATCTACACAATAACTGTGCACTCTAAAGGAGTAGGCTGTACTTTCTTTTATATCTGTAAATTTAAACTGCATATAGATAATTAGCCAGGATGTGTGGCACATTCCTTTCAGTTTGTTTCTATACTGTTTGTAATGTACAGTTTTTGTAACTATATAAGATTGATAAAGAGAATGTCTATGTTTGGGCTAGTCTGTATATTCAATAACAAACTAAAAAAACAATTTTTTGCTTTGGTAAACATGGCTGAAAGAAAAATTAAAAATCTGCTGAGACCATTTTGTTCTTCATATCCTTTGACACCTGCAACATTACCAGGATCTATGTTAAGTAAATGCTAAAGATCTCTTTCTCATTGTATGACTAAATACAGGTTTTTTAAATGGAAAATGAAGAAATACTGTTTTGAAGTAGGAAAGGTAACCAGAGTCGTTTGAATGTGAAGACTTACCAACTGTTGAGAAATATTTTCAACAGTCAGACCTTGCAGATCTATGCTGTCTGCATTTTAGCAGTTAAAGGCTTCTTATCGCGAACTCATGACATATATAGTCATAACATGTAAAAGCAGCTGACATGTGAAATAGCTACCACTACCAGCACTGAAGTTTTCAAAAAATGAAATGTTTTCTATTGCGTTGTTTAACAATCGATGCATTTAAACATGGTTCATAGATACTAAAAAATAGAGGCCTTTAATCTGTTTTGGAAGCCTGGTTAATCTGAAGACAGTACAGTTAGCATAAAAAGAATAGCATAACGTAAGTGTAACTTTCATGAAAATTGCTGTGCCAGAGAATATGATAATCCAATTTCTAAACTATTTTCACATTTTGCAGGTTATAATTATTCTAGTAACTGCTGTTTTTACATCATAGTCTGTGTAACCTATAATTAAATTTAATATACTAAGACTACTGTTGTCTAGTCTACTTCCTGGATTTTTTCCTTTCAGGAAATAGAAAAAAAAAATTACTCTTTTTAAATAGATGCTCCCTGCATCTCACAACAAACATCTAATCTAGAAAATTATTCAAGTTTAAATTAAACCTCAGCTTTCTCCCTTTCCCACTAAAACAATCTATTTCTTAAAATACCTATTTGACAAAGCCAGTACTCTAGTGGGGTCTAGATGTTGTTATTCTGAAGAACAGTTGTTTTTCAAACAGGAACATGCTACATAAATGCTCCTGTATTTTTTTTAATTGCACTCCATAGGTCTGCTTCTCCTTTTACTTTGCTAAGTTTTATGCCAGCATATTTCCATAGACTTAAATGGAGTTGCTCCCAATTTGTAGAGGGGTGAGAGAGAAATCATCCCTGTGTCTTAATATCTGTCAACCCCAAAAGTCCCCACTTAACACATGGTATTTCAGAAGAAATCCCAGGTCTAGAGATTATTACCACAGATACAAGTCCTAAAATATATTTCCTGTAATTTAGTTATCAACCAGGGACAAATCAGTTTTATTAGAAACAAACAGTAAGGTCCTGATCCTTCCAAATATTTAGGCACCTATTTCCTTAAATATGAATTGTGCCCATCTGCTCAAAGGTATGTAGGTGTCTAAGTGCCTTGGGTGCTCTCCAATCCTGAGACAGTAAATTAGGGGTTAGGAGTTAGCAAAGTGATACTTGGTGGTGGGGTTGGGGAAACAATAAATGAGATTCATGATAGGTCATTCTAACAGCTTCATTCCAGTGCCACACATAATGATCTAATTCTTTACTTGCTGATTCACCTCTTTTCTCTATGCAATGTAAAATATAATTGTGTATTTTAAGTGAAGGAAGAGTAAATAGTTTATCTGCCTATAGGCATAATAAATGATAAATTCTGTTTCTTCTCTGCACTTGGAGCATTGGATTTTGCTTTATTTTAACACTTAAAAGCAAAGATGAAAAATCATGTTGTGCTGTAATATATGTGATGTGAAGTCACTTTGCAAAAATTTAGAGTGTTTTTTTTTTTTTTTAAAGAAAAAAGTCATCATATAACTCTATCTTCTGGAACACAATTAAAACATTACCAGTCAAAGGTTTGTTCAAAAACTTGAAAATTCTACCATTGCTATTATCAGCTATCTTCCAATACAGTACAGAATCTATCAAGCAGATCTGAAACATCTATACGATTATAAGAACTGGTTCATATGTATCACAAGTACAATTTCTACTAAAAGAATACATTGCTCTTAGCACTTTCTTTCACAGTGTGTTTTACATCAGTACAGTGTAAAATATAGCAAATATAAGAAGTCTGAATTGCTGTAATGTTTTTAAATCAAGGGTTTATAATCTTTACTCTTCATAGGAAGAGTTCTTCAAAATCTAGAGCCTGATGCCAGGAAGTGCTGTTGGCATCAGAACTGGTGACGGTTAGATCCCAAATTTGCTTCTTTTGAGGGATGCTGCAAGGTGAGAAAGATCATAATGAAAAATAATATAGACTGCAAAAATAGTATTCACACCTGGATTACCTGCATTCCATTTCTGCCAATAAATCAACACAGGGATATAAAAGACATATTTTAATTAGTAAAATGTTTAACTTATCCATCATTCATCAAAAATATTATAAAATATAATAGAACTAACATACACACTACACAACAACATGCAAAAATCCCAGGTACTTAAATTTAATAAGTATGCTGTTACAGTAGACACTTCACCATAATATCAGTTACATAAATGAAGGAAGATCATATTAAAATGGCTTTTATGGTTTGAAGTGCAAAATATCAATGGCCTACTGTACCATGGGAAAAAAGTTTGACCCTTAAGAACCCTGAGTGTTATGTATACATTTTTTACTTAGAAAAATAACACAGTAATTAACAAAGTAATGCCAGGCAGTGTATTTGTACATCTCAGTCCTTGCCTGCAACATATCTTGCTATTCTACCCATTTGGATTCTCTCCTAAGCAGAAACTAACAATGCAGAGTTGCCTTTTGGAGGTCGGGGAGGACAGTGTGAAATGGAATTCAGCCATAGACACAGCTTTAAATGTCTTTTCTACATACTTCAAAGTACCAGGTGTGGCTTGTGAATGCTGCAATGCTATGGTGGATGGAGCTTCCCACAGGAGTTGCGGCGGGGGGTGGGGGATGCCCACACACTCAGCGGCGAACCCGGAAGTGGACTGGAAGTACTTCTAATCCACTTCTAGGACCACTGCCGAGTGCACTGGTGACCCCCCCCCCCATCCTCCCCCAGCTCAGTGATCAGCTGCAGGAGGACCCTAGGTGCACCCCCAGACCCAGGAGGCACCAGTCACTGAGCAGAGGATGAGAGGGGCCCCCCACACGCTCCCCAGCAGACCTGGAAGTGGACCAGAAGTGCTTCTGGTCCACTTCCGGATCCACTGCTGAGTGTGCTCCCATGGGATGCTCCATCCACCCCAGCATCTTAGCATTCATGAGCCCCCTGGTACCTTGAGGTATGTAGAAAAAACATTTAAAGCTGTGTCTATGTCCAAATCACTGCATCTTTCCGAATCTCTCAGAATCGATTTGGAGTACTCCGATTCAATTTAGAGAGATTAAGGGGTCCCCTGATTCAATTCAGATTTGGAGATTTGACCGCCAAATCAGGCCGAATCTCTACCAATTGAATCAGCGACTGAAGCTTCACACAGCCCTATTGCCTATGTGTTGCAAATAAGTGACCACTGGGGAGAAAAAAAGAGAAATCAGGCTTATTTTTACTCAGGACTTAATCAGGGTTTGAACACAGATCAAGTTAAGTGTTTTGTGCACTCATTTATTGTTGAGCATGTGAAAGGGCTATGCAATGCCAAATGCACAACCCCTCCAGGTTCACTACACAAAAACCAGCAGCACCCAATGTGGGTCCCCTGGCATCAAACCCTCCTCCATGAATAATAATGAACATACAAAAAAAATCAAAATTTATCTTTTTACTATAACAATAAACAAATTACCAATCAAGCAACAAACAAAAACCTTGCAAAGAAAAAAAAGTTAAAGATTACAATACATACATACACACATTTTATTGCTCCTTGGTTATGAATAAGCTACTAACTAGCTTCACTGTCCCTGATACACATACTTTGAATCCGGTTAGCGGCAGTTTGAATCCACCTTTTCTGGAGCCTCTGGATGGATTCAATATACTTGTGTTCTGTCTCCTTCCCAGTCAGCACTCAGAGCAGAACGTATGCCTTTGGCTGACAGAAAAGTTGTCCAAATTTCCCTTGAACCTCCTTCAGTTTCTGAGACGTTGGACAGATTTTTTTTCACCACTCTACTTGAAGAAGCCAGAGCTCACCCGGCCCTGATCAGTCAGTGTTTTCAATAGAAGAGCCCATTACAGTCTACCAGCCCCTGCCCTTTTTCACAGACAGTTCTCTCAGAACACAGCTCTCTGGGCCCCAGTTCCCACACACTCGACCCTGGTTGCAAGGATATTTTTTTTTCCCTCTCCCCTTGACCTCAGTGGTACAGCCAATGTGGCCACCAGCCACCACCTTGCTCAAGAGAGTCTCACCCACCTTCCGAAGATGGATGCATTTTGAAAAGTCCCCTTCTACAGTACAAGGGGGGGTTACACTTGGGTCCAATACATTATTTTCTGAACATTTAACTTAGAGTAAGGCCAATGGCATAATTCTGTTGTGACAGAATGCTAGGGTGCGGAGTGCTCCCAGAGATACACCCCAGGTTTGTGTAAGTCTATTGGTCCCCCACTCTGCTGACTCATAGAAATCATAGAATCATAGAAATTAAGGGCTGGAAGGGACCTCAAAAGATCACTGAGTCCTACCCCCTTGCTCTGAGCAGAAATACTGCTGAGAACAAATGATCCCAGCAAGGTGTCTGTCCAGTCTCCTCTTGAAGACATCCAAGGTTGGGGACTGCACCACCTCCTTGGGAAGTCTATTCCAGATTCTGGTCACCCTTACCATAAAGAAGTCCTTCCTTACATCCAACCTGAAACCATCCTCTAACACTTTATGGCCTTCGCTCCTTGTCTTCCCCTGGGTACCCTAATGAACAGTTTTTCTCCCAGCTCCTAATATTCACTCCTTTCATACTTATAGATGGCCACCAAGTCCCCCCTCACTCTTCTTTTATCCAGGCTGAACAGTCCCAGATCTCTTAGTCTTTCCTCATATGGTTTGTGGGGATGCCCAGCTTATTAATTTGCCCAAAAGTCATAATTTACCACAGGCAGGAAAGGTTCTTTGGGTAGCTGTGATATCTTTTATTAGACCAACTGAGTAGTTAGAAAAAAGTTCTTTGCAAGCTTTCAGGTACAATCACCCTTCTTCAGGCATAGGGAGTATCTATGCCCATGCCTGCACTCCCTTGGCCCCAGGTTCCCCCCTACAGCATGCAGAGAAGCAAGATACAGTTCAAAACTTTATAGATTCATAGATTCATAAATATAGGGTTGGAAGGGACCTTGCAGATCTTCTAGTCCGACCCCCTGCCCTGGGCAGGAGAGAAAACTGGGCTCAAATGACCCCAGCTAGGTAATCGTCAAACCTCCTCTTAAAAACCCCAAGGTAGGAGCCAGCACTACTTCCCTTGGAAGTCGGTTCTAGATCCTAGCTGCCCTGACTGTGAAGTAGTGCCTTCTAATGTCTAGTCTGAACCTACTCTCTAACAACTTATGGCCGTTATTCCTAGTTACTCCTGGTAGTGCTCGGAGGAACAATGTCTCTCCCATTCCCTGCTGGTTCCCCCTAGTAAGTTTATAGATGGCCACCAGGTCCCCTCTCAGCCTTCTCTTGTGAAGGCTGAACAGGTTAAGGTCCCGTAGCCTCTTATTGTAGGATCTGCCTGCTGCCCCTGGATCATGCGAGTGGCCCTCCTTTGGACCCTCTCAATGCTGTCCACATCCCTCCTGAAGTGTGACGCCCAGAACTGGACACAGTACTCCAACTGCGGCCTCACCAGTGTTGCATAGATGGGGAGGATCACCTCCTTGGCCGTGCTTGTGATGCTTCTGTGGATGCACAAGGTGCGGATAGCCCTATTGACCATGTCCTCACATTGGCGGCCCATGTTCATCTTGGAATCAGTAATGACTCCAAGATCTCTTTCTGCCACAGTGCTTTTGAGAAGAGAGTTTCCCAGCCTGTAGGTATGCTGCTGGTTCTTACTGCCCCCCTGTCCCAATGTACATGCTCCCCACTGCCTGGTCCCTACCCATGGCCCTGCAGGGCCCCTGGGTCCTGCCTGCTGCCCCACAACAGGCCACTGCTTGGGCCTGGGAGGAGGTCCTCTGCAACCTCCTGCCCACCAGACCCCCCCTGGACTGGCCCCTGCCCTGGACCTGCCACCATCCACCTGAGCCCAGCACTGCTGCTCTCCCCCACATCATGTGCCCAGCAGCCTGGCCATGCCACACAGGGACACTGGGGCAGCAGAGGGGGAGCCAGCTGCGCTTGGGGAGCCCCATCACAGGTGGCTGCAGCAGGAGGCTGCTGCCAGCTGGAGTTGCTGCAGCCTCTGGACCCACCGGCAGAAATGGCCTGAGACTGGGGTGCTGCCATCTAGCTTCCCCCCACTTCCCCGCCCCCCCCCCCCCCCAGCTCCCCACTCTGGACCTGAAAACCAGAGCAATTCTATGTAGTTCCCACATTACAAGAAGTTTTTGTTTTTTTTATTGGTGGTAGAGGGGCTCTATTGGTTGAGGGGGGAAGGGATGGGTGTTAGGGAAATAAAGTTTTTTTCTTTCAACCATGTGCATGTCCTGAGTGGTGCAGGGGGTGTGTGGACAGTGGGGCAGGTGGCTGGAGTGGGCAGTGCAGGAGGAGGGGGAAAGCCACAGCTGGTGTCCTGGACCCCGCTGGCAGGTGCGTGGTTCTCCTGAGGCCTGGGTGAAGGGGGCCTGCAGGGGTTAGCAGGGCCAGCATGACTGCCAAGAGGAGCAGCAGGGTGCTGGGTGTTGCTGGCAGAGGCAGGGGCTGGAGCAGAAGCAGCCATGGCATGGGGAGGCAGGGTGGGCAAGGAGGGAGCTGCTGCATGCTGTCCCTGCACTGGACACACGGCTCCTGGGTAGAGAAGGGGCTGGCCAGGGATCAGAAGATGGGGCATGGTGGGAGGTCCAAGATGGCTGCCAAGTGCTGACAGCCATGTGACCAGAGGCTGGAGCTCCCCTTGGTGGCCACAGGGCACATGACAGAGCTGGAAAGACTTGGCACTAACTTTAGTGCCCAGTCCCTGCACATGTAGACACCTTCTAAAAAATCAGTTGCTGAGCATTAGGTTAATGTGTGGTAGCTTTAATCATGACTAATTGCATGTGTAGATGTGTCCTTTATGTTTGAACCTATTATCTCCTTTGTTTGACTGTACTCCCTCCAACAAAAGGAGCAGGAAGGCAAACGGAATATACTCTCTTCTCTACGAAGAATCTGGCCAAACTATAGTTAATCTTTCATTTCTGGAACTCCTTGTAAGTTGTCATTTCTAAGGGTTTTGTTATGTGTTACCTTTCTGACATGTTAAGGGCTTTTAAGATGAAAGTGTCTGTACATTAAGGTAGGGACTTAACTTAAGACAAATTAAATGCCGTTTGAGCGCTTAGATAATCCTCTCTGGAAGAGGATTATGTTTAGATTGTCTTGGGTAGCTTGTATTGCAATAACATTTAGACTGGTCCCTGGGGCCAACATGAGTTAGGAATGGTCCTCCAGCATCCCAGGAGATGCCTCTTTCCCCCCCCCCCCAACCCCATATGGGCGCTCTATCCCCCTGCTCCTGTTAGGGTAGCTTGTCATTTTATGCTTTAAAATTGTACCTGTTTACAGAGTGGTGAATTACAGTATTGTTTAAAGTTTTCTTTTATATTCAGCCTTATGTAGTCATTGCTTAAATTCTGTGTAACCTCATTGTTACCTAAACTTTTCATTTTGCTGATGTCAGCAATATCAGCTGGCCTTGCCTGTTGCACATAGCTTATGGCTTTGGCTTTGCTTGCATGATGATTCTTTCCTTTTCTATCACTGTGAGAAGTTTTTTTCTGACACAACATAGACATAATTTTGTTACCAGCTCAAATTAACTGAACTTGGCACTAACCAGCTGAATCAGAGGGATGAAATGATTGGATATGTTAATGAAAGGTAATAAGGGAGACCAGCGGACAATACCGAAAGCAAGACACCAGAAAAAAGCCAAATTAAGATGTGTGCTTGTAATGGGTCTTGAAGAAGGAATATGCTGACAGAACAAAAATATGGACAGTATGTTGACTGCAGAGAAACCAATCAAAGTAAGGAGTCATCAAGGTTTGAAATTAAAAAAAAAAAAAAGCATAAAAGGGTGCAGCAAGAAAGTTAAGTGTAGTTGTCACCATTTATCATCATAAATCCAGCCTTCAACACCTGTCTGGCCTGGCCCAGCCAACAAGGCACCCTCTGCTTCAGGCACTGTGTGGCCAGCCTTTTCTGTTGAGCAAAGTATCATCTGGGATTGTGTGAGATTATTGTACTAAGTGTTTTTTAGGTTTTTTTCTCTTTGTATGTTGAAACCACTGAGAGCTTTTGCTGTGATACAACAAATGTTTGTTATCCGGCACCCACGGGGAATGTGGGGTGCCAGATAACTGGCATATTTGGTTACCTGAGCGGTGTCTTTGCCTAGTTGGGCCACCACCCCTTCGCCGCATCTGGTGTGCCAGGCTTTCACTCCTTGGAGTCAGTGTGCCAGGGGACAGAGAGGGGGCCCTGCACGGGCTGCTTTACCCCCAGGCTGTGGCCCGAAGTGGGATTTGGCAAAACCGGAAGTGGGACTTCCAGTTTCACTTTTGCCATGTCAACCAGCATGCCGATTAGTAGAGTGTGCCAATTTAATGAAGTACCAGATAGCTAGCACAGCTTTTACTGTAATAAAGTTAGACTTTGATTTCAGGGTACTGAGTTGTCTGTGTTTGTATTTCACATCTCATTTAAGGGTTAATTGTGCTTGAATGATCCTTAAGCACTATCTGGTAGACAGTGGTGCTAACACTCTGAAGTGACAGCATGGAGAGCCAACAACCAGGGGAGTCCTAAAGGGAGAGGAAAGGGGAACTCCTACGTTCTCCAGAAGCACAGCCCCTCCCTCCACTCCCCATTTGCTCCTATTCTGGGCTCATCCCTGCCCCCTGGGGCTCACCCTCTATCACTCCAGGGCTCACCTGAGTGTGCCAACATTGTCCCCCCTGGGGCAAAGGAACCTCCTTGACTCGCTCTGGGGGAGAACAGGCAGGAAGGGGGAACCTGCTCATCTGTCACTGCCTCTTGCTGGGCTGAGCCAAGCCCCTTGCGGGTGTGCAGGGAGACGAGGTTGAGCCTGGAAAGCAGGGGATTAGAGGGGACAAAGGAGAGGGGGTGAGCCCCAAGAGCTGGGAGAGGACTGGAAGTGAGGCCTGGGGACTATGGGGAGGAGGTGAAAAGTGAGCCCTGAGGGCTGGGGAAGGAGATGGGAAGCTGGGGGATGAGCTCTGAGTGCCTGGGGAAATCTGGTGAGCAGGAGAAAGTTGGCAGGTCCTAACCATGCCCCTGCTCTCCAGCTCACCAGTGAAAAGTTTGAGCAGTGCAGGTTTGAGAGGATATTTCAAAAGTAGAAACTTGTTCATAGTACTAGGGGACAGTATAAGATTATCACACAAGTATGCAGGGAGAAAATTAGGAAGGTAAGGGCACAATTTGAGATGCAGCTGAAAAATACAATAAAAAGGGATTCTATAAGTATGTCAAAAGGAAGAGGACAGATTGGAGAAACCATGGGTCCCTTATGGAATGCAGAAGGCAATCTAGTTACAAATCATGCAAAGAAGTCTGAAGTATTAAATACCTTTTTAAAACTTGCTTTCACAAACAGGGGCAACTACCAGATGACAAATCCAGTTGGCAGTAAAAATGGAGGATACAACAGCCTAGGATAATGGTAGAATATATCAGAGATTAGGGCTGCGAGAGGCTTCAGATCCAGAGAAGCTTTGGATGCTTTGGTGTCCAAAGCAGCATGTCTGGATTGAAACGCTGGCTTTGTTAGGCTTTCCGAAGTGGTTCGGAGCTTCAGAGCCACCTCAGAGATCCGGCCACAGGGTATAATGGGGAAACAATGAAATATCTATAACTTTGTTGTTTTTTGTCTGATTTGGCTAAAACTTGCAGGAATTATAGTCTCTGCTAAGAGCATGAAGTCTGCTAAATTTCAAGATCGGTTCAGGGAGAATTGCACCCCAAATTCTTGAAAGCAAAACTGATGTCACGTGTATGTGTTACACCACAGGGGGGTGAAAACTGCAGGGGTGGTGGCCCTGGATAAGGCCACAAATCCTGCCAAGGTTCAAGAAAATTGGTGCAGGGGCTTGGGGGGAACTGTACCTCAAGCTGTGGACAAGCAAAACTCATGACATGGGTGACACTGTATGTTAAGGTGCAGCAGGGTAAAAGCTGCAGGGATGGTGGTCCCTGCTGCAGCCACAATGCCTGCCAGCTGTCGAAGAGATTGGTGCAGGGCTTCTGGGGCCCTGCACCTCTAGGTGCTGACAGGCAAAACTCATGCCATGGGTGCTTGTGCAACTGTGTCTGTCTTGGGGTGTGGGAGACAACAGCAGGCCTGGCTGCTAAGCTACTGTGTTTCCAGTTACCAATCAATCATGATTCACTCAGGTACCCGCTCAATACAGGGATTTAGTTAATGTAACCAGTTAATTGCCATCTACCATCTACCAGTTAATTACCAATAGACACCTACAAAAGCAGAGACTAAGGAAAGGAAATAATCAATACAGACAATCAATTGCCCCAAGAGGGAGACAGTCAGTTGCACAAGCACCCATGTCACAAGTTTTGTCTGTCAGCAGCTAGAAGTGCAGGGCCCTAGAACCCCCCTGCACCTATCTCCTCAGCAGTTGGCAGGCTTTGTGGCCACAGCCGGGGCTACCACCCCTGCAGCTGTCATCTCGCTGAACCTTAACACACAGTGTCACCCATGTCACGAGTTTTGCTTGTCCGCAGCTTGAGGGGCAGTTCCCCCCAAACCTCTGCACCGATCTTCTTGAAACTTGGCAGGCTGTTTGGCCTCACCAGGAGCTACCACCCCTGCAGTTTTGACCTTCCTGTGTTGTAACACATACACGTGACATGAGTTTTGCTTTCAAGAATTTGGAGTACAGTTCCCCCCAAACCCTTGCACCAATCTTCTTGAAGCTTTGCAGACTTTGTGCCCTCAGCAGGTGCTCTCACTCTTGCAAGTTCCATCCAAATCAGACAAAAACCAAAGTTATAGATATTTAATTGATTTCCCCATTATACCCTATGGCCAGATCTTCGAGGCAGCTCTGAAGCTCCAGAGCCACTTCGGCCAGATCAAAGAGGGAACCTGGCCCGGAGCTCTGGATTGGATCCCTGACATCCAAAGCGGCTGAATCTGAAGCCAGATCGGATTGTTGCTGACTCGCACAGGCCTATTAGAGACTACTTAGAGAAGTTAGATGCTTTCAAGTCGGCTAGACTGGGTCCTGGAGGAACTGGCTGAAGGGAATTTCAGACCCATTAGCCATCCTCTTTAAGAGCTTTATGGAGTTTGGGTGAGGTCTGGATGACTGGAAGAGGGCGCCCATATTTAAGAAAGGGAAGAAGGATTTGCAGACCAGTCAGTCTGACCTCTGTACCTGGAAAGATCATGGAGCAGTTTGTCAAGGAATCCACTGTAAAGTATCTACAGGAGAACAAGGCAATCAGGAATAGACTATGTGGATTCATCAAGAGCAAGTCATGCTTGATTTAACCAGATTTCCCTCTATGCTAATGTGATAGGCTCTGTGGATGTGCAGAGCAGCAGATGTGCACAGCAGCGGATGTAATATACCTTGACTTCTGCAAGCTTTTTGAAATTGTCTTCTATAACATTCTGATTAACAAGTTTATACAGACTAGATGAAAATACTGTAAGATGAATATAACTGGTTGGGTGATTACGCTCAACAAGTAATCAACAATGACTCAATATCTAGGTATCAAGTGAGGCTCCCCAGGGGTTTGGATGTTGTTTAATATCTTCACTAACAATTTGGATGATGGGATTGAATGCATGCTTAGTAAATTTTATAGATGACATGAAGTTGGGTGTTAGAGATACTCTGGAGCACTGCTCTCCAACCTTTTTAAGCAGAAGATCACTTTTTGAATTAAAGTTCAATCCAGGATCTACTGAGGGCCACCTCCCCCTCCCAGCAGGTCAGTCTGTGGAGAAGAGAAGAGGCGGGGGGCAGAGTGAGGCTCCCATGATGAGGGAGAGAATGGGGCAGAGGTAGGGGTGAGTGGGGCCCTGGCCAGGCCAGGTGGTGAGATGATTGGAGCCCAGGCAGCTCATCCATGGGTGTATGAGGGTTCCCACCACTGTGGGGACCCCAGCAGAGGCCTGGGAAGCACATGGCCCCCTGCCTGTGTGTGGGGCAGAAGTGGCTGCTGCTGTGTGCTGCGCTTTGTGCCCTGAGCCTCACCGCAGCTGCGAAGGGGACGGCTCAATGCCACATGCATCCCACTGCTGGACTGAGCATGCTGCCCATCCAGTGCTAGAATGGATGTGGCGTTGCGCTACTCCTGCGATAGCTGCAGTAGGGCTAAGGGCACAGCACGCAGAGGCAGCCACCTCCTACCCCACACATGGATTGGGGGAACACATGCCCCTGGGCCTCTGCTGTGGTGCACACAGTGGCAGGAGCCCCCCTGCACTCTTGGATGAGCCACCTGGGCTCTGATCATCCCACCACCTGGCCTGGCTGAGTCCTCACTCATCCATGCCTCTGCTCCACTCCCTCACCATGGGGCCTTGATCTGCCCATCCCCCATCCCGTCCCTCCTCTACAGACTGACCTGCTGGGGGTGAGATGGGGTCATGCATGTGCTCAGCCCCTCCTTCCTTCTCCCCCCCCCCAACCAAGATCAATGGTTAGAGGTTCCATGATCAACCAGTTGATCACAATCCACTGGTTGGTGACTATTGCTCTGGAGAATAGGGCTGAGATCCAGAATGACCTGAATAGGCTGAAAAAATGATATCTTATCAATTCAGTAAGATACAACAAAGGCAAGTACAAAGTTCTGCACCTGGGGCAGAATAATTGCTTGCATAAATACAGATTGGGGAATGAATGGCTAGGCTGCACCACTACAAAGAAGAACAAGAGGGTTACAGTAGATCATAAGCTGAATACAAGACAACTGTTTGTCTTTTTGCAAAAAAGCCAATAGCTAATTGGTTTGTATTAACACACGTCTCTTGCAAAACAAGGGAAGGGGTTTGGCAATGGTGACACTGCACCTGAAGTACAGCATGCAGTTTGGGCCCCACACTTCAAAAAATGTGTACAGATTGGAAGAAGCCCAGTGGAGAGTGACAAAAATGATTAGAGGCATAGGAAACACAATTATGAGGAAATGCTGAAAGACATGAGAAGAGAAGTCTGAGGGGGGATTTAATAGCAGTCTTCAAATACCTGAAGAGTGATTTAGAGAGAGTATGGAAATGAGCTCTTCTGTGTTCCTAGTCCTGTTCCTTACAGCTACAATGACCTCAAGCTGCAGCAGAAGAAATTTAAGTTGAAGATTAGGAGGAACTATGAGGGGTCAAGCATTGGAACAGACTACCTAGAGAAACTGTGAAACCTCTATCCTTGGCAGTTTTCAAGAGCAGGCTAGACAGACACTTGGCTAGGATGGTTTAATCAGGGATGATCTTGCCTTGAGCATGAGGCTGGACTAGATAACCTCACGAGATCCCTTCCAGACCTACTTTCGTATGATCCTATTAACCCTTAATGTGTGACTGCTTGTTCTAATTTTAGTGCTGCCTAACTTTAGCATGTCCTAATTGTAATGTGTAATAACACTGTAAGATTCCATATTTATTGGAAAGCATCTTATAAAGAGCCCTATGAACTTCTTTCAGTATTAGAGTGATGTTTCCACCTGTGATGGCTCAAGAATTATGCAGGAGGCAAGGATTTTTTTAGGGTGATAACTTTTATTGGACAAACTGCATAGTTGGGATAGTTAGTCAAGCTTTTGCATACAGTCCATTCTTTCTCAGGTCAGACCAGAAAGGTTACTGTGTCAAACCTGAAGATAGACATATTTTCAAATGAAAAACAATCTCTATCCAAACTATGTAGTTGGTCAAATAAAGATATCACTGTAAGAAATCCTTGCCTCCTCCTTTTTAATGTTATAGATAATTTATTTATAAAGCTTCTAAAAGATATGATAAAGTGAGAAGATGTTATCTGCATTCAAAACCAAGCAGCAAAATACACATCCTTGTTCAATGTAATCGTTTTTACAACTTGAAACAAATCTGACAGGTGTTACCTAATATAGTATGTAGAACATGCTCTATTCTTCTTCTAGTTGCCCATCAAAGTTTAAAATGCACCTTTTTGTTTCTGCCATAGAACACTCCAAATTTGGAAAACTTAAAAAAACATATTGCTTTGTAGTCACTTCATAATTAATGGTGTGCTTAGTCATGGATGGAACAGGTTCAGGATGATTGTTTGGAAATAATGCCCATTTTGTAAGGAACAACAGTTGAGTTTTTGAGTAAGCACCCAACATGTATTCATACGCCAGGCTGTCTCTTAACTGCTATGATTTTATCAATTTAAATAAAAATTCAAGGGCATGTGCTAGTACAGTGATTCTCAGTCAAGGTGCTGGGTCACTCTGGGGTGCCATGAGATCTTTTCAAGAGTGCCATGAGGTGCTCGGAAATAAGCAGAGGTGAGAAGATATATGCAGACTTAGGCTCATCCCTGTCTTGCCACTGCTCTGCCCCCCGCTCTCTAGTCCCTTGGCAAGGAGGTAAACATTGCAATCAATACATTTTAGTTTTTGAAATGGGGTGCTACTCAACTCACAAGTTATGGTGAGATGCCTCAAGTCAAACAAGGGGTGCCTTGAGTGTAAAAAGGTTGAAAATCACTGTAGTAGTTGTAAATGGAATCATGTCAAGGCTGACACTAATTGACTCAAGATAAAGTCTCAGTTCCTCAGTCTCAAGCTGGTTCCAACATGGAACTGAAACTACTTGATAAATAGGCAGAGGGAGAATAGGCAAAAATGTTCATTCACTTTTTAAAAATTCTGAATCTCTTAATTGAAAGTGTGTACAGGTATCCACCATGCAATTTATGAAAGTGGTGAGTTTCAGATCTGACTTGCTAAAAGTTCATTTTTAAAAACACTCAATGTAAGTAGTTGATTTTCATCATTTTATATCGAGGTGAGTTGAAAAACTTGCAGGCTGTATAAAAATGAACATTGGCAATTATTAGCATTGATTCTGATGTCCTGAATCCAAAAATATGTATTTTATTTGTACTATAGTAGCACCTACAGGCTTGAACCAAGCAGCTGTTATGATCCAACTAAAGGCTGTCCAGCTTCAAAGCAGATGGGAGCCCACTCTGCACCAGTGCAGGCCCTAGGTTGCATTGTGCAGGATGTGCTGCATGGTCTCTTGGGACTTTTGCCATGTGCAGCCCTCCTCCTGCAAGAGCAGCATGAGCCTGCCTTCCTCACTACTGCTGAGCAAGCCTGCAACATGTGAGCAGCACAAGCTCCACCACTTCAGAGCAGCATCAGACCATCCCCTGCTACTCCCACTGTGTGGGAAAGGCCACCCCCAACCCAGCTGCTGCTGCTGCTGCTGTGTAAGCGGTATGAGACCCTGCCTGAACCCTCATGCACAGGCAGCCCCCCCCCCCCCCCCCCCCCCCCATCTGCCTAAACCCATAGTCCCATCCCCCAGCATCAATTTTAGAGCACATATAAGCGTGGCTATAAAGGTTTAATAGGTGTATGACAATGTGGTTTAAGCTAAAACACAGGTAAGAACATAGACTAGTTTGAAGTGTAGACATACCTTCTGACACACTTCAGTGCCTTAGAGCAATGATTCTCAACCAGAGCCATGGGCCCCAGCCTAGGGTGTTGCAGGATGCTTTCAAGAGTGCCACGGGATATTGCTCAACATTAACACTATGAGATGTGTAAATACCTACCCAGGATTTATTGAGATAAATCCAGAGATTTCAAATAGGAATCCATAGCATCAAAAACATTCTGGAACCTGTTGTCATCTTTCTGAGTTCTTTGCAACAGAAGAATTGCTCTATTACTTTTCCAGTCAAAAAATGAGTGAAAGCCAGGACCTGGCATTTTCTTAAGGGTGTCTCAAGTCTAATGAGTGTTTCAAGTAGAAAGCATGAGAATTACTGCCTTAGAGAGTTGAATCTGAACTACTCACTCTAAAGGACTCTTTGAAAGTTATGTCTCTTTTGACAGTTACTGTAATTTGATCCATTCTGTGAGATATATGAACATGTTGAATCTGCATAGATGATGAGTGCAGGCTTAACAAATTTATAGATGACATGAAGTTAGGTGGCACAGATACTCTGGAGAGTAAGGTTAAGATCCAGAATGACCTGAATAGGCTGGAGAAATGATCTGCAATCAATCCAGTGAGATTCAACAAGGACAAGTGCAAAGTCCTGTGCCTGGGGCAGAATAATTGCTTGCATAAATACAGACTGGGAAGTAAATGTCTAGGATGCAGTACTATAGAGGTTACTGTCTGCTGACTCGACTAATGGCAATGACAACGAATGTATAATTTTCTTCATGTTTACGATATATTCTGTGCTTGCCAGTCTGGCAGCACTTTTTTCCCCATGCTTGTGGCTAGAGTCATTTATTTATGCATGCCCAGGACAAACAAAAGAACTGGTAACAAGGATGGGAACCCATGAGCAGGGCATGGATTACATCAACCTGAAGAATTTACTTTAATTGTGAGTCCTTGAAATCTGTTGGAACTCAAAATGGGACAATTGGAGTTTATATTACCATTCTGGAAGACTAACATATACCTAAAAAAAACTGGCATATACTGGCATTTACCTTAAAAAAAAATCAAACAAAAAAACAAACCCTGCTCATATATGTATATACAGCTACATGATTCTGGGGGGAAACTCATTTACCTAAAAAAAAAAAAAGTGTGTGTGTGTGTACACATGTATATGTATATAGGAGCAGGGTTTTTTAAGGTAAATGAGTTTCCCCTCAGAATCATGTTGCTACATTACTGAGTAGAGGAAAAACAATGAGTTTACTGCACAGCCTGCTCCCCCCAGAAAAGCCAGCAAGCTAAACCTTTAAAGAATTAGTGAAAGCTGTCCAGCCCATAACATTTCTATGGTGATCACTTATGGCAGCTGAATGGAATTCTGCACAGATAGACAAAGAAGCTTTAAGTTGGTGTGGGGAGTGAGGAAATTTAACCAATACCTGTATGGGAGAAAATTTACATTGGTCACAGATTACCAACCCCCTACTCTCAATTCTCCACCCCAGGAAAGGAGCGTCTGGGACAAGTGTGGCCTGTATGCAATGGTAGGCTCTCTTTTTAGCTGGTTAGTTATAAAATCAAATACAAGAGAACAAAGGCACATGGAAATGCTAACAGACTCTCTCATTTACCTGTGGAAGAACCTTCTATAGTAATATCTACTGAAACTGTTAATTTATTCCAGCTGGAGTATGCCCCGGTGAACTGTGGCATGATCAGGCAAGAAACCAAGATCCCACACTGGCACAGAGGAATTAAACCATCCTGAAGGTTGGAAATACATGGAAAATCCTAATTTAGCACCTTTTTATTCATGCAAAGATGAACCTACTATACATCAAGGATGTGTAATGTGGGGGATTCTTGTTGTTATACCTAGCAAATTGTGCACAAGAATTTTAGAAGAGCTGCACATAGGTCACTTAGTAGTTGTAAAAATGAAGGCTCTAGCCAGAAGCTTTGTAAGGTGGCCAGATAATGACCAACAAATAAAACACCTTGTTAAGGAACATATGGGATGCCAACAGGTACAGGTGATGCCCAAACCAGCACCATTATGCCTGTAGGAATGGCCATCCATTTCCTTGCGCCAGCTCCATATTAATTTTGCAGGACCATTTTTAGGGATGATATACCTAGTGGTGGTGAATGTCTACTCCAAATGGCCACAAGTTTTCTGTTTGAAAACCACAGTATAGACAGCAAAAAAACCTGAGAGATCAGTTTGCAAGGACAGGATTGCCAGAACAAGCTGTAATTAACAATAGCCTACAATTTAGTTTAGATGAGTTTCAAGAGTTCATGAAGAAAAATGTCATCTGGCATCTCTCCTTCTGTACCATACCACCCAGCCAAAAATTGACTGGCTAAATTTGTAGCCTTTCAAAAATGGCTTGCTATCCATGAAAGAAGAGGCAGGGTCAGTACAGCAGAAGATGGCCCACTTCTTGCTAACATATCTGAATGTAGTACTGATGGATACTAGCAATGTCATTTCTGGGCTAGAATATCAGATCAGGGTTGGATTTACTAAAATTGGACTTGCAGCAACATGTTAGAAGTTGCCAGCTAAGTCAGGCCATGACAAAGGGAACAGCTATGATAAAGGGAACTAGAACACCGCTTCAGCTACATGTAGGCGAAAATGTATTGGCTCATGATTAGTGAGGACTTAATAAATGGAAGCCTGCAGTTGTGACTGTATAAATAGATCCTTTACTTCACCCAGTGCAAATGGTACCTAATATTGTTTGGTGTTGCCATACTGATGAATTATGAGACACAAAAGTAATTGCTGAACAGAGTACAGAAACAATAGTTGAAGCCCCACCTATGTTGAAGAACCCAGTTTGCAGCCTTCAGTGATGACCAGTAATGCTACACCATAAAGTAGCAACACTGACCAGCCAGGATCTAATACTGAGCAACCTACCTACAAAGAGGAGATGTGTGAATCCAACATGGAAGAAGGCCACCTCATCAAGAATGCATTCATAGCAATGATAGTCATGACCCACAAAGGAAACATAAACATGAATCTGGCACAGTAGTCAGTGTCACACATTCTCAGTGAAATGGTTAAGGTGATCAGTGTTACCCAGGAAACCAAAGGCACCTGAGAGGCTTGCAGTCTGTGCCTTATGCCACTATCATTTCAAAAAGGGGAAATGATGTGAAATATGTGAATGTGCATGTATGAATCTAAGGTTTCTTTCTGTTGAATCTGCTAATAGTAATGAATGTAGTTTTATTTTTTGTGTTTAAAATATATTCCGTGCTTGCTAGTCTGGGATACATTTGCTTATGGATGCTGTTTAACATATAAGCAGACAAGGTTCCTTGGGTGAATTTGATATCTTTTATTAGACCAACCGGTCTAATAAAAGATATCAAATTCACCCAAGGAACCTTGTCTGCCTATATCCTTAGACCAACACGGCTACAACCTAAACCCCCGTTTAACATATAACACATTCCATCTGTGAGAGCAGAATTATCTAGGTGCTGATATAACATAGACTACAAGATCATTATATATCAAACTAGAATAGTACCAGTTTGTGAAGGCTAGTAATTTCTAAGCTTTCCACAAACTCTACTCTTGTCTCTCTGGCTAAGTACAGTCAAAAAGCCTGAGGCTGAATTGATTCAGTCTTTGCAGGTTAGTCTAAGCTGCAAAGATTGAACCAATAAGCAAATGAGCAATCATTTTTGATTGAGGAAATGTAGTCACATGCCTGCAGTGGCTCAAGCCAAAAGCTGGGGGGTGCTAGAACATGCCTGCCAGGCACTGCCAAATGGAAGGGAAAAAGAAACCCTCCAAGATTCCCCCCCCGCCCAACTCCGTCCTGGAACAGAAGGGGCACGGCCAGGCTGTGCTCTGCCTAGTGGTGGGGAGCTCCCAGGCTGAGGAGGGGGTGGGTGGGGAAAAAGGTAGTGGCACTGAATTCATAAAAGCTTGAACAAGAATAGGCCTTTCTCTGAAGAACTATAAACACAGCATGGGCTGTGTGTTTACTTCTTCGTGCTGCCCCCATGGTCTCTGGAATTTGCAGTCCACAATCACAACAGCAAGACTCATCACTTCCTCTTCCTGCTTCCAGGTGCCTCTGGGATTTGCTGTCCACAGTCACAGCCAGCAGTAAGCAAGCAGGGCAGGGGAGTTCTGTACTTGGGGGAAGTTTAACCCCCCTCCCTGGCCCCAGACCTTAGAAGGGGTTTGCCTGGGGGGGTCTAGTGAGCCAGCTCTCACTGCTCAGACTAGGGAGCAGAGGGGCAGGGCCAGCCCTGCTCTCTAGAGTAGGCAGTACAGACCATTCCAGGGCTACAAAGCATGCTGGGATGCTGGGGGACTGATTTAACTTGAACTGGGAATTGGGCTGGGACAGAAGTTTCATAAGCCGGTTTGACCCAAATCAGTTAAGTCCGATGCTACATCCAACCAGGTTTATCTTAAACTAGTTTCAGCCATTTTGGAACTGGTTTATGTGCACTGAACTTTTGTTCTGTTACAGCTTTAAACTAGTTTCTGATCATCTAAACTGGTTTATGTGTAACTTCTGTCCCTAACCTCTGTGCCCCTACATGGATTAAGCAACTCCCTATCACATCCTCAGCCTGGACAGCATGGTACTGCCTGCTGTTTAAGCCATTTTGAAGTGCTCTGGGGAAAGAAGTGTTACAGTGAAGATCTGCACATCTACCCATGACCTAAAGTCCTTCAAACTTGAAGTGCTCCAAATTCTGTGTCAGTTTAGAAAATTTCAAATCTACATCTGCCCATGGCCTGGGAGGAACACAAATATACAAAAGAAGCAGAGGCATGTAATTAATTCTGAAGCATGATACAGACATTTAAGACACTTTATTCAAAGTTGTAGTACATTTTGTGTGAATTAAAATTCTTAATTTGTCTTTTGGACAAATGTGATTCAAAGTATGAGACATATATGGCCACATTCAAAGTCATGTCAATTTCAAAATGCTTTATTAGAATTGTTACAATACGTTTGAAAGGCCATTGCTTAATATGCATGTAATTTATATCCAGTGGTATTTTCTTAATGATATCATCTGTAAGGCACATGGTGAAAAGAATATTTTAGGAACCTTTTGTTTTCCTGATCATTGCTTCCATCACATCCCACTGCTCATTGGTAATCTAATATAAGAAAAAAAAATTATTTGAGATGCCATACACATTGTAAAGTATTTTTTTGTATATGAATATTAAGCATGGTACTTTTTACCTTCCTCAGATCATTGAATTCTCCTGCCATAGAAACATATTCTCCACCATCCATTCTAATAACCTTAGGGGAAAAAAATGAGCAATTCATTTAAGATAGCTAACAGTAGTTTGCAAACAACTAAAATTATCACATTCCATAAGACTGACCTTAGCTTATATAAGTTCAAATAGAAAAATACATACATGTGTGGCAGAGCACAAGTTGTGCCAGCCATTTTAAGAGGTTTAAGGCGGCTGTGGAGCAGCCAGCAGGTGTGGTCTGGCCCAATTAAGCAATCACATGACCAGGGGCCATCTGACTGGATGAGGGCTGGGCAGCCAAGGTATAAGCTGAGGCCTTAGGAGCCGTACTGGCAGTTTCTAGCGAGTCAGTGGAGCAACACTGAACAGCCTGAGGAAAGCAGTTCCTGGAACATCTGGAGGTTGGGGTAGGAACTTCGGGGATGGAGGAGGTTCCCGGTGGTCCTGGGTAAGACCTGAAACTACACCCTGCTTGGGTTGGATGGTGTGGTGGGGCTGCCCATGGCAGGGCAGTCTCCAGGAAATGCCATGCCTGTGCCACCCCAGTGAAAGGCAAGTATGGGGTGCGTATAGCCTCAGTTCCCACTGCCTTGTGGGTACCCTGTGGAGGGGAAAGGCTAAGGCAACAGAAAGGCCCAGGGCCCAGGTCCAGTGAGTAGGGCTGAGGCAGGGTCCAGGCTCATAGAGTAGTGCCTGAAGCAGGGGCTAAGGCCCACTGAGTGGGGCCTGAGGCCCAAGAGGTGTAAGGCCCAGGGGCCCAAAGAGGGGCTAGAGGCCGAGTTCAGCCCAGTGTGGGGCAAAAAGCCGGAGTCTGTGTACAGTAGGGCCTGCAGGTGGCCTGAAGGACTGCGCATAGGCCAGCAGGAGTGTGTGAGCTATGTAGTCTGAAGGACTGTGTAGAGTAGGGCCTGGGTGGGATCTGAAGGACTACACAGAACAGAGCAGAATGAGAGGCCCAGTGAGGGGAGGAATGGGTGAGACCCAGGAGTGGGTGGAGTGACTGAAGCCTGGCAAAGGGCAGAGTGTTAGAGGCCTAGAAAGGGCCAGAGTTCAGCCTAGCAAGGGGCTGGAGTTGCCAGCAGTTTAGATACCATCTGTGAGGCATGGGACACTACGTAGGCATGGCTTGGAGCTGTGTATTTGGCCACTACACTACAGCCACAATTAGGGCAGCCTCCCGCATTTAACAACCATTATTGTAACATCAAAGGTATGGCAGGAGAGGCTGGGCAGACTGCCCTAGGCAAGGGGTGGGCCAATGATGTGAGTGGCCCGAAGGTGGAGCTCGTAGCCGACCCTCCCTGCCATATCATGAATAAATGCAACAATTATTTAAGATGTTCTAAAGCCAGCAGCTACCAAGAAATACACCCAACCAAATACATTAATATATGAATCTAAAGGTTTCCAGATTAACAATGTCTTTTCTTTAAATTCTCAAATACCTGGCAGGAACCAAACATGCATTAACAATTGTCAACACTATTGCCACCAATTGTATACTAAAGCATGAACTAGAGCAACTAAAACTTACTGCTCCAGAAATCCAACTTGCATATTCACTACAGAGGTAGGTGGCAAGATTTGCAATTTCCTCTACAGTCCCCAGACGGCCACAAGGGGTCCTCTCAATAAGTTTTTTCTCAAACATGCCAGTTGGATCAAGACGACTAAAAGCACCCTGCAAAATTAAGATACATATTCAGCAAAACGTTATACTAAAAACATCTAAACTAAAGTTTGATTCCTGCTCTCAAACTTAATTCCCTAACTAACCAACATCAAGGATGCTATGACAGAAGCAAAGCTGTCAGTGGGAGAGGGCCAGGGGGAATAGGAGACACGGGCTAAATTCAGTTACACTGGTACAAATCCAGTGAACCAATTACACAAGCAGCTTTTCTAGACATTTGTTGAGCAGTAAAGGGATGCTTTACGAAGTGTGGTAAGGCAGATCAAACAATTCCATTTGGAAGCATCACAGTAAATTTTGGTATCCCTGCTCTATGTGCTACACCATGAAACAGATAAAGGTAGCTGCCCTAGTGTGGCACTGGGCGCTAAGTCAAGAAGCATACCCAAGACAGTTTAGCAGGGTGTGCCCATCGCTGCTCCAACTTGGCTACATTGCATTCATTTTAGAATATGATGGACTGGACATGCCAGGGCACTGGATAGCATGGGCTTTTGACAGTGTAAATATGCCTTTACCCAGTCTCTTTCCAGAAATCTGGGAGACTTATACCTGGATAAAATGGGCGAGCTTCAGAGTTGCTACAAAGATATGAAGGAAACTTAAAAAGAGACTAAAATCATACAGAGCATAGAATAAGCAAACTAAAAAGCACGAAAAGGAGCAATTAATAAAACCAATA
Source organism: Alligator mississippiensis (assembly GCF_030867095.1). Lineage (NCBI taxonomy): Eukaryota > Metazoa > Chordata > Crocodylia > Alligatoridae > Alligator > Alligator mississippiensis. The sequence goes on from NC_081826.1 coordinate 46,819,707, forward strand.
GTTTTGTGCTTTATTGCTCATGGTGATAACTTTTAGAACACTGAGGACTAAAGAAAAAAACTTAAATGGATTTTTCTAGAAAAATCTTTACTCGGCAAAATTAGAAAAATAAAATATATGTGAGGTTAGCTATGTTATATGCAATTAAAATGTAATTAAAATACAGGACAATTTTCATTATAATATTGCTTCTACTGAAGAAATGTAGCTGCCTTATTATCAGAATTTTTAAAATGCTGGTTTGAATATCTAACAGTATTGCACTGATATAGTGCTTTATTTCTCCTAAGATCTATTAAAATGGTATTTCCTGAATTTTGAGGTCTCCTCTGAGGAAAATGATGGAAAGAGCATGACTTGGCCTCCTTCCTGCCTGTCTTCTGCAGCTCAGCTATCATTTAAAAAGTCTGAAGCTAATATGGATGCATAAAATACTGAGAACATGGGACAAGTTTAATTGATGCTGTGATGCCTGCTTTATTTTGTGAAGCACCTGAAACAACAGACAGAAGCGTGAATTGTTTCATTCATTTCAATGGATTAACTTGGATATGATTACGGAAGTTAACAATATTGAAATGTAAAGTACTGTATCATTCTAAACTTATTAAGAAAATTTGTACAATCTACTCCACTATCAGAGGGTGAGCTTAGTGATTTTATCACCTATTCCTCCACCCATTCAAAACAGAAGGCAAAGACAAATTTCCCAGCAGGTATCTAAACCTACTTGGAAAAAAGCCAAAGGCAAGAATCCCATCACAGCCAATGTGTAGAAATTTTCCTTGGAGATAAAATTAATGTTACAATAGAGTAATAGCAACTTGAACTAAAAATTGCTTAGAAACTTTCCTGTTCTGGCTCTGTGTGCCTCTTCTGTTCCCTTCTACCACATCACTGTTCCCCATCCTATTCCCATAGTGTGTGTGTGTGTGGAGAAATGAGAGAGAGAGAGAGAGAGAGAGAGTGAGAGAGTGTGTGTGTGTGTGTGTGTGTGTGTGTGTGTGTGTGTGTGTGTGTGTGTGTGTGTAGAAATGTGAGAGGAGAAGACTGTGACCTTTTCTCCCTACTTTCCACATTCTCTGCTTCATGAGGGATTCTATATGCTCAAATCTCCCCATTTCTTCCTTCCAGATTTCTCATTTTCACCAAAATCACAAAGGTTCTATCCACTGGTCTGTAGACTATTTCTTGAAATTTTGGAATTGATCAGATGAATTGTCCAAAAATTACTGTTTTCAGATAAACAGAGGAATGCTGTTGAGCTGATTTTAAGTCTCCCTATGCCTGGCATTTTCATATAAATGTTGTTGCTGAAAATAAGATTCAATTAAACATAATATTTCATATGGACTTAATCAAAGTTCTAAAACATGAGCAGGCATTTGATAACACACACTGGTGGAGACTATAAGGATTTTCAGCTAAAGTACAGGGCTATTTATTGTATGACACTGCCCCTGCTGAAGCTATATAACTACTTTATCATCAAATCAGGTGCACACACAAGTCTGTCCTGCAACATTTTACAGATAAGCTTCTTTTACAGATGGAACATATGAAGCACTAAATTGAGTTAGTGAAGAAATGACATTTGATCATAAGGATACTGCAAATGCTCTAGAAAGGGTTACACCAGCATCTTATAGGCAGGTTTGTATGACAGTATACGTAAGGTCATGTTCTCCCTAGTTAATGACCGAAATGTACCTTTGTTTTTATTGGACCTGGTTGAATCACATTGAATCTCATGCCATATCTACCCCATTCAGCTGCAAGAGACCTAAAAATTCATTAATAGAATGCATAAACATTATAAAACAACATATTTCTACCATTACTCAACAAAAGGTTAATCAAAACTAGGGAGCATATAAAAGTCAAAAGTGTAAATGTTTTTAAATTTGAGTACTGAACTAGGCACTCTCACAGAAATCTATAAATATGTATACATTTTCTTATTGTTACTGGCAATAACAATTCACAAGAGATGTCATGTTCTATGAACTTGACAAACCAAGAAACAAAAGAATAACAATTCTATGTGTATACTGCAGATAGAGCACTGATAATAAAGGGTGAGATTTTCATAAGTGCCTAGCTGATTTTGGTATCTAAGTTCCATTGACAATCAATAGATATTTAGGTGTCTATCTTCCTTAGGCAAAAGTACACATTTGAACATGAACCTGAATCAAGCATATCAGAAGAAAGCAAAATACACTTGGTCGTGTTGGTCTGAGAGAAAAAGAAATGCGAAACTCTAGAACTCTTGGTTCAGAGATAATTACCTTTTATATATCAGACCAACACAGCTATCAAATACATCCCTGAAACATGGTAGATGCCGAATTTTAGCCAATTTTGAATTTTAAACTTCACTGCTGAGCAAGATTTCTACACCTCCCTGCTTGCCATCTGACACCACCAGGGAAGGAATCCTGCCTGATCTGCACAATGAAGAGCAATTCACAAAGACACTCTCATGGACCCAGAGGGACAGACTTGCATCTTCAGCTTCCTCTGTGCAAAAATGAAGTTTACTTCCTACCTATGGAGACTTTTTACCATCTTTAACTTTCTCTGAGCCTGATAGATAGCAGAAAAAGATAATTTTTTTGCAATTTCTTAGTTGGTCTAATAAAAGGTATTATCTCTGAACCAAGAGTTCTAGAGTTTTGCATTTCTTTTCGTCTCAGACTAACACGGCTACCAAATACAGACAGTCCAGCAAATTCTTGGAATATGTTGGTGATAACTTTTTGGTACGCATGATGGACAGACCAAGTAGAGGAAAAGCTCTTCACAATGTTCTGCTTGCAAACAGGGAGGAATTAGTTGAGAATGTGAAGGCAGGAAGGTAACTTGGGTGACAATGACCACAAAATGGTAAGAGTTCAAGATCCTAAGGGAAGGAAAAACAAGGAAAGCAGCAGAATAAAGGCACTACACTTCAAAAAAGCAGACTAACAAACAGAGGAAACTGGTGGGCTGAATGCTCTGGGAGGCAAGTCTGAGGGGAGAGAGAGCCCAGGGCAGCTGGGCTGTAGTTTAAAGAGTCTGTATTAAAGGTGCAGGAACAAGCTACCCCAATGAGATGGAAGACTGAGAAGCGCAACAAGGGACAAGCCTAGATAGAGAGCAATTTCTTCAATGAGTTGAAACTCAAAAAGTAATCATATATAAAGGTGGAAACTTGGTCATATTACTAAGGAAGAATATGAGTATCATATGGGCATGCAGGGAAAAAAATTAGGAAAGCCAATTAGGTGCAACGTAAGATGAAACTGGCAAGAGGCATAAAAGGTAATTAAAAAGGGATTCCACAGGTATGTCAAAAGTAAGAGGAAGATCAAAGAAACTATGTGTCCCTTACAGAATGTTGAAGGCAATCTAGTTATGGATGATGCAGAGAAGGCCTAAGTATTTAATGCCTTTTTTACTTGAGTCTTCATGAATAAGGTCAGATAATAAGCACAGTTGGCAGTAAAAATAGGGAAGGAGAAAAAGAGCAGTGAGTAGAGTAGTGGAAGAACAGGTTAGGGATTACTTAGAGAGGCTAGATCAGGGGCGGGCAATTATTTCGGGCAGAGGACTGCTTACTGAGTTTTGGCAAGCCATCGAGGGCCGCATGACTGGCACCTGGGGCAGACAAATATTAATTTTCTAAATTTCTTAGGGGCCCCGCGGGCCAGATAGAATGGCCTGGTGGGCTGCATCTGGCCTGCGGGATGCATTTTGCCCACCCCTGGGCTAGATGCTTTCAAAATGGCAAGGCTGTATGGCACGCGTGCCAAGCATGGCACGAGGCCATTTTCCTCAACATGCATTGGGGCCAGAGAGGCAGCAGCTGTTTGCAGCCTCCCGGCTGCAGCTGGCCCCAGCTCTGGGTAGCCTGCGGGGCCATTCTATCCGGCCCATGGGGCCCCTAAAAAATTTAGAAAATTAATATTTATCTGTCTTTGGTTCCTGTAAAAAATGACAGGAACCAGGGGCAGTAGGACCTAGGGGAAGCCTGGCAAGTTCCTGCAAGAGCAGGGCCCACCTGGCCCCACCAGAAGCCCCAGCAGGGACCATGTGGCTGCACTGCACCAGAAACTCAGGTAAGAGGGGAAGGGGAGCCAGGAGAGGACCCCAGGAAGGGAAGGAGCCCTGGGAAAAGTGGCCCCTCCCCCGCCCCATGGCCAGTGCTCCTTGCTACAGCCACTTGCAGCCTGCTGAGTAGGCACAGGCAGCCCCATGCGGGCTACGAGCAATTACAGTGCAGGGCGGCGGCCACGGGGCGTGGGAGAAGCTGCTTTTCCCGCTCTCCGCTCTCCGCACCAGCATGTAACGTACCTCTCGCTGCCAGCCTGGGCCCTGTGCCGGCTCTGGGCTCACTCACTGGGGCTGCACGTGGCAACAGCAGCTGAAGCCCCGCTGCTTGCCATGCCGGGCAGTGTCTGCTGCTGCTGTTGCCCACCTGGAGCTTGTGTGCTGGGCAGCCCGGAGGTGGCAGTGGCAAACACTGCCCGGCGTGGCAAGCAGCGAGCCCGGAGCCGGCATGGGGCCCAGGCTGGTAGTGGGGGCGGTTTACAAGCTGGTGCCGAGCGTGGGAAAAGCGGCCCCTCCCTCACCCCGTGGCCACCGCTCCACGCTGCAGCCACTCGCAACCCACATGGGGCTGCCTGTGCCTGCTCAGGACAGCCCCGTGAGGGCTGCAAGTGGCTGCAGCAGGCAATGCCAGCCACAGGGCGGGGGAAGGGCCGCTTTTCCCTGCACTCTGTACCAACTCATTCCCTGATGCGGAGCCAGAAATTGGGGTTGCACCCGGCCTGTACCACGGGGCTGGGGAGGCACTGGGAGTGAGCAGGTGCACGGGACCCACACCAGTGTCCCAGGGCCAGTGCCAGCAGAGCCCAGAGCAGGGCAGCAGGAGTACAGGGTCCCGGCCAGCAGGGGCTCTATGGAGCCGGGCCAGCTCCCCCCTTTCCCTGCTGCTGCAGCCTGTGCCCGGCTCCAGAGACCCCTGCCAGCCTGCGCCCCGCTCTGGGCCCCACCGGTGCTTAGGGGCATTGGTCCAAAGATGGTGACGAGGGGGCGGGGCACCTGTCAGGGGGTGGGACTACCCATGCAGCCCTTGACAGCTTTCCAAAACTGGGTAAGCAGCCCTCTGCTCGAAATAATTGCCCGCCACTTAGGTAAGCTGCTGCTAGTCAGGAGCCCGGGCTGCTCCCAGCAGGCAGCTAGGAAGCTGCAAGCCCTGCTGGGAGCAGCCCGGGCTCCGTGGCTATCAGCAGCTACTCAGAGCCAGGGCTGGCTGCAGCCGGGAGGCTACAAACTGCTGCTGCCTCCTGGCCCCAGCCCCAACAGGCATAGTGCTGGCACCTGTTGCCTTCCCAGAGCCCAGGGCAGGAAGGCAGCAGCTGTTTGTAGCCTCCCGGCTGCAGTCAGCCCCGGCTCTGAGTAGCTGCTGATAGCCACGGAGCCCAGGCTGCTCCCACAGAAGCCCTGCTATAAGCAGCCTAGGCTCTGTGGCTATCAGCAGCTACCCAGAACCTGGGCCAGCTGCAAACATCTGCTGCCTCCCCATCCCAGCCCCAAACCCAGCTGCCTCCCAGCCCCAGCCCCAGGCTCTGGGGATGCAGCACATACTGGTAATGGTCCCTGCTGTGCTGCCCTCGCCACTTCTGCAAAGCAGCGTTGGAACCTGGTGCAGCAGGGCACAGCAGGGGATGCAGAAACCTACCTGCTCCCAGCTCCCCGCTGCCCTGCCACACTTCCCCTGCAGGCGGGGGCACCAGCGAGGGGCAGGACTCTGTGCTTCTGCCCACGCTGCTCCCACGCACACAGGGGAAGTGTGGCAGAGCAGTGGGGAGCAGGCAGCTTTCTGCTCCCCTGCTGTGCCCTGCCACATCGGGTTCCAGTGCTGCTTTACAGAAGCAGCGAAGGTAGCACAGCAGGGAGCACTGCTAGTATGTGCTACCTCCCCAGAGCCCAGGGCCAGGGCAGAGAGGCAGCAGATATTTGCAGCTGGCCCAGGTTCTGGGTAGCTGCTGACAGCCACAGAGCATGGGCTGGGGGGCAGGGGATCCTGCCATGTACCCCCTGCCCTCATTTTGTTTTTCTGGTATGCTGGCACTCCGGCACCTTCCAAGGTAGGCACTGTGGGGTTTTTCAGCACTCCGGCCAAAGAACGTTGCCTACCCCTGCTCTTATGGAATGGACTTTAGAGTACTGAAGGAATTGGTTAAGGTAATTTCAGAGCTACTGGCTGTCCTCTTTAAGAACTCATGGGGGTCAGGAAAAGTCATTATGCTCACAAGTAGTCATCAATGGCTCATCGTCTAGCTGGGAGGAGGTATTGAGTGGGGATCCCCAGGGGTCTGTCCTAGGTCCAGTATTGTTCAACATTTTCATTTATGAGCATGCTTCAATAGAGTGCCTGTTTAGCAAATTTATGGACCATGCCAGGAAAATGGTGTGCAATCAATCAGATTAAACACTTGTCAACAAAACACTTGTCAACAAAGACAAGTGCAAAGTCCTGCGTTTGGGACAGAATAATTTCTTACACAAATACAGACTGATGAATGATTGCCTAAGTTGCAGTACTCCAAGAAAAGACCCGGGAGTTACAGTGGACCATAAACAGTTCTTGGCTTTGAGCTCTTGGTGCAAAAAAAAAAAGCCAACAGTCTATTAGGTTATATTAACAGAAGTGATTCTTGCAAAACAAGAAAATGAATTCAACATGGTGAGTACCTGAAGTACTCTGTCCAGTTTGGGGCCACACACTCCAAGGACAATATGAATAAACTAGAAAGAGCCCAGCAGAGAGTAATAAAAATTATTAGAGGCCTAGGAAGTATGACTTACGAGGAAAGGCTGAAAGAACTAGGGTTAGTCTGGAGAATAAAAGACTGAGGTGGGATTTGACAGCAATACCTCAAGGGCAAGATATCCTTTTCTCTGTGGCTTTAGGGAACAGGACTAGGAACAATAGCCTGAAGCTTCAGCAGGGGAAATTTAGGTTAGATATTAAGAAGAACCATATGAATATGAGGGCAGTCAAGGATGGGATGTGGCTACCTAGAGAAGCTATGGAATCTCCATCCCTGGAAATTTTCAAGGGCAGGTTGGACAGACACTTGGCTGAAATAATTCAGTCAGGGATGATTCTGCCTTGAAAAGGGCACTGGACTAGATGACCTTGTGATGTCCTTCCCAGCCCTACTTTCCTATAATATCATGCTTTTGCCAGGCCGGGCAAAGAACCAGTAAGCCTCACTTGAGAGATCTGAAGACAGAACAATGATGTGCGGTTACTTACTTGCACATTGCTTCTACCCCAGCTTTGGCTGTGGCACTAGGCGTCACAAATCCTGATCCACTCTCTGCATAGATGGTTGTAATAGCCAGGAATGCTGCCCCTGCAAATCGCAAAAGATAAACATTCTTAATCACACTCAGGACAAACTACAATTTAAAGTTGTACAACAAAAGTTGATAACTATTAGTGTAAGCCTACCTGAGCCTTTTGGGAAGGATACCATATAAATCAATTGAATGAATGAACGAATGAATGAACAAACGAGCTGCTGTTACTGGCATTTGCTGCTCCACTCTTCCCAGGTCAGGGTTTAACTAACTTTTAGCTATGAGTTTGGCTTCCCTTGTTGTTTTTACTGTGTTCCCTCACTCCTTATATGACTTTCAGTACACATGAAAGTTTTTGTTGACATTATATTAGCCACCAATCTCTATTTAAACTATCCAAGTAAGTCCTTATACCCATTGGCTCCCACCAGTATTGAAGGTACATAGGTAAATGTGTTTTAGGGTAGACAAAGTCAAAGAGCTAGAGTACTACCCATAGGGAATTTCCTCCTAGCAGCTACCCAGCCCTTGGAACTGTAAGCAGTTATCTTCGCCCAATCCACATCATTATTTCACATTTTCTAAACAAAAAGGAAAGACATACAATTCAACATGAAGAATTAACTTTATTAAAGTTTTAAGTTATCATACAATAATACAATGTGAGGCTTGAGGCAGGCTGAAACTGAGCCTCAAGGCACAGGGATTTTTTTTGCTTAGGAGGTTAAATTAGTTCATTCTGAAGCAGAATTTATGACAAAGTTAATTTTAACAATTGTGCTGGATCTTGCTACCATTGCCATTGAAAAGTGTTTTTATACAAAAGCTTTAAGTTGGTGCCCAGAACAACAAACTCAGAAAGCTTTCAAAATCAAACTGGGGAGCCAAACTAAACCACTAAGAGCCACTACACTCATACTTTACTATTGAAAGACTGAATATGGATCTCAGTTTGGGAAAGATTAGTTCACACAAAAAAAGCTGGAACCCATGATGAATGACAGTTACTATTTCAGGGGTGGGCAAAATACAGCCTGCAGGCTGGATCCAGTCTGCCAGGCCATTTTATCTGGCCCATAGGGCCCCTAAAAATTTAGAAAATTAATATTTATCTGCCCCTGGCTGCCTGTCAAGACAAGAGCCAGTGGCAGTAGGACCCAGGGGGAGCCACCATCAGGACTAAGCAGATGCAGCAGCAAGGCCAGCCCAGCCCCGCCCCACCCCCAGTCTCCCCCCACCCCTATCCAGTAGTCTCTGCCTAGCAGAGGCTTCTGGCCAAGGATCCTGGGGATGTTCCTGACTTCCTACACCGGAGGGAAATTCGGGTAAGAAGAGGAGGTAGGGGAGGCAGGGGAGGACTGCAGGTGATTGCCCCAGTTCTCAGGGTCTTCCTGCAGTCCAGGCATTGCAGCTGGGAACCAAGCGGTCCTGGAGCAGCCAGCAAGCAGGTGGGGAAATGGCTGTGGAATGCAGGGGGAGTGGCAGCGAGTGAGTGTGAGGAGTGCAGCAACAGTTGGGTGGGCATGTGGGGCCCGCGCCAGGGCCAGTACCGGTAGGGGCCCAGGGTGGGGCAGCAGAAGCGCAGGCTGGCAGGGGCTCTATGGAACTGAGCCAGCTCCCCCCTCTCCTTGCTGATGCAGCCTAGCCCAGCTCCATAGAGGCCCTGCTGTTCCATGCCCCATGCTCCTGCCAGCCCAGTCTGGGCCCTGCTGGCACTGACTATGTTTCACCGGCATGGGTCCTGCGCTCCTGCCCAGCTGTCGCTGGGCTCCGTGTGCCCACTTGCTGCCACATGACCCCTGCCTGCTGCGGCCATTTCCCTGCTTTTCTGCCTCCTGCTTTGGCACCACATGGTTCCCAGCTGCTGCCCTGGGCTGCAGGACTCAGCAGGAACTGGCCCAGCCCCAACAATTCTTGGCTGGCTCAGTGCAGTACCTGTCAGGCTGGTCTGGCTCCTGTTGAATCCTGCATCTCAGCTATGCAACTAGGATGTGGTGGGGGGTCGTGGGGAAGCGGCATAAGAAGGGCAGTGCTGGCAGACAGGAGGGGGAAGTGGCGGGAGCATGGGACCTGTGCTGGTCCCCAGGACCAGAAGTGGCAGGAGCCTGGGTTTGGAGGAGTGCTGGTGGGGGTTCTGCCTGCTGCGGCGGGGGGGGAGAGATGCAGTGCACAAACCATCCTCCTCCACACATGCCATAGCCTTCCCCAGCCAACTTCTTCCCACACACTCATCCCCCCCACAAGCCCCATATCCACCCACACCCCACACATACTCACATGCTCCCTCACCCACACGCCCTACGCCTATCCACCCCCCGACAAATGCCACACCCACACCCCACATACCCACCCTGCCCCTCAACAATATACAAGAGTAAGACTTCATTTTAAGCTATTATACTATCACCTCTATGTACACTACACAAACAAATCAGGACAAAAATATTTTCTGAAATAATATTAATGAATGTTGTAGTACATGTTTGATTTTTAGAATATAATATGGTATTTTTCTGGTTCTGAGATGGAGAACTCCCTTGCTGAAATGAGTACTTCCAGGGGACAACGGGAGGGACGTCTGGTGGCAAAGGTCAGGGATTAGGGGGAGGGACTTCCGGTCCCAAGACAGCAACCAGGGGGCAGGGCACCAGTCAAGGGGCGGGGCTATCCTTGCGACCCTCAATGGCATGTCAAAACTTGGTAAGCGGACCTCCACCTGAAATAATTGCCTGCCCCTGTACTACTTCATTGCTGAATGTCTAAAACCAGCAAACATGAATGGTCTATACATGCTTGCTAGACTTGCTCCATCGGATAGCAGAAGAGTGGCTGTATGCAAAACAGAACAGTTGCAACAGAACCAAGAAACTAGGTATCTGTAGGGACCTATTAAATTGGGGCAGAAGTGCGCTGCACAGCAACTGCTTTAATCTTGCTCTTTTTGCTGTGTGTCCCCCCCCTTCCTGCCAATGATTGGTTGAAGGGCCCCACTGGCTTTGTTGCTCATCAGCCAGGAGGCAAAAACTGGTTTTAAATATGCCACCGTTTTTGCCTCCTGACCAATCAGCAGCAAGCAGCAGAGCTGTCAGCACCCATCAGGCAATCGGTGGCGGGAGACAAAAATCACAGCATATTTAGAACTGGATTTTGCCTCCTGGCTGATAAGCAGTGAGTAGTGGGGCTACCTGGAGGAACTCTGATTGTGTAAGTGTCACAGATCAACACCACTTTTGAGGGAAGCTCTGCCTCTGGGCTTGCCAAGAAACTTTATTTGGTTTCCCTATCCCAAAGAACCCTGAAGCCAGCTTAGGCACGGCTTTACAAGGGGCAAGCCTCTGGCTTTTAGACCCTGGCTCTTCTCTGTCCCTGGTAATCCATAGCACCCCCACCTTGGATAGCCCCTTCTTATGGTCAGCTCCTGGGAAGAGGGGTGCTTTTCCTCTCCATGGAGGGAGGCTAGGGGTGTCAGAGTGCTAACATCCCATACAGCACAGTAGACAGCTGCAGATCTCTCTGCCCTTCCTTGGACTATTCCTCTCTCTTCCCCAGCTCTTTTGGAGCCCCCCTCTTTCCCTGGCACAGACAACCACACTCCCAACTAAATAAATCTGGAGACTAACACTAACCCAATAAAATTAAACAATGTCATGGAGAACCATGACAATATCAAGGAGCAGTCTCTGTGGCCTGCTCCCAGTCCCAGATTGCCATCTCCCCTGGGGTGAAAAGGGCTTAGAAGTGTCCTATTTATGAAACTATTCAAAGCAACTATTCACAGCAAAGCATGCTCACACTGAGCCCCCATAGAGTGTCCTCCACCAGAACTACAGGCTAGAACTTAGCACACTTAGCCCCTTTGATCACAGTAAGACACCTTGCAGGACTACTGTCTGAGTGATATGTGCCTGATACTGGAAAAAATAAATTTGTAATTGAGGTGGCAGGACACAAGAAGAAAATAAGTTTATCAGTTGAAATAATCTGCCCAATCATTAGGATCCTGTAAAAATGGCAAGAGGAACAAAGTTTTAGCTGAGTCCATAGTGAACAGATCACTAACCGACTGGACTAGTCAAACTAAAATATTAAAACCACTATTTGTAAAACAATTATTCTAATTAGAATAGTTCCCCAAGGGATATCAGTGATAGCCCACCTCCAAAGATAAAGTAAAATGATATGGTTAGAGATTTTATGTTGCAGGGAGGAAAATTACACAGGAGAACCTATGAAGGACTGTAAGCATTAACAAATATGCCAGCAAATAATCTGTAACAATTAACCTTAGTTAAAAAAAAAAAAAAATCTCCACAGAGGTTTGAAAGAATAAACTATCACAAAAACAATCAAACCACCTTTGAAATATATTTAGACACAAGTATAAATTATGCATATTTAGAAGATTTAAAAAGCAGGGGGTTATTAAATGCAGTCTGAATAAAGCCAGGTGCTCCTAAGTTAGCAATGCTTAAAGAAGTTAAAGCTTATCATTTTTTTCTGATGTTTTTCAATTCACTCTTACAAAATTTTAGTTGTAAATGTATTCATTCATTAATAGGACATTGTTTAATTGATTTCACTTTCTCTTGCATTTTTATCTTGAGTCCATAATAATGCAGGGGTTGCCAACCTACAGCTTGTGGGATCTGATCTGTGGAACCACTGGATCTGGCCTGTGTACCCAGGGGGGCCCTCACAGCCTTCTGGCTGTAGGAGGCTTTGCCTGTGCTGCAGCTGGATGGCACAGAGAAGTAACAGTAGTGACAGCACCACGTCCTACTGCTAACCCATCTCAGACCCAAACTGTGTAATTCCAGCCTGCCAAAAGAAAAAGTCTGCCGCACACTAGACTAAAGGACTATAATTATTAACAACTTTTGTCATTTTTAAATGCTTCTGACACAAATTATTAAACTAGGGCCCTACTGTGCTAGGTATTGCACCATTACATCATAAAATACAGTTCCTGCCACTAAGAAACATACTCTAAATATAAAAAGAATATATATTTCCCAAAATAGTTTTGATGTAGCTCACACAGTGGACCCACTGCACAGCTTAGTGTTTTGATGACAACTAAAATGCACATTGATTACGTACTTCTTTATATTAGCATTCCTAGCCAAGAAAGGATGGTTCCAGGTCCAAAGAAGTCACTGCATACAGACAGACAAGCAGAGAGGGAAAGGAGAAAATAATGCATAGATATGTAAACATAAATTGTTTAGATTCACATCATCTAGTATGGCAGAAACAAGCCTTTAACAGACATTGACTGTAGACAGGTCTCGCAATAAAGGGGCCATTTAGATGAAGGCACACAAATAACAGCTAAAAGAGCTGACAAACATGGTCACGGGTGCATAGGTCAGAGAAGGAAGGAAAAGTAATAACATTAAATTCAACAAGGGCACATAGGCTATTTACAGATGTGGAAAAAAAACAATGCTTTACTTTCAGCTTGGCATGACCCCACGCCGAGTGGGTGCATGCCCAGAAGAGGAATCCCATCAGTTTAACCCAGCTTACCCAGCATCGGTATAGCTCATCTGCTTCAGCTGGGCTTTTTGGTGCTTTTATCTAATAACCGATTGAATCAGCTTTAGCTAAAAGCACCAAAAAGCCCTGCTGATGCACACAAGCTATTATACAGACACTGGGGAGCTGGGTCAAACTGATATGATTCCTCTTCCAGTAAAGCACTGGGTTTTTTTCCACATCTGTTAGCAGTCATAGAGATAGAACAGCTGTGTTAAACTTTTGAAAATGGAAGGAAGAAAAGTTAAATTTTTAATCTGTCACCCAGTGAAGGGAAATGACATTCCTACTGTGAGGTAGATAAGCTGACTTTAGTGGCTGTACCGTACTCTGTGGTTGCTTGCAGACATGGGAAAAAAAAAAAGCACTTTAAACTTGGCGTGCTCCCATGTCGAGCCCAGCACATGCCCAGAAGAGCGTTAGTTGTACCCAGCTTTCCCAATGTCTGTAGAGATTGGGAATTTTAGTGGGTCTTTTTTTAGCACTTGTATCTAATAGTTGATTGAATCAGCTTTAACTAAAAACACCAAAAAGCCCCACTGAAGTGCCTGATCTCTACAGATGCTGCAGAGCCAGGCTGAAGTAACACACTGCTGCTTCTGGTTAGAACACGTTTGGTTTTTTTCCCATGTCTTTCAGTGCCCACAGGGTCTGAAGAGAGACAAGGCTTGTGAGTGAAAGGCTAAAAATACCCTAATAAAATACTTCAATGTGGAGAACTAGAAGAATTCTTCTGACGCCTGAGCCTCAAAGAATATTTCCACGACCAAACTGAACCCACTCCCAACAACAACTCATCCTCTGACAACATTCAGGAAAGGATCAATGCCAAAAAGCCCCAAAAAACATCAGATTGGACACCTCACAGTGGACGAAACCCTAACCTTGACCGCTACATTGACTGCTTCAGAGAAAGAATGAACAATGAAATAATCAGCAACATGCGCCACCACAACAACCTCTCTCTACCAGAGAAAAAGGCCATAGAATCTCTAAGATCTAACCACCAAATAGTAATAAAACCAGCAGATAAAGGAGGAGCCATAGTCATCCTAAACTGTGAGGATTACATAAAGGAAGCCAAGAGACAGCTCTCTGATACCACCTACTACCAAGAACTACAAGAAGATCCTACTCCCCTTTTCACCAAAAAACTCAACAATACCATCAAATCATTTCCATCAAGACGACAAGAAAAACTACAGACCTTGATCCCCTCCCGCTACCTAACCCGGGGACTTTTTACATGCTCCCTAAAATCCACAAACAAGGGAACCCTGGCAGACCTATCATATCCAACCACGGGACCTTAACCGAGGAAATATCAGGTTTCGTTGAATCAATCCTAAAACCACTCGTCACCCACAGAGCAAGTTTTGTACAAGACACTACAGACTTTCTACGGAAACTTAAAAACATAAACCACCTTCCCAGCAACACACTCTTAGCCACCATGGACGTTACCAGCCTATATACCAACATCCCACACCAGGATGGCATCCAAGCCTGCCTTACGTATCTACAGGAACAAGATTACAACTCAGAATACAGGCCCAAAGATATTACTGACCTTATACACTTCATCCTCACACACAACAATTTCACTTTTAATAATCAACACTTCCTCCAGATGATGGGAACAGCTATGGGCACTAAAATGGCCCCACAGTATGCCAACCTTTTTATGAGCCACCTGGAAGAAGACTTCCTCAAGAACTGCACCATCAAACCCTTGCTATACTTAAAATATATCGATGACATCTTCATCATTTGGACTGAAAACCTACAGTCTCTGATTGAGTTCCATCAGAAATTCAATAATCACCATCCCTCCATCCAACTTTCTTTAGAATACTCCAGCACCAACATCTCCTTTTTAGACACGATGATCAGTATCCAGAAGGGTAAAATACAGACCACAGTATACAAGAAACCCACAGACCAACATACATATCTGCACAGAACCACCAAAAAAGTTGTGATATACAGCCAAGCCCTCAGATACCACCGCATTTGTACTGAAGAGAACACCTGGGATTGCCACCTCACCAATCTTAAAAAGGCGTTCACCCAACAAGGACACTCGTCCAGAGAGATAGATTGCACGTTTGAAAGAGCCACCTGGATACCACGAGAAGAACTGCTGCAGTACAGAAGAAAACCCCTCACAAATCACACACCGCTGGTGATGACATATCACCCCTCCCTTGAACCTGTACAGAAAATCCTCAAAAAATTGCAACCCATACTAGAAAGAGACCCTATTCTTAAAAAGATCTTCCCAGAGCCACCCATCCTAGCCTTCAAACAAGCACCGAACCTCACCAACCTCATCACCAGAAGCAAACTTCCTCAAGCCCAGAACACACCGAAAGGATCCAGACCGTGCCATGACAAGAAATGCAAAACCTGCCAACACATCTCCACCCCCCCCACTATTACTACACCCCACAACAGAGCCATCAGCATCCCTGGATCTTACAGCTGCACCTCCAGAAATGTAATATACCTCATCCAATGCACCAAATGCCCTGATGGAAAATACATAGAGACCAAACAACAACTGCGCACCAGAATGAACGCACACCAAAAATCTATCAAAGACAGAAATACCCAATTACCGGTGGGGGCACATTTCTCACAGGAGGGCCACTCTCTCTCCAATCTCTCAGTCCTGATCCTCAAGGGAAACTTACACAACACTTCCCAGAGACGAGCCTATGAGCTCCATTTCATCAACCTCCTGGATACTAGAGATCATGGACCAAACATAAACATTGGATTTTTGATACATTATAATCTGCCTGGCAACTGACTCCCCAGCCCAGCCCCTGGCTTCTTTACTTTTCATTCCATCCAGGAAGAGCACACACCAACTGCTGAAACTTCCTCAGCCTGATGAAGGGTTTTTGAACTCGAAAGCTTGCTTAATAACTATTCTCCAACTATTTGGGTTGGTCTAATAAAAGATATCAAATTCACCCAAGGAACCTTGTCAGGCTAAAAACAAGTTATTACACTAGTTTAAGCGGGATTATGTGGTACTGATAGAGTTGAATGTGAGAATACTTGTAATCTAGTGAGATTAGTCTGATGGAACATTTCCAAAACACATTTCAAGTAGCACAAGAAAATGCCACTTGAACAAAAACTAACACACATTCACAAAAGTAGCCTTAAAACTTTAAACTGTAGTTGTCAGTGTCATAACCCAATGATTTTTAGTGCCTCGGCACATTGGAATTTTCCCACCACATGGAGCTTTCTTTGCACGGTGGATTTCTCAGCTGCAGAGAGAAAACCCCGGTGCAAAAGAGTTCCTGCCACACTTATGCAAATTTGTGTCCCACTATTGGTCTATTCTAAATTATTCCTACCTGGCGGTTAGCGATTGGTTTGCTAGCCGTATAAAAGGTTAGAGCAGTTTCCGCCCAAGTTGGAGGACCCCACAACCATCTCGTGGGGAACTCTAAGCACGCTGTGGAGCCTAGCAAACTCTGCGTGTGTCTTGGAGGAGGACTTAGGGACCTGATCAGACTCTAACCACTCCCCGTCATCGTGGAAATATTGACGTACCCCCGTGTTGAGCGCTCGTGGAGTCGTGCACTGACAACTCATCTCAGTTCGGTTCGGTTCGAAGAGAGATCTCACCCCTGTGTGTTTGTGTGCAACTGTAATTCAAGCAAGTTTTCTCCCTGCACTGTGACCATCGGCAGTGTAAGTAAAGCTTTCTTTATACAACCAATACACTTCCGTGCCTAACTCTATTCCATCGTGGAAAATACCCACCTGACGGTCCGGGCTACTGGCCATAGCCTTAGACCGCCCTCAGCCGCCACAGTCAGCATGCAGCAATCGTACAGCAAATGTAAGACATCATGCTTGATTTTTGTAGGGAAGTTTTTTTTACACTATCACAAAGGGCTCCTATACACGTGCGGGGAAGCTGCTCCAACACACCATAATGCCAGCGTGTCAGAGCAGACTCAATTAATCTAGTCTGCTGGAGCATGGTAATTGCTGTGCTCCAGCAGACTCCAGTGTCATGTGTATCAGCGTCCCTGCACCAAAAAATGGCAACAGGGCGCTTTAAACTAAAGCTTGTTTGACAAGATTTAGTTCAAAGTGCTCTGCTGCCATTCTACAGTGCAGGGATGCTGATACATGTGGCGCTGTATGAACTTTTAATTACAGCAGTTCTTGGAGCTGTACAAATTAAAGCACCCCCCGGCCTTCCAGAGCACATCTATAAACACCCAAAGATTTTAATTTCAAGATGATCATCCTCTGCATTTTCTCATGATTTTAATAAAAAAAGTTGTCTAAAAATGTTCTTGTGTAAAATAACAGGAATATGCTGCCTATATGCATGTTGTTCATTTTAATAATTTAGATATAGTTTCTTCTAATACCTTGAGTACTGTACACTGTTTTTCCCCAAAGGGGTATAATTTGAATAAGAAAGGAAGAAATATATTCCCATATAATAATGAGGTGCCTCATATGTATAAACTGAGACACAGTGAAGAGACAATACATTTTGAAATCATCTCAAAAAACAAGGGGGGTATAACCCATTCTTGAATAAAGCCTACACTCTAATGGTAATTTAATATTTTTAAAAGTTTCCCCAGGAAAAATCTCTTATTCTTCAGAATGCCCTCAAAGAATGAGTCTTTAAACAGTCATTCTAATGAACAATGAAAAGAGATTCAGGTCTGAGAGAAAAAGAACCTGGCACAGTGATTCTGCAATATGTGGTATGTTCGGCAGAGCATACTCTCACAAGATTCTAAGCTTTATCTAGCTTTATCTTAAAATGAACCTAGCTGGAAAACTGACAATTAAATCAGACCCATATAGAAAAACAAATGCACCACACTCATGCTATTTGAACTAGCTCTACTACTGGTCAAAAACAAGAAAGTTAAATATTTTTCATTTTATGACTAGGCGAACAAACTGGCAGCATAAAAACAGAGCTTTCTGCGTACATTCTACCCCTTATTATACAATGATATATAACATTCTTCCCTCAACAGTGTGAATAATCATAATATAATGCTATCTGTTCAGGTATCAGACATTTAAATAGCCACTACCACAAAATTACAAGATTTTTAGTTCCATTTTCAGAGATTTAGATGCATAAAATAGTGTAGACTAAAAGTTAGATGTAGTAAAAAAATGAACAGATATATATTATCTAATTTTAAGTATACTGTAAATAAGGCAAAGCTTCATGCATGCAGCCCCGTGTTATTAAATTAGACTGTAAAATCATTTCCTAAAATAAAATTATAAATTCTATAGGGTAGTGGCTTGTTAACCTTTGTAGAAAAGATTGCACACAAGATGTTTTTTTCCTGCAAAACTTGTAGAGTATTAAAATTCTGAAAGTATTTAAGGCATCAGAATTCACTATTAAATTCTACTTAAGTGTTAAAATGAGAAAGACAAGTGATAACGATACATCATAATGTTTCTTAACCATTGTCTAGCTTTAACAGTAATGTACCTTTCTGTACTTTAATTAGTTCCTTTCCTATTTCCAGAGTGACAAATGCAGTACCATTGAGAACAATATCCGTTATGGTTTTCCACGCATTAGCAGAAAGACGTTCAGTAGGTGAAATAAAATTTCCTGCTGCGTTGTTTATCACAACCTAAAACAAAAGAAGGCAAATCTATAAGTTATATGGGCATTAATATACAATGGGAAGTTATTAGAAACTTTTCACTGCTAAAGACAGAAGCAAAAATGTTTTCATCAAATGATGTACGGTAATAGAGAGAAGAAAATTCATCATAAACTGCAATTTCAACAGAAATAAATGAATATCAATACCAGGAGATAAAATATACTCACAAAATGTTGTAAGCTACTATAGAGCTATTATTAAGAAAGAAAATGTATTATTTCTCATACCATCAGTGTCCCAATGGGAAATTTAAATTAGAAGATGCCAGTCTTGGAGGGAAAAAATAGCTGTTAAAGTCACATATCATATAATTATTTTGATGTGTAACATGGGATACCCAACAAGCAAAAATACAAGCAAGTTGAACTAACTACCTGATTATCAATTAGTTGACTCCCATAGTGAAAAACATTTAGTAACAGTACATATATAGATAACACTGTAAAACTAGTATTCACTTTATAAAAATCACACAACAGAATGTATTGTTAGTAAAGATATCTTTTGGACATCATTACTGCCCTTCTATTAATATTGAGGAAGCATGGGAAGCTATGGATAAATAATCTGCATAGTTACCAAAGGTAAAATAAAGGCTTCTGGGGAAAGAAGAGTGGGGAAGGGAGGGGAGGGAAGATTAAGCATCATTAAGCAGTTTTGGGCAAAAAGAAAATGTCCACGTCATACATTATATAAATATTGTCAGGAGTGAATGATAAAGTCTGTGAGAATCAGAATCAAAATTCACTATTAGATTCTACGTAAGTGTTAAAATGAGAAAAACAAGTGATAACAATACATCATAATGTTTCTTAACCATTATCTAGCTTTAACATTAACTTACCTTTCTGTACTTTAATTAGTTCTTTTCCTATTTTCAGAGTGACAAACGCAGTACCACTGAGAACAATATCCATTATAGTTTTCCACACATTAGCAGAAAGATGCTTCATAGGTGAAATAATAGGTGGTGGTGAGCATACAGGTGGTGAGCATGATATAAGGGCCACACTAAATTATACTTTATGTGAGATTCAATATGTCATTTAAAACAGAAAGAAGGTATTGATATATCATAATGTAAAGAAATAAAAGGCATGAACAATTGTAAACACGGTAACAATAATAGAAGCTCAAAATTCTGGTAACAAGATGCTGAATGTCACCATAAAATAATAGGCTCAGAAGGGGCTTCAACTGTCACCTTGTGCAGTGGAAGTCCAGTGCAGGTAGTCAATCCCCTGAAAGAAATGTACCATGTACTATTCCTAAACCAGGGGTGGCCAGCCTAAAGCACATGTACCACTAGTGGCAAAGGCAGCCTAGTGGGGAGGGAGCAGGGAACAGTGTGACAGATAGGGCAGGAACCAGAAAACAGAGCAGCAGATTTGGTAGGGAGAACACAGCAGGGAACAGAAAGCAGAAGAGCAAATCAGACAAGAGAAGGGGATTGGAGTCGCACTCAGGCAGGACATGGGGGTTCATTACTGACACAACAACCAGAAAGTTTGGCCCCTGCTGTTCTAAACTATCCCCTAAATCCAGTATCTTGAAAATCTCCAGTGAAGGAAATGCTACTTTTCCTGAGATTTCCTTTACTGCAATGTAACCTTGTTGCCACAGATTCTGCCCCTTGGGGCAGCAGAGAACTATATTTCCATCTTCTTTATAGTAGCTCTTTTTAAAAAAAACCTGCTTCCATATCTTCCCTTTATTGCTTTTTCTTCTTCATACTAAAAGCCTCCAAGGCGTTCAACCTTTCTTCATAAAGCTTCTTTCCTACCCCTTTATCATATTTGTTGCTCACCTCTGGATTCTATCCAGCTTCTCTACACCTTTCTTGTAAAGTGGTGCTCAAAACTAGACACAAAACCCCAGCCTCAAGTCTAATCAGAGCTGAGTAAAGGCAGATTCCTTTTCACTATGCTAGTGAAAAGCTACTTAACCTCTCCCATGTAGTTGTGTATTTAGTTTTAATTCCTTATATACAAAATCAACACGGGCCTTTGTTGAATTTCATTTTGTTTTCTGCCCATTTCTCCAATTTATCAAATGTCCTTGAATCCTTCACAGTGAGCATGTCTACTCAAGATGTTTACTGAGGAGCTGATGAATTAGGTCCTCAGTAAAGTCTCTGCATCTACAAGTGAAGCCCTAGTAGGCCACAGTAAACTAATAAATGCTGCTGTAGGTTAGTGCTTGTAAATACAAGTACTATCCTGCAACGGTGTTCTTTAGTGAGTGGCAACGCATGTGTAGACACTGACAGGACTGGCTGGGGTACAAGGGTGCTTCACTGAGGGGGCTGCTTGCTGCCTAGCCCTGCAATGGAGCACCCTCATGCTGCAGCCAGCCCCTCTATAGCATGTTGAGCCAGGTCAGAGCAGCCCCAGGCTGGCAGGCTGACCTCACAGGCCCCCTGCTATATGGGGCTGCTCTGACCTGGTTCAATGTGCTGCAGTCCAAGGCACATGTATAAATATAGTGCCTGGGAGCAATAAACTCCAGCATGATATGGGCTGGAGTTTATTGCTTCACGTTAATTGCATGTGTAGATGCGTCTAGTGTTTGCTATGCTTCAGTTTTGTGTTAGCTGCAAATTTGATCACCATACCCACTATCCTTGCATCCAAATCATTAATAAAGAATGTTAAATTGTGCTGGACCCAAAACAAAACCCTATGGAGCCCCATTTGAAACTTCCTGCCAGTCTAACATCAATCCAATTACAATTACTCTTTGTTTGTGTTTATTCAAGCAATCATGTATTTCCCCTAACAGTAATTCTATCTAAACCTCATTTCTACAGCTTATGCATACAAACTACATGTGGGACAGTGTCCAAGGCCCCACTGAAGTTGAGGTATATTATGTCCCAAGTTGGTTTGACACGATTTATTTTTAACAAATGCATGTTGGCTACTAGTGATAATCCATTTCTCCTCTAGATGTACTGTTTTATAATTTGTTGTAGACACTTCCTACATATTCAAGTCTGACTGAATAGTCTATAATTCCCTGGGTCATTATTTTTGCCATTTTTAAAGATGGGCACGATATTAGCCCTTCTTCAGTCTTCTGGGGCTCATCTCCAAAAGCTTGCGAACATTATTGCTGTTAGCTCAGAGATTTCTTCAACTAGTTCCTTCAGCACTTTGGGATGAATTCTATCAGGCCTACTGACATATATGTTCAAGTTTGTCAAAAGTTCCCTGACACAGCTCACACTTAGAACTATCCATCATTGTTCTTCCTCTTTGTTTATATTAATATATAAATATAATTCATAGCCATTTTTTTTCAGGTAATGGAATAAGAATCCAGAGTCTTTCCTGAGACTGTACTTAATACAACTGCGTTACCCTCCAGTCTGTAGAGGATTTCTTGTTCCACTGTTTAGCATTCAAGTGGTTTTTGGAGTTTTATTGTTTAAGAACAACTACTCTGAGGTCAGTGATGGAATGTTCAGGGAGGTTAATGTGTTCTGCCGCAGACTTGTGTGGAATTAATTTCTGGAATTAATCTGAGATCAGTATCCCTTCATTCTTTCACAGAATCACCCCATCTGCCAAATGCAGGCAGCAGAGGAGCACTGTAATCAGGTGATGGCATATATGATGATGGTAAAGAAGCAGAAGAACAAACCCTTCATGCTGTAAACTGTTCTGTTCAGTGATGATGTCCTCTATGTTAATGTGGTAGCACAACTAACATCTGGGTCTGCCGCAAGATCTGGTGGCTTGGTGAGAATTCTTACTCTATTACATGAAGTAGCATTTACAATTCAATAAGTCAACTGCTTTACTTATCTCTTTTGATCACTTCAACCCACTTTCTTGTTTCTCGGAAGTATTCCTTCCTTTCCTCTTCTTCTTCCTCTCCTTATTCCTTATATTGAAATAACTTTATTCCTTTCTATTTGCTGTTGCTGCTCTCCGAAAGTCCATTAAAAAAGGCTGTAGCCTAGGAAAGCTAATGCCTCTCTAAGCTAGTTAGCTTTCCCTGCCTTCTTCCTGATACAATCTATTAGTTATGGACAGATGAAACACTTGAATTGAGTTAAAAGAAGGGGACTTACTGCATGTTAAGCTGATCAATTTTAAGTGCTGTTTGTGTCCATTCTATCTTGTGCTAACTGGAAACTAAACTGGTAATTTAGCATCTGTTTCATTCAGGGTAAACCACTTAGATTCTACTTACTGCAGAATAGAGTGGACACATGAAACATGAACTATGGATCTAGCTTCATATATGGTAATTTTCCTGATCTTTTTTTATTCTATATAACTGTCACATCTGTCCAGACCCCTTCAATATATTAGCCAGTGCTGGCGACTGCTGTTTTGCAAATCAAAGTTACTGTTTTGCAATTTTAAGTGCTCCGTCACAGGGGGCTGGATGAACTTTTCATGGGACTGGCTCCCAGCTTCATCTATTATTGATCAAGTGACTCCGACGTTTCAAACAGACAACGCTTTTGCCACCATAAAAATAAAAATGCACAAAACTCAGGCAGACAGCCATCTGAAACTTCTGTTGCACCATGGGCTCCTCTACACATGCAAGTAAAGGCGCAATGGGATCCAATGTGTGAACCACACAATTGTCCCTCCTGCCATGGCACACATGCATGGCAGGAGGCACGATTGTGGGATTGAGTATTAGATCCCATCACGCCTTATTGCTGGTGCAAAGGAAGCCCAATTCCAGGAGCCTGATCCAGGTTCCCCCTGCACTGGCAAGAAGCAAGCTCCCTTAGATGGGAGCCCCCTCACCTGAGGGGCTCCAAACTGAGGGGAAACCCAAAGCACCCCTGGGGCTGGGAAATGCAGCTGTTGTGATCTCCTAGCTTCAGGAGTGCATGAAACCCCCATGGTTGGAAGATCGTGGTTGCTGCGATGTCCCAGCCATTGGGGTTTCAGGTACCTCAGGGGTAGGAGATCGTGACACTCCCAATCCCAGGGGCTCCTCACACCCCTCGGGCCAGGATATCATAGCTGTGCCCCACAGGGTGCTGCTGGGATCCAGAATCAACAGCTGCTGGGGCTGAGAGTCCCCCCAGTTGCAGGACTCCCAGCCCTGGCTGGGCATGGTGCATTGGTGTGGCTAGGAGCCCTGTTAGCTGCAGGAGACACCTGCGGGTGGTCGCTGACTGCTGGTCAGCACTTGCCATCCACCATCCTCCCCCCCCAGCCCCGCACCGCGGCCGCCTGCAGGAGTTCGCCATGCCGCCCCAGGGGCAAGCAGCATTCATGTCTGTAACTAACATCTCACACAGCTACAATTCATATGAAACTGTCAACAAATATGTAGAGGTTTTTGAGGTAGAACATTCTGAGATTCTGCATATTTGCTTACACAAAAGAACTTCTGCTACTATGACTATGCTGCCATGACTATAAGTTTGATACCCCTGGGCTAAGACATGTAATCTTTTCACACCCTCAGCTGACAGAGGTACGAGACCATAGCTCTGTAGTGACCTACCACCATTCATATCCACAAGGAAGAATGATCACTAAACCTGGCTGTAACTTATTTCTTAGCTTCCCATCATCTTAAGCAAGGAATGGCCAACCTGCAGCATGAGTGCCACAAGCAACACATGCAGCTTCTGTTTGTGGCACATGACAGATTAGGGAAGGGGGGACTGGCAGCACAGTAACAGATAGGGAAGGAAGCAGAAGGCAGAGTAAGAAATCAGGCAGAAAGACATTAGGAAACAGAAAGCAGAGCAGGATATCAAGCAGGGAGGACAGAGTAGGGAACAGACTGCACAGCAACAGATTGGACAGAGAAAGGGACTCGGAGTGGTATTCAGGGAAGGTGTGAAACTAATTTGTGGCCCCTCTGCTAAAAAGTTGGTTCCTGCTGAATTGGGTCAGAAGCACAACACTACAATTTTTTGCTGGCATAGCCACAATGGCCAGGATATGAAAAAGCTTATTTTTGCTGTAAGAGAAAGAAGTATGCCTTTTGTCAAATAAGCTATTTTTTGCAATAGAAACAATTTGTTTACTAGCTTAGCCATACTGGCTAGTTTTCCTGCAGTTCTAACCAGCCAGGACATACCTATTTGAGACTCTGTTTTTCTCCTATGTCCATAATGCTACAGCTGCAGTAATGTTTGTACTGGGGGATCCCTAAAGTTGATATTTTAAGGCCCGAGGTATAGGCAGTAAGGGGTTTCTGTGAAGAGTGCTTAACTTTGGTACCAAGTCTTTGCTTTAATCAGAACTAGTTTTATTTGTCCAACTTCCAGGCACTGAAAAAAGCTTAACTTTTTACTTATGCCTTAGGGGAGAAAAGGGCTTGAAGGAGACTGATGTATAATGAGAATGTGGAGTTTTGATTTATTTTAGCTGAAGTCAGTTGCTAAGGGGTGTTTTTATTGCAGGTTACAAAGGGTGTCTAGTTATTTTTATTTAATGACTATGTTTTAGAGACACCTTTTAATGTACTGTTCTTATATAAAAATCAGGAAAAATAAAGATAAGGAAGGATAAAAAGAAAATGCTATAGTTATTTCTGTTTTTAATTTGGGAAGTATTACAGTAGCAAGGTGGCAAGTATCATGAATACAGACATGGATAAAATCATACTTCTAGAGCGAAAACCTGCTTGCTCGATTCATGCAAATAATTCCATTGTAATATAAGAAACTACGTGCATGAGATAAAAGAGCAATATTTGACTATTGGACCTTATAATTATGAAAGAGAGATGATATTGTGGTAATGATCACTGGATATTAGTTCCAATAACTTTAGCTTCTCCTTGAGCTGGCACGCCAAAGACAGAGCTGCTTTAACTGTAACTCAGTTTTGTTCACACACTGCGTAGGGCATTTTCAACAATTAAGACTGAAGCCCTTGCCTCTTAACAAGCACGCTTACATCAGGATATCCTGCCACCTTGATTGATTCAGCAACGGCATTCTTAACAGCAGTTGGGTCTCTCACATCACACTGGATTGCATGAACCTTTAAAATAACAAAAAAGGCAGCTTTAAGACTTTAAACTATTACTCCTAAGGTAAATCAGCCCTCAAAATTCTCTCAATGCATCTAAAATCACAGTTAATTTAATAATTAAAATTTATGCCTACTGTACACACCTACCTTATTCCCTGTTTTCGAAGAAATTTCCTCTGCTGTTTGTTTCAAAACCTCTATCTTCCTAGAAATAAATAAAATGTTTACATGGCTTGAATTTCCACTAAATGCATCTCTGCAGCAAGTCAATACACTGAAACATTAATGATTTGAACAAATGTGAAGTCAAGCAAACATTTATTATATATTAACATGGTTGCGGATTTCACTTAAAAATTTACCTGAAAAAAAATAATTTAACTGTGATAATCCAATTTGGTTTCTGAAAATTATATAATCAAACTTGATAGTTATGTCCCACAGTTAAGATACTATGAGCTAAAAACAACTCAGAAGTCCCAAACCAAGAGTATACTTTCTCTAATAAAATATGTTACACGGAACAAAAATATTGTCAAACTGAACATATTTTTTATATGGTGGTAGTGATGGGATTATTCAAAAAACATCCTGGAGACAAAATCGGCATGTGATTCATTAGTTGGCAGGATATCACAGTTTTTCTGTTTATTTTAGCTCAAAGGATTAGTTTGTTTTCTCTTACTGTGCTATTACCTAAAGAGATCATTCAAAGATCATTTTTGTTATTAAAATCTTAAAATCCTGAGAGTTACAAGAAATGCTGTTTATAAGAAAGAAAGAAAAGTCATAGAAAGATAATAAACATCTATAATAATGAAATCAGTGACCAATGCTGTCCATTTATAAGCATTTAGCTTATTTGGTCAGTGTGCTCCTTTCTTTTCCCAACCCCTAAATTTTCAAGAGAGGAAGATTATCCAGCTCTGTTTCACTACTACACTTCCTTGTCAAGGACTGTTATCCTGAAATTGACTTATTTCTTGCCACTACGCAACAGCCAAACACAAGACTATTGCACAAATACTATTTAAAATACATGTTATGCAACACATTTGTGGTTAGGTCAGCAGTTTTTTGAGAGTTGGCACATTAGATTATAATTGAAAAAGGATACTTCAGGTGAAGAATCAGACTTAACATGAATGGTTTTGAATAAGAAAGGTAGTTTTATCTATTGTTAATGAAGGGAAAGAAAATCAGATCCATTTAGCTTTCAATAACAAAGCTTTTTAAGTATTGTTGATTAGTACTCACCGGCTTGCTATAATACACTCAGCACCTAAACTGGACAGAGTTGTAGTCATCCCTTTGCCAATCCCAGTACCTCCACCAGTAATAAAGGCCACTTTTCCTTGAAAGGTATTTGGTGGCAACATAACTTTCTGAAGTGGTGAAAAGAAGGTAGCTTGTGGAGCATTGCTGCTTTCACTTAAAAGATTTGACCCATGACTGAACAACTGAAAGAAAAAAAAATAGTGAAATTATTTTCTACTCTCTCTCTATATATGAATACCTGCAGTTATCTTCATAAGAAACATTTACACATTTACTTTAGTATTATGTTGATAATTTTTTTGTTGTTGTTAAAATGAACTAATTTAGGCCCTAATCTGCAGTGAGATTCATCAGCATGGACATATCAGTTGCTTACAGCTTTCAAGGCAGGATTTGGATCTTTGACTTAAAATGTTATACACTGCTAGTAAATCTATAGCTACTTCTAAGATGACAAGTTAAGCATTTGCATTAATCGTTGCAGAATCAGAAGCTTTTGCAGTTGCTATTGACTTTAGGGGGAATAGATTAAAGCTCACAGAACATTGCTTAGTGGAATTATTTCTTGGAGTATGGTTGACATACTCTGATGCTGTATTTGTACACCAAAGGCAGTGTTGCTTCCAATTTCAACTAAGCAGATAAGAAAAACTACATACATTGTCAGCCTTTCAACTTCAAACAGCCCAGGTGGCAGAAAGGTAGTGGAAAGTTTCTCTGGTACAAATTGGATGTTTTTCCCTTTCACAGGAGAGCAGGGATGATGTTAACAGAGACCCTACTGGTCTCAAATTTGATTGATGCTGCCCAGTAGGTGAAACGCCATTGGATATATATATTTCATCAGTGCTCGCGGAATCACCCCGCAGAAACATCCATGTCAGGGGCTAGACAACAGTGCTAAAGAAAATTCCAACAACAATTTCAGGACCATTTAATACTTTAAAAAAAAAAAAAAAAAAAAAGGACTTAGAAAGAAAAAGTGTCACTTGAGTTAAAACTGTTTGAAAAAGAAGAAAATCTTATATTCCAGAAGTAGACCTGGTGATCCATGTAACTAGACAAAAACTCAGTGAAGCACTGAAATCCATTCTTTGCCATCAAAAAAGGGTGTATCAGAAAATGTCACGACATCACTCGGCAAGTAAACAGCTTGGAGCAGTCTGTTTGCAATCCATGAAATAAACATATTTAGATCTTCTATGCAGCTAAGGTGGTAGGAACACTCTTGTAATCATACATATTATTGCTTTGCTTTTTAAATATTTATTTACTATTAACTTCATTTTGAAAAGATACTGTTCTCTTTCCTCACAATGAATTGACCAAATCACAATTATTCCTTTCCATGTAAAGGACAGTTTTTATTACCTGACTGCCACCCAGCCATCTATAAATTATTGTTGTTTAGAGTAAGAATATGTACAAATCTCTGCGTGTAAGAGAGTGCAGAGTGGAACAGGGACAGGAAATAAAATTGTAACTATTATGAAACAGTACAAGAAACATACAATGCCAATCCCATGGTGATTATAGTCAGATGAAATAAGACTAACAGCTGATGACAATCAAGTGCTTTCTAGACCAGTGGTTGGCAACCTATGGCCTGTGGGCTGGATCTGGCCTACCAGTTTTATCCAACCCATAAAGCCAGGATGGCAGTAACTGGATTGCAAGTGGTGGTCTGCCTTCAGACTGTGCTGTGTTAATTTGGTCTGCTTTTGCTAGAAGTTTGCTGACCTCTGTTCTAGACTAATATGAAAGAGGTCTCAGACTGAAGTCACATCTACAATGAAAATAGAGACATACATAAAATCCTACCATGATGACATTTACATTAAACCATGCATTTCAGATTTCTCAGCACTATGCAGCAGTGTCACAGAAGTGATGGCACAATGCTTTAGCAATGGTGTTGACAAATACAAGCAACTCAAATTAAGATTTTCAAAAACAACTGAGAATAAAAAAAATTATCAGACACATTTTCTAAAGCAACAAAATCCCAATCAGACCTATGCAAAGTGTCTCCATAATATTAATTTTGTTTTAATGCTTTTTCTAAAGAAATCTTCATTTTTATCTGATGCACTGTGATTTTGAACTTTTGGGGAAATAATTCCTTTAATACTACAACTAGCAGAGAAATTCTTTTTTATTTTCCTTTTGAATTCCAGGTTTTTTAAAAAGGCTCAAACTCTCTGCTTTACACCCTATTAGAGAAAGTATCTTCAATTTTCACCTTTTTATTTCCTTTTATACATCTTTGTTACAAAAGGCTATGGTGAGATGATCAAAACCTAGATTAAAGAATAAATACCTCCTGAATAGAATGTAAGAAGTGACAGTTTGATCATTAATCCTTTTCAGGGCTGGAAGGAAGAGAAATAAAACACGGCTGTGTGAATTTTAAAATGGAATTTTGAAAAAAGAATATAGAGCTAAGATTAAAGAAAGGAAGCATAGAAGGAAAGTCAGAGACAAAGCATATTTAAAACATGGGATTGACGTACTTTGGATATCCAGAAAATGAGCCTGTTATCTTGGTGGAAATAACCATAATCCCACTCCCCAACAATTGTAAAACAGAGCTTTAAAAGTTTTAATGGGCCCAGTTTTCAGAAGTGCCACTGTGTAAGAACCCATACTATAACAATGATTGCTTAGGCACAAATGACCATTTATCTCCTATACAATTAACTTAAGTATACTATCAACAGGTGACCTTGTTTCACATTGCGTGTGCAATGTTGGTGAACACATACATAAGCTACCTTTGTAAATCATTTTGGAGTATTGGTAAAATAAAATAAAATTTTGTTGTGGAGGAGCAATAGATGACAATCGAGAACTTGAAAATGGAAGAGCAAGAGTTGGTATAAGCAGTATGAAATCTGAACAAGAATTATTACCTGAAGAAACCTCAGTAACTGACATGCATAGAAAAGAATTTCATCAGATGACAAAATGGACTTTGAAAACCCAGTCTTCTAAGTTTAGCATTGTTTCTAAAATAGATGTAGTTGACCTCCAATACCAGCTATCATGACAAATAAAACATTTAAAGAAATTAAATTGAAACTTGAGTCATCTACACGTGCGTTTTACTACAGGTTTGACGAATTAGCTCCTCCATTAAGCATCAAAGTCAACACATGCGCCGGTATTAGGGTACACAAAATGAATTAACTCCACCACAGGGACAATGTGGCACAGAAATTTATTCCACTGAAATGCACACGCACAGTGGCTGGGGCACGAGAGTGCTAAAGTGCAGGAGCTGCCTGCTGCTTAGCCCCACACTTTAGCACCCTTGGGCCCCAGGCAGCCACTCTGTCATGGGATGTTGCCACCCAGAGCCTGAGACTGACCCCCGCCACGTGCCCTACCAGCCTGGGGTTGCTCCGCCCTAGCTCAATCTGCTGAGGTCCTGGGCGCACATGTAAATGCTGTGCCCAGGATCACTTTTCCCAAGTACAAACTGCACCAAATTTCATCACATCACCAGAATGGCACATACTGCCCCCACTGTATGCTAGGCAAAATATTTTGTCTAAGTTAATATGCAAATCTTCAAGATGCTTGAAGAAATGGGAAATGAAAAGGCTAAAGTAGATTCCAATTGCACATACTTGTTTACGCTGAATTTATATGCCTGTTTCCCTAATATGTAAAAACTTAACTTTTGCTACAAAATATATAATGAAGATTTTCCTGGCAGCACATTACATGTTATCACATGTTATCACATTACATTAAAAAAAAGATAACTCCACCTACACACAAAGTTTAGTTGGATGTGATACAGCAGATTCACAAGATATATTAGGTGTTTGGAAAATTATAAATTATATTATTATTTATATTATGAACTGTGGTAATCTAAAGTAAATCAAAATGGATGAAAACTTATTATAAAGTAACATAGAAAAATCTGGAAAGAAAAGCAAAATAATGTTGGGAAACAGATGAACAGAGATTGGAGCAGAACACTGGGAAAAAAGAGACCTGAATTATGTTCAGCAATATGTTTCACAATATTTTTAGCTCAGTTGTACCATCATTAAAATAGGGATTACATCAATCCACTTTTGAAATTACTTTGACACATTATGGTTTGCTTGGGTACGTCTACATGAGACATTTACTGCGCAGTAGACTAGCTGCACACTAAACATTGCATATCTACATGTACGCCCCTATTAGGCTGGAGTAAACTAATTTATTCCACCACAGGACGTACTTACAAATACATGTACTCTCCCTCTCCTGCTGCAGAGTAAAAAAACTCTGCAACAGCGCATGTGCAGGTGCTGCCCTGGCTGGCTGGGTCATGAGGGTGCTTCAGTGGGGGGCTACTTGCTGGCTAGCCCCACGCTGAAGTATCCTCATGCCCCAGTCAGCCCCTCCACAGCATGCTGAGCTGTGGGGAGCAGCCCTGAGCTAGCAGACTGACCCCCAGAACTCCTGGCTAGCCAGGGCTGCTCCACCCCAACTCAACATGCTGTGATCCTGGGTACACGTTCCGATGTGTGGCTGGCAGCAATAAGTCCTGGAGCGATAAGCTCCAGAACTTATTGCTGTGCATTAATAGCCACGTGTAGATGTGCCCCTTGTTAAGTTGATAAATTTGTGTACTCATATTTGCCACAAAATAAACTAACCATGGTTTCTGTTTCTTTGCTTAAATCCAATAAATTGTATGGTTTTATACTTATTTGAGCAATTTTCAGGGGACATGTGGGCATTTAAATATTGTATGTAAGATTAATTGATCCTGGAGGTGAGATTTATAAAAAATGACTGACAAAAACAAGGCAAAATTAAGATCCCTGCATCAGCAACTGTAGCTTTTCATCATATTGGCTCTGGACCGGGCCTGGTAAGTCACCATGCACATTAGTGAGGAGACTAAACTGATACAGGGCCAGACCCAGGACTAAAGATCTAATTTAGAGAGCATGGAAAGGCAAAGCAGCGTGCCAGACACAATGGCATTCTAACCGCAGGAAAGGTCAATTAAGAAACAAAGAGAATAAAGTCAGAAGGAGTGAAGCCTCTCTGAGAGGGGGTTGGCTGCAGCCAAGGCTGGGGATTTTGACTAGGGTGTACCAATGCTCCTGCCAGGACTTAAAGCCAGAGAGCTCTGGCTAGAGGGTCTTGCCCTTCCCCTTAGGGTCAGACCGATCCTTGGGGGGTCAGGAAGGAATTTTCCCCCAGTCAGATTGATATGGACCGTGGGGAGGTGGGGTCTACCTCCCTCTGCAGCAGAGGCTATGGCACTCTATCTCCAATATCTTAAGCCAGTAATAGCAACCTTCTATTGAAGCAGCAGATAGATAGATATATCTATATAAATTTTTAAGGAAATTTTTTTCCTGTCCCAAATCGAATCAATTCCAAATCCGAGAGTCTTTCTAGAACCACACGTGGTCCTGCTACCAGCAAGCATCCTCCACCCCAACCTGGGGCTTCAGATGCTTCCAAATCCTTTGGTGGACATCCTACTTGCAGCCTCAAGCCGCTTGGGGTTTGCTTGCCCTCAGCCATATGGCTGCAGGAGCAAGCTAGGGAGAAGTCTCCCATTTCCATAAAGTCCCAGTATAGCCAAGATCTTCCCACTGGAAGTGAAAGTAGGAGGCTAACTATGCCTCACTATTACCCCCTGCCAAGAAAGTGGTTTAGGAAAGCCACCTTAGCCGTCACGATATTTCCCCTGCCAGGTAAGTATGGGCGGCCATGGCTCCCCTGCTTCCCCTGCGGCAGCTCAGGTGTCAGATCTCGGGCAGGGGAAGGGCAAGGCTGTGGTCAGACGTGCGCACCGCTGATCTCTGGAAGTGGGAAAAAAGAGCAGGTTGGTTTTCAAAGACCTTTAAGGGGATGCAGGCGCCACAGGGGCTGAGGAGGCTCCCGGGCAGGGGCGCTGCCCTCACATCACGGCGGTTTCCACCGCTCTTTCTGACTGCCCAGAAAAGGCCAGGGGAGTCTGCTGCTGCAAGGAGCTCAGGTCGGGCGGGCTCCCCCCGGCCGGGCTGCGCGAGTCTCTAGCAGCTCCCCGGCGGCGCCCCCGCCTCAAGAGCGCGGCGGGCGCACGCGCAGTCAGGATCACCCGGATGCGCGGTGGCTCGGGCTCCCCAGCCCCGCGCAGGCGCACGGCGCAGCTGTGCGCGGACTTGGCGGTCCGAGTCGGGAGCGGGGCACGCCTTACCCTTGCGGAGAGAGGGGTCCGCAAGATCCCCGCAGCCCACAAGCCAGCCCACCGCCGTCCCGCCATCGCCATCGCCGTGACCTCGCTCCCGCTACCCTGAACTTCTGGCCGACCGGGCCGGGGGCGGGGCGCGGCTTGTTGTGGCCCCGCCCCCAGCGCGCGCGGGGGCCAAGGGGGCTGCGCGGAGGCTGCTGCCCCTCCCTCTTGCCTTGGGCCGGCTTCCAGGCTTGGTTACGTGACAGGGACGTTAACTCTCGGGGCTCAGATCAAGCGTAGTGGCTTCTTAACCTGGCAGGGGAAATCCCATATATCCGTGAATGACGCTTGCCCCCAAGGGCTGGCAGCGGCCAGCGGTGATCACTGGCGGTCCGCAGATGCCAGTGGTGGCAACCGCTCACAGGTGCTGCCGACAATGTCGGCGGTGCTTTTTCATAGGGGGTGCACCGCCATGCTCGGGCTGCACGTGCACCCGCGTCCACCCCCTACGCGTTAATGTATTTATCTGTGTCCAAGTAAGCGGTTTTCCTGAACCACTTCACAGGAGACCTGCTCTTCTGGCGTGGTTCAGTACTCGCTGAGGTGCAGCGGCTTTAAACCCAGTTTATGGAAATGGGAGTCTTCCCTTGCTTGCTCCAAGGGCCTTATGGCTAAGGCAAGCAAAACTCAGGGGCACCCGAGCCTCTAGGCTTGGGCCTGCACGAAGGATGCCTGCCAAAAGACTTTGGAAATATCTGAAGCCCCTGGTGGGGGTGGAGGATGTTTGCTGGTTGTAGGGCCACGTATGGTTCTGGACTGACTCACAGATTCAGACTTGATTTGGCTGATTTGGCTTGGAACATGAAAATTTTCTTTAAAATAAATAACTCTCGGCCTCTTGTGGGATCAGATCAAGCGTAGTCCTATGCTTGCCTGGCATGGGAAACGCTGCGACCACTGAGGCAGTTTTCCTAGTCGCACCTGGGGAAGACAGCTCTCCTGGCACAGGCATAGTACCTGCCAAGGTAACGTATAGTAAACCTCCCACTTAGCTGCTGGAGTGGGAAGGTCTTGGCTTTATGCCCACTTTATGGAAAAGGAAGACTCCTCCCTAGCTTGCTCCTCTGGCCTTATGGCTAAGGGCAAGTGAAATTCAGGAGCATCCGAACCCTAAGCCTCCAGGCTTAGCCTGCAAGTAGGATGCCCACCAAAGGATTTGGAAACATCTGAAGCCCCAGATGGGGGTGGAGGATGTTTGCTGGTAGTAGGGCCAGTTATGGTTCTGGACTGACTCATGGATTTGGAATTTTTTTGGCAAATTTGGCTTGGAATATGGAAAATTAAAAAACCAAACAAACAAACATAACTGGGAGGGAGACAGCAAGGAAGACAACAACAGGCTCAGCAGCAGCAGAAGTGACAGCAACAATGACAATGACAAAAAGACAGTGAATGAACTGAGAATGTGAACCCCAAAATGGGGACTGGGACTAATAGACTGCAATTCAGTTAGGAAAAGGTCTATGGGCAGGTGTGTTTATTGCAATGGGTGCAGGATTTAAATTTGATTTAAGGTGTGTGAAAAAAAGCCTATGCTAGATGGGTGTGTGTGTGTGTGATTTTTTGTTGTTTGTTTTTTGGTTTAAACAAACAAAAAACTTAACTCTGGGAGGGGAAATACCATGACCAGGCTGGTGGCAGG
Organism: Alligator mississippiensis; assembly: GCF_030867095.1. Classification (NCBI taxonomy): domain Eukaryota; kingdom Metazoa; phylum Chordata; order Crocodylia; family Alligatoridae; genus Alligator; species Alligator mississippiensis. The sequence goes on from NC_081826.1 coordinate 46,854,444, forward strand.
GGAAATACCTTGACTGAGGTGATGCATTTGAAATGGCCCTGTGTAGTGGAGGGTTGGGCCTTTGTCTGCTTGTGGACAGGACCCCCTACGAGAACCTCATAGTTAGCTTCCCACTGGTCAGCTCCCAGCGGGAGGATCTTGACTACACGTTAACTTTATAGAAATAGGAGACTTCTCCCTAGCTTCTATGGTTGAGGGCAAGCAATACTCAGGGCATCCAAACCCCAAGCCTCTGGACTTAGGCCTGCACCTAGGATGCCTGCCAAAAGATTTGGAAGTATCTGAAGCCCCAAGGCTGGGGTGAAGGATACTTGCAGCAGTGCCATGTACGGCTCTTGGATGATTCAAACAGATTTGGACTTGATCTGACTAATTTGACCTGGGACATGAACAATTTTCCAAAAAACAAAACAAAACAAAACAAAAAAACATAACTCTTATGGGTTCAGATTAAAACTGACATGAATTTAAATGGCATTGCATAGTGGTGGGTGCACCCATGTCCGATGCACTTTGGACAGGATGTCTTGTAATTAGCATCCCACTGGCCTGCTTCCAGTGGGAGGATCTCGTCTACATGCGGAGACTCCTCCCTAGCTTGCTGCTGTGGACTTTGGTTACGGGCAAGTAATGAACCATGTGAACCGCAAGCCTCCGTGCTTGGGCCTGCATGTAGGACACCTGCCAACAGATTTGGGAATATCTGAAGCCCTGAACTGAAAAGTCTGGGGTAGAGAATACTTGCTGGCAGGAGTGCCATATATGGTGTTTGAATGATTGAGTGTTCCTCTGAGAGGATTTGGAACGGATTTGGCTATTTGACCAGGGACACACAAAAGTTTAAAAAAAAACCAAAACAAAAACAAACCAATCAAACAACCTGCAATTGTTGAAGAGAAACATGACTTGGGAAGAGAGGCTGAGGGAACTGGGCTTATTTAGTCTGGAGAAGACTATGCTGGGATTTAATAACAGCCTTCAGCTAGCTAAAGGATGGTTACAAAGGGAATGGAGCTAGACTGTTCTCAGTGGTGGCAGATGTTAGAAGAAGGAGTGATAGTCTCAAATTCCAGCAAGGGAAGTTTAGGTTAGATATTAGGAAAAACTTTCTCACAAGGAGGGTAGTGAAACACTGAAACAGGTTACTGGGAGTGGTTGTGAACTCTCCATCCTTGACGGTTTTTAGGACTTGGCTAGACAAAGCCCTGGCTAGAATGGTCTAGTTGGAGTAGGTCCTGCTTTGAGCAGGGGGTTGGACTAGATGACCCCCTGAGGTCCCTTCCCACCCTAATGTTCTATAATTCTATGATTTAATGGAAATTACCCTTGGGTAGCTCTTTTCTTTTTTCTTTCAAGTCATAGGTTACAGTTAAGATTGAAAAATGAATTTAATATTTATTTATTAACATTAAACATCTTTATCTCCTAAGGTTGTCACATTTTAATATCCAAGGGTCAGGAAAGGCCCACCCTCTGGGAAGCATAGGCATTTAATTCCATGGGCATTTTGGAAATGTAATAGAATAACAGAAAAGAACACCACAGTATTCTGTTACAGACTAAACAGGAATAACAGAGTAGACTGAACAGATGGTGAAGTAATGCCCTAACTTAAAGTCAGTGGGGAGAAGGACTTTTCTGTCCATAAATGTGAACCTTCTGATCCATTGCAACTGTTTTATCTGTTTGTTTCTATCTTGGACCTGGGTTGAAAGGATAATAACTTAACCTTGAAAGAATCTGGAGGACTCTGAATGAATGAAACTAAGGTCCCATAGAAGTGTGAGTGCCTAGTACATTCCGGGGTGGGAGACACATCCCATTTTGGAAACAGGAATTTTGAATTTTAAGCAGAATTCACAAGTGCTGGATCACACTTCTACTTTACTTATACATATTGCTTGCAATTCTCATAAGTTTTGGTGGCCCCCAGAGCTTTGAAGCCTGGGGGGTACATAGGAACTCCCATTCGCCTCCTCTTATAGGCCCTGCATGGAACAGATTGTAAATGATTACAGTTTAGCTTTCACTTATTGGAGGCTAGAGCCAACAGATGAAACAATTACAGTGGATTCAGTTCTCCGCATCACCCCTTTTAAAACAGTATAAATGTATTGTCTAGCCACAACCAAAGATTCCACAGAATAAAAATTCTGAGCAGAATACACCAAACAGTGAAAGCTACATGGATTCACAGCCCAAGCTGTAAGAATGTAATCATAATAGTAGCATTGTACTATAAGGGTCTGAAAAGGAAAAAGGAAATTTACTTTCTGAAAAAGGAAATACAAGGTGTTATGAGAAATTAAGGATCTCAGCAAAAGCTAGCAAAATGATAATAGATTATTTCAACTGTGCATATATAAATTAATTAAATCACTTCATGGGACAGAGTTTAGTGAATTGATATGTTTACATGACTGCTTCTTAAAGCAGTGAATTCTGAAAATCTTAAGAAAGCCTATTTTTGAGTTAGCCTTAAGTAACAGATGGGACCTAATGCTATAAGTCAACTACTAAGTAATAATGCCACAATATAACTCAGGTGTTGCAAGGGGTGATTAGAATACTTAGAAGTGAAAATGTAACACTGGTGTTTAGAAAGGAAGATTTCAATGGAATAAGGTTAGTCATATATGGCCTAAAAATAAAAGTTAAGGAAATAAAATCTTTAGAGGTGATACAAATGCTACTTCATAAGACCAGTAAAAAAATCTCTGAAGACACGTGACCTGCTGGACAAAAAAGGACTGAGAGGGTAAATGGTAAAGGCAGAAGGCAGGGTAGATTTGTACCGCATAGGGCATGTCTACACATCGCCATACAGTGACACTGCTACAGCGCCATCTTTTAGTACTTCTTTTTGGAAGTACTAAAGCACAGCGCAGTACAGGCGGTTACTGTGCTATGCCCATGATGAATGGTTAGATTTCACTGCTACGTCGCCGTAGCAGTGTGCTATGTTGGTGGAGCGCGCCACTACGGTGACTTAGCTGCTGATCCAGTGTAGACATGATTGCTATGTCCCCATAGTGCACCATATGGCAACATGGTACGTTGCTATGTTGCCATAGGGTGAAGTGTAGGTGTGCCCATAGACTAGTTAATTAGTCCATAAGGTACAAATCTACTTTTGCTTCTGCCTGACTTCAGACTAATGCTGCTTTGAGAGGGGCAATGAAAACCCCCCTAAGAGGTCCTGGACCCCCACCTCATGCACCTCCGGACTCATCTTAGGGATTCTGGAGAGCGGCAGCCAGGGGAAAGCGCGGGTGGTGGCCCCGTGGTTCCGGAGCTGCCTGCAGCTGAGGATCAGCGAGGGAAGGGAGCAGAGCCTCCAGAAACCACGGGCTGCTCAAATGGCAGCCAGAAAAACAGCTGGGGGGTGAACGGCAGAAGAAGAGGATGCCGACCCAGGGACTGGGGGAAAAGAAGGAGAGAATGCCAACCCAGAGACGTTGCTGAAGGAAGAACAGAGCACTGATCTAGGGATGCTGGCAGAGGGAAGAACGGACGGCAACCCAGAGACATAGGCAGCCAGGAGGAAGATTACCCAGCAGCAGGCAAGAAAGGGGAAGCTGAGAGCCCTGGCACAGGAGGCAGGAGGCACTGGCAGGAGCAGGTACCCCACATGGGAGGGCTCGGCGGTGGGGGAGGTTGGTACGAGCAACCCGGCATGGCAACCACGCACTCTTCCAAGTTGGGGAAGACTGGGAGCAACTCCAGGTTAGCTGGGGGCCAGTACCGGCCAAACTGAGGAGCTGGACCAGGGTGGGACATGGAACAGCAATCCACCCCCATAGTCACCCAGGGCGCAGGGACGTGTGGGTCCCTCGTCTGCTCCTTCAAGTTTCTCCTTTACTGTGAACTCTGAAAATGGCACTGGGAGGTGAGATCCCAGGGGGTACCCTCCGGTGAAAATCCGGGTGTTGAATTTTGTTGAAAGCCCTAGCTAGCCCGAGACAGGGCCAGCTTGGATACACTGGTTGGCCTGAAGCCAAGGAACCAGGTGCAGTGAAGGGCAGACTGACTGGGAAGGCCTGACCCAAAACAGAGGTGGGCAAGCCAGGCGAGGAGGAAAAGCCTTCCAAGGGGACGCCGTCCGAAGATAATATTCATCCTGGCTGTGGATGCAGTAAGGGTGGGGTAAAGGGGAGGTTTGGAGCCCCATGAAGCAAGAACCAGGGACTTGGGCGTCTTCATCCTTGGGCAGGGGGCCACCTTATGGGAACTGCCTCCCCAACTAGAACATCGAAGTCGTGGCAGGTGAGTAAGGGCAGCACCCATACCACCCAGGTTGCATCTGTGCTTGAACCCCACCCTGACATTGCTTGGGGGCAAGGCGCCCAGTAAGAGAAGCCTGAAGCCGTACAACACCCAGTGACCGCTGCTAACTGGTCTCTCTGGTAAACAGTAAACCAATACAACTAAATGGCAAAGGCCAAGAGGATATTTGAACTAAACAGAAGTTCTTCAAAAGTTGGAAGTTTAACCAATAAATCAGTGCATAATTAGAAGTGGGATTTAATTTAGCAGGGCCAAAAGTAGGAGTGGGTCATAAATAAAGACTGAGAATGACCGTGGGCTTGGAAAAGCTCATATGGAGAAGGATTGAAAAGCTTGGGATTGTTTAACCCAGAAAGAAGATGAATAAAATGGAAAATTTTAAACTATGTTAAATAATGGATGATAGATTATTTAGACTGGGAACTGTAGCATGAACTGAACTAATGTAGCTGATGTTAACATAGAGTATAATAATAGTGAAATATAACCATGTTAGTCTTGTCCTGTAAGCAACTTAAAAACTCCATTTTGTATCCTTCTCCTTGACATAAGCGAATGAACTTTGCATAGCCTTTATGTATGATTTGTGTGTGTTTGTATGAATGGTGTGTCCAAACCTCTATGTCTAACTCATGTAATCAATAAACGTGGCATCTTGCCTTATCCCCCTTTATAAAGTCTCACTCGTGATTTGAGCAATTGGCAATTTGAGTAACATTCTGGTGGAGAATGCCTGTTGGGGTGAATAAGGTTCTATGTTGCGGTTATTGATCAGTTTTGTGTTATCTATATAGTAAGTTTTGCCTGTATATGTGTTTGTCTGTCTATCTGAAGGTGTGCACACCGCCCAGTGGTAGAAGTGCCGGGTATAGATTCATAGATGTTAGGGTCAGAAGGGACCTCAATAGATCATCGAGTCCGACCCCCTGCATAAGCAGGAAAGAGTGCTGGGTCTAGATGACCCCAGCTAGATACTCATCTAACCTCCTCTTGAAGACCCCCAGGGTAGGGGAGAGCACCACCTCCCTCGGGAGCCCGTTCCAGACCTTGGCCACTCGAACCGTGAAGAAGTTCTTCCTAATGTCTAGTCTAAATCTGCTCTCTGCTAGCTTGTGGCCATTATTTCTTGTAACCCCCGGGGGCTCCTTGGTGAAGAAAACCTCACCAATTCCCTTCTGTGCCCCCGTGATGAACTTATAGGCAGCCACAAGGTCGCCTCTCAACCTTCTCTTGCGGAGGCTGAAAAGATCCAGTTTCTCTAGGCTCTCCTCGTAGGGCTTGGTCTGCAGGCCCTTAACCATATGAGTGGCCCTTCTCTGGACCCTCTCCAGGTTATCCGCAACCCTCTTGAATTGCGGCGCCCAGAATTGCAAGCAGTACTCCAACTGTGGTCTGACCAGCGCCCGATAGAGGGGAAGTATCACCTCCTTGGACCTATTCGTCATGCATCTGCTGATGCACGATAAAGTGTCATTGGCTTTTTTGATGGCTTCGTCACACTGCCGACTCATGTTCATCTTGGAGTCCACTAGGACTCCAAGATCCCTTTCCACCTCTGTGCCACCCAGCAGGTCATTCCCTAGGCTGTAGGTGTGCTGGACATTTTTCCTCCCTAGGTGCAGCACTTTGCATTTCTCCTTGTTGAACTGCATCCTGTTGTTTTCTGCCCACTTGTCCAACCTGTCCAGGTCTGCTTGCAGCTGTTCCCTGCCCTCCGGCGTGTCCACATCTCCCCATAGCTTTGTGTCATCTGCAAACTTGGACAGAGTACATTTCACTCCATCGTCCAAATCACTGATGAAAACATTAAAGAGTATTGGTCCAAGGACCGAGCCTTGCGGGACCCCACTGCCCACACCCTTCCAGGTCGAAACCGACCCATCCACCACGACTCTCTGGGTGCGACCCTCCAGCCAATTCGCCACCCACTGGACTGTGTAGTCATCCAAGTCACAGACTCTTAACTTGTTCACCAGTATGGGGTGGGATACCGTATCAAAGGCCTTCCTGAAGTCTAAGTATACGACATCCACCCCTCCTCCTGTGTCCAGGCGTTTCGTAACCTGGTCATAAAAAGAAACTAGATTGGTCAGGCACGATCTGCCTGCCACGAACCCGTGCTGATTTCCCCTCAGTATAGTGGTCTCGGGTTAGACCGACCACATTAGAAAAATAGAGGAATGCCTGGAGATAGGCAATTTGTTTGACTTAGAGAATTTGAAGCCCACCTGTGGGTACTTGGATACTTGGACAAGTTGTTTGACTTGGAAATCCCACCTGTGGGTTGTGGATACTTAGAAGCCCACCTGTGGGTCTCAGAAGCCCACCTCTGGGTTATGGACTGCTGGGGTAGTCCGGACCACCTATAGAGAGGGGTCCATTGCTTTGGTTTGAGTTTTGTTTTCATACTTGGTTATCTTGGAAATCGGACTTTTTGGCACGTTTTTATGGACTAGGATACTGGCTAAAATATATATATAAGACCTAATATATATTATATATTATATAATATACCACCACACTCCATGAAAAAGGAGGCTGCAGCACTGTGGCTTTTATGGGAAGCTACTAAAAATCTGTTCCTCCATCTAACTAACTGGTAGGAGGCATTTTAAAGGGGTTAGCTAAAATTTGTAGTAAGGTAAAGTTGTATGTTAATTGTGACTAGCGTTGTAATTTCTGTGCAGGAGAGGTGGTTTGTTACTGCTGACCAGAAAATTTTATTTGCCTGGGTCAGGCAGAGTAGTGGACATGAGTACATGCTTTAGTCCATTTGGGATTAAATAAGAATCTCCTGTTGTGTTTGCAACGGGAAGCTAGGAGAGAGCAGAGAAAGTCACCTCTGTGCTGGAAAGGCTGTGTAAATGACAGGCTCCTTGGCAAGGGTTTACAGTCTTTTATGGATGGTTACAAGAGAAGTTGTGTGTTTTCTGTGAAGTTTGTAAGGTGTCAGTTACAAGTGCAAGTTATGGCAAGATAAAGTGTTATGCAGGCAGTGGAGCTTCAAACTGATCAAAGAACATTAGAGAAATGTGAAACAGAGACTTTGGGATCCTGTGTGCCTCCACCCCAAAAATAGAGGCAGCTGGTGGCACAGAAAGAGACAAGGTATGTTACCAGACATCTGCTCGGACAGTGGCAGAGAATTTAAGTGAGGGGAAACTTGGTGTCCCCCCCCTCCACTCCAGGAACAGGAAGGGCCTAGAAGAGATAGAGATTGTTACAGGAGCCTAACAGCTTGTTTTGGGAAACATCAGGGTACAGCTGTGTAAACAGAGATCAGTGCCTAGAATTACTCTTGAGTTACTCTGGGCAGGGAAAGAGCAGTGTGCTTATCAGAGGCATATTTTGTTTTTTCTCTGCAGAGTCATAGTCTGTCTGAAGGTTCCTTTCTGAGGTAGGAAAAGTTTTTCTGAAAGAATTGTGTGTGGTGTGCAATTTGTCGCCTGTGGTCTTCTGGAGGGAGCTAGAATGGAGCTTACTGGACTGTGTGTCTGTGAGGAAGAGAGACAGAGATTGTTTTTCGTTTGTAGAAGGCAAGGCCAGCACAAAGTGTGCAGCTGTAAGAAAGAAAAAGAGAAATCAAGATTTGCTGGGTGGATTGGTTTGCAGAGAGCAAGGCAAGAAGGGGCCACTGATGAGAATGGATTGTGAAGCCTGTAACTTAGAAAGGGTTATGGTTAAGATCTGTTAATGAAAGGAAAACTGAAAGTTAGTTAAAACCTAGAAAAAAGAAGTGTTGGGATTCTAGAAAGTTGCTAAAGAGAAAAATCTGCTGGAGAAAGTATTGCCATGAGAGTTAAAAAAAAAAAAAATTGCTAGATCCAGAGACCTGCTAAAAAGTAAGAGATCTCTGAAGGTGTTTGAAAACAGACTCACAGAGCACAGAAAGGAATTAAGAGTGGGTGCTAAAGAGCAGAGTCCAGCCAATGTCTGTGAGAGCATGAAAAGCCAGGGACTCAGTCTGAAAGGTAGGTGAGGCAGAGTCAGTGACCTGGAGTCCAGGAGGGTTTAGATCAGGAGAGAATAGAACTGGACAAGCCCAGAGGCTCAGGAGGGGGAGCCAAGAGAGAGCGAGATCTGAGAGGGATCTGCAGGGCCCTAGAAGAACAAGTGATCTGGTAGTCCAGAGAAGGGGCACAGAGAAAAAGACCACAGTTAGAGCTGCCAGAGCCAGGAGCCTGCAATCTCAACTGGCCCAAGGAGGGGCCAGGAAGCCCAAGAATGAGAAAGTGTGCCCATGAGGATTAGGGAAAACCATAGCAGGAGAGTAGAAAGTTTGGTCTCTGGTATGACCTAAAACTGCCACCCTCCTGGGTGTGGTTAGTGTGGTGGAGCTACCTGTAGCAGGGTAGTCTCTGCAAAATGTCACATAATAATCACCATGGGGAATGGGCAGGGGCGAATATAGGGCGCCTTAAAGCCCTATCTTCCACCACCTTGTGGGTTACCCTTAACTGGGAAAAGGCTAGGGGGAGCATACCCTGGCAGAAAAAGCTTTAGTAAAGGCCAGAGAAAAAGAATAGAGAAAAGTAGAAAAATGGGCTGGGAGGCAACTATGATAGAGAGAGATATGGAAAGTGTTTAGAAAGAAAGGAAGGAAAAGATAAGAGATTAACAGAGTTTAAATGCTAGAGCAGGTAGGAGGAAAGATTAAGAATGTAATTTTAAAAATAACTGCTTTAAAGCAGGGAAAAAGATACAGTTGCTTTAAAAAAAAAAAGTTAGGTCCTGATCTCTGGAGTGCCTGAGGTCATGCTGTGGTCTGGGTTAAGTACAACAACTTCTATTGCTGGTCCAATAAGAAGGAAAAATGTTGTATGTTTGCTGTGTGTGTGTATTTCAAAGCAGGAAAAGTGCTGGAAATAAGTATCTGCAATCTCATTAGTAAAGGGGGTGAGAAATTTTTTTTTGACCTCCCCTCACTCCTCAGAAATACTGTAAGTCTTTTACAAAGGAAAGTGTCAACAACTTTAGGCAAAAAATAAATAAATAAAATAGGGTGTTTATAAAAACTTGGTACACATCAGCACTGTAAATGTGTAAATATGAATAATATTTTACTGCAAGGAGTTTTCCTTGGCAGGTTGGTGTGTGTTTGTTTTTCTTTCTCTCTCTCTTTTGCAGAAGCTATAGTGTAAAATCTAATCTAGTAGCAAAGGTGACTAAAGAACTATGAGGCCATCAACAGTGTTTTCCTCTCCTAAGCCATGGTTTTATCATCACAGCAGAATTGTTTTGTCTGTCTGTTTTGTGTTGTTTGTCCTGTTGTGTTGTTTTTGTTTATTTAGTGGATCAGTTTATTTTAAGTTTGCAAAAGTTTAAATGTATACAAATATCATAAAGATGTAATAAACATTATTGGTTATATTCTCTCTAAAAATTAAATCTGTCTCTGCATCCCAGACCAGAACACTTCTGTCCAGTTGGACTGGAAAGTTGTTCTAATCTTTGAAACAAAAAACAACAATTCATATAAAAGTTTCAAGTTGTAAAGTTTACTTGTTTAGCAAAATGGGATTTAGTAAAAAAAAAAAAAAAAAAAATTAATATGTGTGTTTAGTAAATAACCTGATGAAATGTTTTTAAGGCTATAAAGGAAATTCATTTGTATTTAAATACTATTTATAACACCAACATAACAGGATGTGTATGAAAACTGCATTAACCCATTGTTTTATAGAAAAAGTTGATAAACCTAGCACCTCAGTATTTACATAAAGAAGTAAGGCAATGCTTTATTGATTAAAGCAAAAAGCAAAATGGGCGGCCCATGAAGTTGGTGATGAATGTGGATCAGTTTAATGATGTGGGGGATACCACTAACTACGACATGGATAAATGGTTGGCACAGTTAAAAAGAAAAAATTGGCAACCCATTTTATGGGAAATTAATGATCAGTTATGTATTTATAACTGGGATAGAAAAGAAACATACTTTGGATTCCAAGTGAATTGAACTAGTGCGTATCATTAACCATCTTAGTACAGTGGTATATAAAATACAATTGGAAAAAAAATCAAAATAGGTACATGTATTTCAGTTAAAGTTATTCAGTGGTGTATGAAATTTAATGTATTAAATTTATTTAAAACCACAGGATGCCAATGACATGATGGACTAAAGGACCAGTGGTTGTTAAACACTGATAAAGGAGAACAAGTGTTAATTTGTATTTGTTGTTGTGTTTTTCTATTTTTAATATATTTGTGTCTCATAATATTTTGACTTAGCTTTGCTAATTGGATTTTTGGTTTGGTTTTTTTTTTTGCTTTATTAAGTAGACCCTTAATTTCAAAAGTGTGTGTAACCTCCCTAACTGGTCTCTTAAGTATGAAAATAATTTGAGCATTACCAAACACACACCCAGAGATATCATGGTCATTCGCAACCCTCCCATTTGTTCAAAGAAAGCACATTTGGACCCCTCATTTAATTGGCAAATATCTAAATGACCAAAACCAAGTTGTTGATCATCGTACGTGTAGTAAAATGGACTGATAATCAATGGATATATCCCACATTGCCGCTCTTGGAAAAACCCTGCTCATTCCAGAGTGACAGACTAACTACATGTTATTAGAATAAATTAGATAATAGCACAACCAAACTGTATTTTAATAGAATAAGTTGTGTGTGGTGCGACTCAAGCAAATTATTTGACAAGGAAAAAAAAAATGCTTCATTTTCTCCCATGCAGCAATGTATGTGTAATACCACTGTTATTCAAACTCCACTTTTCACGTATTATTTTACAAAACAAATAATTCAGGATATAGGTATAAAAGATAACAATTTGCTAAATGTTAATGTTTCCATAGAAGTCAGTTAAACAACCCTGATCAATGGGGGGCAAGGAGAAAGGGATTTGGTGGTAGGGGTCTGCTACAGACCCCCACATCAAGGGGAAGAAAGAGATTCGGGGCTCCTGAGGCAATTCTCGGAGACCATAAAAGCTAAAGAGGCGGTAGTCACGGGGGACCTAAACTACCCGGACATCTGCTGGGAGTCACAGACAGCAAAGTCCCACCGCTCACGCAGGTTTCTAACCTGTGTACAGGACCTCCACCTGACACAGGAGGTACACGGTCCCACTAGGGGGAATGCCACACTGGATCTGGTATTGGCAACGGGGGAAGACATGGTAGGGGACCTCCAGATCGGTAGCCATCTGGGGGACAGTGATCACCTAATAATAGAATTCACCATAAGATGTCGAGTGGGTAAGGTAACTAGTAGGGTGAAAGTGCTAGACTTTAGGAAAGCTGATCTCAATGAACTCAGGTGATTAGTCAAGGACGCACTGCAGAGTAGGAGTTTTGAAGTGATGGGAGCCCAAGAAGGGTGGCTGTGCCTTAAGGAAACGATCCTTCGGACACAAAGCAAGACGATCCCCGAGCGAGGCAAAAGAGGGAAAGGGGCCAGGAAACTTACCTGGCTGACCACAGAAATCCAGGGCAGCCTAAGGGCCAAAAGGGGAGCACATAAAAAGTGGAAACAGGGAGAGATCACCAAAGACGAATATACCTCCTCTGCTCATGCTTGTAGGGAGGCAGTTAGACAGGCCAAAGCTACCATGGAGCTGAGGATGGCAACCCAAGTAAAAGACAAGAAATTGTTTTTTAGATATATTGGGAGTAAAAGGAAGACCCAGGGAGGACTAGGACCCCTGCTAAATGGGCAGAAACAATTGGTGACGGACAGAGGGGACAAGGTTGAACTCCTCAACGAGTTCTTTGCCTCAGTGTTCCTAAGTGAGAGGCATGACAAGTCTCTCACTGGGGTTGTAGAGAGGCAGCAGCAAGGCGCCAGACTTCCATGCATAGACCCTGAGATGGTGCAGAGTCACTTGGAAGAACTGGATGCCTTTAAGTCGGCAGGCCCGGATGAGCTCCATCCAAGGGTGCTGAAGGCACTGGCCAACGTCATTGCAGAGCCACTGGCGGAAATATTTGAAAGCTCGTGGCGCATGGGCCAAGTCCCGGGGGACTGGAAAAGGGCCAACGTGGTCCCCATTTTCAAAAAGGGGAGGAAGGAGGACCCGGGCAACTATAAGCCAGTCAGTCTCACCTCCATCCTTGGCAAAGTCTTTGAAAAAATTATCAAGGCTCACATTTGTGAGAGCCCGGCAGGACAAATTATGCTGAGGGGAAACCAGCACGGGTTCATGGCAGGCAGATCATGCCTGACCAATCTAGTCTCTTTTTATGACCAGGTTACGAAACGCCTGGACACAGGAGGAGGGGTGGATGTTGTATACTTAGACTTCAGGAAGGCCTTCGATACGGTATCCCACCCCATACTGGTGAACAAGTTAAGAGGCTGTGACTTGGATGACTACACAGTCCGGTGGGTGGCGAATTGGCTGGAGGGTCGCACCCAGAGAGTCATAGTGGATGGGTCGGTATCGACCTGGAAGGGTGTGGGCAGTGGGGTCCCGCAGGGCTCGGTCCTTGGACCGATACTCTTTAATGTCTTCATCAGTGACTTGGACAATGGAGTGAAATGTACTCTGTCCAAGTTTGCAGATGACACAAAGCTATGAGGAGATGTGGACACGCCGGAGGGCAGGGAACAGCTGCAAGCAGACCTGGACAGGTTGGACAAGTGGGCAGAAAACAACAGAATGCAGTTCAACAAGGAGAAATGTAAAGTGCTGCACCTAGGGAGGAAAAATGTCCAGCACACCTACTGCCTAGGAAATGACCTGCTGGGTGGCATGGAAGTGGAAAGGGATCTTGGAGTCCTAGTGGAATCCAAGATGAACATGAGTCAGCAGTGTGACAAAGCCATCAAAAAAGCCAATGGCACTTTATCGTGCATCAGCAGATGCATGACGAATAGGTCCAAGGAGGTGATCCTTCCCCTCTATCAGGCGCTGATCAGACCGCAGTTGGAGTACTGCATGCAATTCTGGGTGCCAGACTTCAAGAAGGATGCAAATAACCTGGAGAGGGTCCAGAGAAGGGCCACTCGTATGGTTAAGGGCCTACAGACCAAGCCCTACGAGGAGAGACTAGAGAAACTGGACCTTTTCAGCCTCCGCAAGAGAAGGTTGAGAGGCGACCTTGTGGCCGCCTATAAGTTCATCACGGGGGCACAGAAGGGAATTGGTGAGTATTTATTCACCAAGGCGCCCCCGGGGGTTACAAGAAATGGCCACAAGCTAGCAGAGAGCAGATTTAGATTGGACATTAGGAAGAACTTCTTCACAGTTCGAGTGGCCAAGGTCTGGAACGGGCTCCCAAGGGAGGTGGTGCTCTCCCCTACCCTGGGGGTCTTCAAGAGGAGGTTAGATGAGCATCTAGCTGGGGTCATCTAGACCCAGCACTCTTTCCTGCTTATGCAGGGGGTCGGACTCGATGATCTATTGAGGTCCCTTCCGACCCTAACATCTATGAATCTATGAATCAACCTTCTGATGCAAAATTTGCTAATAACCCAATTAACCACTGCCACTCAATAATGCACAAGTTCACAGTATTTCTATATTGCATCTAGGTAAAGAAATCCTGAAGGTTTCAGAACAAGCCAAACAAATGTTAGCATATCATTGATATGACATCTTCACAGGATGGGCTCCTTCAGGGACGGCTATTCTTAATATCATGCTGCACTCTACGATAATATTGTTTCTCTGAATGAAATGTTTATTTCTTGTCATGTGTTATATGTGTTGTTGAATAAATTCAATGCATCCAAAACTTCAAGAACTGTAATTGAAAACAAAATATTTTTTTATCAGACAAATGTAGTTTATGACCCATTCATCACTGATGTTTGAAGGGTCAAAGGGAGGACATGTAGCATTAACTAAACTAACGTAGCTGATGTTAACATAGAGTGTAATAATAGTGAAATATAACGATGTTAGTCTTGTCCTGTTTCGTAGTTTCATAGTTGGTAGGATCAGACGGGACCTAAGTAGATCATCAAGTCCGACCCCCTGCCGTGGGCAGGAAAGGATGCTGGGGTCAAACAACCCTGGCTAGGTGATTATTAAGCCTCCTTTTGAAGACCCCCAGGGTAGGAGCGAGCACCACTTCCCTTGGAAGTTGGTTCCAGATCCTGGCTGCCCTGACTGTGATGTAGTGCCTCCTAATATCTAGCCTGAATCTACTCTCAGTCAACTTATGGCTGTTATTTCTTGTTACTCCCGGTAGTGCTTGGGGGAACAGGGACTCTCCCATAGCCTGCTGGTCCCCCTTGGCCAGTTTGTAGACAGCCACCAGATCCCCTCAGCCTTCTCTTGTGGAGGCTGAACAGGTTCAGGTCCTGTAGGCTCTGTTATTGGGGCCTGCCTTGCTGCTCCCAATCATGTGAGTGGCCCTCCTCTGGACCCTCTCGATGCTGTCCACGTCCCTCCTGAAGTGCGGTGCCCAGAACTGGACACAGTACTTCAACTGTGGCATGACCAATGTTGCATAGAGGGGGAGGATCACCTCCTTGGACCTGTTCCTGATGCACCTGTGGATGCATGACAAGGTGTGGTTAGCCTTACTGACCACGTCCTCACATTGGCGGCCCATGTTCATCTTGGAGTCAATAGCGACTCCAAGATCCTTTTCTGCCCCTGTGCTGACGAGAAGGGATTTCCCCAGCCTGTAGGTATGCTGATGGTTCTTCCTCCCCAGGTGCAATACCTTGCACTTGTCTGTATTGAAACTCATCCTGTTCTCATCCGCCCACCCCTGTAACCTATCCAGATCTAGTTGCAGCCTGTCCCTCTCCTCCAGCGTGCCCACTTCTCCCCACATCTTAGCATCATCTGTAAATTTGAACAAGGTGCTTTTCACCCCCTTGTCCAAGTCGCTGATGAAGATGTTGAACAGTGCAGGCCTGAGGACTGAGCCCTGTGGGACCCCACTGCCCACATTCCTCCAGGTTGAAAGAGACCTGTCCACGACCACTCTCTGGGTGCGGCCCTCCAGCCAATTCGCGACCCATCTGCCTGTGTAGGCATCAATGCCACAGTCGCCTAATTTCTTAATGAGAATGGGGTGAGAGACAGTGTCGAAGGCCTTCCTAAAGTCCAGAAAGACTACGTCCACTGTGACACCTGCATCCAAGGATTTTGTGACCTGGTCATAGAAGGCCACCAGGTTGGTCTGACAGGACCTGCCTTGAATGAACCCATGTTGGTTGCCCCTAAGCATGTTCAGGCATGTAAGCAACTTGAAACTCCATTTTGTATCCTTCTGCTTGACATGAGTGAATGAATTTTGCATAGACTTTATGTATGATTTGTGTGTGCTTGTATGAATGGTGTGTCCGAACCTCTATGTCTAACTCATGTAATCAATAAACGCAGCACCTTGCCTTATCCCCTTTATAAAGTCTTGCTCATGATTTGAGCAATTGGCAATTCGAGTAACAGAACAAGAATGGAATGAAAGGGTGGAATATTCATAACAGATAAGACAAATATCTGTTACAGGAGACCCTCGCTATTCACAGGGAATACGTTCTAGAGATCCCTGCGAATGGGGAAATCCGCGAATGCTGTACTGCGTTGTCTGCATTGAAAACTTGTTCAGGCTATAACCCTTTCCTCAATGATTTTAAGAAGCTGCAGGGGATAATTCTGCGCTGCTTCATGGTCTGCTGACACTGATTCCCCCATCAACTTCACATTATGTAGGCTGTGCCTCTTTTTAAATTTCTTGAACCACCCCTTACTTGCAGAGCTCAGTGACAAAGTGTCATCATGCTGTGTGGGGAGAGAGCGTGGCGCACCACAAATTTTCGAAACCATGAATTGCAAATCCGCAAATAGCAAGGCTTTCCTGTATTTTGTATAATAGATCTGTGGAACTCTCTGCCATAGGCAGTGGGTAACATCAATAATTTAATAAGATTCAGAAAGGTTTTGAACCTTTATATGGATATCAAAAGCTGCCATATTAAATGTCACGTTTCTGGGTTTAAGCCAGTCTCTACCTATGTGAGATCAGATTATAGTGTAATTCTGGGGACAGCACATTGGCCTACACCAGAATGCTTACACATTCCTATGAACCATCTGGCACTAGCACCTGTTAATATCCTGGA
The DNA here is from genome assembly GCF_030867095.1 of Alligator mississippiensis. Classification (NCBI taxonomy): domain Eukaryota; kingdom Metazoa; phylum Chordata; order Crocodylia; family Alligatoridae; genus Alligator; species Alligator mississippiensis. The sequence continues at coordinate 46,870,783 of NC_081826.1, forward strand.
GTAGAAGGATACTGTTTTTATCCAGCGTGGCTATTCATCTATTCCTCTTCTAAGTAAGATGGTGGAAAACAAGTGTCTTTCTTTAGGTTCATAAATGTATCTCCCTTTGCATTCTTACAGTACCAGACACTCTATAAGTACTCAAATAATTGAAAAAAGCATTACATATGCTTGGGAGATGGAAGAAAGTGCTGCCTTTTGTTGGAGCATATATTGGACAATACTAAAAATTATTCAATCAGATTAGACCATCAGTGATATGATCTACTAGGCAAAGTTCTATATTTCTACACATCTTAAAGCAAAGTTCTGCTCACACATGAAAAACGTTTGATCTTGGATCTTCTCATTCCATGTCCATTTCAACAGTTGAGTATGAAACCTCTGGATTTCCTACTGAGATAAAAAGGCCTCTGCTGTTGAGATAAAATGCAAAATTTGTCAATAGTTATGATTTAGGATAAGGATTGGTCACCTGGATTTAGGAAGAAATGTTGGTATTCAGCTTATGGTAAAATATGGAATAATTAGAGATATATTAGGAGCCTTACACCAAATTCTCTCTGAAATATATAGCATTAGCCACTGTGACAGATGGATAGATGGAGCCATATATTTATGGTGGATGTCTGTATGCAGAGCTTATACGAAGTCCCCCTCTCCCTATGAGAGTGATACAGGCTAACAAGTAGCGAGTCTTCTTTTCTGTGTGTTGCCTATGCCAAATTACTAATCCCTACTAACCTAGGAATCAGAAGGCCCTTTATTTTTTCTTTTAATTTTATTTTGGAAGAGATTTTTTTCCATTTCTTCAGTTTCACAGAGATTTCACCTCATGATGTTGCTGTGTAAGAACTGTATTTCCATAGTTTCCTTCATTACATTGTTTAATTTGTGCGAGTAATGGTTTTAAATATGGTGAAGTACATTTTTTTTAGTCATAAATATGAATGCTTTACTTAAAGTAACCACTATGCCAATAGGTTAATAAAAAATATTTTACCAGATAGAAAAGGCATGAGATAAAGACAAACAATATTACTGGAAAAAAATCAAAACTTTAATACAATTGTAGTGCTTTGGGAAATATACAGGGCAAATAATAGGGTTTAATTTATAAACAAAAAGATACAACACATGCTTTTGCAGTCAAAATGACCCTAGTACAGGCAGTCCTCGACTTAGAACTTTTCAAGTTACAACATTTCGCACTTACAACATTTCTAAATTAACACCCTGTTTCAACTTTATGATGTCAGTTTTGACTTTACAACGTTTGATCCAATGTGATGCCATGCCAGTGAATAAGTTCGCTGCATCGCTCATCTCCCTGGAGAACATCTGTTCAAACTTCCTTGGATGCTTTCTTTAAGAAAGCAGACAAGACTCCAGAAAAACCTGCAGGCAAAACTCCTGAGAAGTCTGCAGCCAAGAACACTTCAAAAAGTCCAGCCAAGAGCCTTTCAAAAACTCCAGCAGTCACCTCAAAGAAGTCCTTCCAAACCAATGATTGCTATTTACAATATAAATACATTAATGTAGCTATATTACACATCTATAATTGATCGAGTACAAAATTCTGGGGTATTTCTGGGGAAAATAGGGTATCCGGCCCTGGTTCAGGAACCAATCCCCCATTTATAACATTGTTTCTTATGAGAAAATTGGTTCTGAGTTGCAACGTTTGGACTTAGGAGGTGGTTTTCAGGAACCAATTGTGTCATAAGTCAGAAGACTGCCTGTACAGCAAACCAACATGCCTCTGTCCCATCCTGAAGAATTAGGAGGTTAGACATCACTCTCAATGTCCAAACCATCTTTGGCCTTTCTGTTGAGGCTGAAAGGAAGTTGTCTAGTCCAGAGTTGTCTACTCCTTTGTAGTGGGTGGCATGGCCCCTTACCTGGGACCTCTTGAGCATATATTGAAGAAGCAAGATCTTGGCTGCTGTGGTTCCCCTACTTTACCTGTGACAGGTTAGCGTGTTGAGTGTATGTTGTGTCAGGATTGAGGGTAGTCTTATGCAGAGTTTAGATTATGGTTGTAAAGGATGGTTCAGATAGAAATGATCGTGCCTCAGGCAGGGGGCTGGATTAGACCGGAGGTCCCTTCCAGCCCTACTTCTCTATGACTTCTGAGATGTCAAACTTGGTTGGCACCGTGGGCCAGATGGGTGGCATGGGGCTGGTTCATAGGCTGGATTACTGGTGTTGGGCCAGCTCCATGGGCTGGAGTGGGCCCATGGATCCTCCCCCCACACCTCCTTCTTGCATGCCAGCTTAAGCACCTGCTCTGGTCTGGCATTGAGCTGCACACCATAGGCAACTCGGAGGACAGGGCACGTGCCCCCGAGATTTGCTTCCTCCAGCTTCTGTGGGCGGTTGCTGCTCGCGACCCCCTGCCCCGCCAACGCCGTGGGCTTCTGCGGGCGGTCGCGGATCGCGATCCCCCCCGCTGCCGCCGACGCCGCTTCCGTGGCCAGTCTCTGCTTGTCACCCCGCCGCCCCCGACAGTGCCACCCACAAATTGTGCCCCCCCCAGTCTCAGGAGACAGCAGTCGCTCATGTTGCACCCCACGGCCCCCCTGGGGCCGGTCCCACGTGCGGTGCCTGCCCTGCGCTGCGCTGGGCGGAGCGCACCTGCCTCACGTCCCAGCCAGGGCCCCGAGCAGCGCCGGAGGGCAGCCGACACGGCTCTGCAGTTTGGGCTGCTGTGCTGGGCAGGGGTCGTGTTTCTCGGACCACTTTCCTGCCCGCCTGGGCCACTGCTCCGCCGGAGGCTGCGCGGGGCGGCCCGGAGCTGCGGCCCCTGCGTCCACGGCGGGGGAGGGGCTCCCTTCGCGGCCCTGCGGCTCCCCCTCCCCACGCGCATGCGCCGCGGTGGCTCGGCCAGGCAGGCGGCGCTGACCCCCGGCGGCCCGGGCAGGCGCCGTTTCCGCGCCGGGATGTGGAAGCTGGTGTCCGCGGCAGGGCCTGGCCCAGGTGAGGCGCGGGTGGGGCGGGGCGGGCTGCAATGACTCCCTGCCGGTCTCGGGGTCCGCGGGGTAGCGGCGCGGCGTTGCCTGTGGCCCGCCGAGAGGAGGCGGAGGCCACGTTTGCCCTCAGTAGAGCCGGGCGAGTGGCCTCCGCCTCCCTGGGGAGCTCAGCTGGGAGCCGAGGCTTCCCCGCGGGGCTGTCGGGGGGAGAGGCACCCGCTCGGTGCCGCCCCCCACGCAGCTCTCCCTGCGGGGTCGCCAGGTTCGTGGACCGCATGGGGGGGCCGGCCTCCGAGCCGTGCCCGCGGGCTCTGCCCAGGGTGCCACCTCTTGGCCTCTCGGCCTCATTTTTCCTAGGCAGGAAGCAAGCTGCCTTTATCTCTCTCCTTCCAGCCTTGTGACACGAAGGGAAAGCCCCGCTCTTGCCTCCTTGAAGGCAGAAGAGGAGACTTTCTGCCGCCTCCTTTCCTTGGCAGCTGCTGCCGCAGGAGGGGAACTCCTCTGTTCTGCCCCCTCTGTTTGTTTTTAAGTGTCAGTACCCACGATCCCTCCGCGATTCCCCGACTGCCCCTCAGTAAAATCATCGTTCCACTGAATTTTATTCCTGGCAGGACTCTGTGTGTTGGTTTCGGCATAGCTACCTAAGGGTTTTTTTTAGTGATTTGCAGCTCAGGGAAGCTGCGAGCAGGAGCTGGGGCACCGGCGCTGTTTGCATCTTCAGGAAGATATCACTGTGCACCTTTGTGGTTGTCCACGCGGGAGTAATGGCCAGGAATTTATTTCTAAATGAGAGTCTGCATTCATTAGAAATTGATGGTTAATCCAGGGGTGTTCAACCTCTGGCCTGTGGGCCAGGAACTAAGTTATCCACAGTATCTGGAACCATGGGGAGTCCCAGGCCCTGCCTGCTGGATCTGGCAGCCAGTGCTGGCGCAGGTGTGGCAGGAAGGGGATGTGTCAGGCCTCCAGGGCCCAATCCCAGTTTGCAGGGGGTGGGGCTGGGCCCTTAGGAACCAATCCCGGCATATGGGGGTGGGAGGGGGTGGTGCTGGGTCCCTGGGAACCAATCCCAGCAGGAGGGGGCAAGGCTGAGCTCCACAGTCCTAGCTGGCCTGCAAAAGGGCCCCACACCACTGGTCTGGCGGGTAGAGCACCACTGACTTAATCCCTTGTCTCATCTATTGTCATCAGGGAAGGTTTCTCACTTGGCAAGTCAAGTAACACGTTTTTTATATGGTCTCAAAATATAGCAATTGTGCCATCGTGTGGTGTGGGTGATACAAATCATGAAGGAGAAGCAGTCAGGGCAAAGCAGATTGATATTTGAAAACTGGCTTCATTTCTCTTTCATATAGTAAATATTTGCAATATTAGAAGAAGTTTTAATCTGAGTCTCTCTTCTATGTTGTCCTCCTAAATAGTGTTTTGGAACATCAGTGTGATGTACACTTGTCTGAATCTGGTTCACAACCAATGTATTTTTAGAGACCGCTGAAGTAGTCACTTTTTTTTTCTTCTTTGAACAAGTACGGTGATCTATTTTAGCTGTAGAAGGTTGTCAAGCAATACATTTTCCATCACAAAAACAAGTGCTATCAAGTGGGCAAGAGCTACTCGGAGGAAAATATAGGATGTTCTGTGAAATATAGGATTGTCTGTGAGATGCCCAGTAATTCTTGAATGACGTGATTGAGTTTTAGATCTTGTTTAGAAGCTTTTAAGTAGTTCACATTTAAATGAATATTTTTAAATGTTTTTCTCAGGAGAGCCGTATCGACTTTTGGTTGGTACAGAATATGTTGTTGGACGCAAGAGCTGTGCAATTTTAATTCAGAATGATCAGTCAATCAGTAGAAATCATGCAGTACTGATGGTCAGTCCTCCTGAATCTAACCTTGTAAGTAATCACTTTGCTGTATTATGGTTACATCATGTAGATGGATAAACTGGCCTGATGTCATTGATCCACTCCTGTTCTAACAAACCTACGCTTTAGCAATGAAACCAAGGGATACCTGGTTTTTTATATTGATTATTTTGAAGGGCTTTTCTAAATGGGGAGATTTACTGGCACACTTACCCCACTACTGTCATCTCTGTCACTGTATGGACTCTCTTATTTCTGAGTAAATGTCCACACAGGGGTTATTAGTCAAAATATCACAGTTTAAGTGTACTGGTGCATTCCCCTGTGTATATATGATCCCTGATATTTGGTATTGAAACCTGCTTCATCCTTTCTGTTCCACAGTTAAATCTTTGAGGTCTTATTGTACCATCATGTTTCTGTTTAGAGAAATGTAGAAATAAGCCATTAAAAGCATACTGAGTAAAGTTAGCAGCCCAGAACTGTCCTGCTATCGGTTGCTCAAGCGCAGTTCTCATTGGTAGCTTCAGGTAGATCAGTGGGGGGTTTTACTAGAATGCACCAATACATTGGTCCCATAATGGGTCAGTACCGCTTATAAGGAAAATTTAACAATATTGGCAATGGGCTTTTTTTGGCTGATGCATCCAATAATGCTGCCAATTAAATGCCTCGTGCATGCAGGTGGCCGGCAGCGTGGAGAACAGTTGGTCTGGCTGGTAAGTCTGCGGGGGAAGGGGTTGGGGTGGGGGGCAGATCGAGGCCCCAGCGGTGAGGGAAGGAGTGGGGCTGAGCCTGGCACTGTGGCAGGTGCTGCACAGCCAGGGCAGGGTACGGGATGGAGCTGTGAACGGCTCATTCCAGAGCCTCTGGGACAGGGGAGGCTGCTCCCACTGCTACATGCACCTTAGGAGGGCATGGGGGGGGGTGTGTGCCCCCGGATCTGCGTGTGGGGCAAGGGCGGGCTGCTGCTGCAGGCTGGGCCAGGGGCGGCACCAGGCTCTTCACGGCAAGGAGTTGGGCCAGGGCTGCACTTGGGGCAGGCAGTGGCAGTGCTGAGAGTAGGGGCTAGGGGAGCTATGATGAATTTTCGGGTGGCTGCAGTCCCCCTTCCCTGCAATAGCTCTTCTCGGTGTCACTCACCTGCCCCCAGCACAGCTTGGCCCAGCCCCCCACTGGGAAGATCCCAGTGCAACCTGCCGTTGCCCTGCACACAGATCCAGGCGAACACGCCCCCCATGCCCTCCCGCGGTGTGCATAGCAGCGGGAGCCACTCCCCCACATCCCTGGGCAAGCCGCTTGTGGTGTGCTTTGCCCTGGATGTGCAACACTTGCCTTAGCCCTGCTCTCTCCTTCACTGCAGGGGACTCAATCTGCACCCCACACCCTTCCCTCACAACAGACTTTCCAGCCGTACACTGCTGTTCAAGCTGCCCAGCTGCATATCGGTATCTGCTGATATGGCTCATGAAAAATTGGCTATCGGTATTGACTCAAAAAATCTCTATCAGTGCACCCCTAGTTTTTTACACTTATAAAAGTAAACAGAGCTTGCAAACAGTGTCTCTTACAAAAATACTTTTAATATTATACTTTGCTGCTTTGACTAAGTGATTTTCAACCAGGGTGTCACAACATCATGGGATGTTATGAGATCGTTCTAAGGGTACTGCTGCACGTAGGCCCTGTGCAAGGATGTAAGTGTTCACTCCTTCAACCCCTTGCCCTGCACCCCACACCCACTCCAACATCCCACAGATGGGCAGCACCTACAGCTGGTCCTCTAGGGACTCGCAATGCCATTTCTTGCATCACAGCAGGCCCCATTCCAGCTGCACCTGTACTCTTGAGAAGCATGAGCTACTGCATGCAGAAAGGTGGGTAGGGGATGTGAGGCTTCACTTTTCAACTTGTCTCATCCCTCTGCTCCTCCCATGCTCTTGGGGGCTGGCAGAAAGGGCCATGAGGGCTGGTAATTCCAGTTACCAGCATCCAAGTTCCCAGAGGAGGAGCTATGGCAGCGGGGGTTGCGTTCACCTCCTCAGGCACAAACTAGTAGTTGGGAAGGTTGTGGGGGGAGGGGGCAGACTGTATTTCTGTATTTTTTGTGTTTCATTTTTTATTTTAACTTTTCACTTTAGACTTTGTAGCCAAGACAGTAAATATGATCCTTAAACAGCACATCCTTGCATAGGGAGGCAGAGTGTTATGTTTATGCCCAAGGTTATCTTATGAGAAATGGGGTTTAAAAAAATATTTTTGTATTGTCTCTGCATAAAAAAAACCCATAAGGATTTCCAGTTTTGTATTTCTGCTTTTTTAGAGAGCTCAGGGCTAGTTTTCTCAGGGGTCAGTGCCTTTTTGAGCTCTTTTGAAAATCAGACCACATATTTTGTTGTGAGAAACTGATTCCCAACTGGGGTGTCTTGTGATCTTTTTAAGGGTGTTGTGGGATGTGACGAGGTAAGTACTGTAATAAATTTGTCTTTGAAATGGGGTGCTGCTAAAGTCAGAAAAGTTTCAGAGCAATGCCTGGAGTCTAAAAAGGTTGAGAACCTCTGAACTAAGTGTAACCTTTACATGGGTTATGTAACAAAATTTAAAATTGAAATAGACCACCAAAGAAAGAGACTGTCACAATTAACAATCTTGAAGATGATTGATTTAAGGCATTTGGATATAAATAATTAATTACCCTTACAGTTTTGTGGATTTTTTGAATGATATAAAATGCAACCTGAAATGTTGCAGGGAGTTTACCTATATGCACTGGGTTAATCTGACTAGCAACAGATAATATATATAAACTATAAGGGTAATAGAGTCCATTTGTAGTTTCTAGGCCAGTCACAGAGAGAAAAAATGGTCGGGGACATAGCATTAAACTAAAACTTAACACTAGGCCGTATACTATAATGCACTAAAAAGGAAATACGCAGAGGCAAGCAATACACTCCAACATCACACTGAGCTATTGCAGCTTCCCTGTAGTGGTACGTGAATAAAGATGTTGTGGCAGAATGCCCTCCCAGCATCTTCGTAGACCCTTCTATTAGGTTTTCCCTTGCTATTGTTTTCTTACCTGTCTATCACTCCGATTGCTAAGCAATGAGCTCTGCCTATGGGACCTGGGCAGGTAAATTCCTGAGGGAGGGGAAACCTGCTCCAATTGTTCAGTTTCCTGCTTTTGAAGGTCATGTGACTAGTTCTCTCACCTGTCTCTCAACCTGGTTGCTTGGGTTGCCCTAATAATAGGGGTTAGGGTATTTACCTTATTGCAAGGGGGTAGGGACCCACACCACCAGATTACAAGTTTTGTTTTTAAACTGATTGGCTTGCATTAAACACCTGCCTTATTGGACCTGGAAGGTGAGATCACTTGAAAGCACCAGGCATCTGCCAATGGCACTGCTTCTAGTGGGAACTTAGTGATGAGGTCACAATAGGGATATATAGATTCCCTTTTTCCTAGAAGGTGCAGAACCAGCATAGAGAGTCATTTTGGAATGCGTGGAAAGAGCTCCCATGCTGAAGCCCTAGGCTCTGTGGGGTGGTGTGGGCGAGGAGAGAGCAGCTGAACAGCTGCCACTCTCTCCCTCTGTCTCTTGTAACTGGGTACACAATGAACTGCCTGCCTCCAGTGGATAGCAGCCAGCCTCTGGATGATACTTGCAAGTAAGCTATTTGAAACCTATATAGATATATAGCTTGCTGTACAGCAGGTGCACAATCAATGGCTACCGAGCCACACTGTTTGCTCTAAGGTTATTCTTTGATGTTGCTCTATCCTGTATCCTGCCCCAAACCTCCTCCCTGTAATCAATAAAGTTCTCCATTGTTCTAAGCGTGGTGAACTGGCTGGGAGAGGGAGAGAGGCATGCCTTCATGTCTCCTTGGTCCAGCTGACTAATGGAGACTACTATTTGTGCTGTACGCCAAGGGAAGCACTCCCAGTTCTTGCAGTGGGTCAAGTACCCTCAAGGTCTACAAGCCCTGTGTATCCCAGGGGGCACGGGGCCAAGACTCCTGGGCAGTGACCCCAGGTCACTGGTGTACTCCAGGAAGGGGTTGGCCAGACGTGAGGCCCCCCCAGGGAGGTACTCTGAGCCTGGTAGGTGGTCGGGCACAGTGAAGTGGGTGGCTCCTGGTGACGGGAGTGCCTCCTGCTGGCGCACCCCAGATGTAATGGTATTATGAAAACTTTTTAAAAAATAGAGAACAATGAATGATGGGAAAGAAGAAAAAAAACAACCTAATGCTCTTAGAGATTTTTTTCTGCAGTCCTTTGTAAAGGAAAGTGGGTAACAAACTTTAACTTGCATAACCAACATCATTTCCCCAATATGTATTTTGGAGGCGGGGGTAGTAATATAAGTAATTCATGTGGGCTTTCATTGTATGGTTCTGCTGCTTGTTGTTCTGTAATGATTGAACTTTTCTGACTAATAAGACTTCGTTTTATGTTCTTTTTCAGAGTCAATCAGTTACAGTCCCTGTTTTGACAGTAAAAGATACTTCTAAATATGGTACCTTTGTTAACGGAGAAAAATTATTGAGTGAAACTTCAAGAACTTTAAAGTCAGGTGACAGAGTCAATTTTGGAGTCTTCGAAAGCAAGTTTAGGTGAGAACAAGGTGTATTGATTCTAAAATACTGACCATGAAATTTCAGCTGTATCTGATTTTTTTTTTTAAAGATTATCACAAGTGGGGCTTGCAAAGGTAACATTACCAAGAAAATAAAGTCTTATATAGTGATAAAGTAAAGGTAATTAAATAAAGGGATACTTGTTATATATTGGAAGCCTATAACTTTTGAGTAAATTTTCTTTTCCTTATGAATTGAGAGTAAAAACAATTTGTAGTAAGAGGTCAACACCATAAGCAACTCTGCACCATAAATGCTGTATATCCTAAAAGTATCCCAAGGAAAGATTAAAACCATATTTAATAAAACTAATCCCAAAATGCAAGTAGTTGCAAAGGGGGCAAAAGAAGGAATCACTGTCATTATTTAAAGTAGGCTGCAGGCTTGCATTGTTGCATTTGATTGTGGTGCTGGCAGAGCTACTTATGTCATTACTAGCAGACAAACTCATTTCTTCAGCATTTACAACAAAAAGCTGTTGCAGATAGCACATTTTAAATGTGTTATGCTAGAGAAACAAATACAGTGACATTAAATGCATCATGACTTTTTCACCAAGAAGTTTACCAGCTTATAATAAAAAACCTGTTTCTTTATTCTTTGCTAAAGCCAAAATTTGTACTTTGTGATCCTGTGTAGAAGATCGGCCAGTTTAAAAGAGGGGAAGGGTATTACCTCATGCAAGGGTAAAACCAAAGAACAATGTGCAATATACTGTAGGGAGAGAAAGTGATTTATTACTAACAAATTTAGACAGTAAATTTTTCTCTTCTAACAGGTAACAGTTGGTAGTAGAAATCTATGTGTTGGTGAATCACAATTTAAAATAATGGGTTATTTTAGCACAAAAACTCTTAGGGCATGTCCAGATGAGCACTGTCATAGTGCACAGTCTGGTGTTCTCTGCACTGCAAGGGCACATGGCCCGTGTGCACACCACTCCAGGTTTTTTTTGAGCACTGGATATCCAGGGGTTAAAAAAACACCACGGGGGAGGGTGGGGGGGGAACTAAAGCAGCTCAGGTTTGGGCAGCATACGCTGCTGAAAAATGGAACCGAGCCACATTGTGTCTGCCAGCCAGGCTCCACCCTGCAGGATTGCCACAGCTGCAACCCTAGGAGGCCCCCAGAACCCCAGGTAAGGCTGCTGGGATCAGCACTGGACTGGCCCCAGCCTCCCTTACTGCCCCCAGGGTAATTTGCTGCACACCGAAGTGTGGGTGGCACAGGCATTCCCCGGGGAACCAAACATCCACACACGTCTGGACTCACCTTTAGATTGTAACAGATTTGGAAGATCTCTTGGCATATGCAATAACCCCTTACTACAGATTCTACCACTTGTAGTGTATTATTCTGTATATTTTTCAAGGAAAAATTTGTGCGTTGTGTTGACCTATTCAGTTTTTGGCTACAACCACTGCTGATTAGTTATATTTTTTTTTTCTTATGACTAGCTGTAATTCCTATTAATGGATGCATACTGCACAGCACAGAGAGAATGAGTCATAGCCAAAGGATAAAATGTAGGTTTCTGAGGCAAGACTTAAGAGGAAAATTGTTGAGGCAAAGGGATACAGTGAGATAATATGATATCCATGCAGAGTTTCTTTCTAGCACCTGCCTTCTAGCATCTCTCTATTCTTAGTAAAAGAACTGAAAAGACAGGGGTCGGTCTTGTAATAAATTCTGTTAAAACAAATTAATTGGGTTGATGCATAAGGTAAAACTCCTTTTTGAGAGACTCTGTGTTAATGAAAGTTCACTGTAGGTTAGACAATAGGCGCATTCTTAAAATAGGTGCAATATTGCTTCTTTTAAAGTTGAGTGAACTTTATTTATATGGAGTATGCTTCTGAATATACCTGGCACATCCTGTTCTTAAAAGGTCTTTTATTTTAAAAATTCTTAAAAGAACTCCCCAGTCAGTGGTTCCAGGCTTCCAGATTTCCAGAAGACCTGGCTCTCAGACTCCTTGCCTGCTGGGACTGTAAGTTGCTGGGGTCCCTCGTAAGGGTCAAACCAAAATCTGAATTTGACTCTCCCTAAACAAAATTTTGGAATTCCCTTTCCATAGGATATTTTAAAAATTTCGCTTTTCCTTCCGTTTTGGAACATATTTTCTTTTAATTTCAGAGTTCCCTGATGAACAGGAATACCTATTTTTTGGCTGCTCTTTCCTTTTGTAATGTTTTGCTCGAACAGTTTAGACCATTCTCTTCTTCAACTTGTTTTTTGCAGAATAGAATATGAACCTTTGATTGTCTGCTCCTCCTGTTTAGACGTCTCTGGAAAAACTGCTTTAAACCAAGCCATTCTGCAGCTTGGAGGCCTTGTAGTGAATGAATGGACAGAAAAATGCACTCACCTGGCTATGGTATCAGTGAAAGTTACTGTGAAGGTATGCTGAGCTTCTCTGCAATAGTTTTTTGCACGAAATGGCTGGCTGTGGTAGCACAGCCCCATTGAAGTTGGTGGCAGAACTTCAGTTGACTTTGGTCCAGGTTTTCAGCTATGAAACTAGTTTTTGGGTAATAGGCCTGCAGATGCAAAGTCAATATAACATTTCCCTATAACAGTAGAATGTAAAATGTTTATTGTGGGAAAGTGTTCTGCAGTTGTCAGCTGTTTCTTAATATGATGCAACTTTCTGGGTTTTATTTCCTTCTTTGCCTTGATGATAATTGAAAAGGCAAAAGAGGCTAGCAAACTAAGCAGCAGTCAGAGTGACATAGGGGTAGCCCATACGTTTCTGTGTATTGGGTTTGTGGGCCCAGTTCGTTTAATTCTTAATCCTTGGATCTGAAAGTCACCAGATCCAGATTCTTTAAGGAAATGCAAGAAGCTTTATGGCAGACACTTAAATAACCTGGTTATAGTGAGCGAGTCGTCCTATTTATTTATTCTGTTTAAAATATCTGTCTGAAAGGGTCAGAGTAGCAAATGCTAAATGCTAAGTCCTAATGCTCTAGACACTGCTATTCTTTCAAAACTTTGGAAATTAGATCTTTGTTTGAAAATCTGTCTGATGTGACTCTGGATGTTTTTATTATGGGTGTTCAATATATAATTCTCTTTTTGAAGGTCACCAGTCAATTGGCTGCAAATAACCTGTGGTTACATTGAGTTGCATAGGCTAATTATTACAGTTGAAATAACTATTTTGACAAAAATGCCATTTCAAAATCTGCAAATTTAGAAATGCTAACAATTTGGCTTTTTATTATTTTTTATAAAACATTTTAGTGAAAAATTACAGAATTTCAAATATGGTGGCAAAGAGTTTTGTGTGAGTAAAGTTTTACTGGACCAACTGTGTAGTTGGGAGGGACGTAGATGAGCTTTCAGGTACCACTGTACTCTTCCTCTGATCCAAAAGCGTTTTTAAGTCCCTCCCAGTTATAGAGTTGGTTTAGTGAGAGGTATAACTCACATAAATACTTGCCTTTCACATTCTTCTTGAACTATCATGGTTATGACCAGAGATCCTGGTTTTCCCTGATTAAAATAAAAAATAAAAAAAATTGCAAATTCTCTGATTAAAAACTTCAAAACCCGTGATTAAAATGAAAGGCCACTAATATATATAGGTATCAGTTGAACATAATGTTTTCTTGATTTATTTACAATCTTAAAGCAGTTTGGAGGCCGACCAGTGCCTCAATCACTATAATAAAATAAATTATAAATACCTGTACATTTTGGTACTTGGCTTTGGGTTTTTTTATAATGGAAAATCAAAGCTCCTCCTTCCCCCTTAGCTCACAGTATGCAAGTCCAGGCCACTCCCTCCCCACCCACAGCCCCCTGCCCTGCTGGTGCTCCTTGCCCCTGCAGCTGCCAGGGCTACAGGGACCTGGGTCTGCAGCCCCCTGTCCCCCACAGCAGCACCCAAGCCCACACGGCAGCAGCGAAAGGCGCAACACCCCTGCTGCGCGGGCAGGGGGACGCCTTGCTAGGGCAGTGCAGACTTCGCAGCAGCAAGCAGCTTCCCTGTGCAGCCCCACTCTGCCCTGTGTACAGTGCCGGCATAGTCCATTTCGATGAATGAGTGACAGAGGGCGGGATTTAAATAGTCTTAGTATGATGCTTAATTAAGGTACTGCTCTGCCTAAATTTTGATGTCTGACCCAGTGAGACAATTCAGAGTGACTTATAGTTGGGTGTCTAGGATCCCTGTACAGTCAATGGAGAGACTTCTTAGAGGTGCTAAAAAGCAATTCAGGCTTAGATACCTTGGGTCTCTATAGAGAGTGGAAAGCAGGAGGCTCCTTGAAAGGGCAGTTCAAAAAGCTGAAACATGTCTAGAGGTAGCCAATAGGAATTGATCTTTTCCTCAATAAACGTTACTGAGTGAAAGCAAGAGGAAGCCTGCTTCTGTAGTCTGTTGTCTACAGCACTCCCTTGGGCACTTGAAGCACTCTGGTCCCTTCTCTCACAGTTTATACATATTATGTAAGTCTGGTTTAAAAACAGAAATAGCTTGACAGGAAGTCCTAGAATTCAGGATTCATCCTTCCCAAGGAAGTGGTATAACCAGTAGACTACAGAGGCAAAATTCCCTTTTCCTCTGGCACTGACTTGCATCTTTGGCTTCCTAGTGACTCGGCTTCACCAGAAAGAGCAAAAGGTGCTTCATTTATAGCTTGGTGGTTAGGGTAATCATGTGGGAAGTGATGGTGATGGCTAGAAAATGATATTTAAGAGATTTGCTTTTAGGAATTGGCTTGTAGGTAGAGTAAATATTGCATTGGAATATTTTGTCCAGGGAAGGGTTAATTGGTTTCTAAAAGTCTGTTTGTGACAGTTTCACATTCTCAGCCTTTGAGGCAGACATATGAAGCTAGCAGACAAACAGGCTGGGAAATTGAAAACATGCCCTGAAAACCCATAAGAACGATAAGGACTTGCAGAATTGGCATTGGGTCACAGTGATCAGCTGTAAACCCTCTGGGATTTCTGGTTTTGGAGGCCGGGGATGCCCAAATTAAGGTACCAGTAAATGACCTGATCAAGATGTATGCATGTGATGGGTTTATGGAAACAAAAATTATGTTGACAGAACAGAATATGGACAATATGACAAACAACCACAGGGAAACCAATTGGTGGTACCCGGAAATGAAGAGTCATCAGGAAGAAGAATACAAAAGGATGGATTTTCAGAGATGGGGAGGGATCCCGAGGCCATCATGGGCAGAGGGCATACCGCATGCCCGTCTTGCCCACCCCGGCAGAGGGGGTGGGCATCGCCCCTTGACTTCCAAGATTGCTGACTTCTGACGTTCAAGCAAAGAACCACAGGGTGATGCTCACATACTGGCAATTCTTACCATTCTCCTTGTGAAGCCTTAGAACTGGTAGATAAGGAGGATAGGGAGGTTTGTTTGCTTGCCTGCATTACTCTTACCTGGTATCACTGTGTATCAGTTAAATTTGGCTATTATCAAATGGGGGTGTTGTTCTCAGTCTCAGGGTTTAGGTTCACCCAGAACTAGGTATCAGGACTGGGTCATAAATCCAGTGGTAACAAGTGGGAAATGTAGCTTTAAATCCCCCCAAGGTAAGGCGAGTTTATAGTCCAGATCCCTAGTCGGTAGTCCAGATCCCAGTTCCTGGGCAAGTGTTGTAGCCACTACGTTGTAGGGCAAGAGGTGGCGAACGCCACCTGTAATTCTGAGTTGAATTTAATGCTGTCAGTCTTAGTTAGACATCATTTTTATCTGTCCTTATCTCTAGGATCTTAACCAGTTTTGGGGCCTGTATGGTTTCTGTCCTTGCACAGAAGGCCATGAATTGGTTAGGGACTTTTGCCATTCAAAACAGGAGCATCTAATGAATTTAGGAGCTTAATACGTGTTGAGGTTGTCAGTGTGTGGATATTTTGGATTGCTCTTGAAACTTAGGCTCTTAAGCTCCATCTTACTCTTCTTTAGGACTGATTCTAGTCCAGAGGAACTGTGCTGTGGAAGTGTTAGAGACACCAAGGAAAGAAACAGTACTACAGACTGCTCCATCTTGGATGGAAGCTTAAGGGTATATTGGTCTAGCTTGGGCAGGCAATTACTTCAGGTGGAGGGCTGCTTAACAAGTTTTGGTGAGCTTTGAGGGCTGTGAGAGTAGCCCTGCCCCTTGACAGTTACCCTGACCCCTAGTCACCATCTTGGGACCAGGAGTCCCACCCCTAACCCCTGACCTTTGCCACTGGAAGTCCCTCCCTTTACCCCTTGGAAATACTCCTTTTGGGAGGGGGGTTGCCATCTTGAAACCAAAAAAAAGAACAAATCATACACTAAAAGTCAAACGCCTTCTATAACATATTTTAGTTTTATTACAAAAAATATTTTTGTCACAATTTGTGTTTGCATACTGTATATAGAGGTGATTGCATAGTAACTCATAAATTAGTCTTGTATATTGTGGGGGGGTGAAGTTGTGTGTGTGTGTGTGCAGGGGGGTGTGCTTGCATGTATGGTGGGGGGTGGATGTGGGGATGTTGTGAGGGGTGTAGCTGCATGTGGGACATATGGTATGCTGGGCGGTGTTTATATGGGGGCTGTGGAGGCAAGGTGTGTGTGGCATTTGTCGGGTGTGGGGGGGGTCCCCCCTCTCACTCCCTCTATGGTGCAGCAGCAAGTGGGGATGCTTGGGTCACTCATGCCCACCGGTGCGCGGCTCCGGCCAGTGCTGCACATCATGGTGGGGAGTGCAGCCCCCACCAGGCCATCTCTATTGCTGGTGCTCCCCGCCACGCATGCACAGCCCCCGCACTCGCACAGCACGAGAGGGAAGCTCCACGTGCTGGACCTGGCTGGGGTGGGAAAAAAATTCTAAAAAAGATGGCCCGGCGGGGACTGCATTCCCTGCTGTGATGTGCAGCGCTGGCTGCAGCCGGGCATGAGCGTCTCTGTCTGCTGCTGCTGCAGCCGCCACTGCCTGCGTGCCATGGAGGGAGTGTTGGGGCTCCCCATACCTCCAACCTTCCTCTCACCCACACCCTGCCCACCTGAGCTCTGTGCCGCTGCCAGCCCCGCTCTTCGTGCTCCCGCCCAGGTGCAGCTTTGCTTCTGCCCCTGCTGCTTCGCTACCTGTTTTCTGGCGTGAGCGGGATGCTGGAGAAGCTGAGCAGGTCCCTGGCAGCAGCAGCCCCACCTGGAAGCTGCATGCTGGCTGGGGCATTTTGCCCATGGAAGGGCTGGGTGGGGGTACAATTTGTTGGTGGGTGCTGTGGGCCTGATGAGAGTGCCTGGTGGGCTGGAACTAGCTTATTGGAACCCAACTAGCAGTCTGGTGGGTGTTCAAAAGAGGAAACTTTACCAGGGCTGTGGCAGTTTTTCTGTGCATCTGAAATCTTATAGTTCTCATCATTTAGAATTTACAGCTGAGATCTTTTGGAAGCAGTATAAGAACTTGCTGTTTAGGCAGGCTTTCAGTAGGTAGGGTTAAGTTTTGGAGTATTTTTAGAGGCTTGTTTTATTTTTCTATCTTTTTATGGCTTCTTATTTTAAGCCCCTCTGACCCATTTTTATGGGGAGGGCAGCACTGAAATCAAGTAATTAAATATTTGTTTCCAATAAAGATGCTGTTGGGTGACAGCATAGTCTAATAGAATTGTTAAGTCTGGAATGATTATCTTTCCTTTTCAGACTATATGCGCTCTGATTTGTGGTCGACCAATTATAAAGCCAGACTACTTTGTTGAATTCATCAAATCTGTTCAGGCCAAGCAACAGCTGCCAACACCAGAAAGGTAAATGGCATGTCTTCAGTATATAAAAAAATCTCACTTAACAGATCTAAAGTTAATGAATAGTTGTCATAGATTGGTGTTGGATTCCTCCTTCTAACATTGTTTTTCATAATGTCCTTATCTGATTTAACACCACCATTAGTTACCTACCTTCACTGTAAATTAGGACCACCACCATATTAGATCCAACTGTCATGTCTTACTGCATATGCTGAGGTAGACATTCAAAACAATAATTTATTCTAAGGTATCTGAGAGGCACATATGACCTCAAATATTTGTATGTCCAAAAAGAAAATTCTAATGTTGTGTGTTACTTATGTCTTCCAGATCTGAGAATTTAATTTGACTTTTTTTTTAGAAGACTTCATTTCAACTAATATAAATATATCTGAACAGAATCAATTAATTGCAATAATTTGAGTTTTAGAACAGTGTTTAGTTTGAAGCACATTTACATTCCAGTAACTTCTTGTCTATATCTCTGAACAGTTAAATAATTGAGAGAGAAATGGATTTTTGATATTCATTAGGTGCTTAGAGATGTTGCTAGCTCTATATGGATGTCTTTTTCAGAGGTTGCCATAGAGATTTCTATGGTAATATTTCCAGAGGATCGTGTATACTCTTTTGGGAATTGACACATTAAAAATCTAATTACCCTATTTTAAAAGAAATTTTATATAAAGATTATTTCAATATGAATACTTGTTTTTCCAGTATGCTTTCTAGTTTTATTTTAAGCTTTCATTATCAGCAGAATAGTCCTGCTGTGTTACATAGCCTGACATTTCAGGCTTTTTAACATTTTTCCCAGGAGGTAAAACAGGTATATAACATAACACTAGATAAAAGAGCCAAGTTATAATCTCATGTGTGTGAAAGAATCACTGGTACAGCCAAGTGCTGTGCCTGTGCTAGTATCTAATTAAGGAAGATAAACAATCTGTATAGCGTGACTACTTGATACTGACTACTTTTTCTTCTCAATTGTACAATTTGATATCAGTGCTTCTAGGAGATATTGGGTGATACTGCCCAAGTTTCTGCAGGCTACGAGAAACATACCATTGATTGTGTAATAGTGGAATGCATATTGGTAGTATTGCATTATCCAGTTATAAAGCTGCTGTAAAAGTGTGTCACCACTATTTTTCTTTATGGAATCAGGGTTCATAATACCCATTCTTTAAAAACAGGCAGGCAGCAATATAACTGAACTTTGAATGATTCCTAAAATAGAATAGGATTGGATGTATATTTTTTCCTTCTAACATTTTTTTTTAACTATTCAAGTCCCCAGTGGATTTGAACTCCACTGAATGTGATTGACACTAGCAATCCCTTATTCAACTTTCAAAGAGTTAGCTATGCATCAAGTAAAATGAGACAGCTGGTATTATAAACAGTTCTATATTTAAAATAATTATAGCATCTCAAAATGGGTAATCTGTAAGAAATAATTTGCAGGAAGATACTGTAAATTTACTTAGCAGCTGCTTGCATACTAAATCTCCAGAAAGTTCTTTAACTTTCACAAATACCACATCTGTTTCTCTTATATTTCAAAAATAAAGTAGAATAATTGATTGTGTGTGTTAAGTGCTCTTGTAGGCAGTTGCAAAGTTTGCATTTATGCATTTAAAGCCACTGATTCATTTTGAAATTGGTCTACAGAACAGACGCTGTTGTTTTGTTTGGCCATTAAGCTAGAAAGTCATGCTGTATAACACGTGCACCACAAGTGGCATGGGTAGCCTGTCTAGGTAGCATGTGGCAAATGTAGCAGGAAACACAGAGGCAGATTGGGCAGGGAGGAGAAAGCTGAGCGATAGATCGGGGAGAAGGACATGAGTACTCTCAGGGTGTAGGGCTTACCTTGTGATATGCCTGCCTAAAAAGTTAGCCCCTACTGCTATACTGAAACTTGGTTCAAATAAAAACATCTGAGCAAGTGAAATTATATTTAACTAATGGTTGGGTTTTTTTCAATAATCCTGGGCTATAATTAAAAATTCTGGTTCATTGTCCAGGTTTTGTTGGCTTAAGTTGAAGATTCAATTGAAAATTTGCCTACTATCTCAGGTTTTGTATCAAAAGCAGTGATCAAGTTTGTTTCTAGGCTGTACTTTCTCATTAGGGCGTTTCAAGCCCATACGACTCCTCATTTGTGCCTTTCTAAAGGTTCAGTTTTACTAAAAGGCTTTCAAGAAGTGACACTTAATTAGAGTATATTTGGGTTTGCGTTCTACGGTATGTACATGTGATTTTGTGGAGTAACTAATTTTACTGTTGTTGCTCTGTTTCTTTAATAAACTGTCTGATAGGGCACTGTGTGAAGTTAGCCCCTGATCCAGCTCAGACTTTAAGCATATGAACTGACTGAAGAGATCTGGCACCCATTAGCAATAATGGTTATAAAGTCATGGGAAATTAGTGATCTTCCAGAAGACTGAAAAGGAATAATATGGTGCCTGTTTTTAAGGAGGAGGCACTAAGGAGGGCTGGGGGAATTATTAAGGCTGTGCGAAGCTTTGGTCTCTGGTTTGATTCGGCTCGATTTAGTGGCCGAATTGCCGAATCCGAATTGAATCAGAAGACCCTGTAATCTCTCCAATACGGAGAGATTCGATGGTTCAGACACAGACATAGCTTTAAATGTTTTTTCTTCGTATCTCAAGGTACCAGGCGGCTCATGAATGCTAAGATGGTGGGGCAGGTGAAGCGTCCCATGGGAATGCAAGGTGGGGTCCCCTCAGCAAGCTTGGCAGCAGACCCAGAAGTGGACCAGAAGCACTTCTGATCCACTTCCGGGTCCGCCGCAGAGCACGCAAGGGACCTGCCCTCCGGCTCGGCGACTAGTGCCTCCTGGGTCTGGAGGGGCACCCAGGGTCCCCTTGCAGCCAGTTGCCAAGCTGGGAGGAAGTGGGGTCAGGGGGGAGGGGCAGGAGAGAGTCCCCTGTGTGCTTGGCGGTGGACCCAGAGGTGGACTGGAAGTACTTCCAATCCACTTCTAGGTCTGCTGCCAAGTATGCGGGGGGGAAGGGGGGCAACCTCCTTTGGAATGCTCCATCCGCCCCACCATCTCAGCGTTCACAAGCTACACCTGGTACCTTGAGGTATGTAGAAAAAACATTTAAAGCTGTGTCTATGGCCGAATTGCTGATTCTCCGAATCAGGATTGAATCTTCAGATTAAGATTTGGCCGAATTGAATCAGGACAGTGATCCGAATCAACGAACCAAATCACTGTCCCTTTATTGGTCCAAATCTGAATTGAATATGGCCCGTTTCGCACACCCTTAGGAATTATAAACCAGTTAGCCTGATGGCAATACCTGGGAAGTTACTAGAACAAATCAAATTATAAAATGGTTGATTTGCAAGCTTCTGGAAGAGATCTGGTGATCATCACCAGCCAGCATGGATGTGTTAAGAACAAGCCTTTCCAAACCAACTTGATTTTCTTTAACAAAGTAACTAGCTGGGTGAACGAAGGGAATGTAGTAGACACAATATACATGGACTTCAGTAAGGCTTTTGTTAAGTCCTGCATTGACATTCTCATAAGTAAATTGGAGATGTGTGACTAGATAAAAATACTGTTAGGTATTATGAAGTATATAATTGGGTCAGTAATTGCAAGCAAAGGGGAATTATAAATGGATGAATGTAGAATGACAGGAGGTTTCAAGCTAGGTTCAACACGGATCTGTCCTGGGTTTGGTGGTGCTTCATATATTTATTAATGTTTTGAATGCTGGAACAAAGAGCTGCTTCATCAAATTTGTAGATGGCTTAAAGCGTGGAAGTATTGTAAACGCTTGGGAGAACAAAGGTAGATTTCGGAAAGGTCTTGGTAGACTGGAAGGCTGGGCTAGAGACAACAGAATGAAGTTCCTCATAGATGCAAGTGCTAGACCTAGGGAAGAATAATGAAATGCACAAATATATAGTAGGAGATAACTGGTTGGGCAGTAACTTTGCCAAGAAAGATCTAAGGGTTTTTGGTTGATCACAGACTGTACTGTAGCACAGATGCCAAAAAAACCCAAAACCAAAAAACAAAAAAACCCCTTTCAAATGTATTTTGGACTGCGTCAACAAGAATATTGGGTTTAAAACATGGCAGGTGATAGTACAGTTCAACTTGACACTGGTTAGATTTCATCTAGAGCATTATGTACAATGCTGGGCTTTAGATGAGGGAAAGTTTCGAGAGGATCAAGAGATGAATGACAAAAATTGAAAGGGTTGGAAGGCAAGCTGTATGAGGAAAGGTTGAAAGAGCTGGTTGTGTAGCTTGGAGAAAATGAGATTAACGGGGGGCATAATAGCAGTTTTCAGGTATTTGAAAGTCTGCCTTTGAGAAGAGGGAGAACAGCTGTCTTTCCCTTGCTGCAGAGGGTAGGCCACAAAGTAATGGTTTTAATTTCAAGGGCATCTTCCTTAAGGTATTGGAATAGACTTCCCAAGTTGTAGCAACTCTTTCATTGGAGATTATCAAGAAGGATAGTTTAAGGATAGCATGCCTGCAGACTTCTGAAGTCTCTTTTGACCCTACGGTTCTGTTCTCTTCAGAGAGAATGCTTATGTGCTTAAAGTTAATGGAACTATGTACAAAACATGTACAGAGATGTTTGCAGGATGAGTCTTATTCATCAAGATATGTCTCTGTCTGTACCTGCAGTCTGTTGATCTCCATAACAAGAATGAAATCCAAAATAAAACCTTGGTTCTCTGGCCTTTAAATCTGATTTCTAGCTTTGGCCAGTAGAATTTTTTTTCTGTGTAGTCCTATGAGACATTTCTTTAGTCAAAGAAAGGTGAAATGGGCAGTTCTTGTTTGAGAAATGTGGGTTTGTATGAAATGCAGTTTAATTACAAAGGAGGTATCTACAGAGTCAGGGGTGATGTGATTTCTCAACATGTACTTTAATTTTGTTCTCACCTCTGGTAATAAGTTGTTCAGGTTGTTTAGATGTTAGCCTCTGATAAGATTTAGCCTCTGAGATTTCCAGAGAGGTATTTATCCTGTTCTTAGTTTTATAGTAGGAACATCACATTATTAGTGGCACTGAGGCCACAAACTCATTTCACTGCTCAGTTGCAACTCTGTTGTACTTAAAATGTACCAGATTTAGGCTGGAATTATCAAAAAAATCTGGGAGTAATAAATGCTTAACTCTCATTGAATTTGAGAACTGTAGCCTGAGGCCAGTGATTTAGAGGTAGGAGGTTTCCTGTCCCTACTTTCCCTGTTACATAAGTAGCTATTACAGCAGTGAAGAAATAAAGATTTGTTTTTTATAACCTGCCTTTGAAGCTTTCCTCTGAAATGGATAAAATAGAATTAAATTATAGTCAGCAGCTGTATGTTAATCTAAATGTTGTAACCTTATTTTCCCATTCTTGCAGCTTTTATCCTCCAGTTGATGAGCCCTCTATTGGCACTGAAAAAGTGGATCTGTCTATGTGTCATGAAAGAAAAACCATCTTCAGAGGGAAAACCTTTATGTTCCTAAATGCTAAGCAGGTAATTGACGTCTCCATTGCAGAAGTGTTCATAGAGATGAAATTGACTAGAGTATTTAAAAGATATTTTGAAACAGAGAAAATTTGTGGATTAATTGCACAAAATGCCCAAATTGGAATAAGAACAAAATATACTTTAGGTTGATGGTATGTTTAATCTTTCTATTAAAAAATTATGCCATAAAAATGAGGCACGTTTTGCTGAGTCTGCAACAGATGTTGAAGCGAGTAGGGAACCTAGTCATTATTTGGAAGATGTCATCTTAACACCCCATTGACAGAACTTGGACATTGGCCTTACAAGCTGTCTTTTTTCCTTACATAAGTCTTGATGTTTTAAATGACATACATTTATTAAAAATATCCACAAGTATTTGATTCCGTTGGATATGTCTGAATGACGATAGACCACTGAATATAGCAAATTGATGAATAGCTCCTTGTGCAGTTTTTACATCAAGCTTGTTTACACTTTGCCATAAGTATTCAAATTACTTTATAGACATGGGTATCCAAAAAGTTCAGGTCCTTAACCATATGGACTGTCACTGAAACAACTGAATTCGGCAGGAGGAAGAGTTCTCTATTTGTACATCTCTTTAGAAGATCACGGTCTTAAGTGAAAAAAATGAATAATGAAAGTTATTGATGAACATGGGATGGAAAATAATGGCAGGAGGGAAGAGTAGATTTAAAAAAAAATTGTAATGGTCTTTCTCTGAACTTAATATAACGAACACTGTTGAGGCATCATTTGCCCAACCACTATGCTTTGTGGCTGTAGCTATTTTATCTCCAGTTCCAGTAACAGTTCACAGAGAGTAGTGTGTGGAAGTGCACTGCTGCTTGTAAATTTGTGATATAGACATGCCCTCTTTACTTGTTCAATTCAAGATGATTGACTCTGTGTTGAGCATGTTTCTTTTTCTTTCCATTCCTGAGAGACTAGTGATTTATAGGTGTCATAGTCTCATAGTCTAATGACCATATAGCTCAGCCATGGATTGTACTTGCTTTGCATTGTGTTCTCTCTTGCACTTTGGCATGTTGCACCATTAAATCCTGGCCACAACCTACTCGCATCATCTAGCTACTTCCTGTTTGATTTGCCTGTTAGCCTGCTGTCCTTTTACTAAAGTAGGATTTTTAGCAGGTGGTCATCCTTTGGCAAACTGCTGGAGCTTCTGGCTTTCCCCCTATCAGTGATAAGTCTCTTTCACTTCAGTGAAAAACTGGTGACTGTATAAATTATTCATAATTTGCATTTTTATTTCTTTCTTAGCACAAGAAACTGAGTCCATCTGTTATTCTTGGAGGGGGAGAAGCAAAACTTATGACAGAAGAGAGTAAAGACATTTCTTTACTGGTATCTCCTAATGTTTGTGTCATTGATGTAGGATTAACAGACACACAGGCCCCGGCATCTGAGTCTGCAAGAAATTGGATTAATTCTATTATAACAGTGCTACAAAGGTGAAACATCTTTCTTTTACTCTAGGAGGCACTTTGATATTTTACTTGCTATTTGATTGACATCCTTATATACAGATTAAGATGGATTATTGTGGGTGGGAGGGGCAATGAGACGCACCTAATTTACTTGGCTCAAGATATTTAAAATAATGTAATGAAATATTGACAAACTTTTGGGGGGGGAGGGGTGGGGGAGGAAAGGATGACAGTTGTTGAAGAATATTTTATAAGAACTTCAAAATGCACAAAACTAATAGAATGACCCCTGTTTTTTTGAAAAACAGTTTGTTTTGAAATTGTAGAATGCATCAGTTCGAATAAATAAAGTCAAATTTATTCTTTTTTCTACCATTTAAAATGAGCGATGAATAAAAGATAATGAAAAATAGGGGAGATAATTACCTGCGCTTTATTAAGTTCTTAAGAGTAGTGGTTGTATATTTCCGTAGAGCCTATTGTTTTGAGTATGGTTTGGTCATACAAATGATAAAAAATGAAATAACCCGTGCCACCCAACCTAATAGGTGAACTAGCAGACAAAACCAGTAGTCTTATTTTGCTGCCAGCACAGCTACATATACAGAAGAGTTTGTCTACCTATAGGTCAAGTCTTGCCAAAACATGTAAATCTTGTAATTAGGGGTGCACCAATAGAGATTTTCTTGGCCAATACCGATAGCCGATTGTTCAGCAGGCATATCGGCTGATACCGATTCGATAACCGATTTACAGGATCAAAGGCAGGCAGTGTGGAGAGCAGCTATTTGCTGGAAAGTCTGTGGAGGAGAAAGGGTATGGGGGAGGGGAAGGGGCATGGTGCAGGGCAGATCAAGGTCCTCACGGTGAGGGAGGGAGTGAGGCAGGCACTAGAGCTGGGGCTTGGGGCACTGCCCAGCCAGGGTAGTAAATGGGATCCTGGGGCTGGGGCAGGAAACAGGATGGAGCCATGGGTGGCTCATCCAGGGGATCGGCATCCCAGTGCTTAAAAATGGTGGCAGGGGCACTTGAACCTAAAGCTTGTCAAATGAGCTTTAGTTCAAGCGCTGCTGCCACCATTTTTAAGCATGGGGATGCTTTTAGGAGCAGAGCCAAGCGGAGCAGGGGTGGAGATGGAGGCGGGCTGCTCCCTCTGGGCTCAGGGCTGTCTGCCCTGCTTCCTTTGCCCCAGGTGCCACATCCCCTGCCTGCCCGGCAGCGGGAGGCACAACTTGCTGCCCATATTGCCACTTGGTGGGCAGGGGACATGGGATCAGCACGTGACTGCTGGGGCAAAAGGCAGCAGGGTGGAGAGCTCTGAGCCCACAGTGGGCAACCTGCATCTGCCCTGCGCACAAATCTGGGAGCGCACGTGCCCACCCGTGCCTTCCCCAGGGGATGCGCACAGCAGCTGGAAGCCGCCCCATGCTTTTCTTCACCTCATGGATGAATTGCCTGTGGCTCCACCACACTCCCCACTCTGACTCTCGGGTCCCATTCACCGCACAGCATCTGGGAGCCTCAGTCTCCCTCCCCATGCCCCTTCCCCTCCGCAGACTTACCTGCAGGGTGCTGCTCTTCACACTGCCTGGCTGCACTCCTGGCCACGTGCATGCATGCAGCCAGCTGCATACATGCACGCAGTGTCTGGAGGATCCAGTCAGAAGGTACATTATATTTATCGATACATTATTGGGTACACCAGCCAAAAAAAGTAGATAGCCAATAATGTTAATTTTCCTTTTATCTGTGCCAATCCGATATGGCACCGATATATTGGTGCATCTCTACTTTAATTTTTTCCAGTCTCCTCCTACCCCATGAATTACAGCAAACTGTATGGGAGGCATCTCAGTACGGCTAATTGTCCAAAGCTGAACTGGTTCAGAGATCAAGAAGGGAGAAGTGCCCTGTTAATAAGAAATCAACTGTAGTGGCAAATTCTTACAACCAACATTATTGTTATTAATGATTACATTTCTTTTGGTGGTGTTTAAGGACCAGCCAGGAATGAGGTTCTGTTGTGCTAGGCAGTATACAAACACAGATACAAAGCATAAAGTATTCAAATACAAAGCTTGCAGTCAGTTTATCACTTCTGTTTTCCCCCTTAGAATCAATCCATAACAATGATAAGCGAAGTAATTTGTATCTTCTGACAGAACTGTTAACCTTGGTTGTCTTTTAAAACATAATTTTCTAAAACTGTGTTTTATTTTTAACAGCAAGGATCTCAGGCCTATTCCAGAAGCAGAGATTGGATTAGCAGTTATCTTTGGGTCCACAGAAAGATACTGTAATCCTCAAAAGCAAACTGTGAAAGGTAACTGGAATAATGTAATAAATTTGGGAACAGTATTCATCAATGATTCCAGTTTAAAAAAAAAAAGAGAGAGAGCGAGACAGCAACATCTTTGTGTTTTGAAGGAACATAAATAACATGTTTTATTTTTCAGGTCCATTTATATTTTTACATATTTTTCTTTTAATATGATTATCTTGAGTGCACAGATTATTATAATGTTTATGGATATAAAGGGTGGGGAAAAGCAGGGACTGGTTTAAAATGTAGACATTTTTCAATAATTACACTGAAGTTTTAGAATAATTTTTTTAAATACATATTTTAGTGGTCAGGGAACAGTACATATAATTTTGTTCTTTCTGTGTTTGCTTTACTTTTGTAATGAGAGAGAGTGCTACAAATGGAGGTGTGATGAACAGTAGAAACTAAAATATTGAATGTAAATAAGAGATGAATTAGTACATAAAGATTTTCCTTGTTTTCACTTAGACATTAATTTGTTTTAAACTAAAATGAAACTTCAAATCAAGAATACTTTGTCTTACTTAAAAAGTACTAGTAGCTTTAGATTATGTTTTAGGTGTTTTGTTTATAAGCCTCATTTGTGATCACTAATGGAAAAATATATGAGAACCTTTTTTATTATTATTTTCCATCTGTTTGTGGAAATGTTGGTATGATTTGTGTTAAAGTCATTACAAAGTTATATAAATAGTTTAAACCAGGGGTGGACAAAATATAGCCTGTGGACTGGATCTAGCCCACCAAAGGACTTTGTCTAGCTCATGGTGGGTCCCTTGGTCCTGCTTGGCCCAGGTACAGGGGGCAGCCCGGGCTGTGGCACATGTGGCTGGTCCTGTCAACCCTGGGAATACAGCAGGGCTGGGGCGGCACAGTGGCTGGACTTGCTTCCAGGTAGTCCTGGAGGTGGTGTCTGCTTCTGGCTGCTGTCACTGCCAGCCCCAGCCTTGCTGCCTGGGCACCCTGGCAAGTGGGTGGCCTGTGGGCCCAAATAATTACTCACCCCTGGGCTAAACTATTTTCAGGCATACTTTTTTAAATTAAGCAACAAATCCTAAAATGATTCGTATTTCTTGATTGCTTATGCATATTGTATGTGTTTAATGTGAGATCCTTGTCTCTCTGAAGTTAGTGGGATTTTTGCCACTGGCTGCAGAATAGCTGGATTTTCATCCTGAGTGCCTTCCCACTACACAGTAGGAGTAACCCATCCTGATTAGACTTGTTCCTATTAATAGGTTTTGGAAAAAATGGAAAGAAGGCACTTCATTTTGGAAAAAAAGATTTGGTAAGATTTGGTTGCAGAACTGACATGTCTAGAGATGGTTAGTTGATGGGAATATTTAGTTACGTGCATAGGCTCAGAAAAATTACTTAAATTATTTTAAGAATATTAACTAAGCCTAAGGAGACTTGACTCCCATATTTAACAGTGTAAGCAGAGAGTGGCTTAGCTTTTATCCCTTAACAGACGATAAAAAAAAAAAAGCAAGGATCTTTTTGTCTTACGTTGGAATCAAATTTCAGAAATGAAAACTACTAAAAATGAACATTTTCAGTCCAACTGAGAGCATAAATTGATTGTCTCTCTCATAACAATGCAGATCTTTGTTTTTTAAGATATAAACATTTAGGAAAGAGACCTGGGGATAATGATAAATTACTCACATGCAGTGATAGCAACCTGTACCCCCAAAAATGAATCTTGGACTGTATAAATGATGGGGCAGACAAAATTGAAAAAATAGTGGTATTACATTTTCATCTCTATCTTTGGAGTTTTTTTAAGGGGTGGTCAGATAGGTTTAGATATAGTTGATCCTACCTTGAGACTTGGATGAACTGCATGACTGGTGGAGGTGCTCTGCTCCTTATAACAATGATGATGTGTTCTCACTGTAAGCGCTTTGGTCAGTTTGGATTACCCTATCAGGAAAAAAAGTACAGCAGAAATAGAAGAAATTTGTAAATGAATTGTAAAAAGTATTTGGGGACCTGGCTAGTGTGGTGTAAGCATTTATTTAGAGAATAGATGCTTAAGAATGGATGTGGTAGAGTGAAATGGCAAATCAGGTGCACCTAATCATCCTGTCTTAATGAAACAACAAGGGGAAGTCTGAACAAATTTAAAACTAACTAAAGGAAATAATTTCTTACATAATATAATGCACATTTAACGTGAAACTCCTATTGTTACAGGATATCATTAATGATAAAAAATTAGTGGGATTCAAACAGGGATTAAGTACTTACGTGCGAATGTGAAGATCCATCATGGCATTAGCTGGTGGATGAAAATGTATAAGGGGTATAAATTTTACTGTTTCATGACAAAAGTTATCAGTGTGATTTGGGAATAAATTTCTCTTGTAACCACATTCTAATTTAAAGGCTTCTGCACTGTAGTTGCAAGTTAGTTAATACTTATATTAACAATTACATGGTTTTAGTTGTGAGTTTATCAGTTTGTATTTGTTGGTCTTATAATGTAGTGTTTTATGATTTGTTGTATCAGGTCTTGTACACTAACACTAATTGATTTGTATGAAATTATTATACCAGGCATATGTTATGGTTTAGAATCCTATAGTCTTTCATAGTTTCATAGTTGTTAGGGGCTCGAAAGGACCTTGCAGATCATTGGGTCCAGCCTCCCTACACTTGGTAGTGTAAGAGTGATGCTGAAGCTGTGATAGTCCAGAAATCATGCAAGAGGCAAGGATTTCTTAGGGTGATATATTTAATGGGACCAGCTATGTAGCTGGGATAAAGTTAGACAAACTTTTGAATGCAAGACATTCTTGTCAGGTCTCTGATCGCAGGAAGGCAAGCACAGCATAGTGAAAAACTGCGGTGGGGAGTGGTGAGAGAAAATCTCTCAGGTAGCAGACACACAATTTGCAAAAGTAAAAAACCTGATTACTAGGAGATCAAGGCCTATCAAAAGGGAAGAGAGCCAATCTTCCTTTTGATACATGGAAAGAATGGACAAGTTGGATAAAATAGAATGCACCATAAATCCAATATCAGTGTTTAGTTCTTGATTCTTAAGTGTCCAGCCAGCTTGAGAATTTTTGTTTCCAGATTATTTGGAAATAATAAGCCTCCTTCTTAAGAGGAGGCTTGACGTCTACCTGGCTGGGGTCATTTGAGCCTGGTTTTCTCTCCTGCCCAGGGCAGGGGGTCAGACCTGATGATATACAAGGTCCCTTCCGACCCTACTTCTTTGAATCTATTTGCCTTGTAAAAGGTGTTGGGTAGATTTCCCTTGAGTATGACAAAGGTCAGAGGTAGTGGTTGTTCTGTGAGAAATGTGCTTCTCATGGTATGTGTATATCCGTCTTCTATTTTTTTTTTTCTTTGAGAGTTTATTCTGGTGTGTAATTGCTGGGTAGTTTCACTCGCATAGTTTCCATAGTTGTACCCACATGGTGCATTGGATCAAGAGTATCGCATTTTAGAAGAGGCATTTGTAGGAACCATGGATTCTGATGTTTTTATTGTGGGGGGTCAATAGTACAACTAGTGCTTTTGCTAGTTTTTTGTCTGCTACTGCTGTTTTTCGCTATGCTATACCTAGCTTCCTGTGATCAGAGACTTGAAGAAGAATATGTTGCCTTTGAAAGCTTGTTTAACTTCATCCCAACTACATAGTCCAATAAAAGATACCACTCTACGAGACCCTTGCATTTTCACTTGGTCAGGACTTCAGTGGGAGTTGACATCAGTGGGATTTTGAAAGAGGTCCTAGAATTTGCTCTTGTAATATTCTTGGAGATGCCATTTAACGATTGAATCCTCATAATTTATGTAACAATAGAACAACAAAAATAAACACAATATAATTGTTCCTTATATTCAATTTGCAGTTATAAAGCCAGCTACTCCTGCAGCAAATCTTCTCGGATCCTCCATTTCTCAAAGTTTGATAGTAGAGGAAACAGTGCCTACTGCTACAAATAATGACTCTGTATATGTTGCTGATACAGAACCAGAAGACCTGACAGACTCACGGTAAAGTTGCAGAGAAATTATTTTTCAGTGGATGCTTAAAATCCAGGGTTATTACCCCACCACTGGAAATTTGCAATAACCTTAGATTTATGGTCAACTGATGTCACACTTCTGAATTTGCAAAAGGAAATATCTATTACCAAAAGCAGACCTAAAATTATAAAAGCAGGGGATGCAGCCTGCTGGTGGGGTGTCTAGCTTATTTGCCCTTTTGACTGGGTCCACTGGGCTTCTTGAAAGTCAGGTGACCCACTTCTAGCAGCAGATTGTCAGTATGGTTGCCAGAGCTGCTGTGTTGGTGTGACCCCAGAACCTAGGAGGTGAATGCCACCACTATGTTTAACCTCCCTCCCCACCTTTTTCCCCGATGCTAATTATAGTTGCCAGTGGCAACCAAAGGTCCCAAGTTCAGCAGGCAGAGAAGTCGGGTGAGTGGCAGCGACATTCACCTCCTGGGTTTCAGAGCCACACTGACAAGCCCTGCATGCACTACAGTTGAAATGGGTGCGATCACCCCCTGATCAGTCTCTGCTTGTCACATCTAATGGTCACAAACTGACAGAACAGATTTAGGAATGGTCACAAACCGGCAGAGCAGTTTTAGGCTAGATATCAGGAAAAACTTCACGGTAAGGGTGGCCAAAATTTGGAATGGGCTTTCAAGGGAGGTAGTGCTCTCCCCTACCTTGGGCGTCTTTGAGAGAAGGCTGGAGAGGCATCTGGCTGGGGTCATCTGACCCCAGCACTCTTTCCTGCCTAGACAGGGGGAAGGACTTGATGATCTGTTGAGGTCCTTTCTGACCCTAGCATCTATGAATCTGTCTACAGTGGACCAGCTTCTGTCTTCATGTAATAGGTTGTAGCCGTCAGTTAGAACATTGGGTCAGATGTTGGGCAAAGCAACTGGTAACGCAGCTGATT
Organism: Alligator mississippiensis; assembly: GCF_030867095.1. Classification (NCBI taxonomy): domain Eukaryota; kingdom Metazoa; phylum Chordata; order Crocodylia; family Alligatoridae; genus Alligator; species Alligator mississippiensis. The sequence continues at coordinate 46,902,264 of NC_081826.1, forward strand.
TACTCTTCTAACTATGTTTCTGAGTTTTGAAAGCCATTTCATAATCTACTGCAGAGGTGTGAAATGTATGGCCTGTGGGGCCGGTACAGGGTGTGTGTTGCATGCGGTACCCCGCTGGACCAGCTGTATACATTGGCTCTGGTCCACATGGACGGCCTGGGACCTGCCCTCCCCTTCCCCAGCACCACAGAGTCTCCCCTGTTCTCCCCTTGCCACCTGTCCCTCCCTTTGCTGAATGAGCCATCCTTGCTGAGCCAGTGGCAGCAGCTCTGCCCCAGATCCCAAGCTGCAGCAGCCATCTGCTCTGGGCCTGCACTCAAATTTCAGACAAGGCTATTTTCCCCTAAGTAGACTTTCTCACGTACAATACCCCTCAAATAAAACATGCACCCAAGTTTTGACAGGCAGAGTGTAGAAAAAAACCATTTTTTTCCAGAGTCATGGTCGACTGTGTGAAATAAAGGAAGTCTTCCTGGGAACATAGCGTGTCCAGGAGGTGTGGCATCCTAGGAGACAGTCTGGATGAGGCAGCAGGAAGTTCCTGCTTGCTGCCTTACCAAGACTGTCTCTTGGAATGCCATACTTCCTGGACACAGTTTGCAGGAGGACTTACTATGTCACGCAAAGTTAGGCCCCAGAACCTTGCAAGGGCAGCATCAGGGCTGTTAGTTCTTTTACTATAAGTAATTCTTCACCAAAGTTCCTGTAAATTAAGTGTGGTTTCCACAAAACAATTCATCAAGATACTACCAGCTGCTTACTTGCTGCTTCATTCACAAGTGCTCATCCATAAGCTATGGCAGGACTCCGTCCTTTCAGCTTTTTAAGCCAGGCACAAGCAGCAGCCATCCTGGCAGCTGCATGGCATGCACTGTGCCTTCAGCGTTGCTGCTTTTTCAGTGAAGAAAGCAATTTCCTGTTTACGATGCACATCCCCATTTTTGAGGGCTGATTTTTTGGGGACTGGTACATGTTATATTCAAGAAAATATGGTAATTTATTTAGCTTCCATGAAGGTTGGTATGTAGTATAAAGACAGCTTTAGCAATGCTCTATAGTTTATGCTCAGTCTCAGTTTCTGTAATGGATGCCTGTATATTTACTTAATTTTTTGTGTTTTGTTTTATGTAGCATGGAGATAGATAAAACACAAATGAACAGAAAAGGCAAAACAAATGTACAGGATATAACTACTGTAAAGGAGACTCCCAACACAAGTGGCAATGCAAATGTAGGGATTTTATTCTCCAGGATTGATAAAATGCCTGAGTTTGACCAAAAAAGCTTGTCACTCTCACCTTTTAAAACTTCAGAAGTTGGTAAAAAAAGAGAACGAGCATCACAGCAACAGCTGAACTCAATAAAAAATTACTTCCAGACAGCTACAAAGAAAAGGTATGTTGATAGAGATTCTAATTTTGAGTAATTATCAAATGAGGCTACTTTGCTTTTTGCCGGGGGCACTGCATTCTTGAACACAGACGACATTCATGAATGCAGTGCCGTATTTGTGGATTTCTCCATTTGTGGGGCTCTCCAGAACGTATCCCCTGCGAATGGCAAGGGTCACCTGTACAACGTAGCAGTGTCCACACCCTGGTAAACTAAATACCTAATACCGGGAGCATTGACATTTGTTGCTATGGTGACATTGTTACTGCGTGGTGATTTAGTACCTCCTTTTGGCAGCTGCACAGCACACGATTATTTTTAGCAGCTACTTTGCCATAGTGGTATGCTATACTGGGGGAGCACGTTGCTATGCCAAAGTAGCTGCTGGTCACATGTAGATGCCTGCGAATGCTACTTCGCCATAGCATCACATATAGACTCGCCCACTGTGTAACGTTACTCCAGGTTCCTTCTACAGAAGATTGAAAGACATTTAACAAGCCCTTACTTGTGAAAATATGCATTGATATTTTATCATTGTCTTGAGAGATTTCAAAATTGTTTGGTTGATTTGTGTATACACGGTCTTTATTTTTTTTCCACTTCCTGTGTAAGGGAAAGGAAGGAAGAAGAGGAAGAAGTTTCTTCTGAGCCTAAACTGGCAAAGTTGGAAGACAAGTCACTGCCTTCTTCCAGTCATACCCAACCCATAACTTCCTCAACATGGAAAAGCAAAATAGAACAGCCTCAAAGAGAGCAATATACCCTGGACCCAAAAACAAATCTTTTACATATAGACACGGGTATAAAGTGTGCAACAGAAAGTAGAAAATCAGAGAGTGATAAAACTGCTGCTAAAAATATTTCCAGTACAAAGCCTGTATCAAGTAAGAGAAAAGAACAAGATGACTTAATAGAAGAGACGGATACCCTGGAGGTTGTGTTTGGGAGTAAACAGCTAGATTGGGAAGATAATGTGGAGGATCCTGGTATTGAGCATCAAGCCAACACACAGAAAAAAAGGCGGCTGGAAACTGATGAGAACAGAATTGAAAAAGAAAATGTAACAAGAAATGAAGGCAGTAGAATATTGGTAAGGAATGCTTTTTTTTATTAAACATGGATTACAAGCCTGATCCTGCAAGCTGCATCTTAATTAGGAGCCATGTGCAGCATACGCTGTCAGCACAGAGACAAATGCAGTTGAAGAACAGGTACAAGCTTTGGGTAGTTTGATTGCATGAACACTATAGTAGCTCTCAAACTGTTTTCAACTAGTAGCTGTATAATTTTTTGATTAAATTTAAGTATTGTTGTGATAGACATGTCTAAATATACTCCCTCACTTTGCAGGACTAATGAATAGCATGTTTTATTTCCCCAGATACGTTCTTTGTGAATTTAAGCCAACATAAATTTGCACTTTATCTTTTTGAAAATGTTTTTTAAATTATTTTAAAGAAATCCAGATCTTGCTTTTCCAAGGGGCGATAGTATAAGTGGGACATCTAAATCTTTCTCTTGCCTATTAACAACATATTTAGTACTGACTGTAGCTCATGCTAGTAATGATAGTCTGTGACAGGCTTGTCCAACGTACGGCCCCCGGGCCACCATGCGGCCCTCCAACCTGTTTTCTGAGGCCCAAGGTACTGCGACGGGAAATGAAAGTAAACACTGTACTTTCATTTGGCGGGGGTGATGTGATACTGCTTCCTGTGAGGTCTTTGAATATGGCTTGCTGGCCCACTGGGTGATAAAAAGTTCATTATCCGGCCCCACGTTCAAAAAGGTTGGACACCCCTGGTCTATGCTGTATTTTCTTGGATACCATATGTCCCTGAAATGAGACGCACATCTTGTTTTGGAAAAGGAGAATGAAGAAAGAATTTCCCTTCCTAGTTATGGCTGAAGGTGAACTGCATGGAGCAGCTCACTTGCCCTCAGCCTGCATGTGTAGGCAAAAGATAGTGTCAATTTGTCAGCAGCTGTGAGATAGTTGAAACTCTTGCTTTGACACTAAAGAGTGGACTCCACTCCTGCTGAGTGCTGGCTGGAGAGGAGGATAGCACCTGCAGCCATTTCATGTCTCTGTGCCGCCAGCAATTTAACACCGTCCCCTTATATCAATACATATAACACATTTATTACAAACTAAATTTTTAATGTGGATAAATGTGACCTTAGAATCCTTTTGTTTTTTTCCGTTTTGTGAGGTCAGATAAAAACTGCTTTTGGCATTTTCAGATAGGAATCTGAACTCTGAAAAGTCTAATTGTAATGAAATTCTGGCCTGTTGATTAAGGAAAAACTTAATCTCATTTGAAAGTTTTATTAGGCAAACTGTGTTGGGAGTTAGAAAGTAACTGGTTCCAAACTAACATATTTGTACAAGCAAAAGTTGTTTACTAGTAAAGCTTAAACTGGTTCCCTAAATATAGGATAAGTTTGAAAGATCCATTTTAGCAGTTTATACCATCAGGGTTACCTAGTATTTCTCTGTGGATATGTTTATACTAGCAAGTACTTTTAAGTATGGACAGAATTTAGTTATCTGGTATGACAGGTTGGGTTTGACCCTAAAAATATGTGGTGTTTAAGCTAAAACACAGAATTTAATTTAATCTGATCTCTTTAGCATGACTTCAGCCATTGTGAGTAAATTAGGAAATATTTCATTGTTTTTTGAATCATAGAAAATGATTTACTGTGCTATTTCCATCTGATTTTTTTTTCCCTTCATATCAAGGGCCATCTGTCACATTAACATACTTTACCAGATATACTTAACAGTTTCTTCTGAACATTTCCCATTGAACAAAGCTGTGAGAAGCACATCTGCAGAGCACCCATGAGCAGCAAGCCATCTTCCTCCCTTAAAACACTTTAAAGTTACTTCTCCCCTCTACTTTATATCAATTAAAAATATGAAGTAGTACTTTCAGGTAGGGATGAAAGTCTACAGTAACTTTCAGGATTTGAGGAATTCATACTTAAGGACAAGACTTTCTAGTTCTTTAATTAGAAAATATTTGTTCAAATGGCAGGAAAATGAATTTGGGTGTGTTCTGACTTCAGAAAAGGAAAATAAGATCAAGCAAGAATCATCAATGTTGGTAAGTAATCAGTCAGATCAAGGAATGTCTTTTAATAATGTTTTAATAATATTAACCACTACTCAGAAGATGCACCAAAGCTTTGCTTTTTGAAAGAGCATGCATGAATCATGGGATAAAAGGGTTGAATAATTGAGAGCTTGTCTATATGTAAAAATGTGATTGCTTTAAATATGCCAATATAATTTAGTAAGAACATGCTTATAGCTCTCCTACTGCAGAAGCAGTTGCCTTTGTTTAAAAGTGCTTGTTTCTGCATTGTACATTTAGTAGTCATTAGATAAAATGGGTAGACAGCAGCAGGGAAAGTGTCTGGCCCATCGGAGGGAGGAGCTAAGGTAGGAACTCTAGGGCCACCTCCCTTCTAGAGCACTGCCCATATTGCTGCGCTGCACAGAAAGCTTCCCTCTGGCTTGCTTTCCTGCTAGTCCCACTCTTGGCTGCCCAGTGGACCAGCTCCAGTAGAACAGACCAGGTACTCTTGGCCACATCAGTCTCATGGCCTGGTAGTTAGGATACTCTGCCAGCAGGTGGGAGATAGGGGCCTAGAACCTGGATCTTCCTTTCTTAACACATTTCTAACCACTACATTCTTAGGCTGAAAAGGTTATCTGACGGTATTAACAAAATGCATGTTCATAGTGGCTTCTAAAGGGCAGAGTGAGCTGCTACTCAAGAGTAATTGTTACCTGTGTGCGTGCCACAAATGTAGCAAATGTGTTTCATCCAAGGCCAAAGTTTTGGGTGATCAACTTGTTCATTTTGCTTGTCCAATTCAAAACAGCAGTAGCTCCCTAATTTTCTTTTGAAGCTGCTGTAACAATACATTTCTCCATATCCTTAAGTCTTCCTCTGGCATTAAACAATTGTTAGTCATGGCTTCATGGGAGCTTACATGGAGTTACGCATCTTTCCAGCTGGAAAAGGATTGCAGCAGAGTGTGAGTGGCCGGAATGGGGAAATTGTTTTGTTGTGCAGGATGGAGTAAGAACTAAAATCTATGTAAGTGGCCTGAAATACTACTTTTTCAGGTAACTATCCATGTAAGTACTACTTACTAGCCTTAAAGTGGGATATCATGTGGGAGTGAACTTTTGTGAACAGTGCGTTTGACTGGAATTACAGAAAGTTATGATTTCTTTTATTTTCCTGAACAAGGTCTCGGGTTTTAAGAGTTTGGTAAACACTCCCTTATTATATCTCTTAACAATTCTGAATACGTTAAGTAGTAGTTTGTGATATTTTTCAAGGAGAAATCTGTTTCAGCTCTATTTTAGAGGTCAGATACTGCTGTATTTTCAGCTTATATCTGTTCTTTGCTTGCTATTTCTAAACTGTGAAGTTTAAACTATTGGACCTTGTAAAGAAATGCATGGAGTTTATTAAGCAATCTGAAGTTCTCTTTCCCCCTTCCTCCCAACCCAAGAGCCATGACAAACTTCATGATGATTCTCACAGTTTGCCCAGCAAACTCCTGTTGACTGAGTTTAGATCACTGGTTGTCAGCCATCCAAGACCAAATGCTCAAATCACGGCAAAAAACAATTATGGGGAACTGAAAAACTACAAGAAATTCAAAAAGGTTAGTGTATATTTTAAACTGTATCACAAGGTGGCACTGTTGGAAATATGTTTACAGATGTTGTCATGATGCAGATAAACTGTTACTGAATGAAAGTTATTTTTTAGAAGTTCTGTTGCTGCTTATATTTGCTTAAACTTACTATCAAAATTGCGATAATATTCATACAAAAATAGCTGGCAGGTACCAGGTAGTGATATTTATACTTGTACCTCTGGTGTTTTTATAGGCTTGCGTAACTTGTACTTGAACTGACTCACTAAAAGATACTATGGGATCTCTAATAGAATTCTAACTCCAAGTTTATATGTCCACAGAAAGTTCTATTGACTTAAATTGAATATTTTAACTAATAAAATTAGGAAGTTAAAATGTAAAATTAAGCAATGATCAGTCAGGATCTGGAAGCAATTTTTAGAAAACTGTTTAGTGTTCAGTATTCAAGTACAGCTTCAGCCTAGAACTTAAAGAAGAATTGTAATCTGATCTAAAATACTCTAAGCATACTTGCATAAGGAGCTATATTTTTTAAATGCTTTAACTGAAAACAGCTTGAAAATCACAGTATTTTCCAGGCAAATGTTTCTGCCATTTAGAAGTGGCATTTAAAACTGTTTAATAAAACTTGAAAATATTTTCAGAGAGATTTTCTCATATTGAAATGGGTTCTGCATTACAAATTCAAAAGACTGGTACCTGTCAATAAAATATCAATTTCTACTTTGTTCAGAATTCACTTAAATATATCCGTAGTGTCAGTGATCTGGTAGCCACGATGATCCAGGAAGATTTTTTGAGAAGATGGGATTTTTGGGGGGGTTATACTTTTATCCAACCAGCTGCATGGTTGGGTTGAAGTTAGACAGGCTTTCAAATGCAATGCACTCATTTGATCTGAGGAGAAACCTTTAACATATTTAATATTTTAAATATATTAGCACGTTTATTTAGCAGCACTATGCAGCTGATCATAGCAGTCTGCTGATAATGAAGGAGTTTGCAGTGTTCTGCTGCTACATTCTTTTCAGGAAATCCTCAATGGTTAATTTATTTGTTGTATAGCTACATCAACTGGCAACTGAAAGAAAAGTATTCCTCTCTTCTGTCTGCCAAGGTTTCTTGAATTTACTAAAATTGCATTTCATTTTGTGAGGTTGTTAACCAGCACTGTAACAGCAACTATTTGGTACCTAACAGGTAGCTTATCCTGGAGTAGGACAGCTTCCACACATTATTGGAGGATCTGATCTTATAGCTCATAATGCCAAAAGGAATTCAGAGTTAGAAGAATGGTTAAGGCAGGAAATGGAGGTAAGGAATTATTTCCAAAAGACCATACCTAATCAATGTTTTATCCTTTGGTGAATCCTTTGAACAAGCCAGCTCTGAGCCTGTGTTCTGAACAAATCTGACACTTACATAGGTACATGTGCACTCTCCAACATACCCACGTGGATGCAAAACATTCCATCGTAAGTCTGATTTTGCGCCAGCTTTTTGAATGACTTGGATATGCAACATTCAAACAGCCAGCACAGAGGAAACAGTTCAGTAAAACTAAAACAAAAAGTATTAGCTAAGGAAAGAGTGATGTTAAGCTAAATAAGCATTTTGTTGAAACTCAACCCTGTGGAAATCCTATCAGTGGCAGTGAAAGCTTTTACCTTAACAAGCTTGGTGGCTTCTTGTATTCAAGTTATTTTCATGCTGTGTGACTGACATTCTGCTCTTTGGTAGAATAGAACATAGTCAATATCATATTTCCTCACATACAGCATCCCCAAATATAATACGCACCTTATTTTGAAAGACAGAATGAAGAAAAAATATTTTTCCAGAGTTAAGGCTGCATGAGCAGGGACAGAGCCTAATCTTCAGCTGACTCACCCTCCTTGTAGAACTAAAACTGAGTCCTTCACTGTAGCTGAAGACTGATCTGCATGGGTGGATCTATGATTTTGAAAAATGCTAACGTGTCTGAGCTAAAGAGGCTGTGAAATGGAAATCAGGAACAGCTAGCAGATGGCAAGCTGGCCATAAGAAAGGTTAGATGATTAATGGAACATCAAGATCATTTAAAAAGAGAGACTATCATTAACACCTGTAGAGTGAAGAGCAGGGAGCCTTTAAGTCAATTAACTCCTTCAGCTGCTTGAACAGTACTAGTATAGGTATTGCACTGTGAAACATAGATCAAACCAGGGGTGCTTCCAACCCCATGGAAAAAATCAACTTCCCTGCTTAATACATGCAGTCCAGCTTTAGGGGGCTGATTTTGGGGGTGCATGTTGTATGCAAGAAAATACAGTATTTAGATTACATACATGCATGAGACCTGAACTTTGTAGAGATTTTTTTTACCATAAAATAATTTTTCTCTTTACATGCATCTTACATCTTATTGTAGTAGTTCTCAAGTGTTTTCATTCTGTCGATAGTTTATAGAAACTGGTGTCAAAGGCCATGTACCATTCCAGCACACCAATCCAGATTTTTCCAGCATACCAATCCAGCAGTATAACCTGATTAATTGAAAAGATAGTAGGTAGTAATAAAGAGTGCAAACAATAGGGCTTCTTTCCCTTCCCTATTTTGCTGTTTTATTCTTCCTGGTTATCAGAACTCTATTCCAGCACAAGGAATCTCATTTCAGTGTCTTGCAATATGGCGGTGTTGTAGTTTTCTGATGTTGTGTTTGGCCTCCAACACAAATTTGAACATGGTACAATTTATGAGAGGCACACCCAGGAGAGAGATGCATTACCTGTGCAGCAGAATGAGGATCTTGCTATTTTTTTCCATCCTGTTGAAAAGCCACTACAAGCCTGAACATATAGGTCAGATTTCATTTAACAAATAATCCCCACTTGAAGACACAGGCTTCACCCAAGCAGAAACAGTTTGGTTTAGAAGTGCTCAGGTCATATTTGGGTTTATGCTATTACTAAAAATATTTAATTTCAAAGTATTTTAAAACAGTTTGCAAAAAAAGACATATACAGAACACAAATTAGTCTTGAAAAAGGCTGAAGACCTGCAACAGATTTCTTTTTTTTTTTTTTTTTTACTAGCATTTGTGGATGTTCAGTGTTTTTCAGACTTCCCCCTTAAAGTTACATGGTGATGCTAATAGGAATTTGAAATAGTATAGTTCACTATGCTATTGTCCATTCTCCCTTGCCACAAAAATGTGTCTGTTTCTTAAAAATCTAAGATCCCTAACTTGGACTGAATTACCATATTTTTTTGCATAAAGTACATGCTGGAATATAATACAATCTTTGGTTTTTGAGAGACAGAATGAAGAAAAAAATATCTTTCCTTACAGTAACTGAGTAGCTGCAGCTAGGGAACAGAATGTTCACTGTTCTGTACTATATGGGTTGCAGGTAGATTTTTACTTTCAATTTTGTTCATCATCAATAGAAATTGTTCTTACCAGATTTCTTGTGTATAATGCATGCTGTAGCTTCCAGCAGCTGGTTGGGGGGGAGGGGGCGTGACTGTATGCAATAATACAGTACATGTATCAAAATCGCTGACATTTTTTAAAGTCATTTTCATTTTGATAATTTCTAAACAAAAGGATTTGATTCTTTAATTTCAAAATTATTTTAATTAGAATGTTCCTTCAGTGTCACTTTAGAGTGGTTAAAATGTAAATTTAATCAGAAACAAAGCAACTTGGCCCAGAATAAATTATTTTTTGGTTTTAAGATACAAAGTTTATAAAAAAGTTAATTTGCCCTGCTCTAATGCACACTGAGGATTTAAACAATAGTAAGAAAAACTACTGCCCTGCTGAAAAGTATAACTAGTAGTTATGGCAGACCAATGTAGATATTTTTTATTTTGCCGTGCACCTCCTTCTCGCTCTCTGATATAAGGAATGCTAACAGTGTGCAGAGGAGTCTCTCTTGTATCATTGTATTCTACCGATGAAGTAGACCTAACTTCTACCAACTGTTAGGTTTCTGCATGTTCCAGTTTCAGTAAAACACTCCTGGTTTGGAAAGGTCAGAAACTTGGGTCAGTCTGGCTTTTTTTTAAGTCCCTGTCATTTTTCTCTGGCTTATGGGACTGATAATTTTTCACATTGGTTTCTGTATCTCTGCTTCACTGTTTTAACTGTCATAAGTACACATATACAATGTCTGTGCAGAAAGATTTGCTTATAAAGGAATACATTGCTCAGATGAATAGTTTCTTCCTTTGAAATACTGAAGATAAGTACTTTATATTTTCAGGAACAGAATCGGCATGAAAAAGAGGAATCACTTGCAGATGATCTTTTTCGGTAAGATTTTTTTTTTTTGTCTACTTTTAGTAGACACCTGATACATTATGCAGTAGATTACATTATGCTCCCTGCCCCATTTCCTGCACTGCTTTGTACTTCCTTCCCTGTGCTTTCTGTCTGATTTTCTGCTCTGCCTTCTGCTTCCTGCTTGTCCTCTCCATGGTCCATTGTGCACCATGCACAGGGCTGCCCATTCCATTTGTGTGGCACTTGTGCCACAGGTTAGTCATCTGATATAAGTAAAACACTCTATGTAGCTGGATGAATCCCAGTTGTTTAATCAGATGCATTATAAATACATCTTCACTGTCTCGGTTTCTTTTCTGAAGTCCCTTGATAATGGCATCTGTGGAATATGCCCAAGCTGATACTTTTCTTCTCTAATTTTATTTATGCCTTAAGTTTTCACTTCATGGGCTCTATACTTGACTCTCTGTAACCTAATATTCAGAACATCAATGATAAAAATATTTCAAATAAAATTATTTGCCACCTTATTTCCCTTCTGCTATATACATCACTTTGGGCCCTACTGGCATTAACTTGGACGTTCTTTCTCACTTGTGTAAGCTCGGTTTACCTTCCTGCCCCTAGAGCAGTGGTTCCCAAACTCTGACAAACTGTGCACCACCAATTTAAAGTGATATAACCGTAAGTACCACCAGCAAATTTTTGTCATATAAAGTAATTATAATAAATCTGTTAATGCATACCACTGACAGGTTGTCTGCATACCACTGGTGGTACCTGTACCACAGATTGGGAACTGCTGCCCTAGAGTTTACCAGTGCCTCCACAGTTGCATCTCTGTTTGTTGGACAGGTTAGTAGGGCTGTGCAAAGCTTCAGTCACTGGTTCAATTTGGTGGAGATTTGGCCTGATTCAGTGGCCAAATCTCTGAATCCGAATTGAATCAGGAGACCCTTTCATCTCTCTGAATCAAATTGGAACCCTCCAAATCGATTTGGAGAGATTCAGTGATTCAGTGAATGCTGAGATGGTGGGGTGGATGGAGCATCCCGTGGGAATGCGGAGGGTCCCCAGCGTGCTCAGTGGTGGACACCCCCCCGCCCCCCCCAGCTTGGCAACTGGTGCCTCCTGGGTTTGGGGGGGCACCTGGGGCCTCCCTGTGGCCAATCGCTGAGCCAGGGGGTGCAGGACAGGGGTCCCCCGGGCACTCAGTGGCAAACCTGGACGTGGACCAGAAGCGCTTCCATGGGACGTTCCATCTGCCCCACCATCGCAGCGTTCAAGAGCCGCATCTCGTACCTCAGGGTATGTAGAAAAAGCATTAAAGCTGTGTCTATGGCTGAATCACCGATTCTCCGAATCGGGACAGTGATCCGAATCAATGAATCGAATCACTGTCCCTGATTTTTGGGCTGGATCCAAATCCAGTATGGCCCCTCTTCACACACCCCTGCAGCTTAGCGCTCTGGCTAAACCACAGATTTTCTTTTTCAGAAGGAAAAAAGGCAATGCAAAACAAACTCCTTGCATATTACAGTTTTTTCATCAGGCTTGGGTAGACCTCCTCTCAGAGTTTCTCCCTTCAGATAGGGCTCCAACATGGTCCTTTGCCTCCTTTATTTCTGCTTCAGGCTATTTCTTCAAGGCCTTTCTTCATGAAAAAAGATGTTTCCTTTCTCTAGTTTTCTCCTTTGGTAGAAACTTCTTACAGATCTTGCCATCTCTCTGATCTTGTTCCAGACCAAGGAAAGCAGGCTTTTTTATATACTAGCTAGCAATGTTAGTAGGCTACAGTTAACATGTTTACCAACTCTACTGCAGATCACAGAATCCCTTGTTTTGGGCCCAGCCCACATCAAAGGAGTAAGATGAAGCCCTCTTATAGGCCCAGACTCCCCTTGTGATACTGTTTACTCTTGTAGGTCTGTAAATCTGTCATCTCTAAGAAACTTTGTTTCCTAAACTCTCTCTACCTTTCTGATGCTGGAAATCCTTCTTTTAGTTTCTGTTCCCCTACCCTACCGTAATCAGTCCTCTTCTCGTACTGTTCCTTGTCCAGTGGACTCTCCAACTCGAAGTCATCATTGTCTTGGGCTGTGATTTCTGACCAGCTCTAATAAAAAAAGGTCTAGTTCCAGGCTGATTTGGCTTCTTTTTATTCATTTTCTGGAGCTCAGCCAGTGTTATTGGCTTCAACATTTTTACATATGAACATTACATAACATAAAACAATATATCACGCATGCATATGTATATGTAAGTTGTACTCTTACATTGAATACTTTGACTGCAGCCTCACCAATGAAGTGGTTCTGCAGTAAACATTGTCTTTATATAATATTAGCAAGTAAATCTTCTAACTGCTGAAAGTCAGAATACTTCTTGCTCTGATTTTTGAAACTACAGTTGGCTTCAAAGATCTGTAAAAATCTGTACATTTTGCAGTGTGTAGAATTGAAACTCTTGTAGGGGGTGGAAGGATAAGTGAAGTGATTGAATGTGATACAAGACAAAATACTGTGCTTAGTGTAACTGAATTATTTCAAAACTGAATCCAAGATTTCTGTTTGCTATGCTATGTCATAAATTGTGATGCTAAGCACAAATTGTCAAGGAATGCTGCTATTTTATTTATTTAATATTTTTTTTCCTATTGTATTTAAAGTGTGCTCATTAACTGCAGTATTCTATCTAGGCTCCAATTTTACATAGTGCAGAAGCGTCAAAGTCATCTGATCCCACAGATGAGGGCCAGATTTGGTGCATGCTGCCACGTGCCTCCCCGGGGGTGCCTCATATCTGGCTGACCCCCTTTCTGGATCACACCCCCAAGCCTGGGGGTACTGCTGCCACCACCCAGGGGTCTGGACTGTTTCTGGGCCCTGTGCCCCCTCTGGGGTACATAGGCCTTGTAGTCCTTGAGGGTGCTTGACCCACGGTGAGAACTTGGGGTGCTTCCTTTAGCCTGAAGCACAAAAAAGTAGCCTACTGTAGCAAACTGAAACGTGGGGAGACAAAGACAGGCCCCTATCCCTCTCCCAGCCAGTCCACCATGCGTATAATAGTGTAGAGCTTTATTGGTTAAAGAGGATAGGCTTGGGGAAGGGTACAGGATAGAGAAGCATCTAGCCAAAGAGAAATGTCATCAAATTTAACTACAGAGCCTCACTTCACTCAGTAGTTAAATATGTCAGTATGAAGGAACTGGCAGCCCTTGGACAACTTGAGACTTGCATTTTTGGTTTTAATACCTCAATATTAACACTCCACTGTTAATAATGTATGTACTTTCCCAGAGGAACATATTAACTAAATCACCAACAGAGAAGCATTCTGTTACAGTATCCTGAACCCTGTAGGAACCTTTCTCAATTCTAAGCATATATGAACAGCTTGTAGCTGATGATAGCAAGATAGTTTCAAAGCACATGCATTTTCTTTTTTGCAATACCTCTAAGTTACTTAGAAACAGCAGTGACCTGCAGTACGTTTCTAGTTAGGTAACACTGATGTAATTTGTCTTACAAGTTGTGACATTTTACTGTCTATGCAACAAAGGGGTTTAGTGAATGGGATTAGAATTAGGGGAAGTAAATCTGCCTGATCAATCCATTACAGCAGCTATAAGCTGTTCCTTCATGTATAAAAACAAAGTGCTTTAGAGTTTCAAAGAAGCAAAATGGGGTTTAATGTTTTTTGTGGGCTGGGACCAGGAGTAGAAAGAGAAAAAGGGGCTGTAGCCTGGATTTCAAAATAAAAACACTTAAAATCATTTTGTGTCCTATCAAAAGCGATGAGAAGAGATTGAGAGGAAGAATTGCAGGGCAGGGCTGTAGGGAGATGGAAGAGGTTTGTAAATATTTTTCCAAAGTTAGTTGTAATGTGCAACATACCATTCAGTAATTTTTCTTTATTGAGAGGAACTTTAAATTCTACTTGTGATATGCACAGAGATTTTGGAAATCATGTGCTTATCTGCAATTTGATATTTGCAATCTGATATTTTACTTTTAATTAATAACAATACCAAGCGCACAGTTCAGAACACCCTCAGTTCCCATTGACTTAAATGGGACTTGGCCTGCAGTACCATGTGCCTGTTCCACAGTAAGGAAAATGAAATGTCAGACCTTAACTAGCCGTAACTTAGTTCTGATGATCAAAGGCATCATTCTGGTTCTAACAAAATTTCTTCTCTTACTTGCAGATATGATCCTCATGTGAAAAGGAGAAGATAAGCTTGAATTCATGATGAATCCATAGCAAAATATGTTTTGCCACCACTTACCAATATGTTTACTGGCTACCATTTGTCATGTGTATGGAGAGTTTAAACTACATATTGTGAAACTTGTTTTTAAGCCCTGCTTTTATTAAAAAACAGACAAAAATACGTTTCATTGTTCAGTGCTTGTGATTTCTAGACTTCTGGATTCAAGAACTTAAAATCCCTTTGCTTTAGAGCAATGCTCTTTAAACCATCCCAGATATTTTAGGTTTTGCTTCAAGTTGTTACTTTCCAATTGCACTGAGACAGGTGTTAGTTACAGTTTATTTTGAAAAAGGAAATTATTGCTAATTCATCTGACTGTTTTAAATACAGCCAACTTGATTTGTTTAGCCCTGTACTGTAGTGATTACTTGCCCTGCGATAGACTTGTGTGAATGGTGTATAAATAAAGTACAAATGTTTAAACTACATGAAATTCATTTTTATAAGGAAAAAAGTTATTCTCCTTAAAATTCCCTTAAAATACCTATTCAATCTGAGGATATCAGTAATAGGTCATTTTTGTTTTCAGTTTTGTGACTTGTTTCCGTTTGGTAATTTTTAAAGGAAGATTGTATAATTTAGTAAAAAAAATGTGTTCCATTTTTACAAAATATTTGCTGTCATTTAGTTAAAATTGTAACGTAATTGAATGTTGCCACTTGTAAAATTCTGTAATGTATTGTGTGTCAAGTACATTCCAATGTATAGTCCATTCCAGAATATACATTTAATTTGGCAATAGGAGACTGACATCCTTTGGTGAGATGGGAAAAATTAAATACTTTGTAACCATTTCCATCTGACTGTTGTACTGGTCTGGCTTTTGTGACCTTAGCCACTAAAGAGCAGAAGAAAGACGTAGCTTCTGATTTCTCCTTCCATTTTTAAGCTGTTCTCATAGGGCTTTCTTGCCAGAACTTTCACATTTTTAAAGTTACTGCCTCAAAGCAAGAACATTTTGAGCTCTTTTGTGTTGTTGAGCATCAAATTCATCTTAATGGAAATATGCTGGTTTCATTTTAAACCAGCACGATCAGTTTGTTTACTTTAATGAGCTTACTGCAATCACCAGTTCTTAATTTTTAACCGTGGTTTTTCTAATTGGTCTTTTCAAATACATGGATTTCTTAATTAGTTTCACAAGGTTTAACAGTAGAACTAAAAAACTTGCTGACATACCATACTTAGGCATATCTATGATGAGGTGTTTTTTTTTTACTCGAACAACATGGGGGGTAGGGCATGAAGGGAGCCTCATCTTAGATTTGAGTACTGGCCCAGGGCAGGCAGTTTAGCTCTGGCTTTAACCCCAGGCTCAAGGTTGAAGTCAGAGCTGAACTGCCCCAGGCCAGGATGGCTCATTTAATGGGAGATGGGGCACATGGCCAGGAGGAACACAGGGGAGACTGCAGAGTATTGGGGGACCTGTAGCCCCCAACCAATGCCCTGCCCTCCTGTGTCTGCTCCCCAGCTCTCTGCTCCCCTGCTGCCTTCCCACCTCCAGGCAAGGGGGGGAGCAGTCATATGCATGGGGGGCAGGGAGTCATGTGAGGGAACAAGCACAGGACAAGGAGTGGGGCAGGGGAGCAAGGGGTGGAGATTTTGGTCTCTTTCCCCTTGCTGCTGCTTTCTCTACCACAGCATTGAGGGGAACCAATTTAAGGTGACCTGCTAATTATATTCTAGACATGGAAAATAATACATCATTTTCTATGTGTAGAACCTAATTATTGGGAGGCTGCTTAAATTAAACCGTTCATGTAGGTTTATAACCTGCATGCAGGACCTTCACCTAATGTAGGAGGTATATGGTCCTACTAGGGGGAATGCCTTGCTGGACTTGGTGTTGGCTATGGGGGAGGACCTGGTAGAGCAGCTGCAGATTCATGGTCAGCTTGGGGACAGTGACCATCAGTCGAATTCACCATACAGCGTAGGGTGGGTAGGAAAACTAGTAGGGTGGAAATGCTTAACTTAAGAAGGCTAATTTCAGTGTGTTTGGGAGTCTAGTCAACAACGTGCTGCAGAAGAGTATTGGCAAGATGGGAGTCCAGGAAGGGTGGCCTGGTTGTTCCTAAAGGAAATAATCCTTCAGGCACAGAGGGAGACTATCCCAATATGAGGGAAAAGGGGGAAAGGAGCCAAAAAATGGTCCTTGTCTAAACAGGGAAATCCAGGGAAGCCTAAGGGCAAAAGAGAAGGCATATAGGTGGTAGAAGCAGGGGGAAGCTACCAAGGAGGAGTATACCTACTTGGCCTGCATTTGTAGGGAGGCAGTTAGAAAAGCCAAAGCAACTACAGAGCTGAGGCTGGTAACACAAGGACAACAAAAAATATTTTTTTAGGTATGTAGGGAGTAAAAGGAAGGCGCAGGGCAGCATTGGACCCCTACTGAACAAGGAGGAGCAATTAGTGACAGACAGGGGGGACAAGGCTGAGCTATTCAATGAATTTTTTGCCCCAGTGTTCCTGAACAGGGCTCAAGATAAGTCTCCTAATGGGTTCTTAGATGGGCATCAGAGGGCCACCAGCCCACCAACTGTCAATGGTGACTTGGTGCAGTCACTTGGATGGACTGGATGTGTTCAAGGCAGCAGGCCTGGATGAACTGCACTCGAGGGTACTGAAGGAATTGGCCAGTGTCATAGCAGAACCACTAGCATGGCTGTTTGAGCACTCATGGCACTCAGGTCAGGTGGTGTTTTGTGGCCATATGTGCTGATGAAACTTCTGATATCCAGCAACAACGCAAATAAATCTTGTTCTACTTGAGTATTTTGTTGTGCTGGTGTGAACATTTGCAATCTGCTGCTGTGCCGTTGGAGCTGCTGCTTGTGAAGTGTCTACCTGTAGTGCTAATCCCCATTATATTTGTAATTTAACTTTTGTTTCGAGGCTGAGGTTGTCCTTCATGGTTTGGAAAATCTTGTCCAGATGTGCTAGCTCAGTACCAGTTGCTGATTTTCTTCACTTTTAGAGCCTATAGAAACAGTATGATTTTTTGCTAACTTTGGTGTATAAATCTACACAGCACATTCTCCATTACTTTTGGGGAGATAGAGGCTTCTAATGGGTTTCTTGCTTTCAGTTTGCTTAGATTAGGTCTGATGCCTCATTTCTAATATAGGACCAAAAAACCTCTTATTTTCAATCTATTTCTGCAATTAGTAGCGTTCCTGTGCATTATATTGCATAGAATTTTAAACATTTTTCTTTGCATATATTGCATTCTCATCTTGCCCACAGTAGGTATCGTCCATATCCTGCTGGTTTTACTGATCCAGGTAATCTTACTGTTATGGTATGGGTTAGACTTTTCCTGTGTTACAATCAGGGAATACAGTTTACTAGAGCCCCCATGGCAATTCTGAATTCTGTCGATATTTATTTTAAAGCTATTATTACTGCTATTGAAGTACCTATAAGTATATACAACTCTTCCTTTTGCATTGTAACCAAAAGTTTGTTGTTTTAAACTCCTCAGCTCTGAGATGATGTTTTCTAATAGTATGAGCTATATAGCAAGTGACCATATTATTTTAAGGAAATCTGGGACATTTGGTGTGTAAAACACACAGTAATTTAATCTGGAGCATTTCATGAATATTTTCCTTAGTGCTAGCCTTTCCTTTTATGCAGGATACAATCCACGTGTGCTCCAAACCTGTTGTATTTCTCCTACATGCTTCTTTTTAAATTCTGTACGTGCCTGGCCTCCCTACTGTTTCATCCGTCAATAGGTCCCTAATTTCTCCGAGAGGAAATGTCTTTGTATGGACATGATTTTCTTGGAAAATAAGAAAAAAATCCTAACAGGTTGCTTTTGAGTTTTGATACAGACAGCCTGCTTCAGCATCTTTGCCTGTGGAGAACTATGCACTGCTGGATACTCCTGCCTCTTTTGCTTAATAGTTTTGAAAATGAACAGCCTCCTGTGTCTACAGATGCTCTGTCCCAGGTCCTGCAACAATAGGTTGAAGGAAAAAGTAACCCTTAATTCAGTTCTCCAGAATGCTTTTAGTTTCTAACTTCACAGGCAGCACGTTTCTGGCATTATTCAGTATGAAAGCCCCAGTTCACTTCTTGTAAGATAAATCTCACACTATGCATTAGTTTTGTTTTATAGGGTGCTCAGAGGAAGGGAGATCCACACAGGATATGGTAAAAATAGACCTTTTATTAACCAGACTTCAAATACACACTGCATTCAGCAACTCAGCTGAGCATACAGAGCAAGAAGCAGTAGCTAAGTTTCCCTCTTAAAAAGGGGCAGTGTACTAGTTGTTCATAAATACGACACGCTTAATCTCAGAGCTATAATCCAAGCAACCTCTTCATTGCTTCCAACTTGCTTTTTTATATCTTTCCCATGTTGATGCAAGATGCTGACCTTTTAAAAGGAAGTTAACAAGATCCCTCCAGCTCCCTAACAATGACGTTTCTTGTCCTTTTCTAGTCCTTCCTTTTACCTCCATGGCCCTCTACAACCTCTCTGGCCTCCCTTCACAATGAGCATTTGTAGTATCCCTCATTTTTAAACCTTGCCCTTACCTTCAGCTGCCTTTCCAATTATCTCCCTTCTCTGAAATCCCAAACCAAATGATACAGGGGTGTAGGTTGTAGCCGTGTTGGTCTAAGGACGTAGGCAGGCAGGTTCTTTGGGTGAATCCAGTATCTTTTATTAAACCAACTTAAATAGTTGGAAAACAATTATTAAGCAAGCTTTTGGGTTCAAAAACCCTTTGTCAGGCTAAGGAAGTTTCTGCAGTTGGTGTGTGGTCTTCCTGGATGGAATGAAAAGTAAAGAAGCCAGAGGCTGGGCTGTTATGCATACAAGACAGGTAGTCAGTGAAAATCTACATTTGCAAATCTGTATGCATACCAGACCAGCCTCTGGCTTCTTTACTTTTCATTCCACCCAGGAAGAGCACACTCCAACTGCTGAAACTTCCTTAGCCTGACAAAGGGTTTTTGAACCCAAAAGCTTGCTTAATAATTGTTTTACGACTCATAGAAGCATAGAAGTATGGTCAGAAGGGACTTTGTAGATCTTCAAGTCTGACCCCCTGCCTGGGCAGGAGGAAAACTGGGCTCAAATGAACCCAGCCAAGTAGGCATCAAGCCTCTTCTTAAAGACCCCCAGGGTAGGAGCCATCACCACTTCACTTGGAAGTTGGTTCCAGATCCTAGCCGCCCTAACACTGAAGTAGTTCTTATGGATGTCTAATCTAAACCTATTCTCCAACAACTGGTGGCCGTTATTCCTTGTTATCCCAGAGGGCGCTAGGGGAAACAAGATCTCCCCCAAACCCATTTACCCAACACTATTTAAGTTGGTCTAATAAAAGATATCAGATTCACCCAAAGAACCTTGTAAACCAAATGATATGCAGGTTTATGTTCATTAGCACCTCCATTCTTTACTTCCTCCAGTCCATTTCTTCCCCTCCATTCTAATCTCCACCTAGACAAATAAGGACCTCTGCTCCACTTTTATTCACTTCCTGGTGGCTTTTTTGATGCAACACACACTAGATGAGTCTGATAACCACTGGCTTTTGTGATTACCCTCTCCCATTGCTCTGTGACCCCTCTCTGTTTGCTCTATGATCCATTTGATGGGTCCTCATTCCTCTGACAATCCACTCAAGCTGTCTCACCCAAATCTACTCTTGACCTAACCCACATCTTGACTGATCTGAGGTTTTCTGCTGATGTCTTGCTGGTTTTTAAGTATAGCAAGGCAAATAACAATCTCCACCTTTCCTGCAAAAGTCTCTCCAATTTCTGTCATCTGTCAATCACTATGTAATAACACCTGAAAAATTTACCAGATCCCTTAAGGGAAACATACTTTTTAGTACCACATAATGTTACCAGGGTCTTTTTTCTGTCAAAGCACATTAATTGCCATTATTTTGGCTTAAGAGCATCAAATAGTATATACAGCACTTACTCAAGTAAGACACTTTTCTTTTTCAGGATAAAGTGCTATAAGACATCACTCAGATTTATTCCAAAAGTCAATGTTGTCAGTCCTGTTACCATGTTTCCTTTTGTTGTCACAAATTTATAAACATCCACAAAAAAGAAAGCATGTCTTACCTGTCATTGGGACTCTAAAATAGTTTATAGACTAAAATTAAGTAGGGCAGATAATTTCTTTAGCACCATGTTCTCTCAAAATAGTCTACATCTTTTCTTATAATTGACTTCCCTTTTTTAGTAGACAAATGGAGGCTTCCAGTAACCAAAGGCTGCTCAGGCTCATTCATAAAGGAATATGGTACCATACAGACCACTTCAGCCCTGTGGGGGGAGTAGACAAGGAAGAAGAGATGCCATAACAACAGGATGACCCATTTTCTGTTTTTGCTGCTGCCAACAAGGGCTATAAGGATATGTTTGAAGTGGAGTCTCTACAACTTTGCAATGAGTCTTTCAGAGCTCCCCCCTCCTTTAGCACTTCTTGCTGCTCTTTACTTGCCATCAGTAAAGGGAATGAGGAAAAAATATTAAGCCCCTTCTTTTGTATTAAGAACTATTCATTCATTCATTCGTTCTATTACACAGGAATTCAGTTTACCTGTTTTAAAGCCAGCTCCTACTAAATCTAGTTCTTCTTCCACTCTGGGTAGTATGCACTATTGTAAGCCTGTCTCCTATTTTGATAGCATTCTTGCTCTATTTCAATAAACAAGTTTGCATAAACTGTTTTGGGGAGGTTGCCAGAGGCAGATCTAGCATTCCTCTTTTAAGCACTTGAGCTGCTGCTAGTCTAGAAAACAGTATGCATCTTCATTGGTAAGGATTTTTTAAAATTATGCAACATATACTCATCTTAAAAGCTTAAAAACCCTTGCTCTGCTGCTAACTTGCTAGGCACTTGGAGTCCCAAGGCATTTGAGTTTGTCAGTGAAGGTCCCAAGTTGCTGAAGTTGTGCTTGTGGATATGCCTGCACAAATTCCAACACTACTGAACTGTACTGGTCCAGGGGCTACTGCACTTATCTGGGAGGTGAGAGAAGCAGAATTCCTGATCTAATAGCCATTTGTGTATACAATATGATGCAACTTCATCAGCAAAGGCAGTTTCCCCAGTGGACCCACTAGATTGCTGGCAAGGGCTACTCTTCTGGGATGTGAGAGAGACCTGGATTCAAATTCCTGCTTTAATTGGCATTGCTTAACTCCAGAAGTTTTACTGTTCAGAATCCTAAGTCAAGTCTGGTACCCAGCTACCTTTGAGGCAGGGACTGGATATCTCAGCATTTTTGTACAAGCTAGTTTAGGCAGCTCTCCATTCAGCTTGTAGGCTTCTGCAAATCCTTTTCTAAGACTTCTAACTCTCCATACAATGTATTAGGAAGCCTGGGTTTCTAGTTTGGGGCTGTGATTCTACTATGCGGAAGGACACAAAGTTAAAGTGCTGCAATGCCTAAATCCATTTGTGAATCCAGCCCCCAATGCCTTAAGGTACTTAAGTCAGGGAAATACCTTGGCAGAATTCAAAGATTACACTTTTTTATAAGAATGAATGCTTCTGTAGCTTAATCACTAGAAAAAAAATTTAGTAGCTTGTCAGTCCCCAGGGTTCAAGTCAAAAGCCAACATACCTATTAGGATCTAAAAGACATTTCTTTCTCATATTTAATATTGCACAGTTAGGTCCCTGTCAAATAGTCATTTACTGAATGGACCACTGGTCAAGTCTGCTGTGGCAATTCTTAAGCTAGAGATAATTGAAGAGACGCACAATTTTGTAGAAGTCTCTTAGCAGTAATTTAACCAGGTGATATGTTCAGTAGTGCTTTGGATTATAACTTATTCCTGAACCCAAGACAAATAAAAAAATATATTTTTCATTAGTCTACTATAAAATGCAAATATTTGGTTAACATATTAGTACAACATGTAAAAATTTATAGTTAAAATAGAGTTGTTAAAGCTAGCAATGCAGTTATTCTCTTCTACATCTACTTGTCAGTGACACTGGTTTACCTTACCACCTATATTTTTTAACTCTAAACTATTAAACAGTCTACTGAATGCAGCATCACTCATGTTGTGGGAGAAAAGGATGAAGTAGAGACTGCTTCCCTTTCAGGAATCTGATCTACATAATTCATAGTTACATCAACTGGTTATTAATTATTAACTCAGGTTAATGCTACACTGGTTAACAGCAATTCAAATATCAATTTTTTAAAAGTCCTTCTGAAAAAACAATTTGCACAAATCTCATGTTTTCATGTAGATAAAGGCCAGTTACAAATACAAAGACTGGCAGTTCCCAATAAAAAAGGAAGATTCCTCAGTACTGTATCAGTCAGTAAAAAGGCGTATTTACATACTGGCTAGCTAACTGTTATTCTTCAAATTCTAAACATGTGGACAAAAAATACCAGTTCAATCTACTGACTTCCCATCACAGTTTAGTTTTATGCAAAGGAATAACAGCAGGGATAGAAGGAAAATAATTAACTCTGAGGCACACCAAAGCAACAATAATGGATACTATCATAAATGCCCGAATAAGAACTGGTACTTTAAACTTTTGTCACCACAGTAAATTTCACAGTGTCTAAATAGATACAACAGTTCAGGATGCAGCTTTGTTTTCCTGAACAAATTAATCCCCTTGCTTCATTTAAAACTGAAAAGTAAAAAAAAATTGCACAAAGGATGGGAATGTTTTTTATAGCTGCAATGTTATGCTGTGACTTACCAACATTTATGGTTAGGAACATCAACAAAATTGTAGACTTTACCACATAAAAATATTCCGAACTGGTTAAAAGCACAATCAGATTTTCTAACAAAAGATTTAATGTGTAGCTAATATGTAAAGTTTACGTAGTAGAACCAAAACCAAAATCTCCAGAGTCCTCTACTAAAATGAAATAATATTGAAGTCTCTATTCCATGCTTAGTTATGTCAAACAAAGTAGATGTTAGCATAACTGAAACTAGTCATATCCCTGCATTTTCCAAGTATGAAAATGACTTATGCAACTAGTAATGACCCAAGACATGACTAAAATTCAAGCCACATAGGCATTGTTTTAAAAAAATCATCTACTTGTTTCACTGACATAGTTGACATCAAACTGACTTAAACTAAATTAGCCTGTTCTCAGAATGACATCTTTAGCTTTCAATTAAATTATAGGCTTAGACCTATAATTTCAAGATGGGAATATTTTTTGTTGTGGTTTTAACACTTGTGTGCCCCAATATTTAATTTTTCTCCTTTCAATAAAAGCTCCAGATCCTGAAAAACTTTATTAAGACGCATAGGTATTTTTAGGAGGCACAGACAGATGAGGCATTACAAGTGTGAATATTAATGCAATTATCAAAAGTCACGTGGCTGAAACAGCAGAATATGTATATTTTCCACTATACAAGCTCCATAACCTTAAGGTAGTTGGGGTCTCTTTGTATCTGGTTCAGGTTCTTATAATTCATCCACTGAGGTGATCATCATTTTGATGAGTTACAGAGCTTCATTTTAATAATGAAAAATGGTCTCTCTAATCCAAACTGCTGTGTGTTCCATTTAGAAAATACAATACATCTATAAAAAAAATGTAACAGACTGAACTGGGAAACATGCTAGATGCAAATTAAAAGTGTCTGGTGATGGATAAACTAAGACTCTTTTAGTCTGTAGTCTAAATGACAACTGTCATAATTAGGCAAGTAACCACTGATCTACTGCTAATCCCAGCTACAATGAACACCACTAGATAGTGTTTACATTGATTTATTTTTCAAAAGGCATGTGTGACAGACTCCACACCTCACCTTCACGAGTTGTGGAACTTAGATTATACCTTCCAAAAACTTGAGTTAGCAACTTTGTCAGAGGTGGAGTATGGTTTTAAAGGAGTTGTTTTCTCCAGGTTTATTACTTCATATAGGGAATTTTAAAATGTAGTATTTAAAATGGACATTTAAATGCCTAAAGATGTCACGGTTTTAACTGTATGTATTGCCTGAGAAAGTGAAACAGGAGCCAATACTGGACACAAGGTGATGGGGGAGTATCTGCCACCATCTCCACCAGATAAGAGATCCCATTCAGTCTTCCTTAGCTGTAAGATAAGAAGGTGGTTTATAAATTTTGTAATCACTTGGTGTACTGCCTTTTCAACCACACTTTTTTTTTTTGTAACAAGACATTGGCCATTCATTATGCTGACACTGTAGTAAGAGCACTTACATCAGCACTTTTTTGTTTTACTGTAAACCAGAGTATTCTTGGAAAATTACATATCACTTTAATAGAGAACAGATCTCCGAAATCCCTATGTTATGGCCTTTCTGCACTTCAAGAAGTGCGGGCATACCCTTGACAAACATATTGGTGAATTGTCAAATCATGCATTTAAGATTAAAGGAATGCTTGCTCTTTTATCCCAGTACTGAATTAAGATTGATATGATTTATAATTCTCAAGTCAAATGTTTTTCTGTTTGTAGAAATCCTGTTTACTGTAAAAGGTAATTTGCTTAATGCTCAAGAAAGGTATATAAACTATTACTGTGGCAAAATAAAAATCTTTGTTCCGAATGAATTGCTTCATATTTACTGAGACCACGGACCATTTATATTAAGTAAGGGCAAAAAACCTCTCCAGCTTGGTTTAGATCTACAATTTCAAGATGGGAATAGTTTTTGTTGAGTTTTTGACACTAGAATAAAAAGCAGCTCCTGGCCAGATGCTCTATTTCCAGAGAATAAGTTTGTACTTGTATGAGCAAAAGACGTTAGTTTCATTTGTTCTTTATCTGGAAGCAATTCCAGTTGCATACAGATCAATTAAGAGAGCAGACCAAATTTTTGTGTTTTCAAAAGGATAAAGTATTGTAGCATCAGCATCCTCTACTAGGTACACAAGTTCTCCACACTTGTATTACATCACAAAAGTGTGGCTGCTAATGGCTTTAGCTGTCAATGAGTTGCTTGTCAGAGTATGCCTGTGATTCCATATACAAAAGTTTTATATCACTGCTTGGTTTATTAGGGCACCCCATCAGCACCACCTCCTTCAACAATTAGTTGATGTTTCTTCTTTTGTCTTATTGCCAAACATCGTGTAATGCCCAGTGCCCCTCCTTTTAAAAAACGTACAAAATTGTCTCCAACCAAAGGGCCCAATGCAAAGAGATTATTTTCTTTAGTGCACTCATAAGTATATGGATCAATCTCAATAGGATTACCCTTGCATGTGATTGGTTGGTTTGAATTATGACCTACGCACTGCCCTTGGTCCTTTAGAAAGAAAAGATTAGGGTGAGAACCTATCAGAACTAAAGCTATGGAGAACTTTAAGATTTTCTTCAATCCAGAGGCACTCTGAAGGATGCATTTCGTGTCTGGCTTGAAGGAAAGTACATGGTGCTCAGGGAAACTGGTATAAGCAGAATGCATATTAGAGTCCGCAGTATGTGACTGAGTGCACATCATATGGTAGACTTTATGGTATTCGGGATAAAGCTTTTTAGGTAGTTGTTTGAAAATTAGACCTGGATCGGTAACCCTTCTGCGGAACACGTGCATTACAGGGATGTTGTTATTGTACGCACACAGTATTGCATCAGCTGCTGTGAGTCCAGCACCCACAATTAAGACTGGGTCTACTTTTTCACGTAGTTTCCCCTTGCTGATGGCAGCTCCAAAGTCAGACATCGAATGAAGCACAAAGGGAAAATCTTCTCCTTCAACCAGGAGTCGGCCAGGACAATCAAAGGTTCCAGTTGCAAGTGCCACATTCTCAGCAAAGAGGCAGAAGGGTACATGTGAACCATCTGTTGCTCTATGATAACCTCTGACTTCCCAGTTTTTTTTGATCAATGGTTCCTGTCCATCTTCTGCTTCCTCCTGCAAATGCCGAGTTGAAATATTTTCACTTAGTTGGCTTTCATCTTCATCCTTTTCTCGGTAAAGTCTTGACACAGATGTTATGTAAGTGTTATCTCTGAAGTTCTTCTGGAGACCCATAACCTTAACGTATTGTTTGTAATAACAAGCTATTTCCTCTGGCATTACTCTGTCACTCTTTATATTTCTGAAAGAAAATCAAAGAGGTTCAATTAATATTTAAACCATAAATGGTGGTCTGAACATCACACTTGAAACAGTGTCTGTGTAGGTTTAAATTTAAGCAGGATAGACTCTGTTCCTCACTCATAACATAACTATCTTGAGTTCAGTAAATTTTGTTACGTGGAATTTGAAGACTGTAAAACTACTCTCCTCATGTCTGATTATATAGGGCAGGGGTTTTCAACCTTTTAAGATCACTGTACCCTCAGTGGCCAGACTGGGGGGGAACATGGCCAAATGCAGAGTGGCAGTAGCCACTGTGTGTGAGCTTCCCCCACCCCGTGTCCAGCTGGGTGGGCAGCACCTGCGCGGCAGCGCAGGGTAGTGTGTGGCAGTGCTCCATCCCCGCCCACCTGTTCGTAACCCCTAGGGCCGTCTCGTGTACCCTCCGCTGACAACCCCTGATATAGGGTAAGATTCCCGAATGTGTTAAGAATACTCCTCCTATTGAAAAAAACCCTCCTATTTTGGAGTAACCCACCCTAAATCTGCTTTGTAAAAGCAAGCTTGCCCAAACACTGATGTATGAAATTGTGTCTGTCTACTGCTACTCTTGTGCAAAATTCTGGGTTGGTTGTTGGTAGCTGTCCTTCCTCAATCAACCTGATGTAGTCTGGGATTGCTGTGTGTTAAATATTTATGTATGATATGCTACAGAGGACATTCAGAACTATCTGAAGGAGACAGGCCAACAAATCCCATTGAAAATATCCCCTGTGATGCATTTATCACACAAAGTGAAGCTGATAAACGCAACGAATGAAGAAATATTGTAGCAATTTTTAATGGAACTTATCCCACAAAGCCAGTTTTAACTTCCTGATAGTTGAGAATAAAGTATACAGTTAAGCAGGGCACCCTTTCCCCTGGTCTGGATCTGGCCTGCCAAAGAGCCCTGTCATCTGGATCTGGCCCCACAGTGGAAGTGATTTTGACGCCCCTGATTTAGACACCAGGGCCAGCCTCAAACTTGGTTGTTGTATCATTTTGGATTTAACTTAAGGTCTTGCACCCACTTTAGAAATTTGTATTTTGTGTTTCAAAGGCAAATAATAATTGATACTAGTAAGATGCCTTTTAAATGGTTTCAGGAACTTTGCTACTTTAAGACAAATCCAAAATGATAAATCAGGAGAGAGTATGGTGGCCATTATCAACATGTATGACTTTTTTTGGTAAACATATGGACAAAGAGTACTTCTTGTCTGTCTCGGGTAGGTTATCAAGATATAGGCATATGACCTTTTAAAAATTCATGTTATTACTCTGAGAATCCTGGTAAGATATTTACTGAAGAACAAGCTTGAACTTATGACATGTACATATTTTATGTAGCTAACATTTTTAAATTCATGTACCTAAGAAAAAGAGCATTGGCCAGAAGTGGATGATTAGCATGAGCAAGGGGGCAGGTGGGGAAGAGGGCAGAAGGGAGAGCAGAGGCTGCCTGGAGGAGGAAGGAGGAGGAAACGTGGAAGTGCAGAGGTGGCAGGGGAGAGGGGTCAGGCAGCAGCTTTGGCTATGGCTCTGACCCTGGGTAGAACTGTATTAGAATCAAGTACAGTTTTGAAAAACACACTTTGTAAATACTTGTCACTATTTCCTTATCCAAGAGCCCCAATTCTGGGGGAAAAATAACCAGCATAATTTATGTAGGTGTAAATGTATGTAAAATCCTGTTTAAGATAATGATTAAAATTAAGTCCAAGCAATTATTTATAGGACAAAAGTGCAAAGGCATAATCTATCACTACAGTTTCTCTCATAGGAGAGAAAGTCAGAGAGTCTTAAAGTCTGTGGGACTCCCTCTGGTTTTTACATTTTCATTCCAGAATGGGACCTACCTGTGACTATCAAGTCACTGAAGAAAGGAATACAGTAGATTCATGGTTTATTTTCCTTTACCAAAAAAAGAAAAAATTGTCCCCAAACTTGCATTTCAACTACTGCAACTCAAATCTCATCTATCTCCATCTCATTAATTCTCCCTCTGGACCCTGACCTTTCAGTCTATCTAACTCAAGCTACTTCAGCTGCCACAACCAAAGCTGATCTCATGCCCCAGCCACACACTGCAGCAAGTCCAGCAAAATGTGACTGGGTACAATGTTTATTACCATTATAACCTAATGTCATTGATTTCATGGTAATAATCACTACTACATTACCATTAGTAAGATTTATTCCATGCTATGCTTACACTGTGCTACAGAAAGGGCTTTTTCATGAAGGAGCAAGATCGTAGCTGCAGTTTAAGATTGCATTAAGGCTAATTTTTAAAGAAAGAGGTTCATAAGCACAATGTAATAATTCCCAAGATTTACTGATGCTCCAGAAATGCCTATAAAATGCCTTTTGTGTGCATTTTGTAAGTATCTCAGTGGGCTAATTTTATATGGGGAAACTAGTATATTTGTTTTAAACAGCTACTGTCAGATTCACTTTAAAGTGACCTTCAGGTTCCAATTTGAAAACCTGTGGGAAAAGGAGTTTAAGAGAAAAATCTAATTATTAATTTTAATTTTTAAAAGTAATTAGTGCAATAGAAAAGAAAGTGAAAAAGCAAGTAAATCATATGTTCTCTGTAGAAGCTTTCTACCAGCCAAAGACCTTGAACAAGATCAAACAAAAACAAGTTTATAACCCTCATTTATGAATACATGTTTATGATAGGAAACTGGTCAGTGTCACTTGATGAATCTTTCTATTTTAGCAACAAAAAAATGTCATTGTCTAGTGCCCTCAAGGAAACAGAACCATCATTATAAACATGGGCCACATCCTATTGCATCTATTAGGTATCTAGGTGTACTCAGGCACCTATTCTATTCCACCGTGTTCAAGTCCCTGAAAATACATTAATCTACGTTTGTACCACACTGCCATCTTACCCTTAACACTGGGTGAATCCAGACATTCATTAACGTGCCGTAATTACAGCCCATTAAATTTAATATATAGAATAACTGGCACTAACTTTGTGTGTTGTAACTGGCATTACTGCACATTAGTGCAGATGAATGCTTAAGTGTTGTTAATGCATGCTAAACTAAATCTGCACATTAGCATGGTTTTTGCCAGCTGTGCTAATGCACAGTAAAATTAGTCTTCTGTGCACGAAGACGTGCCCACTGAGCAGTAAAAAAAAAAAGTGTGAAAAAAGGGACACCCTCACCTGTTGTAGTAACAGTTTTTCAGGGACTTGAGCAAGATGGAAAAGGATTACACTGAGGCACTTCAGTTCACTTAAGCACCTACTAGGTAGAATAGAATTTGGCTCTAGAACTATTATACAGCACCCCTCAAACCTGTATTTATACAGTGTTCATATCTACATTTATCACTTTAAGAAATCTGGTGCCTTTACCTCCGTTTACTAGCTGCCCAATCCTTAAATTTGAGTCCTGGCAACTCCATCCAGTCTCCAAAACTGATCGTCAACATGGAGCCTTCCATTGTCTATAGAGGGGGAAATCAAAGCAAGTGTGACAGTTACATTTTAACAGAATCACAAGGTTGAAAGGGATCTAAAAAATAATCTAGTCCACATACAAAGCCAAGATTTTGTTCCTAAAAAGACAAATGATACATGAGACAGTGTTGAAGGTCAGAAGTCCCAAATAGTAAGTGGAAGTTTGGATTAAAAAAAGACAAGGAAAAAAACAAGATGGCAAACTGTAAATATTATCTTCAGTGGAAAAGTCATTTTTAACGGAAGCTGGCTAGACTCCATGCAAAAGGAAGAAGAAAAAAAAAAAAAAATCAGATCCAACAGAAAATAAGCAACAAGTACAAAAAGAGATCCTGTTATCTAGAAACCTGACAAGTTGGAAAGGTTGATCATGGGATAAGACCGTAAGCACTAAAAGCTCTGAGATGGGTACTGTCTTACAGAGAATCAGGAATTGTCTGATGAAATTTAAGAAAATGCTGATTCATCAAATAATATTTTGAAGAAACACTTGTTTTACCGGAAGTTCAAAGCAGAGGTGGAATGCTGCCTAGTTTCCTACAAGCTCACCTGATGAGCTGCTTGAAAGCCCCCCCACACAGTCTGCCAGAGGAACATGTGTTCCAGGATCTCTGCTAGGAAACCAGGAGCCTGAAAGCTCCAGCTCTTGAATTCATAGTAGAGTTTGGAAGCTCTAAGAACGTTGCCTATATTCAAGGTCTAAGAACACTGGCTGGAAGCAAGAGTCTGGAACTGAACAGTAAACCTACAGCAACTGTGAAGATCCTAAAAAGTTGTAGTCGCTGTGAATCCCATTGCAGGTTGCACATGTGCATCAAAGGTGCACAATCCGAGTCTCAAATAAGCATATCTGTCAGGATCAGGCATGTGCCCGGTTCCCATCCAAAGGAAGAAAAGGTGGAGGGGCCGTGACTGTCCCAATTCAAACCCCATGTTTGCCAAGTATCTCTGGAGTGGAGAAGGAGGCTAGGTTGCAGATCCAGACTGGCATCTCCTACGTCAGTTACTATAGATGGAACAATATTTTTGAATGTGTGTAAATACGAGCTGCACTGCAAGTGAAATGGCAATTATTGTTCACTTCAGGATAGCGGGAAAGAGGAGTACCAGGTGCATCAGGCAAACAGATTGCTCATCCAAATCTAGCACTGGATCCAATGCATAGTGCTTCAAGAACATGTTCATCTTGCTCCATGCTGCAGTTTCATAGATCCCCAGTATCCAAAAAATCTAATACAATAAGCTCTGGTGGACTACAAGAGGTACTTTTGATAGGCTAACTAGTTGAATAGTGTGACAGAATTATCTACTTTCTGACAAAATAACCTGACTTTTGGAATAGTTATGACTCAGCCCTATGAATAAACATAGGGTTTATCTGAAATATTTAGAGCTATCTGAGAGTATTGTATGTTCTCTCTGTGGCAGAAGGCCACCTCTGTATCTCCCCAAAAACTCTGCTCTGTGACAATTTGGTTAGGATAGGCCCAGCAGAGGATACACACCTTACCCTCTCTCTTTAGGTAACCTGAGCTGGATACATTTCTGAGGGAGGGGGAAAACCTGCTCCCTCTGCCTACATGACTGGTATCATATACCTGGGTGAGGGACTTTTTCCCTGGGGAGCTACAAACTGCCAGTCTGCCCAGTAACTGCATTTCAAATTGGTTGGCCGACAGCCAACAGGTGCTGGCCCCCATTGAACCAGGTAAATGAGGTCACAAGGGCTATACAAGTTAAGGACTACCCAGGAGGAAGAGTGGGGCAGCAGCCATGAGGGAGACTCAGAGAGAGAGAGAGAGAGAGAGAGAGGAGCTGAACCATCTGAAACTTGCTCGCTCTCTTGAAACTCATGATCAAGGAACTACCTGCCTCCAGAGGGAATCTCCACCTGCCTCTGGATGATACTTGTGAGTAATCTATCTGAGATCTAACTAGATATATAGTTTGCAGTACCTCAGATGCGTGATCAAAGGCTACCCAACCATGGGAGTTTGCTCTATGGGATTTCTCTGATATTGCTCTACCCTGTACCCTATTCCAACCCTACCCCTTGTAACCAATAAAGTTCTCCTTTGTACTTAGTGTGGGAGACTTATTGGGAGTGGGTGTAGATTGTGCCTTGGGGTCCCCTTGGTTCGGCTGACTAAGGGAGACCACTACTTCTACTTCTGACTGAGAGAAGCATCCCAAGTTTTTGAAGTGAATCAAGTACCCTCAAGGGCTACTAGGCCTGTGTTTCCCAGGGTGCACACAGCCAGAATCAAGCCCAGCCCTGGGTGGTGGCAGTGGAACCCCCAGGCTAGTGGGTGCGATTCAGGAAGGGGGTCAGCCAGATGTGAGGCGCCCCAGGGAGGCACTTGGGAGCCTGGAAGGTGGTTGGGCACAGTAAGGTGGGTGGCTCAACGCAGGAGCGCCCCCTACTGGCCAGCCACACACTCACTATTGCAAGGGAAGTTAGGGAAGAATATAGGCAAAGGCAAACTAAAATACGACCTCAAAAGTCAATTTTAAACAAATTCTAAGCACCACTTTATATCTCATTCCAGTGAACTATGCAGAGGTTCCTCTGACTTATTTTAGCAGGTCACTCTTCTAGCTGTGGCGATAGCAAGATAGTGAATGAAGCTCTAGATGAGAGACTCAGCTGGGAAGATCTGTGAGCCTCAAGGGACAATATTGGTCCCATGCAAACACAGGTTCTGTGATAGTGTGTATCCGACCCTTAAAAATGGTGATAACATCAGATGCAAGCAAACAGAATGCCAGTCTGTCACAGGGAGATGTACATGAAGGAGAATTTGGCCCAATGTTATATGGCAATCACTCTGGGCACAACAGGAAGGCATAGAGACACTCCTAATACCACTACAAGACAAAAGTATCATCCAGTGGAGATCTAAGATCAAACTTTCTCTGGAAAAGACTGCATTTTATTTGGTGGCAGACATTTATTCCCACTTCTACTCCACAAGAGTGGAAGACATCTTCTGCAGTAAGTATGCACAGCTAGAAGCCAACTATCTGGACATCCACCATCTCATTGCTGCTGCAGGGCTAAAAGAGTGCAGACTAGAAACAGATGTTGCCAAATGGAGAGATTCAGCTGTGACTGTGTCATAACACAACTGAACCACTTCACTGGGCAAAATAAACATTGCCTCTTGTTGCCCCTTTGATGGTGTGAGACAAGGGGCAATGTACTCTTCCTACTTTCCCCACTGCTCCAGACCCATGCTGTGGGTCTGGGGTACTGAGGAAAAGTGCCTCTCCACCCAGCCAGTCTCTTTATCTCTGGAATAGTGAAGGACAAAGAGAAATGTCATACAGAATATCTTAATGATATAAAGCTCTAGAATGTTTATGATGTCTCTTGTCCTCTAAGCAACACATCCCTTGTATATGGAGATGCAGCTGGACTGGTGTGGTGAATGCTGACAGGTTTTGAAGAGTACTCTTTCTGATGTTATCAGGTTTTAACCATCAGCTCAAAGGACAGTCATAAAAAACAGGATTAGAAGGGATGGAGTTGGTTTATGTCCCCTGGAAGAACAGACTGACCCAAACTGAGTCAGATTAGAAAAGGCCTTAGGAAAAGCCTGGTAACGGATGTCATGCATGTACAACAGGCACATGACATAATAATATAAGGCAAAGTGAAATCAAGGCAAGGTATACAATTGTCCCCTTTATCTAGGGACTAAATTGAGGCAAGCAGGCCTGTGGTGCTATCGACTCCATCTTGGAGTCTAGGAACTTTGCTGCCTATGCTGGAGTTGGGAACAATTTTCTGTAGTTCACATCAGCAGCTGAACAGGACTAATACATAGCTTAGGTGTGTCAGTTTCTTAGTAAGACTTTCCTCTGATCAACTATTCATTAATTACCTTTACATTACACATATCTCTTTTTGGTCAGTATGTCCTTGGATGATTCAAAGGAGCAATACTTCGTAATGGTAATGTTTTGTAAATAGGGGGACTTCCTGTAGACCAAGCAATGGCAACATGGAAGTATGCTTCCTGCAAGTTGAGATCCACAAACCAGTACTGGAGAAGTAGTATGGAGCAGGGTGGGTGTAAAAGGTTCTTTTGAAAAGGGTCCCTGGGGAAAACAACAGAAAGGGAGAAATAACAGGGAAGTGAGCTGATGTTAACATGTTCTGTAGTCCCCAAGGGCAATCTATACCCAAACCTAAGGGAAGGGAGCGAGGCAGTTTCCAAAGATTTGTTGTGGGGTTTGAGTTTCAGTGCGACTCCTTTTAGTAGTGTCAAACTCACTATCTGTGAAACGGAGATGTGTGAAAGATAGTACATCCCTTCTAAAACTGAAGGGCTGCTCCTTGGATGAGCAGCCTACCGGAAAGTATGAATGGCGTTCTTTGTCTCTGACAGGTCTAATATCAGATTTTTTAGTGTGGCACTAGGGTATAAATTCTCAAGGACAGCAGGAATCTTTCAGGTAATGTACAGCTTCAAGTCCTAGAGTGAGATATGTCTATACTCTGGACCTCTCTTGGTAGATCAGGCACATGTCATCAAAAACTTAGTACATTATAAGGGCTGTTGCCATTGACTTGGCTGCTCATCCATTTCTACCTACAGTACTGCTTTATAATCACCATTTATCCTTTTCTGGCCACCTTTTCCCAGAACTTCTGCACTCCTCCAGGAATCTGGGAAGGAGTTGTATTATTTTCTCCCACATGAAAAAGCTGTACTTTGTGAATAACACTAGATAATTTGCAACCCTGAACTGTAAAGAAATAGAAGTTACCTTATCTGTATAAGCTCCAAGCTTCTTTGGAAGGCTTTGACTGATCCATCCTCTTTCTGGTTTGTTGAAAGACCGAGTGATCGCAATAGAAACTATTCAAAGTCTTTGATTAGAATAGATTGTGCTGCTAAAGGCCTTTCACAGGTTCCACTTAAACCTCATCTATCAGTGCCGTTCTTCTCAATGCCAAAGCACTTAGTATGAGGAACAGTTATTACACATTTTCCTGAATTATGGTCTAACTCCATATGGCCATCCATGTCTAATACTTGACATGAGCTCCTGGAGTGACAGAACTGGGATGGTAGTTTCACCAGGGAGAAGGAGACTCCTTAGGCAATGAAGACAGATTGTTTCATCTCATGATTTAGTCTGAGGCTACTGAGATTCCAGAGAGGGTTATCAGTACTGTAGGTAAACAGGATTTGCGTTTTATGGTGAAGACATGCAACAAGACACTGCTTTGGGACTCACGGAACAATGGTATTCAATCAGGTCTGCATAGCCAATGTGGCATACTGGACTAATACTGGTCTTTAGTCCTGTAATAGGAATCAATACTGGGCTATCCTGGATAACTCGGTAGGGTCCTTTTCCAGCTTCTTCAGTGAGGGGTCACTGCTGGAAATCAGGGAGAAATGTCTTAAAGAGAGGGGAAAAGAGTTCCTCTGCAAACAACCTTGTACTAGATGATCTTGGTGGCAGTACCTGCAATGTCAGAAGGAAGACGACAACAAATCCTCAAGGGCAAACTTCTACATCAAAAGTAGAATCCACTAGGAGTGCCAAAGTTGACATTAGGAATACTCTCAGCATCACTAGCACATTCAATAGCATGGACTCTTATACCTTCTTAGCCTGTGGTGTTTTGTGCCTGTTCTTTGGATCTAAAAGGCTTCTCTGTAAAGGTAAGCTCAATGAGCTTTTGGAGCCACGCTTTTATGAAGGAGTGGTGCCTGAGTCAGAATCTTATTTAACTTTACACGGACAGCAGTTACCTACTGGTGCTTAAGTACAGTTTGGATCCTACTTCATAGGAACTTTGGATACATGAGTATCCACAGGGTTACTAAGCATATGCAGCAAGTAATATGCTGAGGAGGTATGCAACTTCTTATATACATGCTCTGCGCAAGTATAAGTTACAAAACGGCATGAAAAGGTGAAAAGGGCCCTCCTATGTTTTAGCCCAATAGCTTAACAGTCAAGGCACTTGTCCACAAAGCAGGAGTTCCCCTTTAATCCAGAGGGGATTTGAATACACAACCCTCCAACTTCCCAGCATAGTGATCTAACCACCTGATCATAGGTTTGAGGTTAATTCTTCTTCTGAAGCTGAGCCACAGCACTTTGCATTTAATGCTGGCTAAAATGGATGGAGAGCTCTGATGACCCTCTTCCCCTTCATATTAAGAGAAGAAAGAGTCTAGGCAGGAACCCTGGGCAAGTGCTGTAACAATTAAGCTAAAACATGGGAGATCCCACCAGGCCTGGCATCTAACACCCACTACTCATAAGTTTTTTTGCCAGATACATTTTTAAGATCAATACTGCCTGAAGGCATGCACATGCAAAGCTTCCAGGCTCTCCGTTGTGAAAATCCTGGGGTGAATTTCAAGGGTCTGAAGCAGCTCAAACTGCTCCGGGCCGGAAACCTTGGACCTTCCAGATAACAAGCTAATTGGCTACCCTGGAGCTGCAAACCCTGCAAGCCACAATGGGATTTCCCTTCTGGGTACTGAAGACAGATCAGTTTCAGGAGCATTAGTCAGCTGGGAGAGTGTTCTATGCATGTTTGCTCTGGTGATGAACCTACATTATTTGTATTTGTTAAACAAAGTCATCTTAAAAATTGATAAGCATCTTCATTACATGTAAATACAGACGATTGCCACCTATTAACTTTGAAATACCCTATTACATTCGCTGGTTGAACTGTTATTTTGGTAATTAAAGTGGAAACAAGGAAGTGAACATTATAATGGAAATTAACAAACAGCAAGCAAGTCCACAGATAGGCATAAATCTTTTCCGTTTCTAGGATGCCTTTCCTTAAAAGCAAATGCTTTAAGAAATACATTTCTTCCTAAGCAACATAACACAGAAACACATTAGTCTTCCCGAAAGACAAAACATTGCATGGAGCCACCAGCAACAGCACCAGAAGTAAGAAGATTGAACAGATGGCTGATTGTGCATGAACTCTGAAATTCTGCTTAGACAAAAAAAAAAGGTCATTTAAAACTAGGAACACAATGATAAGAAATGGTAGACTGTTAATCTAAGAGAACAGAAGTTCAGATACAGAAAAGAAAGAATCTGGGCGGTGAGAAGGGAAAATTTAAGAAAAAAAATTCAAGCCATAATTTCCTAGCAGGAAAATAAATAAATCCTGACAGGAAGTTCCCAGTCAAAGAACATACAGGCAAGGGGGAAAAAACATGCTGTAAGAATGTCCCTGCTGACAGAATTCAAAACAAATAGTACTAGAAGTCTAAGCGTGAGCCAGTTACCAGAGTCAACAACTAGGCTATCAACTTTATCTGCTCTGAGCACTTCCTAGTGCTGACTTTAGTGCAGTGGTTTAAACCATGCAATCTATGGGTAAGTGGTCTACAACTACTCCTAAGCTAGAGACAGAAGTTACACATAAACCAGTATAAGTGATCAGAAACTGGTTCAAATCTGCAACAAACAAGTTCAGTGCACATAAATCACTTTCAGAATGGCCAAAACTGATTTAAGAAAAACCTGGATAGATACGGTATCAGATTTAATTGATTGAGCTTAAATTGGTTTACTGAACTTTTCTGTCCCAGATCCCCTCTGGATTTAAGTTAACTCACAGTCCCCCAGTATCCCAGGATGCCTTGTACCTTCCCAACAACCCCGCCCCCCGAGGTGGGCAGGCTAGTCTTGGCCCAAACTGTCTGCTTCAGCTGAAGGAGGTATGCTCTAGCACTCCCCAGCTTCTACAGGCATGTGGCTGCATTTCCAGAATCAAAAGTGAATGTCTGTTCACTTGCTTATCGATTCAATCTATGCAAGCTTAAACCAACCTGTGAAGATTGAATCAATATAGGCAGGCAAAAAGCCCAAGGCTGAACCTAGTTTTAGTGGATTAAAGAACTGGCACATTGCACAAAAACTAACTCTCCTTCTAATTTCCAGTTGCTAAACTAGGATAAAAAAAAATCTACAGAAATGTACCAAATTTTACTACTTTTTCATGCAATTAAAATGAACTGATAAAATTCACATAGGGAAGTGATGATTGCAAGCAGATGAAGTTGTCCACATCACCAAATTAGAGAGGAATTAGTTAATACAACACTTCCCACATCAATGATCCAGACTCTGAAAATGTTTAAGAATCACTCCTCATAGAGGCTTGTCTTCAGATGGACTAAACAGCCTCTTTCTCTTGCTGCAGTCCTTGCCACCTAGTGATGACACAAGGAGGAATGCCCAAGAGAAGATGGGTTCTTTCTGCAGTATGTGGTTTTCCAAGACCCTCAGAACATATTTTTGATTTTAAGCAAAAAAAAGAGACAGACAGTTCTCTTTCATCATTAACATGACATACAATATAAGTCCACCAAAAGTTTATTCCAATAATGCCTCAAAGGGATACAACCACAATTCTATTAAAAACAAACAAACAAGCCCCCCACCCCCAAAAAACCCCCACCAAGCACACACATTTGGGTAATTTAAAATTAACAAAATGTTAAGTGATCAGGACAAAAGGAAGATTTCTTTTATGGAAGATAAATTCAAAATAAAGAGTAGAAGAGTATTACATCACTTGATGGAAATCAAAATATTATGAACTGCCCCCCCCATTTTTAATTTAACCCTCTCCCTTCAGTGACCCCAACATCCAATTTAAAGACATTTCTTAGGCATAATGCTTGTGCTTTTGCCAACATATTGACAGTTTCCTTTTCTAATTTAAAGGAATTTGTGAAGTGCTGCTATATTTGTATTAACATTTAATATTTTTAAAATATGAAAAACCCTATATAAAACTTTTTAACAGTTAAATGAACATGTGTGGGACTTGAAAGAACAGGTTCCTTTTATAAGTGACAAAGAAGTCTGCAAATTAATCTCATTTATTAACAAGACAGGCAAAAATATGGAACCCCAGGATTACTTTTAAAAGCTTGATTAATATTTGCAACTGTTAAGTCAACAATCTGGTTGGTTCTTGTGAATTAAAATTTGCCTACAACATTGATTTCCTTGATTTTTCCTTCCCCCTTCTCCCTCTGCTTTTTTGGTTCTTTGTAAAGAACCTGGGTTTCAGATGAATGGCAAAACCTGCAATTCATTACCATCTAGGAATCAAAACCACATAAGAGACTAAAAATATGACATTCAAATCGTAGGATTTGAATTTTTTTTCAAAAATTACTCACATGCCAAGCCCCACCAGGTGGACCTTTGCCAAGCACTATATGTGGGATATAGTGATGTTGTTCTAGCTTCCAATGCAGAACTGGTGGGTAGTCATATCCAAAGTCAGCCTCTGGATGAAGCAGTGTATCAAAAAGTACTGCCACGGGATTAGAAGAGCGTCCTTCAAGTCCTTCAGACAAGTATTCCAAATCCTAAATCAGGCAAAAAGAGTTCTTTGGTAATACAGTTCTTACTACACAGTATAGGATTCTGATGTGCATAAGAGAACTCTAATAGAAAGTCACTGTTAAAAGATGAAAAATTAAAAGAAACCCACAGTAAATTGGTTACTTTTGGGTTAAAATATTTCCTATGGGGCATCTTCCATAATGTAAGAATCCAGGACTAGAACAAGCGTCCTTGACTATTATGCCCCATCCCATGTTCAGAGGCAAGCCATTTTCTAAAAGTTCCAGAGAGAGAGAGAACGAACTACTCTCACCTTTTTCAACATCATGACTGAAAAAGCACCTTATTGGAGATGGAGAAAAATCATCCCAAACCTGGCAACATGCCACAGGGAAAGAACAGGAGGGAGAGGGAGAGAATACAAACACAGCAGTGACAGAAGATCCTAGAAAGGAGGACTAGGTGATGCAATAAAAAAGAAAACCAGTCAGAGCTAGACAAAAATTCCTTCCTAACCCCAAACCTAGCAAGACAAGCCAACATTGGAAAACTATCAAGAGACAACTGAGGGCAGACTAAACCCTGGGAACACATTTTAACTTAACTGAAATACATTTCACTAGGAAAACTTTGAGAGGAAGCATCATTTTTAAGAAGATGGTCTGTTCCTCTTAAAAAGGAATATCTGGGATTTCCAATAATTCCAGTTCCATAACGCAAAGTAAGGAAGATTTTAGAAATCTGCTGTCTCATCATAGGTGTCCAACTTCTCAGTGGCCAGGGGCTGCATGTCCCCAGGACTACACACCATGATTGCTGCATAACTTGGGGGTTAGACCCTGAAACACTGTGAGCCTCACAGGCTGCAGGCTCCTTGGACTCCCACAGGCTGTGCTGTCCCATCTCCAAGAATGGGGAGAGGAAGCAGAAGCTGCAGGAGGAATGAGGGGCTCAGAGACCCCCAGTGGCAGCAGGAACACTGAAGGTGCAGTGATCAGACCAGAAGCCTGAGAGCTATAAATTAAAGCCTTCATGGGCCACATGCAACTGGTAGGCCATCAGCTGGCCAGCCCTATTTTATATCATCATGTTAGGATAACTAGACAGGAAGTGGTCTTCCTATTTTATTTAAATGCTATTCATAGGTTTTAGGTATTTTATAGATATTTCCTCTTAGCAGATAAGGAAAGGTGATGTATTGTTCTCCAAAAAAAACGATGATACTCTGTGGCTGCTAAACGACAGAAGCATACAGAGTATCTGTAGCCAGGAACTGGCTTTCCCACCACAAATCTAGCAGCAAGACTTTAATGCCTACAATGCTGACATACTGAATTATGTTAAAAGCACCAGACCTTGCTTCAGACCCAGATGTCAGCTGTGCCCCCTCATTAACATAGACAACATAATCACTGGACCAAATAAAACCTATTTTCCAGTTCATCCAAAGTTCATTCACCTGCACCTTAACCAATATTATATAAACCATCAACTGCTTACAGTGCCCTTCTGCTATCTATATTGGACAGATGGGGCAATCCATACTCATAAGAATTAAAGAACACTGATCTGACAGTAGCACTAGAAAGGCAAAATACTTTAAGCTCCTTGGACATTCCATTGCTGACCTCAGAGTGGGTCTTCTTAGACAGCAAAACTTAAGAAATGAACTTGAACGGAAAATTAAGGAACAAGAACTCATCCATAGATTGGATTGTGTTAAATATGCTCTAAACTGAGCCTATGGATTCTTATCCCATGACCTGGATTAGCCATTATAAAATCATACGTCTGTGAAGGTGCAGACAGAAGTGACAATTTTCACCTGATCTGGCCCCTGAAAGTGCTCTACAGCAGTGGTTCCCAAATTCTTGTACGCGTACCATAAGTGGTACGCAGACAACCTGTGAGAGGTATGGGGCAAGTGGCACACATAGACACAGACAGCCAGCTGCAGGTGGCCAGGAATGCAGGCTGGCTGCATGTGGAGCAGCACCCAGCAGGTAAGTAAGTATGTTGGGGGGAAGGGGTGTGGGGCAGACCAAGGCCTCATGGTGAGGGACGGAGTGGGGCAGAGGCAGGGATGAGTGGGGCCCCCGGCCTGGCTGTGGGACGGTTCGAGCCCTGAGTGGCTCATCCAGAAGTGCTGGGGGGGCTCCTGCCACTGTGCACACCCTAGGGGAGGCATGGGAGGCACCTGCCGCCCCAGGTGTATGCAGGGGGGAGGCAGGCTGCCCACTGGGCTGTGTGTCCCACTGCCATTGTTTCAGAAGCTGTGTGCAACACTAGTTGTACCTCCTGTCGCCAGGCGGGCAGAGGACACAGCACAGCCAATACGCGGGAGGCACATGGTGTCACACGCAGCTCCTGAGGCAACGGCAGCAGGGCATAGAGCCCAGTGAGCAGCCTGCCTCCACCCTGTGCAGAATCCAGCGGGGGCACATGCCCTCATGCCTCCCCCAGGGGTATGTGCAATGGTGGGGAGCCACACACCCCCAGCACCCCTGGACAAGCCTGCAGCTCAGCCCTTCTCCTAGTGCTGTCTTCAGAATGGGAAGGGGGAAGAGGAAGTCTGGTGTGGGTTTTTTCAGCTAGTGCTGGAAGGTGGAGTGAGTGGATTGGACCCCCTCCTCCCAAGGTGCAGAGGCTCCAATCCAACCACCCCACCCTCCAGCACTGTCTGGGCAATCCCCAAAACAAGCTCCCTTCGCTCCCTTTCCCCTCTCCTATTCTGAAAACAGTGCCTGGGCTAGGAAGGTGGAGGGGTGTTGCTATGGGAGAACGAAGCCGCTTTAAATAGCAGTTTGATCTCCCAATAGCAAACATCTGTTGGGTCTGGGGGATCATTATAACTCATGGTACTACCTGTAAAATGTCATGGGTTACAATAGTAAATGAGCTACCTGCTTTGTTTTTCTCTCCATTACCCATCTCTCCTTTCTCAGCAGTCTTCCCTCTTTTTCCTCCCACACTTCCCTACCCTTTGTATTCTAATAACTGGTTTTAAATTTAGCAGCTGTGCTTCCTGCAGCCCCTTCACAGGATTAGATAAAGTAAGCCTTCTACTTAAGAAAGCTTATGTTATACACCTCTGATTTAGTTAATATATGAAGGTGCAAATCTACCTTGCGTTCTGCCTGGTTAAAAAGAACAAACCTACAACTTTTCAGCTACTGATACAAAATTCATACTTCTCTTTTCCTGTGCCCAGGTTATTCTTCCACTCTTCCCCCAAGTTCTATGAATTAAAACCAGCACAGTGGAATATGTTTGTCAACGTGAGAGTACAGACTCAACTAAGCACTATATCCTACAGTAAGTGAGTATTGTTATCAATTAGATTCAGGTTTTGTCTAAGTAAGTATAAAATATAACTTACTCAGCAGTGCAGGGTTTTATATCAGAACTGAATTTAAGCCAAAAAGCTTAATGTTATTTTGTGCAAAGAAAGCAGTGTTAAAAGTTGATGAAAAGCTTGTTAATCTATTTTACGTTCATCAAATAAAGCTTGCTGAATCCTTGCAGAGAAGCTGGCTTCAGTTTCTGGGCTTGTAATTCTTATAATTAAATTTAGCATGTTTTACTTTCAAGTGCTATAATACCTTCTGGGGGAGCCTAACAAATATCTTCATTTTACTGGGGAAGGACATGGAAGAAAGACCCCACAATTTGCTTCAGACCACAATGAGAGCTCCTGGCTTCCACTATTATGCTTATACCACAAACCTCTCAAAGATTAAGATTACTGTGAGTCTAAAAATTCTTTGTGGGTTAAGTACGTGCCAACAGCTCTACTTATGTTAAATCAGCACAGACCTATGCTAAGGAAATGCATAAAAGGAAGAGTCTACTACCGTATTAATTTAACATTTTAAAAGAAAATCAAAACAGGCTAAAGGGCTTAGAAAAAAAGAAAGACACAAACTTACTTGATCAACAATAGATAGATGCCTAGCTTCTTCTAATTTATTGTGCAAAATGGGATTTGGATGTATAGCTTCAGGAGACAAATATGGCCTGTATCCAGACAGCATATAAGAAAGGCAAATACCTGAAGGTCCATTCCCTATTTTAAAAAAGAAGTTGTTAATATTCTAACAAAAATGTCATGAATCATATTACAGAAACTAATGTTTGTAAATTATGTAATTATCTTGCTATTTCTTTTGTAGCACCACAATAACGTGTAAGGCATACAAGGTCCTTGTTCAAGAAAAGCTTACTATGAGTAGAAAAGTTTACTTCAAGTTCTATTACAAAGGGCCTTTTCAAAAATATCTCAGCAGAATATTTTTGAGTGGTACAGAAGAATAGCTGGTTGAAAAGAGAAAAAATGTAGTTACATTTTTAAAGATA
This sequence comes from Alligator mississippiensis, assembly GCF_030867095.1. Lineage (NCBI taxonomy): Eukaryota > Metazoa > Chordata > Crocodylia > Alligatoridae > Alligator > Alligator mississippiensis. The sequence goes on from NC_081826.1 coordinate 46,946,208, forward strand.
TTTACATCAGCTACCAACCAAGTCTCTTTCACATAAACTATCCATCAAAACTATTCAACAAACCTATGAAAAACTGTCATATATCTGACTTCATGTTAATTCCTAGAAAAACTTAGAAAAAAATTCACAACTCAAATCTCACAGTCAATGTAACAATGACAGGTGACCAGTAGCCCAAGTTTGCCTATTTGTCCTTCCTTTTATAATTAGCAGATTATTTGCTTTCTCAATGCCGGGACCTCGCTGTACTAGGCACTATGAAAGTGCAGAGCAATTGGTCCCTGATGCAAAGGGCTCAGAATGCAAGGGTAAGACCAATGAATGACAGATGGATACAAACAGATGGGGGAAATAAATGGAATCAAACAACACTTGGAAGCAAAATGAGTACTAAGCTCAGCACATTAGCATAAATATTAGCTATGGCCAAGATGTATGTTAGTTAGCTGATGGGGTGGCCAGGGCTTAGTTTGAAAACTAATAAAAGCAGCAAAAAAGGTCTATTTTAACATCTTCCTGAATCCCTTTTCCAATAGTTTATAGAATGATATTGTACCCTATCAATACCATAACTTTAATATAAATCAGAACAGGTTAAAAATAGCTGTTTTCAAATGGATTACTATATGATAGAAGTGGTAATATAGATAGGAACCTGTATCTATCATCAGATTTAGTATCAGATACAGATATTTATTGCATTTTCAGTTGTATTAAACAATATGGGATTTTGACATGATTAACATTTAGAAACCACCATAACAGATGCATACACACCAAAACCAGATAAAAAGAATACTGAGGGTACAAAGCCAAGCCTTAAGGCAGGAAAAGCCTGGGGAACCTTATGTGCAGTTCAAGCACACGATAGCATATATGACTTTTCTCCCACCAGACCATTGCCCTCAGCACTTGCACAAAATATGCAGCATTCACCTAATGAATATCTTCCAATATTTTTTTATTCTCATTCTTGAAGGTACACGCCCTGTGCAATATTTACTGCACATTTTTCAAACCCTGCTCTGAACACCGAATTACTACATGTCTTCATGGGCTTGACTATGGCACTTATCCTTTATATAGACCTGTAAAAAAGGTTGAATGAAACACACTTTGAAAAAAAATTTATTATCAAAAGGGGAAATCCATGAATCTTTCAGTTCTTGAAAGGAGTCTCCTCTAGTAGACAGACTTATTTTGTCTGCTCCCTCCCAAATATGAGGTTTTTCTCCCTTGTCATGTTCTACCTGTCCCCATCTCAGTCCTGTCTCTTCTCTAACATAGGCTTTTTACTATAACTTTATTCTCATCCCTTGGCCAGTCCCAGTTTCCCTGCCAAAAAAAATCCTAATCTTATATTCTGAGTCTCCTTTTGCTACTTGATTCCAGGCTCTTCTTCACTACACAAAACTACTGGTTCATTATTCAACCAAATAATGTAGTTCTCTTGAGGACCACAACTCCTGATGGACCTGTTTCCCCTCCTCCCCTACACATTACTACTTAGTCTCAGTTCTCTTGTCCAGTTGTGTCCATAACCAGCTCCCGACTTCCCCCAAACCCTTGTCACACCTCCTAGTTCAAGCTTTGTTTAAATTCAGTCTCAGCCTGCCCCTTTGTCTTTGCCAGTGACTTTTCCTTTTTCCTGTCCAGCTCATCTTTCCTTGTCCCAACCTACTCTTAAACTTCGCTCTTAGGAACAACCGAACTATTATGGCTGAAATTAAAACAAAATAGCCTGAAGCAGATGCCAGCATATAAGTAAAAAGAAAAGTGAGAGGGACTTCTATTGTAAGTGACAGTGTATAACCTTCCTGCTTAAATACCAGTAAGTCAACTGGTGGGAAACATCAAGATCTCTTCTGCACTACAAAAGTACCCCCATAATAGGACTGCACTTAATCATTCCCAGGGAAAAAAAATAGATCTCATGCACAATGCAACTGTAATACAACTTATCCCTTGATTTTATTAACCATGTATTATAGAAGGAGCCAAATATAAACATTTCCTCCAAGTTTAAATATTTTAGATTGGCAAGAACTGCATCTTCAAACAAACATGCTATCCCCAGAGTACTGGAATCCCAATTGGAAGACCTGGGTAATACTGTCATAATTATACTCCCAGTATCCATATTATTTATTATTGACTGTACTTGAAGAGCTTCTTATCCAAATAATGTAAACATTTTCCCTCTTTCTTAAATTATAACTGTAGCTGAACAAAGATCCACTTCTACAATCTTTAATTTAAAACATCCACACTACGAATTAATACACTGCAATGCAAATACCTAAGCTTGTTAATCAATTAATGTAAAAATTGAAACAAAGGCTTGTCATTCAGATGAAAACTGAAGAATGCTCTTTGTTTATAAGGCAATGAACAGTAGTCTGGGGAAAACAGTAATGCTTTTTTTGTTCAGCACAGAAAACTCTCTAGACTTAAGGCTCCATCTTGAAATTTAGCATTTGCTGAAACTTTCACATTTTCTAAACCCAGTTGTTCCGCTGTCTCCCAGTCTCTTAAAAACCTGGAATATGAGGGAATAGATTTGCTAACCGAATGACAGATTACCTCTATTGCCCTAATCCAAAGGAGCAAGATTACCTCTCTCAATTCCTTGTAATAGGTTTAGGTTAAATTCCATTCTAGAATAAGATGTTCCTGGGTGTTGCAATTTGTTCTATTTATTACACTCTTAGGGCACTTACACACATGCCTGACACTTGCTCCAACATGTTCTAATGCCCCCACCATCATTTTGAAGTGTGGGACACTGAATACATAAGACACCGAGGCAGACAAGGTTCCTTGGGTGAATTTGATATCTTTTATTAGACCAACCCAAATAGTTGGAGAATAGTTATTAAGCAAGCTTTCGGGTTCAAAAACCCTTTGTCAGGCTAGGAAGTTTCAGCAGTTGGTGTGTGCTCTTCCTGGATTCCTTCCAACTATTTGGGTTGGTCTAATAAAAAGGTATCAAATTCACCCAAGGAACTTGTCTGCCTATGTCCTTAGGCCAACACGGCTACAATCTAAACCCCTAAGATACCGAGGGCATTTTAATTATTAAAATGCCACCCTTCACTCTAGAACGCATGTAAAGTTGCCCTTAGATGTCATCTGTTACGTATCTGCAGTAACATCCAGTATTAGTTAATGAAAATAGGAGCTAAATTTCCCTTTGAAAATAGGATTTTCAAATTTATGATGACTACTTAGTATATTTTAGAGAATTTTATAAAAGGGGAAAATTCTTCTAATAGAAAGGGCATTTTTATAGGAAAAATTATTTGATCTTATGAATTAAGTTATTACAGGCTTCCCCTCCCCCATTTTGATCGTAGAGAAGCTGGGTGACAGTGACCATGAGCTGATCACCTTCACCATCCGCAGTAAAGCTGGTAAGTCAGTCAGCAATACAGAAGTCCTCGACTTCAAGAAAGCTGACTTTGACAAGTTCAGGAGGCTTGTCAGTGAGGCCCTAAAAGGCCACCACCCGAACGGGATGGGAGTTCAGGACAAGTGGTTGCTCCTCAAGGGAGCAATCCTGGATGCGCAAGCAGTCTATCCCGTCTTGGAGGAAAGGCAGCAAAACGGCACAGCAGCCCCCTCGGCTCTCCAGGGAACTAGCGGACCTCCTGCATCTAAAAAGAAAGACCTACAAAGGATGGAAGGCAGGATCCACCTCCAAGGAGGAATACTCTGCACTGGTCTGGACCTGCAGGGGGTGAACCAGGAAAGCCAAGGCTGCAAAGGAACTCCAACTAGCTACAAGTATCAAGGACAATAAAAAGTCCTTTTTTAGATATGTGGGAAGCTGGAGAAAAAGCAAGGACAACATTGGACCCCTGCTAAACCAAATGGGACAACTGACACCTAGGAAAAAGCAAACTTGCTAAATGGGTACTTTGTGTCAGTTTTTCACCAATCCCATGGGACACCCCTGCCCATTACGGGACATGGAGGCCCGGATGAGGGAGAGTCCTTATCCTCCATCAATGCTGACCTCATGAAGGAACACCTTGAGAGGCTGGATACCTTCAAGTCAGCCAGCCCTGACAGCTTACACAACAGGGTGCTCAAGGAGCTGGCTAGCATTATAGCTCAGCCCCCGGCACGGATCTTCAAAAACTCCTGGCGCTCCGGTGAAGTGCCCAAAGATTGGAAGAAGGCCAATGTGGTGCCTACCTTCAAGAAAGGGAGGAAAGTGGATCTGGCAAACTACAGGGCCATCAGCCTGACCTCTGTCCCGGGGAAGGTCTTGGAAAAGATTATCAAAGAGGCCATTATTAACAGACTGGCTGATGGCAACACCCTGATGGATAGCCAGCATGTGTTTGTTACGGCTAGGTCTTGCTTGACCAATCTCATTTCCTTTTACGACCCAGTGACCTATCACCTGAACAAGGGAGAAGAGATTGATGTCATATATTCTGACTTTCAAAAAGCCTTTAATCTGGTATCCCATGATCACCTCTTGGCAAAACTGGCTAACCGTGGCCTCGGCCTCACAGCGATCTTTTGGCTGGGGAATTGGTTCTACGATAGGACCCAGAGGATGGTGGTTGATGGAAGTCAATTTTCATTGCACGCTGTGAACAGTGGAGTCCCTCAATGCTCTGTCCTTGGATGTATACGATTTAACATCTTCATTAGTAACGTAGACATAGGTGTCATAGATGTCAGGGTCGGAAGGGACGTCAATAGATCATCGAGTCCGAACTCCTGCATAAGCAGGAAAGAGTGCTGGGTCTAGATGACCCCAGCTAGATACTCATCTAACCTCCTCTTGAAGACCCCCAGGGTAGAGGAGAGTACCACCTCCCTTGGGAGCCCGTTCCAGACCTTGGCCACTCGAACTGTGAAGAAGTTCTTCCTAATGTCCAATCTAAATCTGCTTTCTGCTAGCTTGTGGCCATTATTTCTTGTAAGCCCCGGGGGCGCCTTGGTGAATAAATACTCACCAATTCCCTTCTGTGCCCCCGTGATGAACTTAAAGGCAGCCACAAGGTCGCCTCTCAACCTTCTCTTGCGGAGGCTGAAAAGGTCCAGTTTCTCTAGTCTCTCCTCGTAGGGCTTGGTCTGCAGGCCCTTGACCATACAAGTTGCCCTTCTCTGGACCCTCTCCAGGTTATCTGCGTCCTTCTTGAAGTGTGGCGCCCAGAATTGCACACAGTACTCCAACTGCGGTCTGACCAGCACCCTATAGAGGGGAAGTATCACCTCCCTGGATCTATTCGTCATGCATCTGCTGATGCACGATAAAGTGCCATTGGTTTTTCTGATGGCTTCGTCACACTGCCGGCTCATGTTCATCTTGGATTCCACTAGGACTCCAAGATCCCTTTCCACTTCCGTGCCACCCAGCAGGTCATTCCCTAGGCTGTAGGTGTGCTGGACATTTTTCCTCCCTAGGTGCAGCACTTTGCATTTCTCCTTGTTGAACTGCATCCTGTTGTTTTCTGCCCACTTGTCCAACCTATCCAGGTCTGCCTGCAGCTGTTCCCTGCCCTCCGGCGTGTCCACTTCTCCCCATAGCTTTGTGTCATCTGCAAACTTGGACAGAGTACATTTGACACCCTTGTCCAAGTCGCTGATGAAGACATTGAAGAGTATCAGTCCAAGGACCGAGCCTGCGGGACCCCACTGCCCACACCCTTCCAGGTCGAGACCGACCCATCCACCACGACTCTTTGGGTGCGACCCTCTAGCCAATTCGCCACCCACCGGACTGTGCAGTCATCCACATCACAGCCTCTTAGCTTGTTCATCAGTATGGGGTGAGATACCGTATCGAAGGCCTTCCTGAAGTCTAAGTATACGACATCCACCCCTCCTCCTGTGTCCAGGCGTTTCGTAACCTGGTCATAGAAAGAGATTAGATTAGTCAGGCACGATCTGCCCGCCACGAACCCGTGCTGGTTTCCCCTCAGCATAATTTGCCCTGCCAGGCTCTCACAAATATGAGCCTTGATAATTTTTTCAAAGACTTTGCCAAGGATGGAGGTGAGACTGACTGGCCTATAGTTGCCCAGGTCCTCCTTCCTCCCCTTTTTGAAAATGGGGACCACGTTGGCCCTTTTCCAGTCCTCCGGAACTTGGCCCGTGCGCCACGAGCGTTCGAATATTCCTGCCAGTGGCTCTGCAATGATGTCGGCCAGTGCCTTCGGCACCCTCGGATGGATCCCATCCGGGCCTGCCGATTTAAAGGCATCCAGTTCTTCCAAATGATTCTGCACCACCTCAGGATCTACGTATGGAAGTCTGGCGCCTTGCTGCTGCCTCTCTACAACCCCAGTGAGAGACTTGTCGTGTCCCTCACTTAGCAACACTGAGGCAAAGAACTCGTTGAGGAGTTCAGCCTTGTCCCCCCTATCTGTCACCAATTGTTTCTGCCCATTTAGCAGTGGTCCTATTCCTCCCTGGGCCTTCCTTTTACTCCCAATATATCTAAAAAACTTGTTGTCTTTTACTTGGGTTGCCATCCTCAGCTCCATGGTAGCTTTGGCCCGCCTAACTGCCTCCCTACAAGCACGAGCAGAGGAGGTATATTCATCTTTAGTGATCTCACCCTGTTTCCACTTTTTATGTGCTCCCCTTTTGGCCCTTAGGCTGCCCTGGATTTCTCCTTGCAGAAGCAGACTAGCCAAGTTCGCCGATGATACTAAACTCTGGTGGGTAAAGCATCCACACCTGATCCAGGCAGACCTTGACAGGCTCAGGAAATGGGCGGATAAGAACCTGATGGTGTTTAACACTGAAAAAGGCAAGGTTCTCCACCTTGGGAGCAAAAACCTAGAGCATGCTTATAGGCTTGGCAGTGCCATGCTGGCTAGCACTATGGACGAATGGGACTTGGGGGTCATGACTGACCACAAGATGAACACGAGCCTTCAATGTGATGCTGCGGTTAGTAAAGCGAGCAAAATGCTGGCTTGCATCCATAAATGCTTCTTGAGCAAATCCCAGGACGTCATTCTCCCATTGTACTTGGCCTTGGTGAGGCCACAGCCAGAGTACTGCATCCAGTTTTGGGCTCCACCATTCAGAAAGGATGTGGAGAAGCTTGAGAGAGTGCAGAGGAGAGCCACATGCATAATCAAAGTTCAGGGGTCAGACTTGATGATCTGCTCAGGTCCCTTCCGACCCTACCAACTACGAAACTATAAGGAAGAACTTTTTTACTGTCCGAGCCCCCAAGGTTTGGAATAGACTGCTACCGGATGTGGTTCAAGCACCTACTTTGAACGCCTTCAAGAGACATTTGGATGCTTATCTTGCTGGGATCCTATGATCCCTGCTGACTTCCTGCCCCTGGGGCAAGAGGCTGGACTCAATGATCTTCTGAGGTCCCTTCCAGCTCTAGTGTCCACGAATCTATTTACATATAACTTTATATGTGCCAAGATTATACTAAAAATGTATTATTCTAATATAATAAAATTAGAATAATTATGATTTTAGTTTGTCTGTGTGTGTGTCCGTCTGACAGTCTGTAATACTTTTGCCCAACCGCACATGAGCCAATTGACTGCGCGGGCTGGGGCCAGCTGAGTTAAAATGGGAGCCCCCTCTGCCAGCGCTGCCTCCCGCAACTTCCGGTGCAGCAGCTCCCTTTGCCCCACTTCCACACATGGCAAAAAAATAAACTGGCACAAGCACGTTACAAGTGGCAGGGCCAGCTGAGGAATGGCAGGATCCCCTCTGTCAGCCCCGCCACCTCTAGCAGCCTCCCGCGCAGCATCTCCCTCCACCTCACCTTCACAGAGGCAAAAATAAAAAAATTAGGTAGAGCATTTTAAAAGCGGAGGGGCCAGCTAAGGAAAGGCAGGAGCACCTTCATTGTAGCGGGGGGTCAGACCCAGGGCTCCATCCCTGCTGCCCCCCCCTTCTCCTGTCATTCTTCACATGCATGTTTAATAATAAACTAGCAAACTGCCCAACACCATACCAAATCTTGGTAATAAAACCCAAAGTACTGTTATCACATTGGTAAAAGAAAGTAATTTTTAAATCATTATCTTAAAACCCAATTTGATCTTAACAGCACTACCTGAGTAAGGTGTATCTGAATTAATAAGGGTTTGCAGAATAAAGTTTGAAATCAAACATAAGGTAGGTAATGCTGAGAGGGGGAGATTAAAGAAAGGGCAATAGAGCCACGAGATAAATTGCTCGCATACTGGAAGTACCACATTAGGGTTTTATTATTACTACTTTTAGTGTGTTGATGCAGTGGAAACAATAGTGGGAAGGGGAATTGTTTTAATAAAGAATATAAGGACAGAGAGACTACAGCATACACATAATCAGGCAGACTATTTTGATCAGGAGGGGCAGCATTGGAGAAAGATCATAAAGTAGAACAATGTACAGGTTTTGTCAAACTTTTATTCTCTCTTACTTCAGTATTAATTCATTTTAGTTTGTTTTCTTTTAAGAGCTCTTAAGTGTGACAGCCACATATTACAGATAAGCTATCTGCTGTGAAGATCATGTTAAGAGGTTTCCAGGTATAAAATATCTGATTAAATAGCACTAAGACATACTTTAGATATTAGTGTGTATTTTTCACTGGTAGAAGTCAAGGTAGCTACATTTGTTTTCAGCACTGCCCTACTATGAAGGTAGAAGAAATGCAGAGCACAGGTACTTCTACCTTGCCTTCTGACTAGCCTCAGACTAACATAGCTCACTTCTCTCTCCACATGATGTACAGTTACTGAAACTAATGCAACTCTGGCCTCGTACAGACATTCTGTTTCTCCTGAGATTTACTGTTCTCCCAGGAGAAACCACAAATACACAAGTGTTCAGGCTTTTTCTCCCAGAATAAAATTGGCAGCTCCAGAGGAAAAAAACAACCCGACCTGGACACAACCAGGGTTCAAATCACTTCCTAGGGAGTTTTTCCTCAAGAAAGTGAATGTCTGTAGATGCTGACAACACAGAATGACCATGGGCAGTCTGGGTTACCCAATCAGGGCTGCCTTATGCATTGCTGTCATCTATTGGCAGGCAGAGCCTGCAGACCCTACTGAGATACGTCCACAGGGACCACCCCCCCCAGATGCACAGTGTCAGCATTGCAAGCTTTCCACTCTCTAGATTTTCAGCGTTCAAGTGTCTGTACATATGGCTCTGGGTGAGTTTTTCTACCACGAGAACAAGCCTGGGAGAATTCTCCTAGATCTGAATGTGTGTACACAGCCTCAGGTCAATAACCATATGACAGTCCTGAACTATGGTACACAGAAAGATAGGAAATGGCAGGTGTTCCTCTCAAGTTTGGTCTACACTTCATAGTTTGCACTTGGAAAGCTTAAATTCTTCTGGAAAGTATGAGTGCACCCAAACTCATAGATAGCATCTTTATGGCCAGAACCCCCTCTTCTTCTGACAGAGTAATGCAAACACTGTGAGAAACAAAAGACTACTGCTGCCACCTGGCAGCTGACAGAAGATGTATACAGACAAAGCCCATGCTTTCTGCTGCCTGCTATCACCCCTGGAACAGCTGGTGCTTCTCTGGGCTCACTATATGTCTTGCCAGCACAGCCGATTAGTTGGAGCTGCCAGAACACGGCGTGGTATGTACAAACTCTGGAAGCTTCCTACCGTCAGACTTATAAAGATAGTCATGCCACAAAATGTGAAATTCAACATGGTGATTCATGCTTCCATCCTTTAGACATAGGAGGTCCATGAGTTCCCTGTAGAGCGAAGGGGATTGCTGAGCCCTTTACCACCTTTCCTACAGGTTGGGATGGAGTTTCATTGTGCTTCTAGGATTGCTGCCTTAAGGAGCAACCACTCATCATGAACTCCCCTCCCTATCAAATCATGGCCTCAAAAACAAGCCTCCTGAGCTTATGAAAGTCAGCTTTCCTGAAGTAGAGGACTACTGCATTGCTAGCTGACTTGCCAGCTTTGTGATGGATAGTGAAAGTGATCAACTCATGGTCACTTTCACCCAGCATCCCTTCAATTCTTAGGTTGCCGATTAGATCATCCCCTTTGGCCAGTACGAAGTCCAACAGCACCTTACTCCTTGTTGGCCCATAAACAGCTTGAGACAGGTAGAGCTCATCCATGCATGTGAGAAAATTTTGAGACTGATCGGATTTGGCCGAGTGATCTTCCCATGAGATGTCCGGGTAGCTGAAGTTTCCCATTACAACCATGCACCGAGAGCATGCAGCCTTGCCCAGGTCCCTGGTGAATTCATGGTCAAGCTCTTATTTCTGATTTGGAGGTTTGTAGTAGATTCCTACCACTGTATTCCCTTCGCTACATTCTCCTCATATTCTAACCTAGAGGGGCTCCAGTTGTTCTCCTTGGGTACCAATCTCAGTTTGTAGGGATGTGTAGCTTTCCTTCACATAGAGCTACACCCCTGCCCCTTTTTTTCAGTACAATCTCTCCTGTACAGGGTATAGTCATTTATACCCGTAGTCCAGTCACAAGAAGAGTCCCATCAGGTCCCTGTTATTCCTATGAGATTGTAGTCGTTTTTGTTTAGCAGAAGGACCAGTTCCTTCTGTTTATTCCCCAAACTCCTGGCATTAGTATACAGGCAAGTAAGTATGCTGTTGGAAGCCCTAGGCTTCCTTGCACTCATGGAGAAGCTGTGTTCCTGGGCTAGGGTAGGAGTGAGTTACCTTGAGCATCCTAACCTGCTGATTTTGCAGTTGATGCTTGGTGAGCTTGCTTTGATGGCTGTCTGCCCATCTCCGGCCAGCTTAGTTTAAAGCCTGGTCAAGCAGGTCAGCCATTCTGGCTGAGAAGAGCTGCTTCCCCAGTGGACTGAGGTGAAGACTCTCTCTTCCCAATGGAGAGAGGGGCAGTGGTCTGAAGTGTGGACTGTGGTCGTAGAAGCCAAAGCCTTCATGATGGCACCAACACTGCAGTCTTCTGTTTACTACCTCAGTTTGTCTCTCCTCCTCAGCCTGTGACCCATAATCAGAAGGATCAAGGAAAAAAACACCTGTGTCCCCAACCCCGAGCCCTGTAGTTATTCATGACCCAACTGCGACTGCTCTGAGCCATGTCATTTGTGCCCACATGAATAAGGAGCATGGGGTACTGGTCAGAGGGCTGGATAAGTTCTGAGATCCCCTCAGCCACATCCCAGATATGGGCTCCTGGGAGGCAGCAGACCTTCCGGGCTAAGGGGTTGGGGAGACAGATCCTTTTGTCCCCCTCAGGAGGGAGTCTCCCACAATGACCACTCTGTGTTGCACTTAGGGATGGTAGCTGGTTGCGTTTCTTCCTCACTCGCAGGAGCTGGCAGCTCTGCAGGCTCTACTGGTGCTGCGAGGGGTTCATACCTGTTGCAGAGATCCAGAAGGGTGGTGACCATGGTGCAGTGAACCTTGGGGCCAGAGACAACCTTTGTTCAATTCCCTGGCTAGACAGTATGGGAGTGCCTCTTGGCCTCCCTTGTCCTGGCTAGCAACCTAGCTCTTCCCTCTTCTTTCTTGGGGTGCAGGGCCTGGCAGTAGGAGTCAATCTCCTGTTCACCATCCCTGATGGCATGCAGCCTCTGCACTGTGGTCTGGAGCTCCACTATCTGGCTTTCCAGAGACACTAATACGGAGCAAACCCCACAAGGGGAGCTGGCAACGCTCCTGATCCCACGAGTCTAGAGTTGTGCCAGGCAGCCCCCACAGCCGAGAGCCAGAGGGCTCTATTTCTCCAAGACAGCTCCTGTATCCCTTTATCAAGTTAATTGAGTTAGGATGTGCTAAGCTATTTTTGAAGAAAGATTCTGCAGTTTTGTGGTGCGAGATGCTCACCTAGGCACTCTCAATTGAGGGTCCCCTGCTAAAGAACTCATTCCTTGGTGTACATAGTCCACTGGCTCTCAACTTTTCTCAAGCTTTAGGCACTCCTCCGTAGTTTTTTTTTTAACACGATGTGCTACTCAATTAATAAAAGGTAACTATAATTACCTTCTCACACAAAGGCCAGGCAGTTAGAGGGTAGCAGGTATCATGGAAACCTAGCTGAGAATTGCTAAATTAGTCAATTAGCCTGTTTTATATTGCAAGCTTTTACTTACTGGACTGCAGACTTTATCAAAGGGTTAATTTAAACCAACTGGCTTGGGGAAAATAGGTTTCATTTCACATTAATTTTAATTGCAGTACTCAGACGTTTTAACAAGCAGTACAAAAAAATTAATAAAGAGTTACTGAAAACCTGAAGTATAGTTACCAAAATTCAAAATCAATGTGTAGCCCCAACTCAGTGGGACTCCATATAGGCATAAAAAGTATTATTTTGTAGCTCACACCACAGATCAGGGCTGAAATCACTCCTACATTTAATCATACTAAACACTGCAGGTCAACTTCTTCCCCCCCTTCAATAAGCATTTGCATTCAAATACATTTCACTGGTAACTAGTCATCTAACATAATATTTAATGTTACTATAATTAACCATAACTACAGCAATCAAAAAATACTTTCACTTTGGAGATCCTCATCATTTGTTATTAATTATAAATTGATCTGTATTTCTTTAAAATAAAGGTAGTGTCACAGAAGTCAATTACTGGGAACAAACCTACCTATTATTACAATTGGCAGAGTCAGGAGTTGGTCCCCAGGCAGAGTGGTTTCTTCTAATAATGGCATTCTTTTAACTTTCCTCTCAAAGCTATCACCAAAATACTGCACGAAGGAACTTAAAAGTTGTCCTTCAGTTTCAGCACCACTGTAATTTCTATTCATGAGTTAAAAAGAAAAAAGAAAGAAAACAAGATCAGTTTAGCATTACATCTTCTTCAAAAATTAAGTGACATTTTACTTATTACTTTTAAACTATCCATCTGACAAACTCTAAGAAAAGGCAAAAAATAAAGTATATGCTATCAGTTCACATACAAAAATGTTATTCTTCAGAACAGTTTATCCACATGGTCAATATTCCTTCTTTGCTACTAAAAGAAGAAAACTATTTCTCAAAGAAACCATATAGAGAGTTAGGAAGCAAGAAGGACCTTGATTGAACATTTCTCTCATTCAAACCCATCATTTAATCCATCGCTTCTTCCTCACTCTATCCCTGAAATATCAAGAATCTGACCCATATGGACATTTAGAGATGTTTATATTTAATTCATTTTTTGACCAGATTGAAAAACCATAAATGCATTACTTTGTGATTATTTATATAGCCAGAGGATATCCTGTCGCCAACACCTACCCATCACTTGTAGAACATGCATGCAAATTACAACTCCAATTTAGTCAAAACAAAACTTATTTAAAAAGTCAGCTGAACCTCTAGTGAATGTACAAGGACTTCAAGTTGTGTGGTAGACAGAAATAGCAAAAAAACCTCCAAAAAACAAAAAACCCCACACAACCTCCTTTTAGCCTTGTAAATTGTTTGGTATTTTTTTATCATGTCCAAGCTGGAACCTTACACTACAAAAATATATCAGTCTCAGTTAAAATTTGCTTCGAGTCCTTTTTACATTGTCCAGTGCTTAAAATGTGGATCTTTTCCAGCTCATCATAGAAGCAATTAAAATTGTTAAGCATTGGCTTTTTAACTTTCTGAATATTTTAAGAAGTCACTTCAAAGAACAAACTCATCCTTCCAGATGGCTGGTGCCATCCTGTCCCGTTATAGTCCTTTGCAATGGTTCCGATACATCCTCCTAAAATGGCTCCTGTATCACCGTTTCAATCAACTACCAGCACTCCACAGTAAAATTTTGTCTCAGATCCTGTAACTAGTCCTATTCAAATCATAAGGCCAGCTACATGCTTCAATATGTGCATGAGTGTTTTCAGGATTGGGGCCATGAAGTTTAGATCCAAATCCAAGTCGCACACATTCCTAAGGTACTGAATTAGGGCATAAACTATTAACTCTTGTACCACTAAGGAGAGCCACTCTCCACCTGATTTCTTCAGCAGAGAAACTAAAAGCAAGATTAGAAGCACATCCAAAACATTTTGGAAAAGAAGCAATAAGTAGTAGCATGCAGATTGTATTTCACTTGGATTGAAGTGCAAAAAACAAACTAGCTTTACCACACCCTTCCTGCAATACCATAATGCTATAGTGCTTGATTTGCAAATCCTGCAAGAAGCATCAGTCAAGAGAAAAATCTTTCCGGATACCTTTTTAAAAACGATATGAATACTTTTTCTCCTTTAAAATTTCATAAAACTTTCATAAGAGGAAAAAAAATTAACTAAGAATTAAAAATTAACTGGTTCTCTCTCTTTAAATGCAAATAAAGTATCCTCTCCTATGTTCCAAGTACAGCATGTTAAAAGTAATAATATATAAAGAATGAGGCACATGTATATGTTTGTATGAAGTGCAGAATAAGACAAACATTCTTTGCTAAAATTCAGATGTATGCATTGCATCAGATGGTCCAAAGTTTTAAAATTCCCCATCAAAAGGGCAATAATGTTCTTAGTGAAGTGCCTTCTTTCGAATAGTCTGGAGCACTATTGTCATTGTGCTTTATATTGTAAACTACTTGAAATGTTTTTTCTTTTTGGTTCTGTATCCTTCCAGAAACAGAGCAATACATTAACACAGAAATAAAAGCATTGCTCTCTAATTTTAAGTATTTAGAGTACGTAACTAAGTACAGCTTCTGTGGGGTAAAAATTAATTCTGTGCGAAGAATGTAGGACAAAATAGCTGACCGTCAGAAGCCATAAGAAGGTGAAAAAAACAAACAACACAATCAACGCAACACTTAATTTCACACCCCATCTAAATACTACTCATCAAATCTCTCTAACCTCATGCAACTCCCATGACCAACATTACATACATCTCCATCCTGAACAAAAGGGGATTGAGGATACAGAGGTGTCCACATGAGGAGGGAGGCAAGCGCAATCCGTGGGGGTTGCTGGGTCTGGGGCGGTTGGGTGGGATAATGGAGCTTGTGGGAACCAGGAGCTATTTTTGGTCCCACAACAAATTTACATCCCCATCCCTCCTGCCCCTCCCTGCACTGAGACTTACTGGTTCGGGTCCTGGCACCAGCAAACACTGATAAATCTGGCATTTGGAGCAGTGTGCAGGATGGGGGCAAAAATAGCCCAGTACCAGGCAGAAGGGGTCTGAAAAGCATAGGGTGCAGCTGGGCTTTCCCAGTCCGGGGGTGGTGCAGGTAACTGTACAAAAGTTCCATGCCCTGGTCTAACCTGCATCAAGCAAGTCTGATATTATATCAAACCAGGTCCATTTTAGACCAGGTTCTGCAATTTTTAGACTGGTCTATGTGCATAGAACTTCTGTATAGTTTTGGGTTTGGATTGATTTCCAATCACTGAGACCAGATCTGACTGTAAAGTCCACATCGGAGAGAATCAAGTTACATCAGGTGGCCATTCTGAACTTGATTTAACCTCCCCGCCAAATGTCTGCACTTAGCCTTAGACTTCTTATTGTTGCTTGGAGGTACCTCTCTCCACATCCTAGTCTCCCTTTTAGACCTCTGCATTGAGCAACAAAAATATGATATTGCCAGCGGACTCTCATCAAGGAATCTTTCCAGAGACCAGAAAAGCAGTAATTCTGACAGAGGGAAAATAACTGTGTCTAACTAACATTTCTGTCCATCTCTTGCCTGTGGTTTTATGCGAGAGCAGTGAAATTAGCAACAGGTAACAAAAATGATGCAAGAAAACAAAAGTAAAATGCCGGGAACAGAAAAATTAAGTTCTTCAGTTAGTAATAACACACAGAAAATTGAACTGGTTTCTGAAAAATTCTGATGTCAAGTCAATTTGAATGTAGTCTTCAGTGCAATACAATGTTAGTCCAACTTTCAAAACAAATCTCAGTGCAATCTTCACTACTACCACCAAATTCCTAAGAATAGATATAACACACGATCCGAGTCAAAAGGACAGGATAACCTAAAAGTTAAAAAAAAAAAAAAGTATAAAATTAACCAAGATTATATATAAACAATGCATCCTTGATAGAGATTTTTGGAGAGGGTGGATTTACTAAGGTAGCTATGGCTCTGCTCAGATGAATACAAAGGCAAGCTGGTAGTAGAATCGGTGCCTACCTTGTATTGTTATGGTTACACCAAAAAAAACTACCTTGCACCAATTTTAAGTCAGATAGATTAAGATCTGGTTTTGTATTCTTTGCAAATTAATACCTCTTGGTTTACTACCTTGATTTCTTTTAAGAGATCTGGATAAAAAAATGTAAAAGAAAATGTTAAAAGTAATTTAATTAAGATTTTTCCAGAACAAAGAACAGTTGTCTTAACTGGCATTAGTAAGCCTGGAAAGAAATGCAGATGGAAGATTACTCAACGGTTATAAAGTACAGGAAACATCATATTTAGGCCACTCCTTAAAACAGACAACTCCAAAGATCCCAATGCAAGTCCTTACAAATACACAGATAATACTTGTCTGCCCAAGAAGGTATAGTGGTTCTCAACCTCTTTAGACTCAATGCACCCCTTGAAAAATGCCAGCTCTCAGTTTTCACTCATTATTCAAGTACAGAAAAATATACAACACAACTTTTCCTTTGCAAAGAATTCAGAAAGACCTTAACAAGTCAAAATGTTTTAAACACGGTAGTTTCCTATTCAAAACCTCTAGATTAAATCTTGTGAAACAAGTCTGCACGCCTAATGACCGTTAACACTGCAGCACCCTGAGGCAACACCCCTGAAAGGATCTGAAGGCACCCCAGGGTACCACAGCAATTTGGTTGATAATCACTGGCTTCGTAGATCAAGACAGTTTTCCTTTTATTTATTGGGGGGGAGGGGGGGGTTGTATGTTTGTTTGTTTATTTGAACTACAAAGAAAAACCACTTATACTTGTCCCCAGATTTAAAGTTTCCATAAAATAACACTAACACACCAACAATACACACCCAAAACATCTCACTCAAAGTGCACGTTTGGTGTTTTGGTTGTTATGGGAAGGAGAAGGAAGAGATTCATCACTGTAGGACTTTGACACTCTGCTCTGAAGAAACCTGATGTGAAAACAGAGCATTAACTTAGGTTAAGATTACCTTTTTTCCCCTGTAATACTTGCAGCAGACGACAGAGGGGGGAGGGCGGGGAGAGGAAATCAGGAAAGTAAAACCAAAGTGTGTTTCTAACAGCCAGCGAGGGTTTTCATCACCTCTCTAGTCTTTCTTTGTACGTATTCAAGTAACAGGTAAAATGATATCCATCTATAGATAGATCTATCCACCAAGCCCATTTTAACCCAAAGTAACAGGTCAATTATATATTTAATATAAAAATATATAAATCATGATACACAATTTGTACCTTGGTCATCCAACATACCTTAGTTTTCTTTGGCCTCAGGTAATGAACCTTTATTCCCCGGGGGGGGGGGGGGGGATTTAGTAGAAGACAGTTATAAATAAAATATAAGAATGATAACACTGTATTATTCATGATGACGATGATGATGATAATAATATCAGGACTAATGTAATAGAATACCATTATCAATATAATCCCAGAATAATTCTATATTACATTTTATAATGATATTCTATTATAAAGTAATTCTGGGATTATATTGACAATGATATTCTATTACATTAGTCCTGATATTATTATCATCATCATCATCATGAATAATATTATAAATAAAATATAAGAATGATAACTGTCTTCTACAAACACCCCTGGACCCACAGGAATAAAAGGTTCATTTCTTTGGCCTCGGGTAAACTGAGGCATGCTGGACTACCACTTATATGTATATCATAATATTTATATCATATAATAAATAGCTATCATATAAAACACACAAACTTACCTATTTACTTAGATTAAAACGGGCTTGTTATACCATGACAATCATTATTCCTACTATTATTATTATTAATAATAAGGATGCCACCATCACGCCCGTTGCATTCCTGGAGGCCTCGTCTTCACCGGGCTTTCCCTCAGGACCGGTCCGTGCTGCCCAGCCCGGCCCGGCCCGGCCCGGCCCGGCGCGGCGCGGAGCGGAGCGGCCCGCAGGCCCGGGTGGCGGCAGCAGGCGCGGGGATGCCCAAGGTCACCGCGTGGCGCCCGCCGGCCCCGCCCGGCAGCAGCGGAGAGCGAGGCGAGGCGAGGCGCGGCGCGGCCGGGCCGGGCCGGGCAGACAACCCGCTCCCCCTCACCTGACGTGCGCGGCCAGGGCGCAGCGGCAGCACCACACGGGCATCGGGGAGCCGGCTGGGCCGCGCCGAGAGCCGGCGGATGCGGCGCTGCTGCTGCTCCGCCTCCTCCCCGCGCCCATGCGGCTGCAGGTCACAGGCTGGGGGAGGAGCTCCGCCTCGGCCCGCGGCTTCTCAGCGCCGGAGAGGCGCAGGTGGCTGCGGCCCGCCCCCGCTCCGCCGCCGCGTGGTTGCAGGAGCTGCCCCTCGCCGGCCCTGCCGCTCCCGGGCCCAGCCGGCCCCTCGAGGTGGCGGTTGCTGCAGAAGCCTCAGTGCTTGCCGGGGCCGAGCCACAGGCTAGAGCTCGCCTGGGAGCTTGTGCCGCCTCACGGGAAGGCAGGCAGGCGACGGACGGGTGAAGAACCCCCCCCCCCCCCCCCGGCCTTTTGTTTCCCGGGCCCGGTCTCAGCCTGGCACAGCAGGGGCCCAGGTGTGGAGGGAGCTGCGCTGAGGCTTCCCTGCCAGACGGAGCCGCACAGCAAGCATCCCTCCGGCCTCGCACCGGCCCCGTTTTCGACATGCACAACCCGCACAACGCATCATCCTATCTATCTATACAAGGAGCCGTGGCAAGGTTTCTTTTCTCCCCCGCTCACCCAACAGTTGGCTCCTATTGTTAAATATTAGCGTGAATCAGATACTGGATAAAGAGGTCGGCTTCCCTTCCCGAAAGGTGATGTTTTGTAAAATACTGGGGCAGGGCAGGAGGCTACTAAACATCTTTGCTTCCCCGGTAGCAAATTCCACATGGTAACCTGTATCCTCTGTTTATTCAATTTAAAAAAACCCTGTCCGATTTCTTTTTGCGCTCTCTTCCACATGATGTCCCCTAACATTTTATATATTTCAATGTTTTTTCCCCCCCTGAAACTAGAGTACACAGCTTTTACTGGCACATAACACGTGAGTTAAAGTGATGGAAGAGCGCTGTATTTTATTTACTTTTGTTATCCAAATTCGTACTACTGTACATCTCTCTGCTCCATGTTAAGTATATTTATTGCAATCCTAAGACGCTTGAGCATCACTCATACCAAAGGGTTACCAACACCCCCATGCAAGCCCTTAGAAGAAAAAAATGGCTTCCCTCCTTTATGCCCATCTTGTTCCATTGAAGTTAATGGAACCTATGAATAAAATAAGGTTATTTCCCCTTTTTGTTCTGTTGTTACCACTTTTAATCATCCTGTAATGACAGAGAAATTCCTCCATTGCACTAGCCAGTCTCTTAGAAGAGTTTTTTTTTCCTTAGTCACGTGTTAAATAAAACTTTGAAAGAGAAACAGACAAAGTTTATTAAAAGCAACAGGGACAAGACAGTCTAGTAGACCACTTCCTCAACCCCTCCCCCACCTCAGTTAGGTTTGGTAACTTGAAGCTTTGTTTTGTGTACCTCTGTTCCATAACAGATGAAAACTACTAGCCAGATCATTTAAGACTTCACAGGATTGTAGGGGGCTAGACTGGCTCAGATTATTACTTATAGGAAGCGGTAGGTTTCTCATAAGCCTTCACTAAGGATCCTCTTACCGATTACTAGGTCATGGTGATAGTACTTTGGCAGAGTTGTCTGGACTGTAAATTATCTAGACAACCTAAGGATTTCCTTAGTTAGGAACTGGCAGCAGTTTGGTAGCCCTCATCCAGTTTCTATTCAAAGTGTTGGTTAAATAGCTGGGTCTGTAGTCTCAAAAAGATGACTGAGTGCGCATGCAGACTAAAAGTTTCACTCTTACCGATTACTAGGTCATGGTGATAGTACTTTGGCAGAGTTGTCTGGACTGTAAGTTATCTAGACAACCTAAGGATTTTATTCTTTATGACTTTCAGGCAAGTGCCTTTCAAAAGGAATTTGAGAAATAGGAAACCTATATATTTTTTGGATCGATATTAAGAGCTATCTACACACACACACAAAAAGTGTCCAGATGCTCAAGTAGTGGGCACTATAGAAAACCTAAAAGCTAAGCAACACTGAAGCAGAGATGTCATGCCAGAGAAACAGATGCTACAAGAGCTTTTCCATTTTTAAGTTTCAGACAAAGAAATCTAGCAAGATATGTGAGCTTTCATAACCTAGTTTAAGGGGTTCCCCACTAAGTAAATAGAAGAGTGCAGTATTAATGGCCAGATTTCTTACCACTTCCTAAGAACTACAGACAGATGCACCAGAAACAAAGTGGTCATCTGATTCCCATATCCTCAAAATGGAGATGAGACTGCTGGCATGGTTCAGCTCCTTCCCAGGCAAAATGCAGCTTTAATCTTGTGATTGTTACAGAGCTGATGCTGCAAAAAAGATGAACAGCAAGACCTGTGACTCGCCCAGGCTACCCGATGACAGGAATTGAGCACAATCAACTTACAGTACATGCATGCACACAGATTCAGCCTGTCAGTGCCTCAAAGGCAGTGTTCATAACCTTCCCCTGCTCCCCTCCCCAGATTTGCTGGCCTAGATTACAGCTAATATTTCTTCACAATAAATTTGTTCGTACTCCTTTACTTTGCAGCAATACCTTTGAGGTTTTAGACAGAAGAATAGCCAAGTTCAGTTCCTGCAAAAGCAAGGTTAAGGGTACCACAAGCCCTCCTATATACCAAACATACTTGCTATTTACGTTTCAGATTTTCTCAAAAGAATCTTGTTGTTAATCTTTTCCCAGATACCTTAGGCAGGATGAGTGCCTAGTCAAGGAAGTAGGGGACAGACAAATTGCATTTGCAACAACAAATGGTAAGAATAGCTGTGAAAGGTGACTCTTTAATGATGACTACAAACTTTGGATTGCAGTTAAAATATCTGCTTTTCACAGAAGCAATTTATAAAAGGTTTCTCTAAAGATGCAAGCTTTTTTTAATGTTACTTGCAAGGTACAACCTGTTTATTTTACCTTGGTCACACGGTGGGGAGAGATTGGTGGGAGGGGTGGTGGTAAGACCAAGACTTGGAAGGTGGTTTGGCCAAAGTAGCAACAAGCCTAGAATTCATATGTTTTAAGATCATGAAGTTAACCCTTCCTTCCCTTACCACACACACACTTGATGTCACATTGCATTTCTTGCTCCATATCTAGTCATCAGGTTCAGGTAGTTATTAGAGGTCAGTCGTATTCCACATCTTTACATTCATGTTAATTAGCAAGCAGGTTAGTCAGAGACTCATGCTTCCTTAATACCTTTTCTAGTGCTTTAAAAACAAAAAAGCAAAAAGGAAAAACAAACACACACACACAAACAAATCAAGCATTTAGATTAGAACCAAATTATAGTTTAGAATCTAGAATCTTTATTTTTTTATCTTTATCTTCATGTCATATAGTTTCCCTGTATGTTTTATCTACAAAGCACCAATAAGGATTGGGCATACGTTTATACATTATATTGGTATATTTCATTTCTATTCTGCAGAGTTATATACCCAGTTTACTGTAACTCAAATTGAAAACAATGTAGCCATACAATGTGGTATAAATTTTGTACAGAAAATCATAGAATCATAGAAAGTTAGGGTTGGTAGGGACCTCAGGAGGTCATCTAGTCCAACCCCTTGCTCAAAGCAGAACCACCCCCCAAATAGATCATCCCAGCCAAAGCTTTGTGTAGCCAGGTTTTGAAAACCTCCAAGGATGGAGATTCTACTACCTCTCTGGGTAACCTGGTCCAGCGTTTTACTACCCTACTAGTAAGAAAATTCTTCCCAATATCTAACCTAAACTTCCCTTGCTGCAACTTGAGACCGTTGCTCTTTGTTCTGTCATCTGCCACCACCAAGAACAGTCTAGCTCCATCCTCTTTCAAACCCCACTTCAGGTAGTTGAAGGCTGCTATTAAATTACCCCTCAGTCTTCTCTTCTCTAGACTGAACAAGCCCAGTTCCCTCAGTCTTTCCTCATAAGTCATGTCCCCCAGCCCCCTCACCATTTTTGTTGCCCTCCACTAGACTCTCTCCAATTCATCCACATCCTTTCTATAGTGGGGTGCCCAAAACTGGACACAGTATTTCAACAATGGCCTCAACAGTTCTGAATAGAGGAAAATAATCAGTTCCCTTGACCTACTGGCAACACACCTACCAATGCAGCCCAGTGTGCCATTACAAGGCATACTGGACACACTGTTGGCTCATATTCAACTTATTGTCCACTGTAACCCCTAAGTTCTTTTCTACAAAACTTCTGCCCAGCCAGTCAACCCCCAGCTGGTACAAGTGCATGGGATTGTTCCATCCTAAGTGCAGGACTTTGCACTTGTCCTTGTTGAACCTCATGAGATTGCTTTTGGCCCAATCCTCCAATTTGTCTAAGTCACTCTGAATCCTAGACCTACCCTCCAGTGTATCTACTACTCCTCCCACAGCTTGGTGTCATCTGCAGACTTGTTGAGGGTCCACTCTATGCCATCCTCCTGTTGTTGATGAAGACACTGAACAAAACTGGCCCTAGTTCCGATCCCTGGGGCACTTCACTTGATATTGGGCTACAAACTAGACATCAAGCCATTGATTACTACTTTCTGAGCCTGATGCTCCAGCCAGTTTCCTATCCACCTTACAATCCATTCATCCAGCCCATACTTCCTTAGCTTGCCTGCGGGAATGCTGTTGGAGACCATATCAAAAGCCTTGCTAAAATCAAGGTATCCCACATCCATCCATCTCCCCACATCCACAGAGCCAGTCACCTCATCATAAAAGGCAATCAGGTTAGTCAGATTTAATAAATTTCATAGATTTAATAGACATTAGGGCTGAAAGGGACCTCACAAGATCATTAGGTCCAGCCCCCTGCCCAAGGGACAGGAAGTCTGCTGGGGTCAAATGATCCCAGAAAGATAGGCATCCAAGTGTGTCTTAAAGGTGTCCAGAGTATCATGTCCAGGTGTCCAGGTGTCCAGGTTGCATCACTTGTGGGGGGAGTCTATTCTAGACTCTGGGGACTTGGGCAGTAAAGAAGTTTTTTCTTATGTCCAGCCTAAAACGGTCTTCCTGGAGTTTGTGACAATTAGACCTTGTCTTCCCTTGGGGTGCTTTGGTGAACAGAAGTTCTCCCAGTTCCTGGCACACACCCCTTATATACTTATAGGCTGGCACCAACTAACCCCCTCCTCCCCCCCGAGCCTTTGTTTTTCCAGGCTGAAGAGTCCCATGTCTCTCAGCCTTTCCTCATAAGACTTGTTCTCTTGTCCTCTGATCATGCGCGTGGCTCTCCTCTGGACTCTCAAGCTTCTCCACATCCTTTCCAAACTGTGGAGCCCAGAACTGAACGCAGTACTCCAGCTGTGGCCTCACCAAGGCCTAGTAGAGTGGGAGGATGCCATCCTGGGTCTTGCTTGAGATGCATTAATCGATTCAAGCCACAGTTTTGTTTGTTGTGCCACATGTGGCATCACATTGGTGGCTCATGTTCATCTTGTGGTCAATCATGACCCCCAAGGCTCTTTCGGTTGTGGTGCTAGCAAGTGCAGCACTGCTGAGCCTATAGGTATGATGTGGATTCTTTTTCCCAAGGTGGAGCACCTTGCATTTCTCAGTTTTGAATGCCATCAGATTTTGATCTGCCCACCTTGTGAGCCTGTCCAGGTAGGCTTGAATCACCAGCCTATCTGCTAATGTGACCACACTTCACATTAGAGGATAGGATGGTGGAGTGAAAAGCTCACTGGCCAAGTTTACAGATAACACCAAGTTATGGGGCAGTGTGGTCATGTTAGAAGATAGGTTGAAGATACAGGCAGACCTGGACAGGCTCGAGAATTGGGCAGACTGGACCCAGATGAGGTTTAACACTTCCAAGTGTAAGGAGCTCCAACTGGGGGCAAACAACCCTCAACATGCATACAGGCTCAGTGGTAACAGCTTGACTTCACCACAGTCAAAAGGGACGTACAGGTAATGATTGACCATCGTATGAATATGAGCCGTCAGTGTGTCGTGGTGGTCAGCAGAGTGGACAACACGCTGGCATGCATCAACCTATGCGTCTCATGTAAAACTAAGGAAGTGATACTCCCGCTGTACTCAGCGCTGGTGAAACTGCAGTTGGAGTAGTGCATCCAGTTCTGGGCATCGCACTTCAATAAGGACATGGAAAAACTTGAGAGGGTCCAGAAAAGAGCTACCCATATGATCAGGCATTTGCAAGGCAAGCCATGTGAGGAAAGGCTGAGGGACCTGGGCCTCTTTAGCCTAAAGAAGAGAAGGTTGAGATGGGACTTGATAGTGGCTTACCACTATATCAGAGGAGTGCATCAGGAGCTCAGTGAACAACTGTTCAGTAGGGCACCCCTGGGGAAGACCAGGACCAATGGATATAAACTTCTGGAAGGCCGCTTCAGGCTTAATACCAGGAAAAACTCCTTCACAGTCAGGGTGTCCAGACTGTGGAATAAACTCCCTCCAGAGGAGTGCAATCACCTACCCTGGAGGTTTTCAAGAGGAGACTAGACAGTCACCTTGTTGGTGTCACCTAACCCCAGTTGTCTTCCTGCCAAGAGTGGAGGGGCTGGACCCGATGATCTGCAAGGTCCCTTCCAGCCCCTAATAATCTATGAATCTATGAGTATGTTAATGTAGGTGAGAAAGCTATGCAACCAATCCCTTGTTACCTTTCACATCCCTTGCTAGCTACAACTCCAATTGTGCTCTGGTCTTCCTGACTTCATGCCCAAGCAATGCTCTTATACTCTTCCCTAGTTATTTGTCCAACTTTCCACTTCTTATAAATTTTCTTTTTGTGATTTAGCTTCCTGTAGAGTTTCCTGCTAAGCCAAGCTGGTCTTCTGCCATACCTGCTAGTCTTCCGGCACATTGAAATAGTTTGTTCCCATACTCTCAGTAAGGTTTCTTTGAAATACAGCCAGATTTCCTGGACTCTTCTCTCCCTCACTCTGACTTCCCAGGGGATCCTGCCCATGGGTTCCCTGAGCAAGTAGAAGCCTGCTTTTCTGAAGTCCAGGGTCCTTACTCTGCTGTGTCAGAACCCATTAGTAGCTGGATGCCTATGGCACAGTGGAATCTCCCGCCACAGTGGAATCTCCCGCCACAGTGGAAAATCCCGCTGTCAATCATTCTGCTGTCAATCATTCTGAATGCTATGGCACAGTGGAAAATTCCGCTGGTGGCAGTAACTAGGTCACGGTGGAAAATTCCGCTATGTCAGAACCCAGTAACTATATGCCACAGTAGTGGAAAATTACAGCTTAGAAAAAGTTCCTGCCAACTTTATGCAAACACGCACACCACCATTGGCCGGTTCCAAATTATTCATACTTGGTGACTAGCAATTGGCTTGCTAGCCATATAAAAGTTAAAGCAGTTTCCGCCCACGTTGGAGAACTCTGGACACAACCTGGAGTAAACTTGGCGGACTGATCACCCACCAACGACTCCCCGTCACCGACCTGCCCGACGTATCCCCTTCCTTGTGCACTCGGTAATTCATTTATGGAATGTCTTCTCTCGCTTCAAGGGCTCTTGCTACATTTCTCTCGCTTTGTTTGTAACTCATTTGTAACTGCAATTAAGCCAGTTCTTCCTGCGCTGCACACATCAGTAGCGTAAGTAAACAACCTTGTTGCAACCAATACGCATCCGTGCCTAATTCCGCTCCATCGGTCAAAAGTACCTGCCTGCCGTTTTGGGCTACTGGCCACAGCCTGGCCTGCCACTCGACCGCCACATGCTGCTCTCCATCCTTCCTTTCCTCAGGATCCTGAACGCAATCATTTCGTGGTCAGTGATGCCCAAGTTGCCATCCACTACTACATTCCCTACCAATTCTTCCCTGTTTGTGAGTAGCAGGTTAAAAAGAGCATGGCCCCTAGTTGGCCACTCCAGCACTTGCACCAGGAAGCTGTCCCCAATACTCTTCAAAAACTTCCCAGATTGCCTACACACTGCTATATTCCCCTTGCAGCAAGTGTCAGGAGGATTGAAGTCCCCCATGAGAACCAGGGCCTATGATCAGGAAATTTCCACTAGCTGTTTGAAGAAAGCCTCATCCACCACTTCTTCCTGGTCTGGTGGTCTATAGCAGACCCCAACCATGACGTCACCCTTGTTGTTCTCCTCTCTGACTCTAACCCAGAGACTCTCAACATCCCTATCTATAAATACATGAGTTATATAACAGAACTTTAGCATAGCTGCCTGCTGAGCCAATCAATTGAGAATCTTCTTTGGTATAGTTGTGACAATCACTTCTTTGAAAATATGTTGTGCTTATTTTTTGATTTCTCCAATTGCTGAAAACAGCGGATTACTCTCCATGTTGACACGCAGAGATCAATACATCTTCGTATTCTAGATTACTTTTTTGTTATTTTAAGGAAAATGACAAAGAAGGACCACAATCTTTGCAGGACAGAGAGAGATTCACTCTTATACATTCTGTATCTGAACTGAATCACAAATGGTGCATACAGGCATTCAGGAAGGTTAGGGGCAGGCTAGATTATGTTAAAAATGGCCACCCAATCTAACTTAGTTTGCCCAGGTACAGACCTTATACTGGTTAGGTCGATCTAAATGTGAACTATTTAGAAACTCAGGACAGTTAGATCTATCTAAAAATGACTGACCCAATGTAAGTTAACCCTACCTCTGAGGCACAACTAACTTAGATCAGGTTGGCCATTTTTAGCTCAGTCTAAATGTCCTGAACTTCTGTACTGTTTCCAGCACAGTTCCAGGGCTGCCCCCAGTCCAGGGGCTACACTTTTCCTTACCCCTCTGCCCCCCACAGCAGAGACAGGGTTGTGAGAGAAGGAAACAAATGAGGTGTCAAGACTGGCAGCTATGATGAAGCAAAGGGAATGGGGAATAATGCAAAAAGGTATAAAGCGGGCAGAATCATGAAGGGCCTTGAAAATAAAGACAAGAAGTTCAAATATGATACAGCACATATTAAATTACATCTTACAGTATATTGAATCATGACATAATGCAAACACTTCCCTTGTATTGATTCTCCCATCCATACAAATCACAGCTTTCAAGATTATCTTCATTATACTGCTATGTCACACACATTCTTTTGAATTGCCCATTTGTGTACTGAACAGGGGGAAAAAAGAAAGAAACCCCCCAACCAGTGCTGGTTAGGTGATATGGCACTCAGCAATAGCTTTTTAAAATATTTTTTATGAAAAAAGAAAGTCCTTTCAGATCATTTGAAATGATCAAGATGTACAGTATACCCACAGTATTTTGCCAGTACATTTATCTTCCCTTCCCCTTCTTATTATTTGCCAGACTCCTTTGTAGCATCTTATTTCAAATAAAGTTGAAGCAAGACTAAAATTGGAGCAAGGACCACATCTATGTATGTATTTGTACAGATTCATACAGAGTGAATTTTCATTAAGAATGTGACTTTTGGGAACTTGCCGCAATACAAATAGAGTAGTAAATAAAGATAGACTTGAATTGACAATAAAATATATGACTATAAATACTTATTAGCCAATTGTCCTTTTTACTAATCATTGCATCTACCCAGTGGAAATAAAGAAGTAGGAAAATATTTAATATATTTAACTTAATAGTGATCTAAATGTATATGGAAATTAAATTATAATCACTATTAAACTAATGCACTTTTCATGCTTCTATCTCCTCATGAAAAGTGATCTCAAAACTAAGACAAAGCTGAGGTTTTAAATTGGCCCTCTTATTCCTTACACCTAAACATTAACAACTGAGAGTGACAAATGAAAGTTCCTGTATTTATGTCACCAAACAAGAGATAGGATCAATGAAATTAAATTAAGGGTAAATATTTCTACATTACCCAAAGATTTAAAATTCTCCCCCCTCTTTTCTCCCCCCCAGCATAGATATCAAGAGGATCTTTAGGGGTTTTAAAAAGTAATAGTATCAATCTGACAGTTTGATTATTCCAGACACCTGTAATTCCTAAGTGGTAGTGACATACCTCTGGTTGGATTCTGCTGCTCTGTACAGTCATTACTATTATTAGTAACCATTACATTATTTGTAACCATTACATTATACCAAGTATATTAGGAGCATTATGAACAAATAAAACAGACATGTTCCTTGCTGCCAAGTCTAACTATAACATATTAAGTAAAACCAACAAAAAGTTGGGGAGTTGGGTAAGAAACCTATAAAGGTTACAGCAAGAACATGTGGTAATTCAAATTGGTTGTGAGCATATGTTTGCATTTTAACAACACATGCTTTTCTAAATGACCCCTATATTGCTTAAATCTTGGGGAAAAAAGTGATAGGAGTTACAGCTATATAGTAACTACAATAACAAGTCCCTGTGTAAAATTGCCTGGGGGGCATGCAGTAGCAGTGGTTAAAGTATCTTGTTATCACTCCAGAGCCATGAGTTTAAAGTCTCATTCTGGATTCATGGCAAAAGTTGACCCAGCTCAATCAAGCCCTAAATAGATACCTTGTTATTCAGGCAGGGGAACCAAAGGAAGTGGGACATGATGCTCATCTTTTCACTCCTTCTCTGCTATTTGCTTGAGAAGTTGCTGTGCCTTATTCATGCACAGCTGGGAGGACCTTTGACCTTCTGTGTAATAGCATATGCTTTTTATAGCTTATTATTTTGTTTTGCTTCTTCCCATTTGCCATGTCCTACTTTTGTTGATCTGGCTATGCAGCAAGTCACCCCTATTCTTACAGATGTTAGAGGAAAGAGGTAGTGGGATTTGACATGGACTGATATGCTGGACAATATTTCTGTTAAGTAAGTTTTGTCCTATGATTATGCCAATAAAAAATACATCCTTTGTATGCTTTGCACAATGCTTTGCAACTCACTAATGCAAAGCACTTGGAACAGTGAGTAGGCATTCAAAAAATAATTTGAGAAAAGACAGAAAAATAAATAAATACTTTCTGTGTGCTTTCTGAGCTAAGAATAAATGGATTATTCCACAGTCCACTAGGGTACAGTTTATCCCTTTTTTTGTCTGTATATGTGCTTGATTTCCTGGCACATGTGTTAGAGGATTATTAGCTTGAATATCTGATTGTTCCTTTCTCATTGCTACAAATAGAATGGCAGTGTGTATTAGTTTGCAATGCAATCCCTGTGGGATGTGCTGTGTTCAGTGGATTCCTATGCAGTTGTTCATCTTTACACTGTATTAGAGATAAAAGATGATGTATTGTGACTTTAAGGCTTCAGATTTTTTAGAATAAGTACAGACTTTTTCAGTATGAAAAATTAGGGGTCACAGTGTCCTCTCAGTTACAGCTGATTCAACTTTATTCACTAGGAAATTGTAAATCAAAGCAAAACTGGGATTCAAGCTGTCACTGTCTCATTTTCCTCCCTTGACCAATATGAACAATATTCCATCAAGCCCCTAAACTGTCAGTCCTTCAAAAGGACAATCCTCCTATCTGGTTTTTTGGTTTTTATCATTTGATGCATTTTAGCAGAGGTGATTTTGTTCATGCAACACTACATGCTAATGGTCAGTATATTTCAAGAAAGTGTCTTCTGTTCTACCTTCAGTTCCAAAACAAACTCTATCAAATTACTTAAACTAATATTGTCATAACACAGGGGTGGGCAATTATTTGGGCTGAAGGGACATTTAGGGAGTTTTGGTGAGCTGTTCTGTGCCAGGTCAGCACCACCCCTGCTCTTCCCCACCCACAACAGCTCACCAAAATTCCCTAAGTAATTAATTACTAGACTGGTCCAGAGGTGCTGGACAGAGTGGGCTGGCAGGGTCACCATGAAGACTGGACCAGGATCCTTGTGGGCAGAGTGTGCTCAGCTGGATGGGTGGGATGGGGCCATGTGTGGGTGGGGAGCAAGATGGGTGGGCAGGGGCTGGGGCTGGTATTGCGGAGTGGTAACAGTGGGGGGCTGGGACAGAACCACGATTCACTCCCTACATGACACATCATGACCAGCCTGATGCAGGATGGGGACAGAGTGCACACCTGTGACCCAGCTCCCATTGCCCTTGCCCCGACAGGCGTGTGCCCGCAGCCCCAGTACAGCATGGCTACGGAGTGGCACGGCCTGCCAGTGCTGGAAGCCCTGACAGAGCATGACCAGATTAGGCTGCCCTGCACTGCCGGGCCAGCCACCATGCCTGGGGGGATGGCTCACATGGTGTTGGGGGAGGGAGGCTCTGTTGTTCCTCTACCCTTTCCCTGCCTGATCATCTGACAGCTGCAGGCAGGAGCCACAGCTCAGAGCCACATGGCTGTTCATCTCACAGGGAACTGAGGGAAGGGGTTGGAAGAACTGAGCCCCTTGCTGTGCTGACTTAGCCTGGTCCCCTACAGATCCAAGCAAGCAAGCTGGGGAGGACAAGCAAGCTCCATTTCCCCACTCCCCACCCCCAGTTCCCAGTGTGGCAGATAGCTATGCAGCTCAAACCTGTGGCTCCTGCCTGCAACTGTCAGGCAGTCAGTACCATGCAGCCAGTGTAGTCATCCTATTCATTTGAAGTAGTGTAACAAAATAAGTATTTGGGACAATATTTTTGCCCTTGCACCTGTGCAGATACACCAACTTCAGCATCATTGCATAAGAGCAAGGAGGAGTGAAATTTGGCCCATGATTGGAAATGACCCTTAATTTGCACAATTATGTGCCTTAGTTATTCTAATACTGAGTTGTTTTGAGCTCAGTGCACAGTAATACATTATATAGGTCACTGTATGCAGTAAAAAAACATTGTATTACTGAAACAACAGGCAAAAAAACTGATTGATAATGGCTTTATTCAACCCTGATGGAAATGTAAAGTCTAGTAACAATAAAGGCTTAACTGTTCTACTGCCAGCCAAATGGCTCCTGCTTATTCAGAAAACAACTGAAAGCATTTAGCTTTTCAAGGAGAATCATTTTTTAAAAAAACAAAATATACAGATAAGAGTGCAACTCAGGAATGTAGGTAGAAAGCACACAAAGGTTTGAAAACAGACTCTATTTTCAGGTCATGATTTCAGGTCATTAGTGGAATGTCAGAATGCAAATTCTTTTCCCCCTTAGCACATTTTGAATATTACTTACTATGACATTTGATTTTGTTTGTGGATAATTGGATGAGATGATAAATAGACTGACTTCTTCCTAGTCTCAGAAGACTTGATAATCTTTAAATACTGCTTATTCTTGCTGTCTATGGACAATGTATTTGCATGGATATGTAAGGATGGGAGATAGGAAGAAGGTTTTGCAAGGGTAAAGTCAGACATCATTTGAATGAAGAACATGAAGAACAGCACAGCGGCTACTTCTTTAATACATGAAAGTGCAAGCCATTCCAAAATAGTAAGAAGCAGGGGATCTACAATTACATCAGCCGACTGTGGAGGAGGCCACATGCCTCAATATATTGAGGAAATCTGCAGGACGTATGAGAGACTTTAGTGAGTCAAGCAGGCTGAAACACTTGGGAATGGTCAACGGTTGATTTCTTATACCTGGGACCATTTTGGTTTCCAGATCAGTTCAGAAACAGCAGGTCCCAGGCACAACACTGTGTGTCAGATTTTAGCTCTTTATTTCCTTGATTTTCCTGCTGTTGCTTGATTATTGCTGAACGGAGTCAGTAATTATAATTTAGAATATTCATTCCTGCTGGTTGGTAGCAGAAAAAGCATTTTTTTGTCATATTTAATGCTTGTAATTTTATCTTCCAAAAGTTGCTTTATCTTCTCTGTTCTAATGTAGTGTGGCTCCTATACTGGTTTCCTTAAAGTGTTTGTGAGAGTAAATAATTTCTGCTCAGGCTCAGCTGTTCAAGACTTTAGTTTGAAAACTGGAAAGCATTTACTTAACTTTTTTAATTTAAGAAGTAAAATATGTATATTATTCTTCTTTGTCCTCAAAACCTATTTTATCTGTCCAATAAAACACACTTTGGGATAATGGGTTCAAGTTATGTCTGTGAAATTTCCACTTTTTCTACAGGACTCTTTCTTGTTCATTTCTATAACATATACTATTATTTGTTCTGTCTTTTGTAATTGACAGTGGGTTAAATATATTTCTCAATAAGTAATAACAGCAGCAAAATGAATGATAAATATTTGGTCATTCAAATCCAATATTTTATTATCAAGGCCTAAACTTGGCTTTATTCAAACACCATATATACTAGGAAGCAAAAGTCATCTTAAAAGCAAGCAAACAAATAAACTTATGAAGCCACTAAAATACCTTTGCTTAGCAGTAGAAGGTAGATAAATACAACTTTCATCAAAATTAATGGGATTTTTCCATTTATGCCCCTACAATTTTGGAATTGATAAGACAGTCTTCAAACTTTATTGTGTTACAGATGGGCTGACCAAAGAGCTAAACAGAAAAAGTACCACAGAACTGTATGCTAGACTTTATTTTGCTTGATCAAACAACAAGTTGAAAAATTCAGATTCCATCCTGTCATATTATGTTACCTACATGGGTCATAGGACCCTGATGTATTATAGACTTCTGTCACTTGAGCTCAGTGGAGGAATGGCAGCAATTGGTTTTCATTCTTTATGTGGACCAGCAGTAGAGAGGGCTGGAGCCCTTTGTTAGTGAGTTTCATAGATATTTGTTAACAGCAGAATCAGGGGTGGATCCAGGGGGGGTGCAATAGTGTAGCTGCATCCCCACTTTTGATTCCTGCTCCACCTAAAATTTAAAACCAACTGCCTGAGAATGGCAGTGGCATTTCTATTTAGGCAGTACTGAGGGAGTCAATTGATTTCCTTATAATCTACTTGATTACTGGTGGTGGCAGAGCTGTGCTGCTACCTAGCGCATCCACAGGTGGCAGATAGTAGAATGACCTTCAGAGAAGGACAGCTGTAAAATAAGCAGGGCTAACTGGTGAATAAGCATTCACAGACCAAGCAGCAGCAGCACCACCAGGATGTGGTGGAGACAGAAGATGGCAATGCTCTCCCTCCTGAAAAGTCACATATTTCCTATGGCATTGCTGTGACATGGAGAGTACATGTTGCCACTATATTAAGCCTGTCCAGCCCCCAGCCATGGGTCTATAAGTCCTCAGTGACAGAGCAGGTGGAAGAAGATGTTATAATCTCAACAGCTGCGAAAGTGGATGAAGGCTACAGCAGAATTAGATCTCTAACTGTCTTGGTCTCCTTGCCATTGGATCAAGGTCCCATTCTGCCAAGAACCATGTGGAAGCTAATGTGCAGCAGCTTCTTTATGATAAAAGAGACCAGGCACACTCATCTCCCATTAAACCAGCTTTAGCATATTTTCAAGCCCTTTGGCATCCAACTAGTGATGATGGGAGCAGAACTGAGAGGCCTGGAAGCTGTTAGTCATGAACATGGCAGTTATAAGAAGGTGGTCTAGCACTTTGATGAGGCAGGAGTACAATTCGGCAGTTGTAAGTGAGACTGAGGAGCTCTCTTTAGGATCCACTCGGGTAGCCCCACATGGAGAGGGAGCTAGAAAAGGTGCCCTAAAAATAATCTGCCTACCTTTTTCTGACTGGATAACCTTTGGGATCAACGTTATTGTGATTGAAATAAATGAAGTCACACAATCAACTGGGATCTGGAACATCAGAACCCTCATGGACAATCCTAATAGTGAATCCCCAGAGTGCATTCATGGCTCAAGAACTCAGGCAACACAACATTGATATTGCTGCACTGAGCAAGACCTAGCAAACTGGAGATGGGCAGCTAAAAGAACAAGGAGATAGCCATACCCTTTTCTGGATGGGTAAACAGGAGGGAGAACACTGACATCAAGGAGCTGGCTTTGCCACTAAGAATGAACTCATAAACCACTAAAAAAATTTCCCTATTGGAATTAATGAGCTCATAACTCTCCATCTCAAATTGGCAGGGAACCAATATGCCACTGTCATCAGCATATATGCGCTGACTCTTGACACCATTGATAAAACCAAGGAAGAATTCTATGCAAATCTTGACTAAGTCCTTTCCAATGTTCCAGTGGGAGACATGCTTATTTTGCTTGGCAAATTAAATGCCAGGGTTGAAGACACTTGAACCTCTGGAACAGTACTCTTGACAAGGAAGGAGTGGGAAAGGTTAACAGCATCCTCCTCTTGGCCAAATGCATGGAACATGGACTCACCATCACCAACAGCCTGTTCCACCAGAAAAACATGTGCAAGGCATCATGACAACACCCAAGATCTAAGCATTGGCATTTGATTGACTTCATCATGGTTCATGCCCAAGATCCCCAAGATGTCCACATCACAAAAGCTATTCTAAAAACTGCTTATTGCTGGACCAATCACCAACTCATTCATTTAGTTATGTCACAGATTTCATAGATTTCATGAACATTAGGACTGGAAGGGACCTTGGAAGATCATTGAGTCCAGCCCCCTGCCCCAGGGGCAGGAAGTCAGCTGGGGTCACAGGATCCCAGCAAGATAAACATCCAATTTTCTCTTGAAGGCGTTCAGAGTAAGTGCTTGAACCACCTCTGATGGCAGGCTATTCCAGACCTTGGGGGCCTGGACAGTAAAGAAATTCTTTGTTATGTCCAGCCTGAAACAGTCTTGCAGGAGTTTATAACCATTCGACTGTGTCATCCCCTGGGGCACTCTGGTGAACAATCATTCCACCAGATCCTGGTGAACACCCCTAATAAACTTATAGGTGGCCATCAGATCACCCCTGAGCCTGCGCTTCTCCTGGCTGAAGAGTCCCATGGCTCTCAGCCTCTTATCATAAGGTCTGTTTTCCTGCCCGCTGATCATGTGCGTGGCTCTTCTCTGGACTCTCTCAAGCTTCTCCACATCCTTTTTGAATTGTGGAGCCCAAAACTGGATGCAGTACTCCAGCTGTGGCCTCACCAAGGCTGAGTACAACAGGAGAATGACGTCCTGGGATTTGCTTGAGAAGCATCTATGGATGCAAGCCAGCATTTTGCTCGCTTTACTAGCCACAGCATCACACTGAAGGCTCATGTTCATCTTGTGGTCAATCATGACCCCTCAAATCCCTTTCATCTGTAGTGCTAGCCAGCGTAGCGCTGCCAAGCCTTTAAGCATGCTGCAGGTTTTTCCTCCCAAGGTGGAGAACCTTGCATTTTTCAGTGTTAAATACCATCAGGTTCTCATCTGCCCATTTCCTGAGCCTGTCATGGTCAGCCTGGATCACCCTCCTGTCCTCAGGTGTGGACGCTTTACCCAAGAGTTTGGTATCATCAGTGAACTTGGCCAGTCCACTTCTGAATCCAATGTCCACATCATTAATAAAGATGCTGAACAATATAGGTCCAAGGACAGAGCCTTGAGGGACCCCACTGGTCACAGGACATCATAACGATTGACTTCCGTCAACCACCACCCTCTGGGTCTGACCACAGAGCCAATTCCCCAGCCAGTGAATCGTGGTGGACCCGAAACTGCAGTTGGCCAGTTTTGCCAAGAGGTGATCACGGGATACCAGATCAAAGGCTTTTTTGAAGTCAGGATATACAACATCAATCTCCTCTCCCTTGTCCAGGTGATAGGTTACCTGGTCATAAAAGGAAATGAGATTGGTCAAGCAAGACCTACCCGCAACAAACCCGTGCTGACTATCCCTCAGGATGTTGCCATCCATTGAGAATGGCCTCTTTGATGATTTTTTCCAAGACCTTCCCCAGGTCAGAGGTCAGGCTGATGGGCCTGTAGTTTGCTAGATCCACTTTCCTCCCTTTCTTGAAGATAGGCACCACATTGGCCTTCTTCCAATTTTCGGGCACTTCACTAGAGCACCAGGAGTTCTCAAAGATCCGTGCCAGGGGCTGAGCTATGATGCTAGCCAGCTCCTTGAGTACTGTGGGGTGTAAACTGTCAGTGCTGGCTGACTTGAAGAAGTCCAGCCTCTCAAGGTGTTCCTTCACAAGGTCAGCATTGATGGGGGGTAAGGAATCTCCCTCACCCAGGCCTCCTTGTCCCATAATGGGCAGGGGTGTCCCACGGGATTGATGAAAGACCGACGCAAAGTACCCATTTAGTAGGTTGGCTTTTTCCTGGGCATTGGTTGTCTGTTGTCCCTTCTGGTTTAGCAGGGGTCCAATGTTTCCATTGCTTTTCCTCTGGCTCCCCACATATCTAAAAAAGGACTTTTTATTATCCTTGATACTTATAGCTAGTTGAAGTTCAGTTGCAGCCTTGGCTTTCCTTGTTCGCTCCCTGCAGGTCCGGACCATTGTGGAATATTCCTCCTTGGAGGTGGATCTTGTCCTCCATCCTTTGTAGGTCTTTCTTTTTAGATGCAGGAGGTCCGCTAGTTCCCTGGAGAGCCAAGGCTGTGCCATTTTGCTGCCTCTCCTCCAAGATGGAATAGCATTAGCTTGTGCATCAAGGATCGCTACCTTGAGGAGCAACCACTTCCTGAACTCTCCTCCCATTTGGGTCGTGGTCCCTTAGGGCCTCACCAGCAAGTCTCCCAAGCTTGTCAAAGTCAGCTTTCCTGTAGTCGAGGACTTCTGTATTGCTGACTGACTTGCCAGCTTTACGGCAGATGGTGAAGGTGATCAGCTCGTGGTCACTGTCACCCAGCTTCCCATCGATTGTTAGGTCACCGCTCAGGTTGTCCTCGGTTGCCAGTACCAGGTTGAGCAGTGCTTTACCTCTCGTTGGCCCATAGACTTCTTGTGTCAGACAGAGGTCATCCACGCATGAGAGGAAGCTTTGCGACTGCTCGGATTTAGGTGAGCGCTGTTCCCACGAGATGTCTGGGTAGTTAAAGTCTCCCATGACAACCATGGACTGGGATCATGTGGCCTCAGCCAATTCCCTGGCGAACTCCTGGTCAAGCTCCTGACTTTGGGTGGGAGGTCTGTAATAGACTCCCACCATTGTGTCCCCTGTGCTGTGTTCCCCATGGATTTTAACCCAGAGGGACTCCAGTCATCCACCCTGGTCACCAGTATCAGCTTGCAGGAACGCATAGCTCTCCTTGACATAGACAGCTACACCCCCGCCCCTTTTGCCTACTTGATCTCTCCTGTACAGGGTGCAGCTGTCTATATCTGTTGTCCAGTCATAGGTGGAGTCCCACCAGGTCTCTGTTATCCCTATGACATCATAGTTATTTGTGTTAAGCAGGAGCACAAGTTCCTCCTGTTTATTCCCCAAGCTCCTGACATTCATACGTAGGCAGGCAAGTGTCCCCCTGGGGGCCCGAGCCTTGCCTACAGATTGTTCTAGGGCTGGGGCAGGGGTGGGCTCCCTTAAGTGCCTTGACTTGCTGGCTTTGCAAGGGTTGCTCAGTGGGCCAGCAGTGGCGGTAGTCCCCCCCATCCCACAGCGGGCTTAATTTTAAGCCCGGTGGAGCAGGTCAGCCAGTCTGGCTGAGAAGATCCTCCTCCCCAGCAGAGAGAGGTAGAGGCCATCCCTTTCTAGCAGCTTGCTGCCTCTCTCACCAAAGAGCAGACTGTGGTCATGGAAGCCAAAGCCTTCCCGATGACACCAGTGCCACAGTCTTTGGTTTACTACCTGGATCCTCCTCTCCCTCCTCAGCCCATAGCCCGAGACTGGGAGGATCTAAGAAAATACCACCTGCACCCCCAGACCCTTTAGCCCCACTCTCAAATCCCTGTAGCACTTCATGACCCAGCTGGGAGCACTCCAAGCTATGTCATTGGTGCCCACATGGATAAGGAGCATAGGGTAGTGGTCAGTGGGCTGGAGGAGTTTAGGGATCTTCTTCACAATGTCTCAGATTTGGGCTCCCAGGAAGCAACAGACTTCCCGGTCTAAGGGATCGAGGCAGCAGATTGTCCCCTCACTCCCCCTCAGGATGGAGTCTCCCACAACAAACACTTTGTGTTTTGTCTTAGGGAGAGCAGGAGTGGTAGCCACAGTCAAGCCTGTGTTGCCTGCGGGAGCTGGCAGCTTAGCAGGCTCTACTGGGGCTGAAAGAAGTTCATACCTATTGCAGAGCTCCAGCGGGGCAGGGACCTTGGTGTGGCGGGCCTTGGGGCCCTTGACCACCTTGGTCCAACCCCTTGGCTGGACAGAAAGGGAGGTCCCCGAGTCCTCCCTTGGCCTGGAGGGAGACCGTGGTCTACCCTCTGCCTCCCGGGGGAGAAGAGCCTGGCAGTAGGAGTCACTTTCCTGCTCACATTCCCTGATGGCACGCAGTCTCTGGACTGCAGCCTGGAGCTCCTCCAGCTGGCGTGCCAGAGACCCTAAAAGGAAGGAGACCTCACAAGGGGAGGGGGCTATGCTCCTGGGCCCCAGAGCCTGAAAAATGACAGGCAGCCCCCGTAGCCAAGAGCCAGGGGCTCCATTTGCGTGGAGACCGGAACCGTGGGCTCTGTCTAGGTGGTGATCTCTGAGGTGCCAGAGCAGGGGGCCGCAGACCCTGAGGGGACCCTCAGGTTGTGGTGCATGCCCATCCATGGCATGCCACTGGTAGGCCGGCTACAGCTGGGAATGCCTACCCAAGGGGGCGCACAGGCAGGGGCTCGGGCTCTCCTGCTCACCCTCCTGTGCAAACTCTGTGCTAACTCATGTGCTGGGCAGACAAGCATGCCATGTCAGTCAAACTGACTCCGAAATGTTGTCTGCAGCACAAGCAATGCTGACGGAAGGTCGACGTCAAAAGACTCAAGGACCCAATCAAGTGAGACCTCTTCCATCAGCACTCAATGAAAAACTGGTGAACTCTAACCAACAACAATGGGAAAATGTTGGCAGTGCTTGGGGTGCCTTCAAGTCCACCATCATCAGTGCCTGCAAAGAGACACTTGGATTCTCTACCAGGAAACACCAGGACTGGTTTGATGAGAAAGACCAAGAGATCTAAGAGTTTTCTGAGTGTCTGTCAAACAGATTAGAAATAGTCTCTTCTTGGAGTATCTGGCTTTTCTCCTATATAAAGGTCTTCTTAGGCTTGGAGGAAACATGTTTTGGTTGTTGCTTTTAGTGTAAATGTTTTGGGGGAGGTGGCTTGAAAAAAAGATATCAGTACTAGTACTAATCAGACACCAATTTGACATCAGTCCCAGAAAGACACAAAATCATGTGGCAGAACACTTTAGCCTCCATGGACAGTCCATCACTGACCTAAGACGTCAGATCCAGATGTGCAAGCCCATGTGGTTTGTGGTGCCACAGACCTCTTTCCTATGCCATAAACCACATGTATTGTACATTAAACTGTGTGTGGCACTGCTAATTTGCAGCGCTGGGGCAAAATTTGCTGATGGGATTTCCTGGTAGTAAAAAAAAAAAATAAAACGCTGAAGAGAAAAGCAGTACAAAGCAGGTAAAAGTGGCATGT
The DNA here is from genome assembly GCF_030867095.1 of Alligator mississippiensis. NCBI lineage: Eukaryota > Metazoa > Chordata > Crocodylia > Alligatoridae > Alligator > Alligator mississippiensis. The sequence continues at coordinate 46,985,681 of NC_081826.1, forward strand.
GTCAGGACAAGTGCAGAGATGGGGGAGCAGGCAGCTCTGGGCTGCCTGCTCCCCCATCTCTGCATGCTGTGGAGCCCTTGCACTGGGGCTGGGATGCAGTGTGCCTTGAGACAGAGGAGCAGGCAGCCCTGGGCTGGCTGCTTCCCTGTCTCCATATGCCTCAGCTTGGGGCCTCCACTGCAGAGCCCATACACTGAGTCATGCAGAGACAGGGGAGCAGCCAGCCCAGGGCTGCGTGCTCCTCCATCTCAAAGCACACTGAACCCCATCCAGCTGGGGAGCAGCTGGCTGAGCTCCAGCGTGCCTCAGCATGGGGGCTTCACAGCGCACAGATGAGGGAGCAGGTAGCTCTGGGCTGCTTGCTCCCCCATTTCCACATGCTGCTCTCCGACTGGCTGGGGCACAGGGGCTGACTGTGGCTAGCTCTGTGCTGAGGCACACTGTGGTCCAGCTAGCCCCACTGCATCACATGGAGCAGTGGGATAATGTATCTCACTGCAAAGCACACAGGCAAGGGCATGCACTGCAGCACAAAGTAGTGGCCCATATTTGTGCTGCTGCAAACGCACACCCCTGCTCATGTGGACATGGCCAGAGTAGCTAATCTTAAACAACAAAACCTTAAAAAACAACTTGAATGCAAAATTGTGGAACAAGAAATCATCTATATACTGGACAATCCTTAATATGGTCTCAACAGACACTCACTTTTGATAACCTTTATGTCCTTCAGCAGGTTAACTGCTTTGCTTACCCTCTTTGACCTCTTCAGCCCATCTTCCCCTCTATCAGCAGTGCCCCCTTTTTCACCTCTCCCTTTCCTTATTCTTTGTATTTAAAGTATTTTATAGGAATAAGAATAAATAAATACATAAATAAAATGTTTATTACCCCTGCTCTCCATTAAGTCCATTCTGACAAAGTACACTATCACCTATGAAAGTTTATGCATTTCTGAATGAGTCTTTAAGGTGCTACTCTGCCATGGCTTCTGCCTGAGTTAAGACTACCTAACTACCTCGCACTACTAGTGTTGTGAATTTTATTCATTTCACTCTCAACACAGCTTTATCAGAGTTACCTATCAAATCTTCCATAGCTGAACCCCTTGGACAGAGAATGCCTTATTCTGTGCTAAAACCACTTGCTCATTATTGCCGGCATCATAGTCTAAACCAACTGAAATGTCTCAGAAGAGCCATAATATAAAGGATACTGAAATATACAAGATAGCGGGGTACTAGGCAAACTTCTAAATTTGCCACGCGCATGAAACTTCTGTTATCTTACAAAGCAAAAGTCAGTGTCCCTGACAAAAAAACATGACAAATTTTACAGAGTAAATCTACTCATAGTTGCTTTGTTTTTCAAAAAAAAAAAAAATGTCTGGTAGCACAGACAACTGAATAAATATTTACTTAACACCCATCCGCTTGTCAGTACTTGGGCATATTTCTGTGTGGTGGTATGCAGTTTAGTTCCCAATTTACCTAATCAGTTGGGTGCATGAAGTACCCTTCAGCAGCAGGCTTTAAGTTCTGGAGCTCATAAAGCAAAGCAAAAAAATAAGAAAGAAAAAAAAAGACCACACCCCAGGAGACTAACAAAAAAAATAAAGAATTGGCCACTGTGTTATTCTAAAAATGAATCCCTACCACCACAGATGAGACATTTTCCAGCTCCAACAATCAATGCCTTTATTTATTACCATCAACAGTGGAGATGAACAGAACAAGTGCTCTCTGTACTCATACTCCTTTTAATTTGCAAGCAATTCGATCCTCTTAAAATTGCTAATTAGCTGTTGCTGTGATTAATATGACTCAAATAACTAAACAATCTCATAGTCTTATGATCACAGGGCTGTTCAGCTGACTGACCCACAATTCAAGCAGTTACTCAGCTAGTAAGTAAAAGGGTTTCAGGCATCATGAGGTAGAAAATTAGAAGGATCCAGTGTTGTTCAAACAAATGGTAGGAGGAACAAATTTATTCTTGGCATGTTGCTTGAAAATGTTCCATGCTTGCTGAGGTGACTTTTTCAGTGACTCTTAGAAAAAATATCTTCACTGCAGTGTGAAAAAAAATAAAGCGACAAAAATGCTTCAGTATTACTGACCAATTCAGTATATAAGCAAATCTGTTATCTGAGAAGAGCAAGAATAGATTTTGTTATGGAACACATCTACTTTTCTACACATTGCCTGTGTTTCATTTAATGCCGTAAGAGTGATATTGTAGCTGTAATAGTCTAGAAATTATGCAAGAGGCAAGGATTTCTTACGATGATATTTTTAATTGGACCAACCATGTACTTGAAATAAAGTTATACAAGCTTTTCAATATAAGACAGATTTTCTTGTGTCTCTCGATTGTGGGAAGCCAGGTACAGCAAATGAAGCAAAGCATGGGGAGGGGCTGAAATAAATGGTCAGGGGTAACAGACAAACAATTAGCAGAAGAAAAGCAGCTGATTACTGGGAGATCAAGGCCTATCAAAAGGGGAGAATGGGAGTTAATCTCATCTTCCTTGCCTGGAAAGAATGCAGGAGTTGGATAAATTATAATGAGACATAAATGCAATATCAATGTCTAGTCCTTGGTTCTTAGTGTCCAGTCGGCTTATGAATTTTTGTTCCCAAATTCATCTTTTGAAGGTGTTAGGTAGATTTCCCTTAAGCACAAGGATAGAGAGGTAAGGGACAGGGTAGCTGTTCTGTGATAAAAATGTGCTGCTAATGGTGAATATATGTCTCAGTCCTTTATGCTTTTTTCCCTGTGAGTTCATTCTCTAGCATAGTTTCTGTTTAGTTTCACCCAAATAGTTGCCATAAGGGAATTTAGTGCATTGGACCAGATATAGCACGTTTTGGAGAGGCATGTGTAAGGGCCATAGATTCTGATGGTTTCTATATGGGGGAGTGGTAAAGTGTTGATAGTAGTGGCAGTGGACATGTGTTGATAGGTTAAGTATTTCTTGCAAGGCAAGGCTGTGTTCTACTTGGGCGCTTGTACATGTGACGCCATTACCATGTACATGTGATGAAAATGTCAGTGTGTGGCTTAATGGCATCATGCGGTACACATGCAGGAGTTTTGGGGTTTTTTAATGAGTTTGCATTATTGCAAACTAAACCAGATCCTGGTGTAATTTAGTTTGCAACAATGTACTGCAGCTATTAGTCAGTCAGTCAGTCGTCCGTCCCCCCCCCCCAGCTATAGGAGAAGTAGGCAGGCTCCACAGAAAAAAAAAAGATTGGGCCCTTTGCTGCTTCTACCTTCAGCAGGCCTGGGCAGCCCTGGGGGGTGCCACTGCCATGGAGGAAGGACTGGGGCCCACTGCAGCTCAGGGGCTGCTTGGCCTGCTGGCAGCTTGCCCCTGAGCCGCAGGCAGGCTTTGCCAAAAAACCCCCAGATTGGGCCCCTCACCTTAACAGTGACAGATACCCCTGCATTGAAATGATGGGTTTCAATTAAAAAACAATAATTTCAATTTAGGGGGCATGCAGCCCTAAGGACTAAAGCCCCCTCATGTGTGCAAGTACCCCTTGAAGTCTGTTGGGCAGTGGACAGTTTGCTTCTGATGATGAGTTCAGCAAGGTTACAGGGTTGTTTGAAAGCCAGGACTAGAGGGGCTATGAATATTTCTCTCAAGATCTGATCTTTGTTGAATATACATTTTATTAATTTGGTGATCCCATACTGGAACCAATCAGAAGAATCTCCAAATTACACACAGCTGCAAAGATAACATTATTTTTCATATATCTCTGGTTTTCTATTGAAAGTCTTTTCCTTAGCTATGCCCAACTAGACAGGTGAAGAAAAGCCAATGAACTGTACTTGTCAAAACTGGCCTTGATTTATTAAATTGGTTAGCTGATGACCAACAAGTTGTTATATCTTACTGGGAGGACAATTTGTTTTTTTCATACAAATTGGCTGAGTTCCATCAGCAAAACTGGTTGATTGGCAAAAAGAGGTGTTTAGCTAACAGATTTTCTGTTGATCCTCTCCTTCCATTCCTTTTTGTGGAAACAATTTGATTTCATACAATTACTATACCGTGAGCTGAGAAGAACAACTATTACATTGGCAGAGAGACAACGGAAAAATACAGCATGAAAACACTAATAGCCTAGACACTACGAAGTGAACTATCACTTGATTAAAGAGAGTAGGTAAAACAAGAATCTTTTTTTTATTACATTCACTCAGATAATTCAAAATACCTGGTGCAGAAGATTCCTGTTCTAGGTGTTGAAAGTGACATAATCTTACATGCATACATGCACACATGCCTGCATGCACACGCATGCATGCACTTTACATATATACATGTACTTCTAAGTTCAAACTGCTTGCATTTGTTTGTCTAATATCAAAAGGACATTACAAAAATTGTCACCAAAATGTAGTCAATTAGCTGGTTTAAGTAGCTATTTTGTCATCACAGCTTAACAACTTGATAGCTAAGATGTTTTTAGTATATGCCTATGGCCTTTGAAGAGTTTAATTTAGAAATTTAATTTGTATATGATTTATCTCATTGCAGCTCTAACAGCCTGTCAGAATCCACTTGAAAAGCACATGTAGGTACACATGCACAGTCTTCTGTTACTGCAGCTAACTACATTACATTAGGCGCATCTACACAAGATGCGTTACTTGAATCAGAATCAGAGATTTGGTGCTGCTTCGGTGTTGCTTCAGAAATTCTGATTGGCTGGGGAGAGGCAGGCACAGCTGGGCGGCTGCAGGTTCTCCCATGGCTCCTCTAGCTGTGCCTGCCTCTCTCTGGGCAGGGGGAGTCGCGGGAGAAGTCCCCATGGCTGTCCTGTCTGGCCCCATCTTCCACATGGTGCCAGCCTCCCAGTACTTAAAAAAAAATCGGGCTGAATCTCCTCCGAATCAAATCAGGGACTGAAGCTTCACATAACCCTACTGTGCAGTAAGCGTCTTGTGTAGATGTGCCTAGAGACGCAGTTCTCATGGGCTTAAAAATGAAGTCAATCACAAAACCACCAATCAGTATATAAAAGGAGAAATTGTGCCTTGGAGAATTTTGATGTAGATGAGTCAAGGGAGAGGTGATAAACAAAGTGTTTAGAGCACTGAACACTTAAGAGGTATAAAAATAAACATTTTTTACTATGATGTCTTGCCTGAACCAATCAAATTGTGAGTTACAAATATATAAATGATGAAAAGAAAGTTCAACTTATTTGTGATCTCAGCAGAACTCTATGAACTTTTTCATGCACAGGGTTTATAGATTTTTTTTCCCATTATTATATTAAACATAAGATTGTCCAATGGGTAAAACTACAAATCAGGGCCAAAAAAAAGCCCATTCATTTTCAATATTAATATTTAATGTTTAAAGCCTATAAAGGCTGTATTATTCATATTTTATATTAGTTGCTTGTCCTTTGGTGAAGGGTATATGTAGGAAAAACCTTTGTTGATTACTGTCAAGATTATATAATTGCTAATAATAAACAAAGGTTTTTTCTACACACACATATACACGTTTACTGAAATAACTTTTGTTTTAGGCAAATGTTGTGTTTTTAGACTCAAACATATTGTAACAAGGTCTTGTAACAAGTTAATACACTGCCTTCATTCCACAATGACCACATGATTATGGAATTTTAATACCCCATTTTATAATTTTGGTTGATGAGAAAACACCTTTCAGATTACAATAAACTCAAGTTTATTCTGGAAAAGAAAAGCTGTTTCCCAAATAATTCATTAATATGATTACAGAAAAAGATAATACGAACCACTGGCATAAAATGCAACAAGACTTCTTTTGAAAAAGTCTTAGAAGTTTGTAGAAGGTCACGTTAGCTGCTCCTAAATCAAGTAGAATTAGCTGGCTAAATACAAGAAGGTTTTATACTACAGGAAAAGGGTTTTGACCATGCTTGTTCCATGACTTCTGCACATACTAAGTTTGATTCTGGATTTCTTATTTAAGCAGAGCTTCCTGTATAGTCTATATAACTTTTCTCAGAACTAACTATAGAATCATTACAAAATTTAAATTCAAGTGAAAGATAACAAAGATGTTTCTTTAGCAAATGTTAAGCAGTCCATTTTCATAGATTACCTTTCCTAGATTACCTTTTTAGCTCTCAGAGCAGAATAAGTAGCTCCAAAAGAAGACTTCTTACCGGTTTTCTTGGAAAACACTACAACTTACAGCACAGAAGATATTCAGCATGGAAATTCAGGGAAAAGGTATATGGTGATATTTTCAGAAGCACCTAAAAGAATTAGTCCCACTGTCTTTTAATGGATGTTCCTCTCCCACGCTCTACATCATATAAGCATCTCTAAAACCTCCTACCCACAGAATATAGTATATAATTTATTGTATACTGTACAATTCTTACAGTAGTGCTGTGTACATGAATTGTGGCTAAGTACAGACATTCAAAAAGCTTGAGTCAGAATCCATCCAATCTATGTAGGTTTCTCTAATATGCGTAGATTGCATTAGGAGCAAATGAAATACATGTTCACCATTTGGTAGGAGGGAGAGGGGCACACAGATGCCTGCACTGGCTGAGGCCAGAAGGTGGGGCCGCTCCCACATGTCACAACCCAAAGTTGTGAGTTTTCGTTTGTGTGTGCTTCGGCAACGCTAAATTATGTTCCCACTAAAATTACAGTTTCCTTGCACGGTGGAGTTCTCTGCTGCGGGAGAGAACTCCGGTGCAACTGGGGATTTCCCACCAGATTTGCAGCTTCTTTGCATGGTGCATTTCTTTTGCATCTCAGAGATGCACAGTGCAAAGGAGTTTCCGCCATTTGTATTCAGATTTGCGCCACATTATTGGCCGATTCTGAGTAAAGGCATACGTGGCGGCTAGCTATTGGCTTGCTAGCTGTACAAAAAGCTCGTGTGGTTTCCACCCAAGTTGGAGGACTCCACGAACATCAGGAGGAGGAGACTTCACCCTGCGTGAAGATCTCTAAGCGCTGCGGATCCTCACGGACCCAACGCATTTCTTAAGCAGGCAACAGAGGTCTGATCAGCCTCTAGCCTCTCCCCGTCGCCGAGCACAATCCTAGACGTATCCCTTTCCTACATACCCAATTTTCGAACCCACGGAGTCTTGACAACTCCGGGGCCTGGGAACCGAACAGAGCCCACGGAGCTTCGACAACTCTGTGGGGAAAGAATTGCCGAACCCGCGGAGCCTAAACAACTCCGGGGCCAAAGAACCGAATTTGTCATAGTCCTCCAACGAGGATTTAAGCAGAGCTGCACCTGGAAACTGTCCAGCCTACACCGTGACCATCTTGGGTGTAAGTAAATAATCTTTCAATCAACCATTACGCCTCTGTGACTAATTCTTGCCTGCGTGTGCCTTGCCGCCGCGCGATCTTCTCCGACCCCGCGTGCCTGGGCTGCTGGCCACAGCACGCGTGCGCAAAGACGGGCCCGGCTCGCTCCCGGCCCGCTCACCACACATCAATGTGTGGGAGATTGCTGAGGGCACCTGAGCACAGCAGAGAGGAGGCCATCCCTGACTGGCTGTCAGGCAACACCTTGCGGTCAGCATGAACCCTCCCCTATGCCCAGCCCTAGGTTTCCAGGTCAGCATGGCACGCCTGGTAGCCCAGCTGGTGACTGCAGCAGGGGTGGTGGCAGCAGCAGGTGCCCAGTGCAGTTCCTACAATCGTGCTGGGTTGCTTGCCAGAGCTCCGAGGGCTGGGAGATTGCAGCTTCCTTGGTCTTCCAGGCTTGGGGCTGTGTGAACCCCTGGGGCTTGGAGACTTCAGTAACTATGATCTCCCAGCCTGGGAGTTTCATGCAGCCCCAGGCAGGGAGATCATGTCAGCTGCAAACTCCCAGCTGAGGGGACTCAGCCCCAGCAGCTGCCAACTCTGGGTCCTAGCAGCACCTCACAGCTGCCAGGACCCAGAGCCCCAAGCTGTGGATGCTGGATCCCAGCAGCATGCCTCCTGGTGCTGGGACCCAGTTGGGTCCTGGCAGCCCAAGGGCATGGATGTGATCTCACAGCCTGGGGGTGCATGAAAACCTGGGGGCTGGGAGATCTGATCTGCTGAAGTCTACCAGCCCTGGGGGTGTCACACAGCCCTGAGGCTGGGAGACCATGGAAGCTGTGATTTCCCAGCCCTCAGAGCTCCAGTAAATAGCCCAGAATGATTGCAGGAATTGTGCCATGTGTCTGCCATTGCCTGGAGCTCTGAGGGACCCGATCCTTCCTTCTAAAGAACATCCCGCCCCACCTAGCTCGGGACACTGTAAAAAGATATGAAATTTCTGAGCTACAGACGATCCCCTCCCTCCCTCCCACCACCTGCACCTGACAGCTCAAAGCATCCAAGCAGGGCTGAGTTCCAGCGGCTTCTGTTGTGGGACGGGGGGAACAGGGAGCCACAAAGGATCTTGGGATGCTGGTAGACTGCGACCTAACCTGAGTCAGGAGAAGATCTGTTACAGAAGTTCAATAGATCATTCTTGCCTAAATCAGTTAAATCTTTCCTACATCCATCCAGGTCTATATTAGAATGGCTTCCGCCATTTTTAAACCAGCCTATGTGCTCTGAACTTCTGTTTTGTTATAGGTATAGACTGGTTTCCGACCACCTAAAATGGAAAAAGTATAATGTCTGTATCTGGCCTATATGTTTATGTTTATACAATGGACCATACAAAACTAGTCAAATTAAATCAACTGAATGTCTGGCTTAAATCTGGAAATCACACAGGATATCTCAATATAGAAACAGATTACAAATACAGAAATCACAATGGAAATTTAACAGGCTGGCACTGGCTTGTCTGTAAAACCCTCATCTGCTTAGCTAGTATTGATCCTGCTGTGAAAGTGCTGAGTATTGCACATAGATTAATTTGTGTCACTGGCTCATTATCCCACCAGAGTATAAATGATGCAAAAGTTATTGTCAAACAGAAAGAGCGCAAGGGTGTGGAACAGACAAGTCCATTCCTAAGAACAAATTCCAAGCTCTGAGCGAAATCTCAGACAAAATATCCACAGAGGTAGTCAAGCCCAAGACAAAGCTATGGGACATGGTTCATGTAGTTTTGTTATGACACAACTTTTTTCTAGCACTCTATTCTGGGAAGGGTGGAAAATTGAAGGTAAATAAGATACTAGGGATCTTGGAGATAAAGGTACAATAGAATATACCAAAAACTTAGATTTGTATTGCAAATGAGGAATGACTGATCGTAAGGTTATAGCACTTCCAAGAGGGCCCAAGAAAGTTACAGATTCAATGCTAAGAAATACGATAAATAACACTGAGAAAAGAAAGGGCTGTGGGAAGTTAGGGAAAATGATTTGACACAAGCAAATGAGTGAGTAGGACATTTTCTGAAGTTTATCTGACCATTTCTGTCCATTATTCAAAATGTACCTACACAGAGGGGAGGCAATGTTGGGGAAGTGGGAAAAGACCCATGAGTACTGAGGCCCTGGGATAGGCTATGACAGGGGTGGGCAATTATTTTGCGCGGAGGGCCGCTTACTGAGTTTTGGCAAGCCATCGAGGGCTTCATGACAGGCAGCCAGGGGTAGATAAATATTAATTTTCTAAATTTTTAGGGGCCCCGTGGGCTGGATAGAATGGCCTGGTGAGCTGCATCCAACCTGTGGGCCACATTTTGCCCGCTCTTGGGCTATGATAATACCCACTTAGATTAATGGAGTTCATTAACTCTCAGAGGTCTTCATCACCACCAGGCCTTCTCATGAAGCTAAGAATAGCTTCCTGAGATGTTCACAGGCTACTCCCTACCCTTCTGGACTTCTTATGCTGTGCCTTACCCTGCCTAGATGTTAGGCTCAAGTGTGGCCATAGGGACTAAGTAGCTCCACTTTTATGCTCTGCATTTTTTTATATGGCACAGGCACTCCTTAGAGCTCCACTACCTACCCAAGGAGAGAGTGCAGTTGGGGGAAGGGAGGGGGCACTTAGAGCTGTGGGTGATAAAGGGATAGTCAGACTAATGGTGGGATGGAGGTAATATTAGAGCAGTGCTGGGAGAGCAGTTAAAGGGGATAGGGATGGTATTACAGCAGGGAAGGTAAGCGTGGAGTGGAAGGGAGGAGTCAGAGCTGTGTAGCAGGTGACATTTAGAGCTGTTATATCTATCTACCAATCCCCTCATGTTGATCCCCATTGGTTTCATGTTAGTTCCAGAACTGTTCCTGCATCCCCTCCCCAAATCCTTGCTTTGCAGCCCCTTAGACACCCCCTGCTCCATGTGGACTGAGGAGGGAGAACTAGTCTGTATTGGGAAAGCAGAGACACAGGTGAGGAGGAGATAACAGTAGTAGTAGTAAAGGACCATAAATGCAGGCACCGACAGCTATCATTCCCCGGGAGTCAGAGGCAGTGGAGGTGTAGGCTTGATGTATGGCACCCGAGGGTTCTGAGTGGGGAAAGGTAAATTAGATGTCTCATTAACACTGAGTTAACAGTTTGGCAGCTCCTTGTGCCTTTCTGAATGTTGAGTCCAGGAACTATCTTTCACTCCTGCAATGCAACTCTTTGAGTAATGCCTTCTTGTAACTATAAGCGCTACAGAGCATAGGGTCTGACCCTTCTCTTGAAAACTTCCAAGGATGGAGATTCTGCATTTCTCTAGGTAGGCTGTTCCAATGCTTGACCACCCTCAGTGTCAGAAAGATCCTCTTAATCTCCAACGTAAGTTTCTTTTGCTGAAATTTGAGGGCCATTACTCTTAGCCCTTTTTCCTATGGCCTGTCTCCTATTGGATACAGCGCTCCAAGGGAGGCCCATCATTAGAGTGGAAGAAGCAAGTGACATTCCTGTTGATACAACTGAGGATGCTGTTTGCCTTTTTTGCAACAAGAACACACTGTTGACTCATATTCAGCTTGTGGTCTACTGTAACCCCCAGATCCTTTTCTACAGTACTGCAGCCTAACCAATCATTCCTCAGTCTGTATTTGGGCATGCAGTTATTCCATGCCAAGTGCAGGACTTTGCGCTTGTCCTTGCAGTTGACTTTGCATTCTATCCTGAATGCCTTTTCCCATCAGCCTTGCTTTCCAGGGGATCCTGCCCACCAGTTCCCTGAGTTTGCTTTTCTGAAGTCCAGTGTCTTTATTCTATTGCTTTCTTTCCTTCCTCTCCTTAGGATTTTGGCATTTTCACATTCTCAACAAATTCATTCCTGTTAGGGAGCATCACATTAAGAACAGCTTCCCCTCTCGTTGACCTGTCTACCATATGTATCAAAAAGTTATCTCAAACACATTCCAAGACTGGACTACTTGTGCAATCTCTAGCAGCAGATGATCAAAGTCCCCCATGAGAACCAGGTCCTGTGATTTAGAATATTGAAGGCCTCATCCATGTTTTCCTCCTGGTTTGGTGGCCTGCAGCAGATGCCCACAATGATATCCTCACTACGGATTTCCATTCCGATCTTTACCCAGAGGTTTTCAACAGGCCTACCTTTCACTTTGGAAGGTAACATTTAATAAAGCAAACGAATTTTCAAAATGGGAAACATTTATCAGGCACAGAAACAATAAAAGGGTGAGGATACTGTATTTTCATGGCCTGAAACTTGCCCAGGAATGTAATACGCATGTGTTTTTGAAAAACATCATGATGAAAAAAGGATCTTACCTTGTAGCACCAGTAAGTAACTGAGTAGCAGCAACCAGGGAGCTGAGCCTGCTGGGTCCAAGGTTGTGTGCTGGGTCCAGGACTTTGTGCCAGTTTTAGGGCCACAGACTGGGTCCAGCTGTGGACTGATCTTACATACCAGCCTGATCCAGTGTACCAAGTCTGGGACCACATAGCTGTTCCAACCCCGCATACTAGGATTGGGGCCGTGCCATGGCTCTGGGGCTTCATGCCAGGTCCAATCCTGCACACAGTGTCTGGGACTGCACACTAGAAGGACCAACCCCATGTGCCAGCTCATTCTAGCACACAGGACCATGTAATTTGGCTAGGGTCCAGACATTTCATGGTGAGGGAGCAGTAGCAGCAATAATTGCTATCATTCCCAGACCCATAGCAATTAATACTGCTGCCGCTACCCTGCTGCCAAATTTGTGGACCTGACGGGATCTGTATTTCTTGAATATAATGAACATCCCAATTTCCACCAGCTGGTTTTGGGGGAAAAGGTGCATGACTGATGTGAGAAAATACAATAGATACATGACAGCGCTGCAAAACAAAATAATGAGTAAGTGAGGCCAAGTTTAATACCTTATTATATCATGTATGTGGAACCTGTGATTAAGCATTAAGTCAAACAACATTAGAGATGCCATTTAATTTATGAATAAAAGTACTGAACCTTAGGGGTAAAAATAATCTCTAAGAAAAATCTTTATAATCCCTCCCTCTCCCCATTTGGACAGGCAGGACACTGAAGCAATTTACCTTCCTTCAGTTTCCTTGAATTCCCCTTACTGTTTTCTAATGAGTGAAGCTAATTTTGCTTAAATAAAGGGCTTTTTTTCCCCATCTTTTTTTTTATCCCATGACCTCGGAATGAAGTTGTAATAGTGCCACAGGAATCATCTTCCTTTCCTGCTGATAAGCCCACATGACAATTCTTCCCCCCCCCCCCCCGCATCCACTGGCTTCTTTTTGGACTTTCTGCATCAGATTCAGTCTCCTTGTTCTCCGCAGCTGTCGCTTCGTGAGTCTGGAGTGGTGTAATAGGAAACCAAACATCAGCCTCTCCTCTCTCGTCCTCTGCGGCGGTTGCCACGCTCTCTCTGGGTCATTCGAAGTCCCTGTGTCTGACTTCATGAGCGCTTGGATTCGCGGAAGCTGTCGCAGAAGGCTGCAGGCCAGTTGGCCAGCTAACGGGTTGAGGAGGGCTCAAAGGACGGTGGACCAACACACATCATTACTCCGTCCATACACCTCAACACAAGCCTCTATGCTGTCAAAAGTTACTGGAACAGTTCCAGGGTTTCGTAGGTGGCAATGCGGCCACAGTCTCCGCTGCTGGGTCGGTGTCAGTCCCAGCACATGCTCCCTGGGGTTCCAGGAACCGTACGAGCTTCCTATCACCACCAGTAGGATCTGCTCTGCACTGATCCTCGCTGGACGACCCTTGTGCCAGACGTGGGGCTTGTGATCCACTTGACCCGCGACGAGTGCTGGGAGCGGAACAGGCCAGTGAGTGTTATACGTTAGCCACTCTATATCGGTGACGTGTCCTCCACTCTACAAGGCTTGTCGAGTGAAGAAACTAGCCTCTTCTAGATCAAGCAGGTCAGATCCAAACTCCACGACCAGACGTCCTAGCCACACAGCCAAGGTCTCATCGGGCATAATCTTCGACTCTTTACACAATTCCTGTAGCTCAGTCCAGGTTCTAGTGTGATGGGTGGTATGGATTGTCTCCCAAACTCGGCTGCTTGCTGCTGCAGAACATGTAGCCACTGTCGAGGCTGCCGCTGCATCCGTGGAGAGGGGCAGATGTCCTCCGCTCACTGCCCCCTCCCCGTGGAATGGAGGCGGGGCTGCCAGAAGCGATGTTGCATCAGTGGGCGGGGTCGCTGGCTGGGTTCCCGCCGATTCTCCCGAAGCTCCTCCCTTCTCTTCCGGTTCCAGGCAGCTCGCTCCTTCCTCGGCACCATCTTGGACTGGTGTCAACTCGGGGCTTCTCTCCTCTGCTGCTTCTCGTGCCGCCGGAATGGCCGCGAGCAGTCGGGCTTCTAGGTCTGCGTTCCTCCGCAGCAAAGTTGTCACAGTGCGAAGCAACACATCCAATACCCTCTCTCTTTTGTCCCTTGGGGCTACACTCGTATGGCCTCTCAACCCGAGCGCCAGCAGGGCTAAACCGGTCAGCCGTTGTTGGCTCTTCACCTTCCCGTGCGAGCTGCATGCAGCGAGCGAACTCCTGGCTGAGAGCCGGGCTCACATCGCCCAATTCCCATTTGGCGAGGGGTGCGGTGTTCCCTCTTTCCTGGGGCCTGAACTGGACTCTCTCGCTGCCCATCATACACCCAAACGCCTCGAGGTGCAGATGTGCCTCCCATACCTCCGACACCTCTTCTCCTTTTTCCTTCAGTGAAAGGTAACCATCGATAAACCTTTCACCCACTCCGCCCACCTGGTGATATGCGATGTGGGTGCCTAGTTCCTCGGAGCTGGCCACGTGGCGTCTCCCACTACGCCAGGGGCAACTTCTCACTAGCTCCTGCTCCATTAGATCTTCCCCAAATCCTGACTCTGATCCTGTCGATCCTAATCCCGATCCCGCTGATCTTGTTCGTGACGCCATGTGGGGGCTGAGGGGGAATCAAGGATCAGGAGTCCTCAGGAACGCTAGCTGGGGTTGCGGCTGTGATCCCGTGATGGGCAGATGGGTACTCTCTATCACCGGAGCGGAATTAGGCACAGACGAGACACGTATCAATTGGGAAAACAGAGGTAGCTTTACTTACACTGTAGAGTCGTATACAGCGCAGGCAATCGTAGTTGCAACAATTCTATTTTCTAATCAGTAATCGGGGAGGTCTTGTAGACCGGGTAGCTCGGGTCTAACTCGGGCATGCAACACAGAGGATACGTCGCAAGGCTTCGCTGACAGGGAGTCGTTGGCAGGTGATCAAGCTGCCGGAGTTCCACTCCAGGGGGAACCACGGAGTTCTCCCACTAGGGCAGAAACGCCCCTAACCTTTTATACGGCTAGCGAGCCAATTGCCAGCCGCCACATGGGAATAATTTAACATCAGCCAATTGTATTATGCAAATCTGCATTTCCTCGGCGGGAACTCTGTCCACAGTTGAACTCTTCACCATGCCAAGACTTCCCCTGCCTTACCGTGCCTTGTGCAAGAAAGTTCCACTGTGTCAAGGCACTGATCCAAATCAGCTCTGACAATTGCCTTTTACAATCAGGTCACAAAAGCATTGGATGCAGGTGTCGCCGCGGATGTAGTCTTTCTGGACTTCAGCAAGGCCTTTGACACTGTCGACCACCCCATCCTCATTAAAAAACTAGGCGACTGTGGCATTGATGCCTACACGGTCAGATGGATTGCAAATTGGCTGAAGGGTCGTACTCAGAGGGTGGTAGTGGAAGGGTCATATTTGACCTGCGGGGAAGTGGGCAGCGGAATCCCCCAGGGCTCGGTCCTTGGGCCCGCACTGTTCAATGTCTTTATCAGCGATTTGGACGATGGGGTGAAAAGCAACCTGTTTAAATTTGCTGATGATACCAAAATTTGGGGTGAGGTGGACACGCTAGTAGGGAGGGAAAGACTGCAGCAAGACCTGGATAGGTTGCAGGGGTGGGCTAACAAAAACAGGATGCGTTTCAATATTGACAAGTGCAGGGTGCTGCACTTGGGCAGTAGTAACCGGCAACACACTTATAAGATGGGAAACTCCCTTCTTGAGAGCACAGAGGCAGAAAGGGATCTTGGAGTCATTATTGACTCCAAGATGAACATGGGCCGACAATGCGAGGTCACGGTCGGCAGGGCTAACCGGACCTTATCGTGCATCCACAGGTGCATCTCAAGTAGGGCTAAGGAGGTGATCCTCCCCCTCTATGCGACACTGGTCAGGCCACAGCTGGAGTACTGTGTCCAGTTCTGGGTACCCCACTTCAAGAGGGATGTGGACAACATTGAGAGGGTCCAGAGGAGGGGCCACCCACATGATCTGGGGACAGCAGGGCAGACCCTACAAGGAGAGGCTACGGGACCTGAACCTGTTCAGCCTTCACAAGAGAAGGCTGAGGGGGGACCTGGTGACCATCTATAAACTCACTAGGGGGGACCAGAAGGGTTTGGGGGATACCTTGTTTCCCCTAGCGCCCCGCAGAATAACAAGGAATAACGGCCACAAGTTGTTGGAGAATTGGTTTAGATTAGACATCCGTAAGAACTACTTCACAGTTAGGGCGGCTAGGATCTGGAACCAACTTCCAAGGGAAGTGGTGCTGGTTCCTACCCTGGGGGTCTTTAAGAAGTGGCTTGATGCCTACCTGACTGGGGTCAATTGAGCCTAGTTTTCCTCCTGCCCAGGCAGGGGGTCGGACTTGAAGATCTACAAGGTCCCTTCCGACCCTACTTCTATGATTCTATGAAATGAAACAGCCAGCGAATTTTTGCACAGACCTACTAATTAATTAACAATACTTAGTACTCTGCCTTTCAGAATACATGCCTTCTCCATTTGTGCAGCAATTTAAAATGCAGTTGTCTTTCCTTTTTCAGAAATCTGTGTAGTGATTATTTCCTTCTGCTTCAGACATAACTTTTCTCATATCCCATTTCTTCTAAATCTAAAGTTGTGCAATTGTCTATTGCAAATGCAGCCATTCATTAATCAGCTCTCTAACATGGAACTGTCTGACACATTAGGGTTTCTTGGCTGAGAGAGGTAGTTTCACAGAAGTACCTACTTGCCTTTATGGTGGCTGTAAGTCAACAAGCAGAGCAGTATTAATAAAATAAATCTTTTATGATTAAGTGACTGTTGGTATTTCATGGGTTTTTTTGCTTCCCATTAAAGTGACTAATCAAGTTCTAGAAAGGATTGTTAAGTTCATTTGACTGTGGACTGGACTTAGTTGATGACAGAAATATATTTTAAATATTTGTTATAGTCATTGCAAAAATCTGTTTCCCATGTACAGAGATATTGTACTGTTTTGCATATGAAAATGTTTTTAAGTTTCATATTTTCCTTACTTTGGATAGTATAATTATATCTGAAATCATCTTTGTATAGTTTTCTACCAAACTGAATTCAGAGCTGATTTACTTATGGCATTCCATGTCCAGTTTACATGGTTTTGATTGGAGAATCAGGACTTTTTAATACTCTCTGACATTAACACATAGCAGGAAGTCACTAAATTCTCTCTTAATATGCCCATCTTTAAAATGACGGTAGTAATGTTTAAAAGACAGCATTGTGAAGATTACTGGTAGTTAGTTAATATCTGAAATGTAAAGCACTTTAGACATCACAGCCAGCTCCTGCAGTTTTATCATGAGATTTGTACTACAGGATTTTAAAGTCCCTGGAGGCATAATGCAATTGGAGATTTACCAAAATATATGCGTTTCTATGCCTCTTGTTTACAGAGAATAACTTGAAACATGACTTCAAAAATCACTGAAGCCTGGAAGGCAAATTAAAACAATTCAGTGTATTTTTTTTTAACAATCTCATCATTGTATGAATGCTTGTGAGTATCATTACTTTTCAGGAGACCTATGAAGTAACGGATAAATTGCACAGTAGAGCATGGCAGGAAGGGGCAATGGTCTGTCCTGGAAACAGGAGTGAAGATCTTTCCCCTCAGCGACAGCAGTGCCAAGCCTGGAATGAGTGCCCTTCATGAAAATGAAAAGTGAGAGCTGTACTGCCCTGACAAAAATATTCTGATAGCCTGTAAACAAGGTCACACAGGACTTTGTTTTATTATTGGTTAGTAAGAAAATTTGGGCCACAGGAAGGAGATGAATTTTAACACATGGATGGACTGTGTGTTTATAAAGGTGGAAAGTTACTTTTTCACAGGAAAAATATGTAGCATGAGCTAGTGATTCTTAATGCTGAAGAGTTGACCACCAAACCCTGTGTAACTTAGGCTAGGGACAGACATTCAAAAAGCCCGAGCCTGAATTGATTTACTCTTTGCAGGTTAGTCTAAGCTGCGCAGCTTAAACTGATTAATAACTGGACAGACATTCTGTGTTAAATCAGGAAATACAGCCACATGCCTGCAGTGACTCAACCCAGAAGGCGGGGCGGGGGGACACACGACTGTAGAGTATGCCTGCCAGCCACTGACAAAGGGGAGGGAAGAGAGACGCCCTCCAGGGTTCTCTCTCCTCGCTGCTGGAGTGGAGGGGCCATGCTGGAGTGGTAGCTAGGCACTAGTCAAAGCTAGCACAACACGTGGGATGCCAGCCACCAGTTGGGGTGGCGGGGGGGAGAGTGCAGCTGCTGCCAGACTGAGGAGTGGGGATGGGGGAATAGTCCTTTATCTGAAGCAAGCATGTATTGAACACAGCAATTTGCAAAGCATACAACAGGGAACTACCAAAAAATCTTTGCCTAAGCTAAGATACAGCCCAATAAAGCACAGCATACACAACTTAGTTTAACTTAAAATGTAAACCAGGAAGACAAAAATTGGTTTTACTAATCCTGAGGGCAGAGTGTTGTCTCCTTACTACCAGGCATTCAAAAAAGCTTTGTTTAGCTATTCCCAGCTTTTACATGTTCTGCTTTATAATGTAAATGTAGCTCTCTGCATTCTTTGATGGAGTTGTCTGAAGCTTACCTTAACTACATCTCCAGCATGTGTGATGACTGTCAGGTCTTTGCCAACACTTCCCACCTCTCAGTGTGGTCCTGCAGGTCTTAGTTCTGGGCTCACAGGTGCAGGGCTTGGATCTGCACACAGGGGACTAGCTTGTCTCTGTCCTTCCACCCCCCACAACACACTGAGGAATTAATTCCCTCCCTACCTGGCTGCAGGCAAGCCTCAGAGACTGCAGTCAAATTGCCAAGGGTTATGGGGGAGAGAGGGGACAAAGGAAGCAATTAACTCTGTCCCTTACTGGCTGCAGGTAAGCTGTGGAGGTGGGCTGGGGCTGGCATACCCCAGCTGTGGACCCCAGGGTTTGCCAGTGGAGTAGGGGGAGGGGAGAGGGGATGGAGGGAGGAATTTGCCTCAGGGGTCATGGCAGCCCAGCATCTGGCCATACTCTGCCCCAGCTCCAGCTAGAAACCAGCAAGGGGTCTGGGACAGACATTGAATAACCCAGTTTGAGCCAAATAGGTTGAGTCTGATATACTACATTCAGCCAGGTTTATCTCAAACTGGTTCAGCCATTTTCAAACTGGTTTATGTGCACTGTCTGTTCTGTTACAGGTTTGACCAGTTTCTGATCACTTAAACTGGTTTATGTGTAATATCTGTCCCTAGCCCTAGGCCCCAGCTACTTTATAGTCAGCTCACACTGTGCAGCTCTTTTACTCTGGTTGATGCAATGCATACTTCCAAATGTGTTTCTTTTCACTTTCTATGATTATAAATTGTAAGAAAAAAAATGACTATTGATTCTGCAGTCCATTTTTGTGAGTAGCCTCAGCCCTGGATGAAAGCTTTTCATTCAGTGTAGGAAAGTGAATATAATGTTTTACTTTAATGACCTACCAACTATTAGCAGTACTTCTGACTTGGCAATGTCTTCTTAGCACTAATGTATTGTTCTCAAATCACATTCTGTTTTATGTGCTAAAGATCTAAATGGCATTTTCCATAAATTGAGAGTATGGACACACATTTACCCTGGAGTATTCTTAATTTACTTTGGAGAAAGACTTCAGTGTGAAGTCTTCCATGTGATGTTATTGCTGAGATTAAAAGTAAATTTCCTTTGGAGAAAGTTACTCTATGTGTACATGTTATGTCAGTTGCACAATGGGGTAGCCACTTGCTCCATGCAAACTGGCTCCCCTGCCACCTAGGGGCATGAAGCTGTGGTCCATCTACTTTGGGCAACCAGCTTGTGAGAGCCAGTTATGTGTCCTCTTCATACCACACAGTCAAATCTGGGGTAAATTACTCCA
This sequence comes from Alligator mississippiensis, assembly GCF_030867095.1. Taxonomy (NCBI): domain Eukaryota; kingdom Metazoa; phylum Chordata; order Crocodylia; family Alligatoridae; genus Alligator; species Alligator mississippiensis. Next base: position 47,005,316 of record NC_081826.1, read on the forward strand.
AAGTAAATGGAAGTTGTGTAGGCCATCATTGATCCTGTGGATCCTGTGTACATGTAAAAGGTCTTGTCAGGTGGCTGATGAATCCACTTGTACAGAGTCCTGTGACCATCACACCAAGGCCTTTGATGTGTATGCCTAGGCAAGAGTATGGAGGAGTAGAGGCTGCCCAAGACCTACCACCCCCCCCCCCCCTTTACACCACTGAGTCAGAATCCAAAGGCCAGACCAAGTCCAGACATTCAATGCCTTGATAATTGTAACTTCTGCATGAGAGCAACAGATAAGAACTGCTGCTGACTGCCTAATGACTCAGCAAGGGCATATTTCTGTCAGTGATGACCCTTAGCATTTCTCCAACCAAGGAATATCAACAAAGCAGTGGGGGCTAGGGTTTTGAGGTACCCTATACTCACCTTACTCTGGAGGTTGCAATACTGTGGTATTTTATAGAAGCTACCCCACCACAAGTAGCCCCATCACGTTGCCACCAAGCCTTCTAGTCAGATGCAGTTTATGGTCATATCCAGGACCACAGCAGTTGTGTACCTTCATCCTAAATCATGGTCACACAGACTTGTCTCATTCTTTCCTGAGACATATTATGTATTTTCAAGACCTGTTTATGTATACTTAATATCATATAAAAAGACATGAATCTATACTGATCTTAACAATAAGAACAAAACATTGGAAAATAAGGACTCCCTCAGTGCACAAAGCGGGGAAGATGTGGTGCCGACTGTTGCACACTATTATGAAGAGCAGTACTTACTGCTCCTCCATGTGCTCCTCCAGTGCACCTGAAATCATTCTGACCTAGGCCATGTCGACATTAGGAGTGTTTTACTGGTATAGGAACAGTAGCATACTATTACCAGGCAAATGCTTATAGAGTGGATACAGGTATGCTGGTAATGCTGCACTCTGTACTGGTATAGTAAAATAAATTATGCCAGTAGAGGCATACTTTTGCTGGTAGGGACTCTGGTGGCAGAAATCTGTAACAGACACATAGCTTGAATCTCCTTCCCAGATAAAATTCCCCTAAGAACTCCCTTCCCTGCAGAGGCCTCCTCTATACATATTCCCTTCCAGATGCATAGTGTTTACAGTGCTGAAACAGCACTGAAAATTCACTGCCTCTCATACTCAAGCATAGTAGCCAAGCACAAGTACATCACAGCTATCCCTCACTTAACATCGTAGTTATGTTCTTGAAAAATGTGACTTTAAGCAAAACAATGTTAAGCGAATCCAGTTACGTCACAGTAGTTACCTACTAGCAGGTGGCAACCAAGCAACATTATAACTGAATGTTGCGCAACTTTAATTGAGTATGTTCTCTAATAGACCAGCGATGTAATAACGAAACAACGTTAACCAGGATGGCATTAAGTGAGAAGTACCTGTATTTGTGTTCTCAGAACTGTCCTAACCCACAGGGTGAAATACCATAGACTCTTATAAGAGTGGTAGCACATTTTCTTTGCTGTAGAAAGAATTCTGCCTTTCTGAACTGGAGTCTCCCCTGAACTGGAGCAAGCTAAGGTTGTGCCTAAATGGCATAATGGAACTGTGATCACCTGAGAAAGACAGGGGGAAATTTCCAAGAAGTTTTGGGGCACAGACAGAAGTGCAGCTCTCTGTTGTAACTGAGAATGCTTTGCAGGAAGCATTCTGATTTACAACAATCCCCTGGAACAAACAGAAGCTCACTGTTGGCTCACTAAAAAGGTGTTCACTGGCACTACTGCTCACTAACTCTAATTACTGTACATTTATTTAGTACTTGATTATACAAATATAATACAAGTACATGTATAATCAAGTACTAAATGAATGTGCAAAAACCACTGTGAAGTTGTCTCTCATGTAGACATGCCCTCTGTGTCAGTGAGAGGTTAATGCGCTGTCACCAAGCTAAATAACACTTTTTGATTATTTATTTCCAAAACCTTCCAAAGAGCAAGGCAGAGAAAAAAGTCTGCCTCTTTCAAATAGATTTGTTTGTTTGTTTATGTGCACTCTTAGTGGTTCCAATTTTATAACTAAAAGAATTGTGTAAAATTGCATGGGAACATTAAACATGCTCCCAATCTTATATTCTGTTTATTTTTTCCTTGTGATTATTATTTCCAATTTACTTCTAAAAGCAATAATTCTGATCCTATCTATTTGGATCCTGTTTTGGACAAAACATGTTTAATACCAGATGCTAAATAAGCAGTATCAAAAGATCTTTGTTTCTAATGTATAAAAGATACTCTACCTCTGTAGGACTGATTTTGTTTTTTTAACCAAAGAACATGTAATTGTATTATTTGCTGGGTACACTACAATGGTGCCCAGCTAGAGTGGCAGATAGCAAGCTCTTTTCTGTAAAAGTCAATTTATAAGAGCACGCTGATCATTATTAGAAGAGGAAATCGGTAGTAATGGATAATTAGGATCCTGAACATTCATTTATCAGCATCCAAAAAGTTGATATGAATGCCCATATGGAAATTAAAAATGATGTGGAGTTTCCATCAATGTATTGTTTTTCTGTTCAGCCAACAATAGACTGACCTTATTCCAGTAACACAATGAAGAGGCAAACAGTGAGCAAATTGTCTTGTTAACTGAATGGAACAAGAGACAAAAAAATGGAAAGTGCTGTTTTCTAACAGAAACAAAGTCATGGAATAATTTTAGGTCATTTTTTAAATGTTGTTGTAAAAGAAATAGACAGGAGAAGGGGGTTATAAAACATAATGAACCATTTTATTTGATTGGAGTAATTAGAGATAGCTCTGTTCATTTGGATGGAGTTTCAAGTACTAATTTGTCACATTATGATGAGGCTTTTTGCATTCCTCATTAAAATAATTAGAATGAACACTTTTTTTGAGGGCTAAATATTTCCAATTCCATGAGCTTACACAAGTTATTCAAGCAGTGACTAATTTTAGAATTGTAACCTATAAAGTACATAATGCATGTAAAATATCAGCCAGAAAATGGAGCTGTCCAGAGGGTCTCTCTCTACTCACAGCAAAAGAAACAATCTCTGTACAAGCAGCAGAGGACAAAAAGTTAAAGGGCAAAGTGACTCCATGTAATAAGTCCAGTGCACAGTAATAGGTGATCAATGTAAGGCTTGTAGAAACACCTGTGAAACCATCTGAAATATTTTTTTTAAACCAAAAAAATGTGACAAAGATTTTTCCTAAAATGTTCAAGAAATCTTGTTCTGCCCTATTGTCAGGTCCCCCCTGTCTGACCGGAGTCCATGACTAAGTCCCAACTCTAGTTCTTCAGGCTAACAGAAGTTACAAGGTTTTAAAAATCTTAGGAGTCATATTCAGTATGTTTTATTCTTTTCTCAGGAAAAACGTGTTAAGAACAATGAGTGCTTTGATACCAACATATTAGGCACCTCAGAAAAATAGCACCATCAAGAGATTAGTTAGACAGCAAGAAAAACAAGAACCCTTATAGTGATCTTAATTCAGTGTCAAGATGATTTTATCAGGGCACTTTGGTAGAGATGGTAGGGGAAGGAGCTGGTGGCTTTACTTGGCCATCTACTCGTTGTCAGAACCCAGTAGTTGAGTGCCTATGTCACAGTGGAAGATTTCATTGATTTGATGTCTATAACGCAGTGGAATTTTCCGCCACAGTGGAATTTTCCGCTACGGTAGAAAACCCCGGTGCAGTGAAAAGTTCCCGCCAACTTTATGCAAATACGCACACCACCATTGGCTGGTTTTAAATTATTCACATTTGGTGACTCGCGATTGGCTTGTTAGTCATATAGAAGTTAGAGCAGTTTCTGCCCAAGTCGGAGAACTCCGCGCACATCTCAGAGTGAACTTGGCGGACTGATCACCCACCAACGACTCCCCGTCGCCGACCATCCCAACGTACCCCCGTGCCCTGCAGGCCCGATAAGCCATTCATGTCATTTTGTCTTACTCGGAGAGCTCACATTTGCAACTGTAACCTAAGTCAGTTCTTCTTCCTGTGCTGTGTACACCGACGGCATAAGTAAATAATCTCTTTGTTCAACCAATACGCTTCAGTTCCTAATTCCACTCCATTGGTCAAAAGTACAGGTACTCCTCACTTAACGACCTACCTATTTAACGACCGCGCGGACTTATGACCAGCTCTCTGAGCAGTCGGTACTCTGAGCAGGAGGTCGTTAAGTGAGGAGTACCTGTATTGTGGAAACGGCGCGCCACAGGTTCAGCACCGCGGGGCGGACAGCTCCCGTGCTCGCAGCCCGGCTCCTTGCTTATCGACCAATTCGCTTAATGACCGAGTCGTAGGAACGGAACTCGGTCGTTAAGTGAGGAGTACCTGTACCCGCCTGCCGTTTTGGGGCTACTGGCCATAGCCTCAGCCTACCACTCAACCGCCACATGGCGTCACGAACAGTATCTGGGGAAGACGCGATGGAGTTGGAACTAGTTAAGAACTGCCCATGGCGCAGTGGGGAACGCCGTGTGTCGAACGCTAAGGAATTGTGGACGCACATTGCCTATCACCAGGCGGGTGGAACAGGTGAGAGGCCCGTCAGCGGCTACCTTTCGATAAAAGGGGAAGAGGGAGTTTCAAGAGAGTGGGAAGCACACCTTCACCCCTGAGCATTCGGGTGCGTGATGAGTAGTGAGCGGGTCCTATTTAGGCCCCGAGGTGAAGTAGGCACCATATCCTTCGCCGGAGTCAGATCAGTGGGAGGAGCAGACCCAACCCTTGCCCAGGAGTACGCCCGGTGTATAAGATATGTGCAGGAGGGCGGAGAACCAACGCCAGCCGACCGGTTTAATTCCCCGGCTTTGGCGCCCGGGTCGAGAGGCCATGAGTTTCTTTTGGATCTCCGAGAGAAGTTGGAGACGGAGGGCCACATCGCGACACGGTGGGCAGGCCCAGAATGGGATAGGGGAAAAATGTTGAATGTAATGTTCCGCGCCATTACAACTCTGCTGCGGGAGAACGCCGATCTAGAGGCCCAACTGCTCAACGCTGCTCAGGCAGCGAAAGAGATGGTGGTAAAAGAAAACCCTGAGCCGCCGCCATTCCAAGATGGCGCTGGGAAAGAAGAGAAGCGCGTGGAAAGTCCCAGGGAAGAAGGGGCGGTTACGCGACCCGCGGCCCTGCCCCCGAGGTGACGTCATCTCCGACGTTCCTGCCCCCTTGTGGAGGGGAGGGATTGTATCCACTCTTTCCACTAGATACATATGCTCTCTCAGTAGCCGTTCACCCCGTGGTTTTAGTGAGATGAGTCATCGAGGCACAGGGTGCAGCCCGCACCACCACCACATACCACACCCGCACGCGAGAAGAACTGCAGGAATTGTGCCAGGAATCAAGAATAGAACCTGAAGAACTGTTATCTGTGTGGCTGAGACACCTGGTCGTGGAGTTCGGATCAGACTTGCTGAATCTGGAAGAGGCTGATCTTCTAACCCGTTAAGCCTCATGGAGTGGAGGGGCATGCCACCGACCTGGACGTGGTGGCGAGTAATGTTTATTGGCCCATCCCACTTCCAGCGCTCGTTGCAGGCCAAGTTAGCCATAAGTCTCACGTGTGGCATGACGGTAAACCGGGAAAAGCCAGTGCAGAACAACTTCTGCTGGCTATAATAGGGGTTTCATACTGCTCTTGGAACCCAAGAGTGCATCAGCTGGGACTAACACAAGCCCAACGCAATGGGAGATGGCCCCACCGTCACTTGAGAAACCCTAGAGCCGTCCCAGCAACCCTCAAAGCTATAGAGGACTGTGTAGAAGTCTATGGCGGAGAGAATACCGTAGCACTCCGGCTTTTCCTCAACCCAGTAGCTGGCCAACCCGCAGGTAATCTCTTGAATCGACTCCCGCGACTGCGGATCCTTATGAAATCGGACACAAGAACCTCCAGCAACTCAGAGCATCAACCCTCTGCATACCTGATCAAGGCCCAGGACACGAGATATCATGAATCTGACTCTTGACAAACATCACAATCGTTGCTGCAGAGAACACCGGAAGAACGGGCCATGTTTGGATTTCTCCTACATCATTCTAAACTCACCAAGCAACAGCTGCGCATCCTAGGAGATGCGGGACAATGGCAACTAGCATACAAGCTAGGCTTCCAACATGCTGAAGAGCCAAAGAATGAGTCCACAAGTGTACAGAAAAAAGATTGACCAAGCGAAACCATCTCCGAGCACCTGTATCGTGTGCTTTAAAGAGGGCGAAACACAGCGGCAAATCTTTGTCCACCATGACTAGCTATCCTGTTGTTTATGGCTAATAAATTAACTGCTCAGAGAAATTTTTCTTCGCAGGTCCGAGACCCAAGATACGTGACGGCAGAAGACCCAGAGAGAAAGAAAGAGAGCATCACCAGAGATGCAGGAGCCCGATGTGTGGCGTCGCCATGACACCCACTGAAGCCCTTATAGTTGAACTTTTTGTAACTAATCTAGTTATGTGTATTTGTGTTTGTGTTGGTTATTGTTTAATCCAGTTTATTGAGAACGAACTTGATTTATTGTCTGTCTATGTGTATACCCATTTGCCATATGAACCTCCCGAGTGAGACGATGACGACTTAAATGGCTTACACGTGGTCTAATTCCAATTGTGCCATAGGCAGGGGGGCATGTCAGAACCCAGTCGTTGAGTGCCTATGTCACAGTGGAAGATTTCATTGATTTGATGTCTATAATGCAGTGGAATTTTCCGCCACAGTGGAATTTTCTGCTACGGTAGAAAACCCCGGTGCAGTGAAAAGTTCCCGCCAACTTTATGCAAATACGCACACCACCATTGGCTGGTTTTAAATTATTCACATTTGGTGACTCGCGATTGGCTTGTTAGTTATATAAAAGTTAGAGCAGTTTCCGCCCAAGTTGGAGAACTCCGCGCACATCTCGGAGTGAACTTGGCGGACTGATCACCCACCAACAACTCCCCGTCGCCGACCGTCCCGACATACCCCCGTGCCCTGCAGGCCCGATAAGCCATTCATGTCATTTTGTCTTACTCGGAGAGCTCACGTTTGCAACTGTAACCTAAGTCAGTTCTTCTTCCTGTGCTGTGTACACCGATGGCGTAAGTAAATAATTTCTTTGTTCAACCAATACACTTCAGTGCCTATTTCCGCTCCATCAGTCAAAAGTACCCGCCTGCCGTTTCGGGGCTACTGGCCATAGCCTCGGCCTACCACTCGACCGCCACACTCATAAGCACCTTTCCAGTGTACGAACCTAAAGGCCTCTGAATTCTTATCCAGATTTGCTAACATATTCAGTGTTCAAGGAAACAGATGTGGGTTCTGAATAAATAAGAATACTGCACATTTCTCTGGCACCTTTATATAAAATAATTCTTAAATCTCTTCATAAATGTTAGTGAATTATGCCTCAATACCTCCATAAAGAAACAAATCCATATTCTTGCTTCATACTGTCCAAGACAAGGCACACAGGAATTATTATTTATCAAGGGCACACAGGCAGGTTGTGGCAGAGTTAGGAATAGAAGACAACTCTCCTGATGCTGAGATCTGTGCTTTAACCACAAATCATGCAACTGAACACAGGCAGCAGCCTGACCTGAAAATAGGTGATTTCCAGTTAAGATTGTTAATGAGGATTTTAATTAGCTTGAGTAACCAAGCCAAACTCCTAGTATGAACCAAACTCCATGACCCAGCAACCTATTTCTTTCTAAAGGATGCTGCAATAGGTGTATACTGGTAACAGCACTTATTAAATTAGCGGTGTATTTACTTTCTCCTTCATTCAGTTTCATTCATTTTAAATCTTTTCTTCTGTGCAATAATTTGCTATGGATGCAAATCCTTTCTAAAAGGCCCCATGGAGAGTCGCAGTGTCTCTGTGTTCCACCCAAGAATGGAATGTCAGGGCATTGTGCACTCATGGGAATTTGTGATCCCAGTGCCTCTCTGTGTTCGGTTCTATTAATGCCTGAACTTTTTCTAGCCAGCTCTCTCCACTCTGCCAACACTTGGCTTTCATCTCTTCCCAGTAGCTAACCTCTCTTCTCTTACAATGGGAACTTTCAGTGCTTTTGCCAATGTTTGTGGGAAAGCTTTCTCTATGAACCGTAGTAAATTCCCCATTCCCATACTCCAGCAGCTACTTTGATAACAACAACTAAAATACACTTTGTAGCAGACCTCACACTCCAGTATCTTATTATTATAGCACTTTATCCATTGTGAAATAGTTGGCACTGGCTAGTCCTGCAGCCTTAAGTTTATCTATGTACAACATACTCTGTGTCACAGTAGGATCTATGTGTTCTCTTAAACAGCATAATCACCAGAGGAAATAGTTTATTCTGCTGCAATGCAGTTTGGGTCATTTGCTAGTTCTAGTGTATGAATCCATGACTGTGTTAATAATCAGGGATGCTTTCTAACTGAAAGTTAGTAAATATATAAATAACAAGGAATGTGTATATTTCCAAATAATACTTTTTAGCTGTGTCTACTCTTAGCAGTAGAATCACAATAGCAACTGTGATTTACTCCACACACCTAAAATAAGAGCATTCTCATTTGTCCCAAAGAATCATTGAATTAGAAGGGACGTGAAGGGTCATCTAGTCCAAACTCTTGCTCAGATGCAGGATTCACTGTTCCTATCAAGCTTGGCAAAGGTGGAAGGAGGTAGAAAGATGCAACATACCATAGGCAGCGAGTACGCAGGGGCTCAGGGGCCCTGGCCCCCCTTGGGAAGAGGGCTGTCAGGTCCTAAACCTGAAGAAAATCATGTAATATTTCTCCTTTAAAGGAGAAAAACATGGGCAACTGCAGATTTCTCCTTGCAGACTGGCAGAGTTCCACCCTGCAAGGGGCTGCTTGGGGCTGGGGATAGTGGAGAGGGTGATCGGATGCAGGGGGCACCCTGTGTGTGTGTGCACACAGGCACGTGGCAGCCAAGCAGTGGTGGAGAGCAGCTCCCACGGTTCCCTCCAGTTAAGACTGATGGGGTGAGGGAGAGTATAGGTGATGCATTGGCAGGGCAAGGGAGCACAGGCAATGTGGCAAAGAGGGCCAGGGGGGCCCAGGTGATGCAGTAGGGGGTGGAGAAGGCTCATACCCTGCAAGATTTCTGCACCCACAGTGGGGTGCAGGGCACAGGGCTGTAGCTGTGCTGGACCAGCTCTGTGCAGGAGCCACCTCCATGGCCCAGTGGGTGGGACTTGGCATGGGAGGGAGCTCTGCACCACCATGGCCAACAAGGTGAGGCACAGCAACGGCTAGGGTGGCCATCGTAGAGGACAGCCCAGTTGTCCTCTGTCCTCTATTGATATGAAACGGGACACCTTTATGGGCAGAGGACAAAGTAGCAGAAAACTGGAGTGTCCTATATGATGGCCACCCTAGCAATGGCAGTGGTGCAGAGTTGTGTTCCTGCTGCTGTCGGGCAGGCAGGGGTCACCTCACCATGACAGCCATGGTGGTGCAACACTTCCTCCCACACTGAGTGCTGCCTGCTGGGCTATGAAGATGGCTCCTGCCTGGAGCTGGTCTGGCCTGTCTGCAGTCCTGTGCTCTGCTGTGGATGCAGAAATCTCAGGGAACACGTGCTCCCTCTGCCACCCTGCCATGTTGCTTGTGTCTTCTCCAGCCCCAACTCCCATGCATTGTATGTGGCCACACTTCCCCTTTCCCATACATGCAATCCGTTCCCCACACACTGAGAGGGTGGGGGGCAAGGGGTACATGTCCATCATCTTAGCCCCTTCCCCCAGTAAAAATAAAAGTTGGCGCCTATGCAAGATACAGTAAGTGAATGATATGATGGTTGGCAAACATCTGTGAAAGAATAAGCAAAATGGAAAGGAAAGGAGGAGAAAGATACAGGGGAGAAAAGGTGTTCATTTAAAATCTTTTATGCTCTGCAATAATTTGCCATGGATACAAATCCTTTTTAAAGCTCCCCATGAGGAATAGCAGAGTCTCTGCATTCCACTCAAGAATGGAATGTCAAGATGGAAAGAGGGAAGTGTGATGGGTGAGTGAAGTAAGGCTGATTGCATCTGACCCTTAATTGCATCAGGTGTTTTAACCTTTTTAGACCCTTTGTACTAGCTGTAGAATACCTAGTCTATGCCAACCCTATACATGCAATTAATGTGATTGAAAATACTCCAGCTCAATTTGAGCCAGAGTAAACTAATCCCATTGTCTCCCTCTACATGTGTGTTTTAAGTGCAGCAATTTACTGTACTGCCAGATACCACTTGTTATCTGACATGACTGGCTGGAAGTGCAGTAAATTAGTCTATTATGCCCTGATTGCTGTGCATATGTAGACAGTGATGCTTTATTGTGCAACAAATTAGTCTGAAGCACAGTAAAGCATCTCGTGTAGATGTGCCCTAGGAGTGCTTTACCTGTATGGGAATACAAGAGTGCCATACCAGAAAAATGCTAGTACATCTAGCCTGGTACGTCTATCCTACAATACAAATGCCTTATTGTCATTGCTATGGTTTCAGAGCTCTTAAAGGAGACTCTGCAGCTGTGTCTACATGAGTGGTGGACTGCTTATGCAAGTATTAAATGACTGTGCAGTAACTGGCATCACTGCACAGTACTGTCCCTGCATGGTTTTTTTCTGATACTACTGCACAGTAGCAATGAGCTACTGCTCAGTAGCTTGTTACTACTGTGCAGTAGCATTGCGTCACGGTTAGTGCCACACAACGCTATTGAGCGTCTTGTGTAGATGCATGCTACTTGTATTAGCAAGAGGAGTTATTTTGTTGGCGTAATTAAACAACTGCTCTGAACAACATAAACCATATTAGCAAAGGACTCCTACCCATATGACTTTCAACTACAGAATGGGTTTGTTGACACAGCTGTGTTGCTTATTGCTGGAATTCTTTTCAGGTTCCTAACTAATATATGCTGGTGGAGCTTTGCAGTACAGATCTGGCCTTCATGTGACTATGCTGTATTTTGTACTTGAGTAGTAAACCACCACTTCCAAGTGAGACAAACCATACTATACAAACATATTTTTGCTAGCATTGACATTAGGGCTTCCACTGGGACAGTTATGTTGATCAGCTATATTATAAGCCTCTTCTCATCCCTAACCAACATAGTTATATAAACCTTCCCAAATCTGTAGGATAGACCAGCATTAGTAAAGGAAACTGGGTGAAAATGAACATGAGCAGTCAGTGCGATGCTGTAGCCAGCAGGGCAAATAATACTCAAGCATGCATCAACCGATGCATCTCAAGCAAAACCAAGGAGGTGATTCTTCCACTTTACTCAGCATTGGTGAGACCGCAGCTGGAGTACTGCATCCAGTTCTGGGTGCCGCACTTCAACAAGGACATGGAAAAGCTTGAGAGAGTCCAGAGAAGGGCCACCTGTATGATCAGAGACTTGCAAGGCAAGCCAGATGAGTAAAGGCTGAGGGACTTCGGCCTCTTCAGCCTAAAAAAGTGAAGGCTGAGAGGGGACTTGATAGCACCACCTCTGGAAAGAGTTTACTGCTACTTCAGGGGAATACATCAAGGGCTCAGCAAACAACTGTTCACCAGGGCACCATTGGGGAAAACCAGGAGTAGTGACCACAAACTGCAGGCTTAACACTACGAAAAACTTCTTCACAGTTAGGGTGTCTAGACTGGGTAAAAACTCTCTCCAGAGGTGGTGCAATCACCTACCCTGGAAATCTTCAAGAGGAGACTGGACGGTCACCTTGCTGGGGTCACCTGACCCCCAGTTGTCTTCCCTGCCTAGTGCAGGGGGACTAGACCTGATGATCTTGCAAGGTCCCTTCCAGCTCCTAACAATCTATGAATCTATAAAATGTCTGTCTGGAAACTTTTGGATGGCTTCTAGTTTGCAAAAGTACAGCTGAGTACTAGGCTTGCACAATAATTCATACACAGCTGCTGTTGTAGTGACCCTTGGATGCAAACATGACAAAAAGCATGTAGCATTAGCTGAAGTTGCTGGGCTTATCTGCTAAACTTTGTATTTGCTGTGCATGTTTGTATCAGTAAGTCTTGATGTTTAAGCAAGATATCAAATGATAGGAAGTGGTTTTTCTTTGAAGTTTGGTCTGTGCAATTTAGTAAAAGTTGCAATTAAACTGTCTAGCAGCCTAGTGGCTGCTTGTGTGCCACGGACCATTACAAGGAAATATGTATCAGACTCTGGCTCAGGTCTGTTGACTGTTAACAATGTTTGGGTAAGTACAATTGCTGTCAGGACATCATCAACTGAACTACAAAAGTCTCAGGACTAAATTAGCTCTCTCTTCACTGCACGGAGATACTATGGAGCTAGAATGATGAAAGACATCTCTCTCATATAATCACTTCTCTCAAATTGCATTTTCTGCAATTTCTGATGTAGCAGTGAGCCAGCACAACCGCTTAGAGACCATCTTCTTATGTTGGAAAACCAAGGGCCTTCAGCTGGTTTAAATCATAAAGGGGCTCTGCTACAGTATTGATTTACCCACGCTCCACCTGTATTTACAAACCTATCTCCTAATAATTGTTTCTACCAAATTATTTTAGTGTGATCCATGATTCAAATCAGATCTGCATATTACTTTCTGAAATACTGCCCTTTGTGTACATGACTGAGCCATGTAAAATAATGTTTTGAGACTATGGGCACTATTATAATCTCACTCACCTAAGTGTAAATCAAAAGTTACTCTCTGAAGTCAGTGGCAATACACTAATGCCAAACCAACAGAAGAGATGCATCACACTGCAAATTTTTCTCAGGACAGTGGCTTACATGTATTCCTAAACTGAAAGGGTTATAGCTTTCTTTGACAGCACAGTCCTAGGTTACATCCAGGGCTGGATTATGACAGGGTGGGGCCCTAAACTAGGGGTTCCTAATCTTTCTATGTTGCGGCCCGGCAAACTGTGGACCACTGCGTGGAGCCCCATGGATGGAATTTCCAGCTGGAACACAGGTAAAGATACCTCCAGCCCCCGGGCGGAGGGGATGGGTCCAAACCTGAACTGTGGCTGCCTCAGGCCCTGCAGGAGAAGTCATGGACTCTCCACCTGGCTTTGTGGGGCCATGGTTTGCTGGTCCGCAGTCACTTCTGGTCTGGCAGCCGACCCTTCATGGCTCAGGGGTTGGCTTAGAGACCCCTCATGATGTGAGGCTCTAAGCTGAAGCTTTCTTAGCTTGTGCCTAAATCCAGCACTGGCTACATCTATACTTACCTGGCTCTGCCTCTAGATGTTGTAGCGGCAGACAGCACTGAGGCACCAAAGCACATGCACACATCTATGCACATGCAGCTGCCAGAGGACAAAAGATATCCTGGGAAGGAAACGACTGCCGAAAGGCCTCTTGCAGTTTGTGGAAGGTGCAGGAGTGTCTATGTTTGCTTTCAGCTGACTGCCAGGGAGTCTTCCTCTGTTCAACACAGGTGGAGCAATGTTGCCAGCAGGCAGGCACTATTCTACCGCCATTTGGCACAAGGCTCAAAGCACCTCAGGGAAGTGCCAGCATTTATTTTTCTATAGTCAAAGAACAAGTGAAAGCTAACAAAGCAATTCTTCTGTTGCAAACAACTCAGAAAGATCAAAATAGGTCACAATGTTTTTAATACTATGGATTCTTATTTGAAATCTATGGGATTATCTTGTGAATCATATTTGCACTCCTAACAGTCAGGCTTGACAACTGTCTGTAAATTTATGGACATGCCATAAATAACTAATCTGAAAACACCTGTCTGTAAATTCTGTAAAAAAATAATTCTGTCCATAAATCAGGAAACAAAAACTGCTCTGTAAAATCTGCTCTGTAAAAGCACAGACCTTCTGAAGTTCCATGGTCGGAAAACAAGCTGGACCCGTTATTAAAGCACAGATAGAGCACAGCAGCATCACCTAGTATCTGTGTGGGAACACGGCACCCTGAAACTAGGCCTTTGCAGGGCTTTGTGGTGCTGGTGCTGTTACTGTCTTCCACATGGCTGTAACATTGCTGGATGGTACTAGGTAGGCAGATGTGTTCTTTCTTTGGGGGTCTTTGCTGGGAAGGGGGAATGGGGCTGGCAAGGGGAAGGCTGGGGTGGACAGGGGGAACACTGTGTGTGGAATGCAGTTGGGGTACCAGGACGTGGGCATGATTAAGTGACCCCCAAAAGGGGAGCAGCATGGTGCATAATGCAGTCAAGGATACCAGAGTGTGGAGGTGAGTACAGGAGTCATTTGGAGGGACAGCATATTGTGAGGTGCAGTCAGGGATACAGTGTGAGGGTAAGTGGGGACCCCCCCCCAGGGGTGGGCAGCACAGTGTAAAACCATTGCTGCAGTTAAGTAGGGTTATCAACCCAAATCATTTTTTTTCACCAATTATCTCCAAACATGTTTACTATGGGTTGAACCCAGCCCTTGTCCAGGGTCTTCCAGAAGGGCTACATTTACATTATGTAAGACATATATCATTAAAAAGGTTTGGTCGTCAGTGAAATCTTTGCAGTTTAACAGTAACAAATATTGAGTTGGCAACCCTTTTAACAGTGTTAACATTTTCTGGCACCCCATAGCACCTTTGAAAAGATCTCAAGGCACCCCTGTCAGGGATCCTAGCAAGCAGTCCAGTCTATTTGCCTGGTTGCCTACACCTGCTTGGGCGCTTTGACTACCAATGATTCTAGATGGCCACTGTTAGGACCTTCTGATTAGCTAACTGGAGCAGGGAGGGGAGATTCTGCTCCAGAATCCTGTCGTCTTTGGTTTCTTGACCCTGCTCAGCTCTCTGCCTGGACTCTTGCTTTTTGGATTTTCCCTTGGATCTGAGAACTTGATTTCTAACTCCTGAACCTTGATTTGGCCTATGACCTGGACCTGCCCCTGGATCCCCACCTGGGATTGGGTAACTTGGTATTTGACTTCTGACCATGGATTTGGCTGGTGTTTTGGATTCCATCCCTGTCTCTGTCCCTCCTTTAATGGCTTAACCAGTAGGTCAGATTGCCCATGACAGCCTGTTTCAACCCTGATTGAAAATCACTGATTTAAGAGCTTTGGCTACAGACACAATCAAATGTTTGCTGCAACACTAGAATTACGCCAGAAAAAACTTAAAATATGAACTTGGCCCAATACTAGAAACTCAAAAGGAGTTAGCAGGCTCCAATTTGGTAATAACATTGCGTGAAAACAACAAATCTGCAAATGGAGTGAATAGGTGAATTCTCAGAAACTCACTGTCAGCAACCTAGTAACACTGTAAGGAATTTGCTTAAACTTAATTGGGTCATATTAGAATTGCATCCAGAAGGAGCAGAAGGCACTGAAAAGAGTACCTAGCCTTCCTCATGCCACTTGTTCACTCACAGTCAAACAAACTCTGCTAATGTCAGATGAAAAAGGAACTGGGAAAAAGGGAAAGGAAAGGGTGAAAGGTGTGTGTGTGTGTGTGTGTGTGTGTGTGTGTGTGTGTGTGAGGGAGCGGATGTGGGGGTATGAAAAATAAGCCAGTTGGAGGGAGGGAATGGAGTGGGGGGGGAAAGGGAAAAGAAAACAAGACATTTTATTTGCGTATAGCTCATGGTTGCTATTTTGCTTTCAAATTGACTTTGATTGTTTCTCATCTAGTTCCCAAAATAACCTCTTAGCTGCTGGGGTTGGGTGCTTTCAAAACTCATTTTGAAAGGACGTTCCAGTGAAAGCAGGGCAAGACCTCAGAGATGCACATAAAAGGGCAGTAGCTGCCTGTCAGACAGACCTCACACTGCTGGAAACAGTAAAACAGGTACAAAAGTATTCCAGTTGCTCCAATTTTCCACTTCTGCAATTGAAGTGACATTTGGTTAAGCTTTTACTATTGTCAACTCTTGCAGGTGTTTTCTTTCTTTTTATTTTCTTTTTTTTTCTTGAGAATCTCATGGTATTTTGAAAAAGGATGAGGCTGATTTTTTTTTTAAAAGGAAAGTGGAATGCTCCAGCTTTTAGTTACAGAGAAACCTGAATACTGTGGTCTGAATATATAAGAAAGGCTCAAAATAAAAGAACCCCGTATTACTATTATTTTTGTCATAATTTTTAAGTCTCTCTCATCATTTTAGAATCCTGACTCATGATTTTTGAATGTTTGGTCTTGGCAATCTCAGTAATAGGTCACTACGTTGTCTCCTCCTAAATTTTAATTTTTGTTTCTAGTTCTCTACTACTTCAGGTATAGCAGTTGTCCAACATTGGAAGTTATAGTGGCCATAAGCCTTATACAAGTCAACAGTATGCCAAAACAAATAACAAAATAAATAACAAAAAACCAGTACCATATTGGCTTGTACTGAAAGGAGCGTTGCAAGTCAAAGGAAGTGACTCTCTTGTTCTATTCAGCACTGGTGAGGCCTCACCAGGAATACTATGTCAAGTTTTGGGCATTGCTCTGTGTCAAGTTTTGGGCATTGCACAAGAAAGACAAAGACAAATTAGAGTCCAGCAGAGGGCAACTAAAATGATTAGATATCTGGCAAACCTGATTCACAAGAAAATGTTGGAAGAACTGGGATTATTTAGTTTGGACAAAAGAAGTCTGAGGGGTAGATATGAAAACAGTCTTCAAGTACCTGAAGCATGTTACCAAAGAGGAGGGTAATACACTATTCTGTGTGGCTTCAGAGGACAGGATGGCTGCATCTACACGAGATGCTGACTGCTCAGTGGAAGGATGACATGACGCTACTGTGCAGCAGTCACGAGCTACTGTGCAGTCAGCGTCATAAAACAGCCGTTCCTTGGCACGACTACGCAGTAACTCCAGTTACTGCACAGTCATTTAGTACTTATTTATACTTGTAAAAGTAGAAACAACTACTTCATTTAGTAGTTGTTTCTACTTTTACAAGTATAAATAAGTACTAAATGACTGCACAGTAATAAATGCACAGCCAGCGTCTTGTGTAGATGCTGCCAATAAGAAGCAATGGTTTTAAATAGCAAGAAGAGAAAGGTAGGTTAGCTATGAAGAGAAACTTAGGTTAGGCATTAGGAAGAACTTTCTCGCTATAATGGTGGTTAAGCACTAGAACAGATTACCAAGGATGTTTTTAAGAGTAGGTCAGGATAAGCACTTGTCTGAAATGGTTTAGACTGGGATGATTCTACCTTGAGCAGGGGGCTGGACTAGATGACCTCCTGAGACCTTCCAGCTCTATTTATCTCTCAATCTATCACATACACATTGTTCATGCTATTCAGTCATTGCCCTGCCTTCTATTTGCAAATGCACAAAGTTTCTGAAGTGGGACCAGTTATATATTGTGTGACATGACTCATACCTGGGGCTGAATTCTCATTTCTGGGTGAGCTCTGCTTGGGACATGAACTAGGTTTGGGGGCAGCAAGAGTGCTTTGACACTTCCAGGGGTGTTGGTTGTAGCCATGTTGGTTTAAGGACATAGGCAGACAAGGTTATTTGGGTAAAAATGATATCTTTTATTAGATCACTTCTGCGAATGACCAGAACACATTATTGCTCTGACTATGCCCTTCTCTGTACCAAGAGCTCAAATGAATGACGTACATACATTGGTGTGGCCAGCTGTTACACAGATGTAAACAAATAGTGGATAGATGATGTGAACAGTGACTAAACATACTCGAGTCCAGGGTAGAGTTACCATCAAAGGGAAATAAAGTATAAATAAAATTACACTGGTGTCATCTGACTTCAGCTAGGCCCTGGATTTACAGGCAGTCCTCAGACTTATGACATAATTGGTTCCTGAAAGCTGCATCTTGAGTCGAAATATAACTTGGAACTGTTTTTCCCATAGGAAACAATGTTATAAATGGGGATTGGTTCCTGGACCAAGGCCTGATACCCTATTTTCACTAAAAATAACCCAGAATTTTGTACTCAATCCATTATAGATGAATAATATAGCTACATTAATGTATTTATATTGTAAATATGAATCATATTGATCTGGAAGGACTTATTTGATGTGACCTTGCTGAACTTTTTGAAGGGCTCTTGGTTGGACTTTTGAAGGGTTCTTGGCTGGAGTCTTCTCAGGAGTCTTGGCTACAAGTTTTTCTGAAGTCTTGTCTGTTTTCTTAAAGAAAGTGTCCAAGGAAGTTTGGACAGATGTTCTCCAGAGAGATGGGTGATGCAGCGAACTTGTTATGTGGCATCGCGTCAGATCAAGCTTTGTAAAGTTGAAACTGACGTCAGAAAGTTGAAACAGGGTGTCAATTTATAAACGTTGTAAGTGCAAAATGTTGTAACTCAAAGTCGTAATTTGAGGACTGCCTGTATTTGGGATCTACACATCTTTACCCCACTGCCACCTAGTGGCTAGACACTGTAATTGTGCCTAATGCAAACAGCTACCCTAAATGCCTGGTTGTCAGTCTACACAGGCATACTTTACATTGGTGTACAAAACTGATGCAAATTACACCCATGTAAACATATCCTGCATGCAGGACTTAGATAGTTATTTTTATTGCCCCTAAGGGCTGCTGGAGCAACCTGATAGAGACATAGGCCAGCAGAGAATCAGCTCCACAATCATGTTGGAAGTGACTGTGACTCACTTTCACAAATTATTGCTCCGGGTTCTGCTTCTAATGGCTTGTTCTTACAACAGTGATTTGCTTGTACACAAATAATGACATTATGTAGGTGCTACAGTGATGGATTAGGTTTATTAAAAATTTCATAGATCAAGACAGGCTAACCTAGAGCAGATTTTGTACTCAGTGCTGAAGTTTCCCTAGAGTTCTGCAACTGTCACAATGTTTTTATTTTTCTGCTAAAACCTGGTGAAATGTAAACTAACATATTTGTACAATTCCTACATCATGAAGCATCAAAGACTGGCATACATACATAAAACTCATCCTTTAAAGTCGTGTTTTTTCCACCTGATTGCACCAAAGGCTGAACTTGACTCTCTACTACTGTCTATGTTGTGCTCACTGACTACACTTGACTATGACCGCTCTTTAACATGCTGATGGAAAAGTTATGTTTAGGAATGAAAAGCTTAGTCTCCAACAGTTTCTGGCCTTGCTAATGTGCCAGCTATTGCCAGCAATATGGGCATTTGCCCACTACAAATTGGGCTTGATATCACCTACTTGCATAGCAAATTGGACTAGTTATAGATTTCATGCAATACCAAGAAACCCATTATAACCAAAGGCCCAGTCCATCCCTTGGAATGATAATACATGTGGCTATATCTTTCTGCACCTGCCACCATTAAAGAATGCTAAACACTGAACAAGAATATATTCATTGTCTACCATGTCATGATGATTTGGTATGTAATCTTTCAGTGCAAAACAAAAGTGTGTGGCTCCCTCTTGTGGAAATTATACATAAATAGATATACTCCGATTCAGGTCTCTAAGTTGCTTTCAGTTACTGTACTGTTTAATTTAGTTATCTTTATTTTAAAGGCTTTCATTTAGCATACATGTATCTAATGTGCCAATAAGCAAGCCAGTTAAATGTGAATTTGAATAGTTCAGAATTTCCAATAGTTAAATAATTGGGTATGCTGACGGCCAGGCTAGAACAGTAAACAAGATGATGCTATTCATTAGGGCTATGCGAAGCTTCGGTCTCTGATTCAATTCGGAGGAGATTCGACTGGATTCGGTGGCCGAATCTCTGAATCTGTATCGAATCAGAGGACCCTTTAATCTCTCTGAATTGAATTGGAACCCTCCAAATCAATTTGTAGAGATTCAGAAAGATTTGGTGATTTGGACATAAACACAGCTTTAAATGTTTTTTCTACATACCTCTAGGTAGCAGGCAGTTCATGAACACTGCAATGCTGGGGTGCATGGAGTGTCCCACAGAAGCATGGGGGGGTTCCCCAGCATGCTTGGCAGCAGACCTGGAAGCGGACCACTTCCGGTCCACTTCTGAGTCTGCCTGGGAGCACACTGGGGGCCCCCCAACCCCCATCTTGCTGACTGGTGCCTCCTGGGTCTGGGGGGGCACCTGGGGTCCCCCTGTGGCCGATCGCTGAGCTGGGGAGGTATGGGTTGGGGGGGTCCCCTAGTATGCTGTCCAGCAGACCTGGAAGTGAACTGGAGGTACTTCCAGTCTACTTCCTGGTTTGCTGCTGAGCACGTGGAGGGCCCCCCTCACTCCTGTGGGACGCTTCATACGTCCCAGCATCGCAGCAATCACAAGCTTCACCTGCTACCTCAAGCTATGTAGAAAAAACTTTTAAAGCTGTCTCAATGTCTGAATTGCTGATTCTCCAAATCAGCATCGAATCTTCGGATTCGGCTGAATCAAATCGGGGACAGTGATCCGAATCAATGAATTGAATCACTGTCCCTGATTTGGGCCAAATCTAAATCTGAATCAAATAGGGCCCACTTTGCACACCCCTACTATTCATGCATCTGAGTTAAGGAGTTGTTCTGTTAGGTCAGCCATAGCAGGGTATGAAGCAGTAATAGTGTGATCAGACCATACAGTGAAAAAAATTGTTAAAAATAGAGTTGTAACCTCTTTAAACAAACAGTCTGAGTGGTCTACAGCAGCCTTCACCAGGTCCTGTGTTTGAGAAGTCACCAGAAACCATTTAAAGCAACACTGCTTATATAACTCATTGTAAGCAGTTAGTACGCATGACTGTTTGGAACCTGGCATTGTTTCTTCATAATGTAACTCAGTGGCCATGTCTACGCATGCAATTAATGTGATGCAATAAACTCTGGTGCTTATCACGCCAGGGCATATTGCTTCCAAGTGCCATGTTTACACATGCGCTTCGGACTGCAGCACATGGAGCTGGGTGGGAGCAACCCTGGCTGGCAGGAAGCCAGGGAGGGTCAGTCTGCCAGCCCAGGGCTGCTCTGACCTACCTCAATGTGCTGCAAAGGCTGGGGCACAAGTGTGCTCCAGTGTGTGGCTAACTGGCAGGCAGCCCCTCACTGAAGCACCCTCATGACCCAGCCGGCTCTGTTAGTGTCTACATGTGTGTTGCTGTACACTAAAGAACATTGCTGCAGGTTAGTACTTGTATTTACAAATACTAATGCATGGCAGAGTTGATTTGTTTCCTGAGGCCTAATAGGGATGCACATGTAGATGCAGAGACTATACTGCAGAGCTAATTAGGCAGCTCCGCAGTAAAGGTCTCATATAGATGCACCCTGAGTGTGAGGAACTCAAAGCCCCACAGATCATAAGTAACTGACTCTCCAACAAATGTAGTACTGATGAGTGTTACAGGACACATCTACATGTTCATTTATGTGCCTTAGATACTGTGCATTTAGTTCAGTACTTCCTTAATGAAGTATTAACTGAGGGCTTGTTTACATGTGTGAGTGCTGCAACACCGGGTACCTGCAGTTGTATAGGTGGTGAAATGTGCATCAGCATAAAGAAGATGGCAGCGGTGCGCTTTTGAACTAAAACATCTCTGCGGTGCTTTAGTTCAAAAGTGTACCACTGCTATTTTCTGCATATTTGGCCACTTATACAACTGCATGTGGTGCATCGCAGTGCATGTCAGCTCCTGTGTAGATTAATCGAGTCTGCTACAAAGCGGCAGTTCTCCAGCGCATCACAGAACAATGAGGTACATGTATAAATGCCCTGAATGTGCAGTAACTAGAATTACTGTGCAGTAGCACCGGTGCACAGTTTTTTAGTGATGCTTACTGTGCATTAATCTAATGACCAGGAATCCTGTTTTTCTGATTAAAAAAAAATCCCATATTTTCTGATTTTAACAAAGTAATCCAAAATCCATTTTTTTCCATGACTAAAATGAAATGTCACTATATATATAAAATATTTATATAAAATATTTTCATATTTTTTATATATATATATACACATTATATATTTATACATACACATATATAATAAGAAAATATTTTATATAATATTCATATATAAAGAAATATTTTATATACAATTTGTAAAATAAGAAAACAAGGATCCCTGCTAATAACATTGCACAGTAGTGTGCCACGGCAAAAACCATGCTAATAGCTTACTGCAGTGTTATTAGGCTAATGCCCAGTAAGCATCTCATGTAGATGCACCCACAGAGAGATATATTTAGTCCATCTTAGATAAAGGAGGCAAATAACGAAGTGGGGACTGGATTGAGTAGAAAGAAAAAAGGATGATCGTCTCTTTAAAAAAATTCTCAGTCAGTCCACTTCTTTGAATTGTGAGGTTTTTCAGAAAACATTAGCATTCACTACCAGTGGAGAGTCATAACAACCCGTGGTACAATTAAGGTCTGAGTGACATAGGGAGTCACAGACTGATGATATGAGGATCTTGGTGTTAAAAGTTCTCCCACTCTTTAAAAAAGCATATGCCTTATGCGAGTGTAATACCTATGCCTAGTAGTCCCAAGAGTAGGGCATGGTAATCATAAATCATCCATCACCAGGAGAGTCCTCATCATGTAGAGTCACGGTCCCTCTTACATTGTTTCTCTCTGGCCTCTTCAACTTTGTATCCTTTTCTAAAAAATGATTCACCTTTGAAAACAAGGAAGAAGGATGACTCTTTGCCAGCCTAAGTCACAGCTGGGCTGTTAGGACACTCACCAGGGAGATGGGAAACCTGGCATGGGGGGTCTCACTCAGTCCTAGCTAGCACATAAATTACTGCCAGGCTTCTCTCAGAGGGAGAGGTAACAGAGCATGTCACTCTTTCTGCATAAAGTGCCGTGCAAGTTTATTCTACTCAGAAAAACAGGGCAAATGAGACATGTTAAAAATATATATTTGTTTTTCAGTAAACTAGACCAAACATTTTCATATGAGAAAATTTTATTTATATAATAAAGTGCTTAGAATCCCCCATAAGCATTCATCATTAATCAGCTGTGCATCAGATGTGTGTCACAGTGAAATGTTATCCTCCTATGCAGGGATGTATTAGTGTATATCAAGATATTAATTACTAATGTCTCTAGTATGTATTGGTATTTGTTGTTTTTTTAACCTGATCAGAGTTCTTTTGAAAGCCTTCCTATTGATGCTAATAGGCACTGAATTGAGTCCTCTGTCGATAAACAGATTTACAAGCAGTTGAATAAGCAATGATGATAACTGATAGTAAAATTATTTTAAACTGTCTCCATTCTGCCACGTCTCCCCTCCATTTCTTCTCCCTGCTTCTCTAACTCATGTTAGCTACTTTTACTGTCATCGTTGGATGGTAACTGTTCAAAAGGACTCACTGCTGGATACTGATTGAAAAGAGTGGGCTCTGTCCTTGTTCTGCCTTCTTTCAGGAGTAGAGAGTAATCTAACAACATTTTTTTTTTATCCAACTGAAGTCAGTTGCTTGGAGGCGTCTCAGCTCACACATCTGGTAGGTGTAGCATACTGCTGGCTTGCAGAAGCTTGTAGCAGGCTGCATACATCAGACTAGAAATCTGCAGGCTTCTGGGGCTACCATCCACCTGTGGGCAGTGAGACCTGACTGAATGTCTGCTCAGGAGGTTTGGGCCAGCTGAAAGGAATAATTAGCTGGCACAAAGGGAAGTTAAAAGACTCCCAGGAATAAAGGGATGGAGACCTAAGAACTAAGGGAGAGAACTACCATACTAATAGCTGCAATGCCAGGTCAGGGTATGCTCTCAGAATCTGTCAAGAGATCCCAGCACTAGGGAACTCACTCCAGAGAAAGAGAAGGGAGACTTTGGGGCTGAGAGAGCAGCAGAGAGCTAGAGCCACCTTCTCAGGGTCTGGG
Source organism: Alligator mississippiensis (assembly GCF_030867095.1). NCBI lineage: Eukaryota > Metazoa > Chordata > Crocodylia > Alligatoridae > Alligator > Alligator mississippiensis. The sequence goes on from NC_081826.1 coordinate 47,029,062, forward strand.
AGAACTCAGTAGGGACTACGTTTATGTTTGTTTATGGATTTGAGGATTTATGTTGATATCATATGCCTTGACTTCCAGAAAGCCTTTGACCTGGTATCCCATGAGGTACTGATCAGAAAACTGGAAGATATCGGGCTGAACTGCAGGACTGTCAAGTGGGTGCGAAACTGGTTGCGGGGCAGGACACAGAGAGTCCAAATGAATGGATCGGTGTCATCCTGATGAGATGTGGGCAGCAGCATACCCCAGGGGTCAGTACTTGGCCCAGTGCCGTTCAATATCTTCATCAACAATCTGGACGAGGAGGTGAAAAGCCCATTGGCCAAGTTCATGGACGACACCAAGATATTGGGTTGTGTGGACACACCTGCAGATAGGCTGCAGATACAAGCAGACCTAGACAGGCTGGCATGTTGGCGCAGAACAGAATCAAATGTGGTTCAACGTAGAGAAATGCAAAGTGCTGCATCTTGGAAGGAAGAACCTCCAGTGCACCTACAGGCTGGGCATCACTATCCTGACCAGCACTACAAATTAAAGGGATCTGGGGGTTACAATAGACACCAGTAGAATATGAGCTGGCAATGCGATGCAGTAGCTGCTAGGGCCAATAAAACTCTGGCATGCATCAATTGATGCATCTCCAGTAAACCCAAAGAAGTGATTCTTCTACTTTACTCAACATTGGTGTGGCCACAGCTGGAGTACTGCATCCAGTTCTGGGCGCCGCACTTCAACAAGGATGTGCTAAAGCTCGAGAGGGTCCAGCGAAGGGTCACCTGCATTATCAGTGACTTGCATGGCAAGCCATATGAAGAGAGGCTGAGGAATCTCGGACTCTTCAGCCTGAAGAAAAGAAGGCTGAGAGGGGACCTGATTGCGGCTTACCTCTATATCAGAGGTGTGCATCAGGAGCTTGGTGAACAACTGTTCACCAGGGTGCCCTGGGGGAAAACTAGAAACAATGGCCTCAAACTCCTGGAAGATAGTTTTAGGCTGAACATTAGGCAAAACTTCTTTACAACTAGGGTGTCCAGACTATGGAACAAGCTCCTGCAGAGGTGGTGCAATCATTTACCCTAGAGGTCTTCAAGAGGAGACTGGATGGTCCCCTGGCTGGGGTCATCTGACCCCAGATGTCCTTCCTGCTCATGCAGGGGGCTGGACCCAATGATCTTTCGGGGTGCCTTCCAGCCCTATGATTCTATGATTTTATGTTCTGGTGTTTCCTGAGGCAAGGGTGCACAGAACAATTAAGAACTGAGTTGAATTTTAAAGAACATTCCCCAACCTGCTACGGTAAGGATCCTAATATTATAAAAGCCTTAGCTTGTCTGTCTGTCTGTCTGCCCATAATGCTTTATTCACACTCTGATTGGCTGATGGAAACGACCAATCAGAGCGTGAATACATTATTCAGCCAGGATGTGGTGGCATGGTGGAGTGCCACCATGATGGTGGGGACACAGAGGATGGAGCAGGGAGGGGGCAAGGTCAGCGCAGCCTCCCCCTTGCTTCTTGGAAGTGGCAGTAGCAGCATGGGGCGGAGCGGGGTCAGGACTTCTGATCTCTGCAGGTGGTGAATATAGAAGGGGGAGGGGGGCCAAGGCCAGCGCTGCTCTCTCTATCTCCCATGCTGCTCCCTCCTGACATGGGGAGGGAGGAGCAGTGGGCCCGGGCCAATGAGGTCATGGTGGGGGGAAGAGGAGGAGCTGGCCTGAGGGGGGGAGAAGCCAGCCTGCCATGGCAGTGGGGGTGGGGAGCAGTGGGCTCAGGTCAATAAGGGGGTGGGGTGGAGGGATGGGAGGAGTGGGCCCAGTCCTGAAATGGTGGCAGAAAGGGTGGAGGGGGGCATACTGGGCCCAGCCAAGCCCAGTCTGGCCCTGAAACGAAGGCTGGGGGGGAGCAGCCCAGCCCAGCCTGATCTGGCCCCAAAACAGTGGTGAGGAAGGTGGGGGGAGGGGCCGGCCCAGCGCCTGCCCCACAACAGTGGTGGCAGGGCTTACCAGGTCCAGCCTGGCCTCAAAACAGAGGGTATAGTGGGGTGTGTGCCGTACCCAGCACAGCCCAGCTTGGAAATGGCAGTGAGGAGGTTGGGGGGGTGGGCTCGACCCCAAAACAGTGGCAGGGAGGTGTGGGGGGCAGGCTCGGCTCCATGGCAGTGGGGGAAAGGAGGAGCATTCCCCCCACTCCATGGAGCAGGCGGCAGTGGTGCGAGAGGGAGGGAGTGGGAGGGTCACCATGGCAAGAGGGGGAGAGGGGGAGTGGCCCTGAACCTGAACTGCTTGGGGGGAACAGGGTTAGGCCCAAAGCAATGTGGGGGGTGGGGGAACAGGGTCGAGCCTGATGGGGGGGGCGCAGCTGGATGATGGGAGCAAGGGCACAGGGCCGGATGCTCGGCTCTTTCCCTGCCAGCCCTGTAGGTGGGGGTGGGGCGAGTGGCCTTGGCCCCAAAGTGGTGCGGGTGGTGGAAGTGAGCGTGGCCCCAGGCCTCTGTCCCCACCCCCACTGGCAGGCGGCAGTGATGGAGAAGATGGAGGAGTAGGGCAGCAGATGGAAGGGGGAATGGCCTGGCCTTAGCCCCAAAGTGGCAGGGGGGAGAGGGGGAGTGGGCCTAGCTCTGAAGATGGGGGGGGCCGGGCCTGGATGCAGGCCTCTGTCCCCAACTGCCTCCTCTCCCCCCTGTCATTCTTGGTGGGCAATTGGCTAGTGTACTGTATATCACCGTAGTGTCTGAGCCACTAGGAAGTCAACAGCAATAGTGGAGGCCCTAAACCAGGGGTGAGCAAAGTATGGCTTGGGTCTTGGATCTGACCCACCCAGCTCACAGGACCCCTCCAAAAGCTGAAATACCATTATCACCAGCCCTGGCCATCAGCTGCCCCTCTGAAAACCAGCCCCTCCATACAGGAGGTGCCAGCATCCCCTGTGGCAGCAACTTGGACTGTGGTTGCTAAACAGCCAACTCCCATCCCAGCCTGGCCTGGTTCTAAGAGGAGTACATAATAACCCTTATCATATAGTATTCTCATCCAAAAGACCCTAACTTTATGAAGTGCTTTAAGATCATATCATCTGCATCAAAGCATAGCTGAGACTTTGATCTGCGTTCTCCCTGAAAAGCAGAACTGTGTCAGTGGTTTGTAGCTTGCCATTCAATCTTTAGTGCACTTGGGACTTCTTTCACAGCATTGAAGGTCGTGGACTAGATCAGTAAACCAGTATCTGAAATGACTGACAGCCAGTGGAGGAACTTGAACAGAAAAAGGCAGGCAGTCAGCCATGTTCTGTTTTAGTCAGAGTCTGTGCTACATCATCACATTCACCTTCAGCTACAGTGAATTGAAGTATTCCAGCTTGAAGACAACAAATGCATGGATCGCTATAGATGGGTCCTCATCTGGAAAGAAAGGGCAAAGTTTACAAGAAAGCTGGAGATGAAAGGTGGCATATTAAAATATTGATGATATGCTGTCAGCCAAGCATAGTGAAAAATCAAAAAGGATCCCTGTGAAGGGGAAAAGGCAGCCTGGCATGGTCTACGCCCCCCCCCCCCCCCCCCCCCAATCAGGTGGCAAATGCTGGCAGCAAGCTGGTTCTGGCCTGCTACTTTGGGACCAGCATGGCTCTACAAATCAGGGGCGGAGCTAAGTGGCAGAGCAGTGTAGTGGGAGGATGCCGGTAGTGAGGCACGGCCCGCCGGGAGAGACGCGCAGAGGACAGGCACTTGGCAGAGTGACCTGGGAGACAGGAAAGAATACCATGGGCCAGACATGCCACAGTAAGGTGTGCGGCAGAGAGGCCCCTAAGGCAGGGCTGTGTGTGGCTGCTGAGAGTGCAGCTGCTGAGATGTACAGCAGCAACACATGTGGCAAAGTGGCCTCAGAGGTGGGGCAGAGTGCCACAGCTGAAAGGTGCCACAGTGAGGCGCGTAGTGAAGAGGCTTCTGAGGCAGGACAGGGTCCTGTGGCAGAGACCCCAGACAGGAATCCAGCAGGAAGCTTGGATTGGGCCACTGACACTGAGGGGCTGCAGGGTGGCAGTAAGAGGGCCATACCCAAAGAAAAGTGGGCAAGAGGCCTCTGGACCAGAGGCTGGAGTACTGACCAGAGCCATCTGGGACCCAGGTCAGACAAGGCCGAGGTGGGAGGGGCAGCAGCTCACTTGGGAGTGCCCCAATAATACTGTGGGGAAGTAGAAAAGGGCTGGAAGGCCTGCTGACCCCTAAGTAACTGGGAAAAGGGAAGCCCAGCAAAAGCAAAGGGAGGCTTCCACCAGGAGCAAGTAAATCTGGGGAAGTATCTCAGGCATACTACAGCAGATGCCGATATTTTTTTATCATTCACATTCTGAGTATTTGTTCCTTAGTTGTTATCTTCAGACAGACAGTTTAGTTTTCCTGATTCCAACTCAAATCAACAAGAGACAGCCTGTGCAGAGTTGGCCTCCGATACGGGCTCTTACCAAAGACTGTTGATGAAGGATGACAGAATTATTGTCTGTGGCCTTAAACATCAAGACGCTGACATCAGTTCAGGCCCTGGATGTAGTAAGGGTATGGTATAGGGGAGGTTGGAGCACCATGAAGAAGCCAGGGTGTGAGGTCCGGAGAGTCACCTGCCTCCTAAAGAAGATAAGACCAAGTCATGGCAGGTGAGATTGAATAGGACCCGAATACCTGGGTGACACACACAAGGATCCATCCTGTCATTGCTAATGAATAGAGCATTGGCCAAGAGGGGGCCCAAGCCCCAACATGTATCAGCAACCATTCCCAAGGCCATGAACCAGAGCAAATGGGGGATACAAGCATTCAGTGGAAGGTGTGTGACAGACAAGTGATAGAAAGATCTCCAAAAGCATTTTCCATATACCATAAGAAGTGACCACTGAAGCAATTTCAGTCAGACGATAAATCTCCATTTGTTCTCCAGATTTTTGGCATCAGAATAATTGATGGTGATGATCCATTTAGGAAAATAAGGAAGAATGAAGAACAAGTGTTCAGCACTGCTCCATACTTCTGTCTGCCAGTAAACTGCTGCCAACCATCCTGTCCTTCCCACATGCATTTCTCCCTCTTAGATATTAGCTGGCAGGGTCCAGTTCAAAGTAACTTACTGCGTCTGTGGAATTACCAAAAGAAGATAAATGTTCTAAGCTGATTTGACAGCTGAGATGAAAGCCTAGGTAGTCTGGTATTCCACTGAACAGACAGGGCTAAGGGAATACTGTAGAAGGCAGCTGAAGTGCAATACACATTCTATTCTATTGTTTATCAGAAAAGTAAGAAGTGCATGTGTATATATAGAACCAAACAACACAGCAGCCCATGACAATAAATCATACTGGCAAGATCAAGAGGTTAAACTGGGATTAGTTTAACCTCAGTGCAATATTTTCCACCCTGTTGTGACTTTATAAATAGCTATTTCCTTCCAGAGCAGCAAAAATCAAGCATAAGCTTGGTGAAGTCACAGGATAACAAAAGAGAAAGAGATGGGATTGAAGAGGGAGAAATTCTCAAAGAACTGAAACAGTAAAACAATGCTGTAGTTCCCATGAGACTAGTAGAAGTGCCCATTATTATTTCAGCCTCCATTTATATTAGGAAAAGACATACACCACTGCACATAGGGAATATATAGCATAAATGATTTGTCTCCTCTTTCTTGGAGATGAGTATTCTAATATAATAAAAGCTGTGGCACTTCTGGCTGTGTGTCTGTCTGTCCGTAATGCTCTGGGTCAACTGTGCATGCACTGCCCGGAACCTTATTGACAGACAGACACACAGGTGAGGTGGAGGCAAAGGTGGAGGCAGAGGCAGTGGGGACCAGGCTGTGCCCCACTGTGCAGGGGGGGAGGCAAGGGCTGTAGCTTATGGCCCTGTGGGGGAGTGTGGCACATGGCAGGGTATGGCGTGCAGCTGCAGGGTGCTGCAAGGAGCAGGTACAGGATGCTTCAGCAGTGCCTGCCAGCTACAACATGGGGCAGGGTGCACCCCCCGCACCTGCTTTCTGTGTGGCACCCTGTGGCCATGCGCCCTGCCCATGGGGGGCGATTGCCAGCTGCGGCTGTGGGGTGGGAAGAGGAGGGGGGCCACAGTGGGGACTGGGGCTGAGGCTGCGCCGGGTTGATCCTGGTGGGGTGGGGGGGTGGGCAGTGCTCAGGCCGAGCTGGGCTCTGGGGCCAAGGGAGCCCAGTGGCTCTTCCAGGGCTGGGGGCAGGTGGCTCCCACCACTGTGCGCACCTCAGAGGAGCTGGGGGAGGGGGGCCCACACTGCCCCCTGGGCTCCCCAGCGCTGCATCCCTGCATGACCCAGCCTGGCTGAGGCCCCAGTCACAGTGAATGCGGCCCCAGCCAGGCTGGGCCGTGGGACACTCGGAGCCTGGTGGTTCCTCCAGAGGCGGTGCTGGGGAGCCAAGGAGGGTACATGGCCCCCAGTCTGTGCATGGGGCAGGAGCAGCTGCAGCTGTGGCATCCGCTCCTCCTCTGCTCCTTGCCTCGCTGCTCCAGGTTTGACAGCAGTGCGACGCCATGACAGTCCTGCTGCAGGGTGTGGTAGGCCAGGCAGCGAGGCACGTGTGTGTGGCATGGGGGTGTTGGAGTGGCATATGGCTGTGTGTGTGCAGCATGCAGCATGTGGCAGAGTGTGTGTGTGTGTGTGTGGGGCATGTGGCTGGGTGGGGGGCATATGACTGGGTCGGTGGGTGTATCTGTGGGTGGGTGTTGGTGTGGTGTGTGGGTAGGTGGGTGTGGCATGTGGCTGGGTATGTATGTGGTATGTGGCTGGGTGGGTGGCAGGTGGGTGATAGTGTGTGTGTGGCATGTGGGTGGGTGTGTGTGGCATGTGGCTGGGTGTGTGTGGCTGGGTGTATGGCTGGGTGTGTGAGTGGCATGTGGCTGGGTGGGTGTGGCTGGGTGTGTGTGTGGCATGTGCCTGGGTGGGTGTGGCATGTGGCTGCATGTGTGTGGGTGGGTGTGTGTCAGGTGTGGGGGGCACATGGGGCCAGACAGAGCTGGGGGGTGGGGTTGCATGTGGAGCAGCAGCAGCGTGGGGCGGTAGGTGGTGGAGCTCTGTCTCCGCTGCCCATCTGTCATTCTTGTGGGCACTTTGCTAGTAGTCTTATAAAAAGAGAGGGGGAAGTGTTTGAACATCAGCAAAGAGAAAAAGGTTAATTTGAATGAATTAACAGCAGGTTGTGTTGCATATATTGAATGATATATCATGATGGAAGACCTTGATTAAAAACTTATTCTTTGTGAGACTTATTGAAGCTAGGAAGATGCATGTTTCATACGAGCTAACTGAGAGTGAACAGAGACTTAGATTACTTTTTCTTTTCTGAGAAAGCATCTTGAGCTTTCCCTTTTGTGGCTTACCATGTAACTCCAGTTGAAATTTCATCTTCCCTATCTGCTTCTGTACTCTGATGAACAGAGAAGAAGTAAAACATAGGGAAGTAAAACATGTGATGAATATGAATACTTGAATGTAGTGTTCCTTTTTCTGTGGAAGCAAGCTAGTTGGGCATGAAGGCTCCCTGTTATACACATTTCCCCTCTAACATAAGCTTAGAGCTGTGGGCTATGGAAAATCTCCCTGTGTTGCAGAAAAATATCTAGCCCTGTACATCTAGTTTTCCATCTCTAAGATGTCACACTGCCCTACCTTTGTTCAGCAGTCGCTTATTAAGGATAAAGCTGTTCAAAAATACTATACACTTCCAAAGAAGAAAAAGGAAAGTTGAATTTATAGTTTTCAATAATTGAAGAAGTCAAGCTTTGGTCCCCTCCCCCCTCTTTTTTTCCCCATGTTCTCTCTCAGATAACTGAGTGGTGGAGGGTAAGGAGGGGGTGAAATCCAAACCCTCAAGTTTATCTTCAATTTTTTTTTTCCCCTCAGAAGATTTGCTTGAGATTTAAAAGTTTCCCAGGGTGGTTTTGTTTCACTCAAAGGGCCATGTCTGGTGAACAGTGCATCAGTGTAAACTTTCGACTTATTCTAAATACAGGTGATAGGGTGCTCAAGGCATTTGTTGTATATCCAGAGGCATGAGTTTGAGCCTTGCTTCAGAAGTGTCCTAGAGATTTCTCTAGGCTGATCGAGATGTGAATGGGCACCTGGGAACAAAAGGTGTCTGGATGTAATTGTGACTACATCACTGACTTATGTGTCCTCCAGAGACTGACATGCCTTACCCATTCACTGGGTTGGCATGCCCAGCCCAGTGAACAACCCAAGACTGGACACTGGACTGGAACGCTAAATAAAAGCCAGTTTTAGTCACAGATTATAAGAAGGCATTATTGAAAGTCTTAAGTCTGACCTCCCATATAAGATGTGTAGATCTTCCTTGAATTATCTCATGTTTACCTAGAGCATATGTTTTAGAAAAAACATCTGATTCTAATTCAAAAATTGTCAGTGATGGAGAGCCTTCCATAGCACTTTGAAAGATGTTCCAGTGGCCAATTGCTTTTGCTGATACAAATTTGTATCTTATTTCTAGTCTTGGAGGAGTTGTCTGGCTTCAGCTTCCAGCCATTGGATCTTGTTATGCCTTTGCCTGCTAAACTGAAGAACCTTCTTATTAGCTTTCTGTTCCCTTCCCAGATACAGTGAAACCTGTCTAAAATAGAATCACAGGAGACCAGGGCATGGGGTGTGTGTGGGGGGAGTTTTGGCTTAAACAGTCTTCCGTCTTATAGGAAGAGCTTCTCTTTCTCTCTCTCTCTCCTTTCCAGCTTCACTGCTCTGTGATCTCACCATGCACGTACGCACACAAACTAGGTAATTACTTCTGTGATTTAGAAGGCGATTTTTTATAAGTGGGCCCCAGTTTTCTTTTTGTTTTTGCATTAGATAGCTTTCAGCATATATAGACTAAATACACATAATTCCCCATAAGGGATGCTGGGATTGTAGAAGTTTTTCAGCTTTGAGCAGGATTCTGGTTTTCATAGGTTCTGTCTTAGACAGGTTTTACTTTACTCATAGACATACCAAGTCACTCTTTAATAAACCAGAGTTAGCATCTTGAGTCTCCAATGGAAGACCTATTTTCTAATTCCTTAATCTTTCTCATGAACCCTCTTCATTTTCCAGTACAATGCTTGAATTACTGAAACTATACCTGCAGTGGTCACACCTGTTCCAAGTGCAGAAGTGCTGCAACCTCCCTGCTCCTACCCTTTATTCCTCTGGTTTTAAATCCACAGTAGTGCAGTCAAACTCATTTGGTTATCAATATCTTAATCTCTTTCCAGAGAGATTTCTTGCCAGGCTAGGTGGCAGGGCATCTCTCCTCCTGTAACTAAGGCATAAAGTCTTTTCCCTAGAGGTCTGCCTTGAATTATGGCCATATTTTGGGGGAGGGGGGGGAGGGGAAATCCCACATTTTTTTGCTAGCACCCTTATTTACTGAACTAACTAGATTACTCTGTACCAGAACCTTCCCCCTCCATTCTTTCTTCTACTCAAGTTTTTTGATGTTGTCTGCAAGGTTGATCAATATTCATTTTGTGGTTTCTTCTGGAAAAATCATGGACCAGTTCTTCAAGGAATCTATTACTAAGCACTTGGAGTAGGAGATGGTGATTAGGAACAGTCAGCATGGATTCATCAAAGGCAGGTTGTACCTGACCAGCCTGATTGCCTTCTATGAGATGACTGGTTCTGTTGATACAGGCATTCTAGTGGATTTTACATACCTTGACTTTAGCAAAGCTTTTGATATGGTCTCCCACAACATTCTCTCAGGCAAGCTAAGGAAGTCCAGGTTGGAGGAATGGACTGTAAGGTGGATAGAAAACTGGCTGGATCATCAGGCTCAGAGGGTAGTAGTCAATGGCTTGATGTCTAGTTGGTAGCTGGTACCAAGTGGAGTGCCTTAGGGGTCGTTCCTGAGGCCTGTCTTGTTCAACTTTTTCATGAGTGACCTGGAAGGTGGGATAGAGTGCACCGTCAGCAAGTTTGCAAATGATACCAAGCTGGAGGGAGTAGTAGATATGCTGGAGGGTCAGACTAGGTTCAGAGAGGCCTTGATAAATTGGAGGATCAGACCAAAAGAAATCTCAGGTTCAATAAGGAGAAGTGCAAAGTCCTGCATTTAGGACTGAACAATCCCATGCACTGGTACAGGCTGGGCACTGACTGGCAAAGCGCAGCTCTGTAGAAAAGGACCTGGGGCTTACAGTGGACAATAAGCTGAATATGAGCCAACAGTGTGCCCTTGTTGCCAAGAAGGCTAGTGACATACTGGGCTGCATTAGTAGGAGCATTGCTAGCAGATCTAGGGAAGTGATTCTTCCCCTCTGTTTGGCACTGGTGAAGCCACATTTGGAGACTGTGTCCAGTTTTGGGCCCACTACTACATAAAGGATGTAGACAAATTGGAGAGAGTTCAGTGGAGGGACTTCTGAGGAGATGCTGAGGGAACTGGGCTTATTTAGTCTGCAGGGGGATTTAATAGCAGCCTTCAACTATCTGAAGAGTTGTTCCAAAGACTGTGCTCACTGGTGGCAGGTAACAGAACAAGGAGCAATAGTCTCAAGTTGAGCAAGGGAAGTTTAGGTTGGATATTAAGAAAAACTTCCTCACTAGGAGAGGAGTAAAACAACGGAACAAATTACCTACAGAGGTTGTGGACTCTCCATCCTTGGAGACCTGACTGTAGACAAAGCCTTGGCTGGGATGGTTTAGCTGGGGATGGTCCTGCTCTGAGCAGGGGTTTGGACTAGGTGACCTCCTGAGGTCTCTTCCAATCCTAATTTTCTATGATTGATAGGAGTATTAAATAGTATAGCACCAAGAACCACACCCTGCAGGACCCCACTAGAAATATACCATCTAAAGGATTCCTCATTTACCATTGTATTTTGAGACCAATCAGGCAGTTTTTAATCTTTTAGTGTACTATGTCTTAATAACACTTGACACTCTTAATCAAAATATCATATGGCAGCAAGTCAAGTACTGTATATAAGTCTGCACACTGTACATCAATACTTACCTTTATCAAGCAAACATGTAATCACATTAAAATACCATTACGATTTAAGATTTAAATTTGGTATTAAGATACCAAATTTGTCTGACAAGGGCTACTTTTGATAAATGTCAACCATCATATTCTTTATTAATCTCTGTGTTAGCCATAATTATCTTGGTTCCGTGTCAGTCCTATAATTGGTTGGGTCATCCTTTTAGTATCTTTAAATATTGGCACTATTTGAACTTTCTTTCAAGTGCTCTGGAATTTCTTTAGTGTTCCAAGAACAGATTGTTGATGTTGATTAACAAAGAGCTTCTCAGAGAGTTGCAATGTCAGTATTAGGATTTCTTTGATCCTTACATGCTTGAGAGAAAATAATTCTAAGCTTTGCAGATCATAGATTATTTCCTGTTTCCCTTGCCTTTCTTCCCTTTCCCATCACAATTACTATCTTATGATTAACATTAACAACTTCTTTCTTTCATTTGTCTATCTATCAAATAGCTCTAATGTATATTACTACATTTTATACATTATGTATGTATGTAATCATAGCAGTTAATATAAATACAATAGCTGCTTTAACTTTTTAATTCAATTTAAATTTCACCTTTGAGCTAAGATGTTTTTAACTGCTGTGGCTTGTATTCTTGATTGTGGCTTTTGAATATTTGCTAAAATGTCTTTTTAACCAGTTCCTAATCACCATACAGATTTTTAGTTTAAATTCTTGCTCCCAGCTGATTTGACCCACAATTGTTTTCAGTCTTGTCAAATTGGTACTTTTAAAGCATTTATAACATTTGGACAATCTCCTTTGGATGAAAATTTTCTGAGATAAGAAATTGAAATGTCTAAATTATAGATAAATGACATTTTTTAATACTGGAAGTGAGACTACCACCTTAATCACTCAGACTGATGTTCTCCATGCTAATACAGCATTTCCCTCCTACACATAGGAATCAGTGCTTCCAGTCATCCAGTTATCTAGTGTGATTTGCATCTAGTCAGCATCTACTAGTACTCCATTTGGTTCTTTATCTGCTACAATATTGCTCTATAAGCATTAGAGGTCACTTGAGTGACCTCTTATGTTGTCAATGATTAGGAAACAGAAAGACATTGAGTCAACTTTCTCGATACAAAAACTTATGGACTCAAGATAGACATTGGATTTATGACATACCATAACCTGCCTGACATCTGACTCCCCAGGTACGCCTCCACTTTTACCTGCTACACCCCCTCTACTCCCAGCCTGTCTCTCACTCCCTGAAACCTCAATTTACATTTTCACTGACTGGCTTTCTTGCCTGCATTGCATGTCAGCCTCTGGCTTCTTTACTATTCATTCCATCCAGGAAGAGCACACACACCAATTGCAGATGCTTCCTCAACCTGATGAAGGGGTTTTAAACCCAAAAGCTTGCCAAGATATATTTCTCCAATTATTCATTTGATCTAATAAAAGATATCACATCTATTCAAAGAACCTTTCCTGCCTGTTCCTTAGGCCAACACGGCTACAACCAGAAGCCCACTTAACATACACAAGTGACATGAATTTTGCTTTCAATAGTTTGAGGTGCACTTTCACAGAAGCCCCTGAACCTAATCTCCTTGAAACTTGGCAGGCTTCCTGCCCTCTGAAGGGGAAAGCATTCATCCAAATTTGCAAAAAAAATAGACAAAGTTATAGGTATTTTAGTGATTTACCATTATAGTCTTTGGCCGAATCACCCAATTGGCTGATCTGGTGGCTGAATCTCCGAATCTGATTTGGCTGAATTGAATCAGAACAGTGACTCAAATCACCAAATTGAAACAGTGTCCTCCCAAATCAGCCAAATCTGAATCCAAATTGAATACTTGCTGCTTTGCACAGGCCTATTAGGCACCTGGTATTGTACTGTCTCTTATCATTCCCTTCCATGCCCTCCTTCTTGACAGACCTTCCCATACCATCTCCTGGATGGAATGCTTGCCAAGTTCTCTTGGAAGAGAGGCCCCAACACCAATGTAGTTATTGTGAAGAGATTTCCTAAACAGGCTGGCACTTTCTTCAAAGATCCCTGCAATCTGAGGTAAGGCGACCTTATAGCCTTACTTCCTCTCCCATCATGCAAAGCATCCTTCCTAAAAAATCCTAGGCATTCCTCGAAGAACTACATGCTTGGTCTTAAAAGAATTAGCTTTAAAATAGGAAAAAATTCCATCCAGTCCTTCCCTTAATGGGACAGAATGCTATGTGAAGCAACTATGAAAATTGAAGATGTTCACTGGAGACAGTAAATTGTAGTCTCTTGAAACAAACCAACAAAAGAGGGTAAATTTTAACACCTAGAAATTGTTATGCATTCCATGCCTTTTCCTTTACTGTACCTTTTGGTGTTGCTATAGATGCATCAATCTCTTCTTGTTTAGTCACTGATAAGGGGCTGATGAGGCATGTGTTACCAGGTCTTGAACAGCTTATTTTTACCAATTTAATAGTGTGAGAAAGCAAATAGTTGTATTGTCTTGTACCTGAGGACTAGTTTCTGAAAAAGTAGAAGTATTTGGTAGTCAACCCAAATAATGCAAATTGTTTGACTGTTATAAAGAAATGTGACTTTCTTTAACCTAGGGAGCATTTAAAATGTGTAGTACTATTTAGCAGATTGAGACAATGCTCACCTGAAACAAGTAACAGTCCTTTACCCCATATATTTTCACTTTTGTTAGGCTGTAGAGAACATGAGTTTCATAAATATTTGGTGTAGTCTTAATGCAAGTTTGGCTTGCAGTGCTGTGCATTTGTATTAAATATACGCAGGTCCCTAGCACTTCTCAAAGACCAGAAATTTATTTAGATTTGTTAAGCTGTAGGTACTTTACAGTAATTAAAATATACAAATTACAAGGAATAACCTCTACAAAATACATGTTAAGAAAATAGAAATTGGATCATTCAAACAATATTATAATAACATTGCCCACTCTCAGCTTACATACCCTTAATCTCTCTCTCTCAGCAAAAAAAAAAAAAAAAAGAGGAAATGAAATGAAATGAAAGAAAGCATTAGGTGTCTTGTTGGTTGTGTGCTCTTGGGGTTTTTTTTAGCATGCCCTGAAGCTTTATACAGTCCCTTGTCAGACAACATGAGGGAAATAAGTTTTGTAGCTTAAGAACCTGCAGACTTGTCTTGATATGTGACCTTCGTCTTTGCCACCAACGCGGACCGCTGCTGATGTTGCTTCAGAAATCCTGGTCTCAGACCATTTAGTAATTCCTGTAATTTCTTTTTCCAAAGGAAGAAGCTTTAAAGGAAGTTTACAGGTAACCAGTACAGGCTACAGGGCACTAGTGTCATTAGCTCTGCATGACAGACAGCTTGACATTAAATATAACTTAGTATCTGTATAGACAGGCTCTCTCATGTTTAAAATTGTGCCAATTAATTATTATTATTAAATTTATGCTTCATGTTGAAATAGAGTGCGGGCTGTGATATCTGTAGTTTACAGGTGAGCTGTAATAGGTAGAGTTAGAAGCTAAAACACAGTCCTGCTGTGCAATAGCAGAGAGGCTGAACAGCACAAATTCCAAACTGGTTGAGTCCCATTCAAAGTATCTGGAGATGCTGGGGCACTTTGGGCTGGATGCAGCAAATGATACATCAAGGCTTCTTCTCTAACTTCTATAATGTTGATATTTAAGTAAATGTAGAGATGTGGAGGTTTTAATTCTGGGGCTGCTAGAAAGTGCACTAGACACTTCTAATGTTTTCCAGCATATCTAAACTGAGTGAATTAACTGTCCTACCCGTGTGCCCACTGAAAAGCAACATGGAAAGGAACCAGACACAGCAAAGAAAAGATGGCACTTCTACCTTTAAGGTGCTACAGGAGTCCTGCCAGCCAAAGCTTTTCAGGAAGTGCACTGAATCAAGGAAGGTTGACTAGCACTAGCACAAGCCATCAGTTCTCATTTTCCCTCTTCCCTGCAAATCCCTCCAGACAGGCTTGAATGAAGGCTGATAATGCTAGAGGCTAAAGTGACTGGTATAAGGAACAGAAATAGGAGATATTGATGAGGGCACTGAAATTGAAACTACAGAGAAAATATGATATTTTCTTCAATGATACTGTAATATAAGGATAACATATTCCACAGGATGACAAAGTGTATCGAAGTCCAACTAAATATTGTAGGACTAGCGGGGGGCACCTCTGTCACTTAATTTGCAGATATTTCTTGCAAGCCCATTCCTGTCTCTTTAATTTTTAGGAGATAACAGGTTGGGGCTAGATTCACAAGGGGCTCAGACTTTGCAGGTTCAGCATTCCAATACTACATTCTAGGTACCCTGCCACTAGGTGGAATCCACAATCCCCAGGTAAGCACCAAGGCTTTCCTATGCATTGCATGGGGAGAGTTCGGCATCTAAGAAGGGCTGAGCAGCCAGCACATTGAGTAGGGAATTGCCTATGGGAGTCAGTAGGAAACACATTGAGGTATGGGCCTAAGACCCTCAAGAAATGTAGGCACTTAACTAATGGCCAGAAAGAGAGGCCCATGTCCCCTTGGGTTTCATAGCCATGAGCCTCTCCTGGAGTTAGGTACCTCAAGTAGGATCCTTTGTAATCTTGGTCCCCTTCCTCTAAGGAATGTGCCCTAAACACCAGGCTATGGAGTACCTTTTTCTCCCTGAACCAATAGATTTTTCAATTATTTTGATACAAAGTGGAACAACTTTCGTAGATGAGATCATGGAGGAACCACCTCAGAATAGCTCATAGCTCAGTGGTTAGGACACATTCCTGGGAGGTTGGAAATCTGGTCTCAGTTGCCCACTCCAAACCAGCCAGATGAAGGATATGGACCTAGATCTTCCAAGTGAATATTCAGACCACTAGATTACTGAATAAAAAGAAGAATATCACCTCTTTCTCCTCATCCTTAATGGATTAGGGCCCAGTGGTAAGATATGTGGAGGAAACACTTTTTGAACTCCTTTGAGATATAGGAGGGCTCTATGGCATTAGGGCTTGGGTAATTCTGTTTATTCACAATGATAGAAATTCAGTAGATTTTACCAATGGAAACATAAGTACCTATACAGGCTATAGGATTAGGTGGCAGCTAACTGGCAGTTTATAATGCTGATGACCCCTAAGCCTCCCCCCTTCCCCCTTATGAATAAAGCCAAGAGTCAAACTGATTTTTATGGCTATGGTTTCCTGTTTCTCAGGAAAACAGGCACATTGTGGAAAGACGATGGGTTTAACTCTGAATATACTCCTATTAAACGTGACTTATTACTGTAACTCATGCTACAGCAGGTGGCTCTGCAAGAGATCAAACATCTGTTATAAATTACATTACTACTAGCATGGGATAATCTTTGTAATCTGGATTCCTCCCCTTCAAAGAGATAATGATTGTTTATCATCAGATGAAGCTTTATCAAATAACTTTTATTACTCAGACTTTGATATCTACTGTATCTTCTCTGTTTTCTTCTTTGAATTGAATTGAATTGAATGTGTTTGCCTGGAACTTACATTGGTTTACACATTGGAATATTTTTATTCTAGCACTGCATTTATTCTTTGGAATGCTTGCCTGAATACTTAACATTTCTTGCTAAGAACAGATTTGCTACTTGTAAAACAATGGCTAAAATTCTTACATTTAAATTGTGACTTTCTCTCCCACTTCAGGTTTTGAAACATAAATATTGTAAATATCTGATTTTACCTTTTTTCCATTGATCATTTTATTTCTCAAGAGTCTAACTGGCATTTGATGACTTTGCAACCCTTTTCTAATTAATGTAATATTTAATACTATAAAATACTAAACGTTTATTCATACACTGCTTTATAATATCAAAGCACTATATGATAAACTAATCAATCAGAAAGTTAAAAAATCCTGTAGAACAGGGACTTGTAAGTACCCTTGGCACTGAAAGGGCTAATAGAATAAACACAAATTAACAAACATCAAACTGATGCACAGTGCAATTGTTGGTGCTTTAGTGTAACGAAATCACACTAAGGACTTCAGACAACAAAAATGCTTCAGGTATGGAAATGTCGACTCAGGTTTATTTGGCTTTTGCTTCTATAGGGTCTACGTCTATGTCCAGGTCTGTCAGACAACAGTAGAATATCATCTGAACATACTTTGTTATCATAGCTGCAAAATTAGAAGAAAAAGCATAGATGAGACAAAATAATAACTGAATGTTGATTTCCTAGTAATTTAGCTATCCAAGGTTTTCAAAACTACAAATGCATAAGCCTGATTGATGAGTGCAGATGGGCAAACCCACTGGGTGCATCTACATGAGAAATTAATGTGACACAATAAACTCTGGAGCAGTTTGAGCCACAGTCAGCTGCTCCTGGGTGCAGTGTTTACACATGCACCTGGGACAGCAGGAGTTTAAACCGGGGTGGAACAGCCCTGGGCTGGCAACAGGCTCAGGGAGCCAGCCTTGGGCTCCGGATGGTGGTGCCAGGTTGGGGAGGGGCAGGCTAGGACATGAGAGTGCTAAAGTGCAGAACTGGGTGGCAGGCAGCCCCCATGCTTTAGCACCCTCATGCCCCAGTCATCCCTGGTCACCATCTACATGTGCATTTCATTGCACTTAACTCTGCTGTAAGATGGTTCCATCCCTGATAGTACTGTCTCCTACGATACTATCTACAGCAGTTAGTTAATTTACTGCATCCTAATACAGGTGCATGTGTAGATAATGATGCTTTACTGCAGAGCTAATTAGTCAAGTGCACATGTAGATGCACCTACAGAGACATAAACAGCCAAAGTGGGGTTTTTGTTTTTACTTTCTGATTAACCCTTTACTGAAATTTTTTAAAAATGGTCCAAATAGAACAATCTCACAGGATTGGGCAGAGCTATGACAAACTCCCTGAGGCTAATCCTTGGTTTATAATTTCACCATTTATAATTTCATAATTTAGGTAAACATGTGGCTTTCTCTGACTCAGATTGTACAGAAACATCCAGGAAGTGAACCAATACAGTGGTGTAATACCGTCTGTCTTCTAGGATACCAAACTGCATGAGTTT
This sequence comes from Alligator mississippiensis, assembly GCF_030867095.1. Lineage (NCBI taxonomy): Eukaryota > Metazoa > Chordata > Crocodylia > Alligatoridae > Alligator > Alligator mississippiensis. The sequence continues at coordinate 47,047,153 of NC_081826.1, forward strand.
AGTCTTAATAGTCCTAGGCATTTTACTGAGCCAAAATCAATTATTTTCCCAAACTGACCTATGACAAAAATATTACATTATGTGACACATGGATATATCTAAATGAAGGAAAAATGTGTATAGTTGTGTGTGGTTTCTGGTTACTTCATTTTCTAAAAAAATACATCTCAGCATAACTTCATAACCCTGTACATTTAAGGGGAAAAGATTTTAGGAAAAACATGGAAGAAATCTCTCTCTCTCTCTCTCTCTCTCTTGTTTTCATCCAGTCTTCTGAGATCATAGGCCCACAGCTACAAAGTATTCCATAATAAAGAAACGTCTATACTACCCCACAATGTGCCTCAAAATCTAGTAGGAGAAACAAAGGGGCTATCAATGCCAATACACTTATGTGCTTACCAGATAGCCTTCGAAGAACTCTTGGTCTCTTTTCAGGTGGGAGATAAAGTCCCACATAATATACAGGAATTCCAGAGAGGGCTATCCCAATTCCAATAAGGGAATTAACTGTATCACTGTAGAGAGGAACCATGATCAGGAAAATGGTGCATAGACAATATACTATAGGAAAGAAGAGGCTGAGCTGCAAATTAAAACAGAAAAATCAATGTAAATAAAAATAAGACAATGGAAAATGTATTTGTATAGTATTTTACATTACGCCACTTGGCTAGCTGCTTGCTATAAGGGCTGGGCAAAATTTCGACTGCCGTTTCGTTTTGGCGGTATTTCGAGAGTTTTGACACTCGGAACTCTGAATCTGAAATGAAAGGGGAGACATGTCAAACTGTTTGAAACGAAATGAAACAACTCGAAACATTTCAAAGATGTTTCAGCATTTCAAAGGTGTTTCAAAGCTGGGCTTGCAGGGAAAGAGAAAGTAAGGAGAGGGAGGGGGAAGAGCGGGCAACAGACTGACGTCTGTAGCTGGCCAGTGTTTGCCAACTGTCCCTGTGGTCCCTTCCAATCCCAGTGCTCTGGGGGAGGGACCTAAAAAGTTTAAACACAGCATATAAGCCTGTGAGTGCCTAAGATGTCAGCCTTTGTCAGCCTGTCTCTCGCCAGAGAGCAGCATCTGAAAGGCACCAACTCTGACTGCTTTCTAGCTGCTACTGTTTAGCTAGGAAGTATGTCTTCTACTTGCAAAGGATTGGATAGGATACAGCTTACTCTGACAGCTTAGCTGTACTAGCCTAACTTCAATACTAATATTGTTATCACTATATCATTTCTTTTTTTCCCCTATATCCATTCCTCTGAAATTCTTCTTTCTTTTTTTTTTTTTAACCTGAAGGAAAAGAAATCTGCATTTTGCCTGACAGTGTGATCGCTGGGCACTGTTCAGGAAAGCACAGCACAGATTAGATAGACTGCACACACAGACACCTACATATACACACACTGCACACAATCACAGACCTTTTCCAGCACAGGAAAACATGAAGCATGCTGGAAAGGCCGGTGCTGCCAATCTGGAAGGGGAGCAAGAGGGAGCAGAGGGAGAGGTGTCAGTTCCCTGCTGCCCAAGCTGAGATGCAGCCTCTTTTCAACCAGCCATGTGGCTTCTGCTGGTACTGGGAGGAAAGGGGGTTGCAGCAGTGCCTGCAGCTGCACCCCCTTTGACACCAGCTGTGATGATAAACTCCAGCACCAGCAGCATGACAACAAGCAGCACAGTCTCCTCCACGCCAATTGCAGGTCCCAGCATGAGCCTCCCACTCCCAGTCTTAGATGAACTCAAACTTTAAGTAGGGGACATCATCTTGATAGCACAAGAAATTCTGGGACAGGAGGGGGAAGCAGAGTTTGTGCTCCACACCCCTCAACGTTCCCCTAGAGTCAAGTCCCCTTCCCTGGAAGGCACTGCAGAGGAGGCTGTGGGGGCAGCTGGCTCAGCTGCTCCTGTTGTCATGCCTCTGCCTGTTGAGGAGGGGGATAAGGCAGGAGCCCCTCCTGCACCCCAGAAGTGAGGGGGTAGTGTGGTCTAGGATCATTTTGAGGTGGCAGATGATCCCACATATGCTACCTGCCTGCACTGCCAAGCCAAAACCAGCCAGGGCAAGGGAACAAAAGGCATGAGCACCACGGGGATGCTGATGCATCTCCACAGGCACCACCCCCTTGGCTTGCTCCTCCTCAGCCTGGCACCAGTGGAAGCATGCCCAAAAAGAAGTCCCCGTCTTTCTTGAAAGCCCCCGTATCCCCGAAGCAGAGGAAGGCCACCCTGGAACAGTGGGGGAAAGGCGAGCGCACAGGAGAGTATGTTTCCAAGGCAAGCGAGGTCACCCAGAGCATTGGGGAGATGCTTACTGTGGATGGCCAGCCCTTTTCCTTTGTTGAGCGGCCAGGGTTCAGGCAGTTCATGGCGCTTGTGGCCCCATCATACAAAGTGCCCACATGCACCACCTTCAGCAGGATGGTGGTGCCCTCCCTGTATGAGGCATGCAGGGAGTACTTGAGGGAGGAGCTGTAAAAGGCAGGTCTGCAGGTGGCCTTACACTTCAGCTCAGACATCTGGAGCAGCCAGGGTGGAGATCACGCCTACCTCTCCCTCATAGGGCACTGGTGTAGCCAGTCAGGCTGTCAGTGGGCTCTTCTTCAAGCCAAGGTGATTGGTGAGTCCCACACGGTAACCGATATCAGGGGGACCATGAACCACTTGGTGCAGGGGTGGCTATTTGGGCAGGGCAAACTCATCCATGAGTTCATGGTCACCGACAACGGGGCCAATATGGTCAAGGTGGTCTGAGATGCCAACTTTTTTGCCATCTGATGTGTGGCATATAAGTTCCACCTCCTTGTCAGGGACACCTTGGAGGGGGACAGGGCTGCCAGTGATGGCACCAGCACCGCCAGCAGGCTCATTTACAAATGCAGGAAGGTGGCAGGCTACTTCCACTGGAGCATCAAGGGGGGTATGATTCTGTGGGAGAAACAGGCACAGCTGAACATCTCACAGCGCAAAATCATGTACGATGTGGAGACTCAGTGGAACTCCATATACCTGATGCTTAAGAGGCAAGTGGAGCAACAGAAGGCCATCCATGAGATGGCCTTGCTCAGGGAGATTGGGCTCAGTGCCCCTCTTAGCAGATCTGAGTGGGATACCATCTCCCAGATCTTGGTGGTCCTCAAGCCCATCCTCAAGGCCACTGAGACCCTCAGTGCTGCCAATGTCCTCCTTAGCCAGGTAATCCCTGTAGTTAGGTAACTTCAGAACCAAATGGAGAAGTTCCAGGGGATCACTGTTCCTTGCTAGGGCAAGCCACTGTCACCAGACATGCAGGCACTGGTGAGGTGGCTGAAGGAAGATATCAGGAAATGGCTTGATCCCTTGCAGTCCAGTACAGTCCACGTGCTGGCTGCCATGTGTGACCCGAGGGTGAAGGGGAACGTATGCAGCAGCAAAACCCTGGATCACTGGATGGAGGTGCTGGTGAACAGAGTCAGGGAGGCAGAAGGGTGGAGGTAGAGGGATGTGGAAAAGGGGGATCCACTGTCCCGTGCCAGCATGCCATCCACCAGCTAGTCTCCTTCTCCACCACAGCTGCTGCTAATGTGGGCCAAGGCCATGACATCCATGGTGGGGTCCAGAGGCACCAGACCCCACCATCAACCAGGTAGCACTCAGGCCTTGGTGGCTGCCTATCTTGCTGAGGAGACGGAGCCACTGCTGTGCGACCCCTTGGTCTACTGGGCAAGCCGCAGCCAGAATTGGCGGGATCTGGCTATGGTTGCCTGGAAACACCTGTCCTGTCCACCGACCGGCATTCCAAGTGAGAGGCTGTTCAGCATTGCTGGTGAAGTTATAGATTCATAGATGTTAGGGTCGGAAGGGACCTCAATAGATCATCGAGTCCGACCCCCTGCATAAGCAGGAAAGAGTGCTGGGTCTAGATGACCCCAGCTAGATACTCATCTAACCTCCTCTTGAAGACCCCCAGGGTAGGGGAGAGCACCACCTCCCTTGGGAGCCCGTTCCAGACCTTGGCCACTCGAACTGTGAAGAAGTTCTTCCTAATGTCCAATCTAAATCTGCTCTCTGCTAGCTTGTGGCCATTGTTTCTTGTAACCCCCGTGGGCGCCTTGGTGAATAAATACTCACCAGTTCCCTTCTGTGCCCCCGTGATGAACTTATAGGCAGCCACAAGGTCGCCTCTCAACCTTCTCTTGCGGAGGCTGAAAAGGTCCAGTTTCTCTAGTCTCTCCTCGTAGGGCTTGGTCTGCAGGCCCTTGACCATACGAATTGCCCTTCTCTGGACCCTCTCCAGGTTATCCGCATCCTTCTTGAAGTGTGGCGCCCAGAATTGCACGCAGTACTCCAACTGCGGTCTGACCAGCGCCCGATAGAGGGGAAGTATCACCTCCTTGGACCTATTCGTCATGCATCTGCTGATGCACGATAAAGTGCCATTGGCTTTTTTGATGGCTTCGTCACGCTGCCGGCTCATGTTCATCTTGGATTCCACTAGGACTCCAAGATCCCTTTCCACCTCTGTGCCACCCAGCAGGTCATTCCCTAGGCTGTAGGTGTGCTGGACATTTTTCCTCCCTAGGTGCAGCACTTTGCATTTCTCCTTGTTGAACTGCATCCTGTTGTTTTCTGCCCACTTGTCCAACCTATCCAGGTCTGCCTGCAGCTGTTCCCTGCCCTCCGGCATGTCCACTTCTCCCCATAGCTTTGTGTCATCTGCAAACTTGTACAGAGTACATTTGACTCCCTCGTCCAAGTCACTGATGAAGACATTAAAGAGTATCGGTCCAAGGACCGAGCCCTGCGGGACCCCACTGCCCACACCCTTCCAGGTCGAGACCGACCCATCCACCACGACTCTCTGGGTACGGCCCTCTAGCCAATTCGCCACCCACCGGACTGTGTGGTCATCCACGTCACAGCCTCTTAACTTGTTCACCAGTATGGGGTGGGATACCGTATCAAAGTCCTTCCTGAAGTCTAAGTATACGACATCCACCCCTCCTCCTGTGTCCAGGCGTTTCGTAACCTGGTCATAGAAAGAGACTAGATTGGTCAGGCACGATCTGCCCACCACAAACCCATGCTGGTTTCCCCTCAGCATAATTTGCCCTGCTGGGCTCTCACAAATGTGAGCCTTGATAATTTTTTCAAAGACTTTACCAAGGATGGAGGTGAGACTGACTGGCCTATAGTTGCCCGGGTCCTCCTTCCTCCCCTTTTTGAAAATGGGGACCACGTTAGCCCTTTTCCAGTCCTCCGGGAGTTGGCCCGTGCGCCATGAGCGTTCAAATATTCCCGCCAGTGGCTCTGCAATGATGTCGGCCAGTGCCTTCAGCACCCTCGGATGGAGCTCATCCGGGCCTGCCGACTTAAAGGCATCCAGTTCTTCCAAGTGACTCTGCACCACCTCAGGATCTACGTATGGAAGTCTGGCGCCTTGCTGCTGCCTCTCTACAACCCCAGTGAGAGACTTGTCGTGCCCCTCACTTAGGAACACTGAGGCAAAGAACTTGTTGAGGAGTTCAGCCTTGTCCCCCCTGTCTGTCACCAATTGTTTCTGCCCATTTAGCAGGGGTCCTATTCCTCCCTGGGCCTTCCTTTTACTCCCAATATATCTAAAAAACAATTTCTTGTTGTCTTTTACTTGGGTTGCCATCCTCAGCTCCATGGTAGCTTTGGGCCGTCTAACTGCCTCCCTACAAGCATGAGCAGAGGAGGTATATTCATCTTTAGTGATCTCACCTTGTTTCCACTTTTTATGTGCTCCCCTTTTGGCCCTTAGGCTGCCCTGGATTTCTCTGGTCAGCCATGGAAGCCTCCTGGCTCCTTTCCCTCTTTTGCCTCGCTCGGGGATTGTCTTGCTTTGTGCCCAAAGGATCGTTTCCTTAAGGCACAGGCACCCTTCTTGGGCTCCCATCCCTTCAAAACTCCTACTCTGCAGTGCGTCCTTGACTAATCGCCTGAGTTCATTGAGATCAGCTTTCCTAAAGTCTAGCACTTTCACCCTACTAGTTACCTTACCCACTCGACGTCTTATGTTGAATTCTATTATTAGGATTCAGTTGGATATTAGTTGTGACACCCCACTGCACCTCTTTGGATCCTGGTTTGGTGGAGCAGCTGGTGTTCCTCAAGGCGAACCTTCCACTGCTGGGGTTCCCCAAGCTCCAGGTGCAGACAGAGTGAGTGACACCCTCCTCACTCCATCCATACCTATTTCCTTTTGGTTCCTGGTTCCCAAACCATTTAATGCCCCATTCTCAGAGCTGGAGGTAGCACTCACTGCATCACCAACCAGCAGGAGAAGAACATGTCCCTGCTGAGTTCCCATGTCAGGACAAACTTGGAGGTACAGACTGGGGCTATGGGGAAGGAGGAGGCCCCAGGTCCTGGGCATGACCTAAAACTGCACCTTGCCAGGGTAGGGAGACCTGGTAGGACTGACAGTGGTGTGGCAGCCCTCAGGAAATGCCAGAACTTAGAACTTTCCTGGTGAAAGGTGGTTAGGAGGTGCCTATAACCTCCAGCCACTGCACGCTCATACAGTCCTGGCTGGGGAAAGCCCAGACCCCTAAGCTCTTTGAGAGGCCTGAGGCTTGCTGGTTGCAGTGGAGTTGTGAGGCTCCAGGTGGGCTTAGCTTAGGTGCCTCAGATGCCATCTGTGAGGCATGGGCCACAGTGTAGGGAAGGTATGGAGCTGTGGAATCATACACCAGGCAGACATTGGAACTATGACACAATACAACCTGCTGGACATCTGAATCCTCAGGTAGCTCTCCACTTTTACCTGCTACATCCCCCTTCCCCCCTGCCCCAGCCTGTCTCTCACCCCCTGATGCCTCCATTTCCATTGTCACTGACTGGCTTTCTTGCCTGCATTGCATGCCAGCCTCTGGCTTCTTTACTATTCCTTCCATCCAGGAAGAGCACACACACCAACTGCAGGTGCTTCCTCAGCCTGATGAAGGGTTTTCAACCTGAACGCTTGCTAAGATATATTTCTCCAACTGTTCAGTTGATCTAATAAAAGATATCAGATTGATCCAAAGAACCTTGTCTGCCATGTCCTTAGACCGACACGGCTGCTACCTACACCCCTAGCACCTGTCTCTGGTCAGCTGACCAGAAGGAGGCAGGGCCCTGGGAACATCTAAGCCCCAGGTCTGTGGCTGGCAGGAGGAGTTTTCTGGCAGTTGCTGGAGAACAAGCTACTGCAGAAATGGGAAGAGAGGCTCTGTGATAGTTTGGCTGCCTGAGATGCTAGTGTTACTGTGCTGCTTACTTGTTGTTATTTAAAGTGGTGAACCAGACTGAGGCTGTAGGGAGGAGGAGACCTCATTGGGGCACACTACCATGTTATGTAGAGGCCCCAGCACCAGTGAGGGTGCAGCGACAGGGGCATCGAGAGCCCAGGGACAATAGAAGGTAGACTGAGTCAGACCTTATTACAGGGACAATATCAATATACTATCTATGAGGCATGGGGCATGGTAAGGGATGGTTGGAGCCACACATCTAGCCCATAAGGCTTAGGGTGTCCCCTTGAGGCACCTACATATAGTGGGTCCCAGCAAGGGGCCCAAGAACCTACAGGTTTTAGTGGGGTCCATTAGGACCATGACTGATCTGAAGCTGAAGGGCATCCTCCCTATATATTATCTTTTTCAACAAGACATGGTGGCAGGTGAGAAGAGAAGGCACCCGCAGGGTGGAGCTGGCACTGTCACAGGGACCTAGGGGTTTCATGGCTCCCACTCCGCCTTAACACATACACAAAGTCACACGTCACAAGTTTTGCTTGTTAGCACCTTGAGGTGCAGTTTCCCAGAAACCCCTGCATCTATCTCCTTGAAACTTGGCAGGCTTCATGCCCTCAGAAGGGGCTACCATTCCTGTGATGTTCATCAGAATCAGGCAAGAAATGACAAAGTTATAGGCATTTTAGTAACTCCCTATTATAGCCTATGACTGGAACACTGAAACAGCATCGAAACTTGAAACAGTTTTGGCCGAAACAAAACGAAACAGTGATTCAAAACACCAAAATGAATTGCTGTCCCATCAAAATGCTGAATCCAAAACCGAAACGAAACACAGGCATTTCACACAGCCCTACTTTTTATGTGAAGCACTCCTCAGGATCTACAGAAAATGTATGTCATTACTTTTTAGATGGTGCACACAGTATTAATATACCTGTTAGGCACCTCCCCTTGAATGGAAGATTGCATTTGGATGAAGAGAAGTAAACTGCAAAAGGAGAGCCAGAATGTGTCTGAGGCATGATTGCTGGGCATTGGTGATGTGTAGGGGGTGCATGCTGGTGACTGTGCTTCCCCTAAGATTGGTGGTGCACCCCCTGTGAAAAGCACCACTGATGCTGCTGGCGGTGCCTGTGGGCAGTTGCTGTTTGCCACTGCCTCCCTCACCGCCGACACCACTGGTGGCATCTGTGGGCAGTTCCTGATCCCCACTGGCTGCTCGCCACTCCCCACCCCGCTGCTGACGCCGCCATGGCTGCCTGTGGTAACTCCCCGCACCCCGTTACCATGCCCACCACTGACACTGGTGCCGCTGCCTGTGGGCAGTTGCTGTGCCAACCCCAGCCTCCAGGGGCATGTGATGTTCATGTTGCTGGGGGCTCTGAATTTCATAAACTCTATGAGCTCTTAGCAAAAAGTCAGAATATTCCTGCAGTCCTATGCAAATATGTGACTGTGTACATGAAAAAGATTTTTTTATGGATGAAAAATGAACTTATAAAGGAACTTCTTGACACATCCATAGTAGCAACACTATAATTTATACACATATAACCATATACATTAACTGGAAAATGTGATTTTCTATTTGTACTTACTTTAATAGGCCGAGGCCTATCAGGCTGAGTGTATCTCAGGTATATTAATCCTGCAATAGACAGCCCAACAAATAGCCAATAGTTGAAGCAGTAGTAATTAATAAGGAGAAAGACATCCTCCACAAGAAGGTAAAGCAGAGTCATTAAGCCCTAGGGACAAAGAAAACAAAGGCCTTTTTATGTAAGCACAAAGTTCATTGCTCTTGAGAGGACATATCACCTCAACTTGTTTCCATGTTGTACAGGCAAAAAACTCCAGTTTTTAGCAGTAAAGAATGAGGTGTCATCTCCCCCCACTCCCACTGCAACACTGGAGCAGCAGCAAACTCTAATGCTGCCCAGCAAAACAATATTCCTTACAACACTGTTCACTCCTGACATGTTCTTATGTGGCTGGTAAGTGAAGGGAGAGCAGGGGTTGGGAGGGGGAGGTGGGCATGAGAGGATGAAGTGCCCCCACCCTATTCTGGTGCTCTTCCCCACCTCAGCCAGGATTCTGGGGCTCACGCCCCATTTGTCACCCACCCTGTACTAAGGGCCTAATTTTCAGTAGTATTTGGCTGGATTACATAAACCCATATAAAGACTTGGAAAAACTGCTCTTCATACTTTCATGCCTTTAAAACCTTTTCTTTCCTAACCCAGATTTCTTAATACTAGACTAATTAACATTGCCATATTTGCCCAAATCCAAGAAAACCTCAAATTTAAGATGACCCTCCCAATAATTAGATGCTAGACATGGACAATTATAAGTGTGTTATATTTTTCCATGACTAGAATCTAATTGTTGGAGGATCATCTTAAATTCATCCTCCTAAAACAGTGATGCAGGCAAAGGGCTAGACTCCTAACCCTTGCCTCCCCTGTCTGCCCCCATGTCTCTTGTTCCGCTGTTCCTGTGCCTTCCCTCCGGTACCCCCCCCGCCCGATGTCTGCCCTCCCCCCTTCTTTTACCTATTGGGCAGCTCTGGCTCTATCTCCAAGGCAGTCAGCAGCAGTGGCCACCCTGGCCCCAGCTCTGGCCCACCCCAGACAGGCAGAAGCAGTGGCAGCAGATCTGGGCCTGACCAGGTTGGGGCTGGACCGGAGCTGGAGCTGAAGGTAGGCAGCAAGGGGAAATGGCAGGAAAACTACATTGTCTCTGCCATGCTTCCCCCTCAAGCCACACACTGGGGGTCTCCCCAACACGCCCCCCGCATGCCCACCACCCAGTCTCCCTCCACTACACACCACCTTCCCAGCCACACAAGCCACCCTGGCCGGGGGCAGGTGGAGGCTTAGTTCTGGCTTTAGCCCCAAGCTGAAACCAGAGCTTTGCTGCTGCTTGCCCTGGACCAGTACTTGAATCTAAGATGAGGTTTTATTTCCCCCCATAGTGAGTAGGGAAAAAACCTTGCCTTGGATTCAGGTAAATACAGTAAGTCTCACAAAGTGGGGACATTCCTCTGAAAAGTAACTAGTTTAAAAACTGATTCAAAAAAGTTAGACAGCGTCACTTTCATTTCAGAGGTTGCCTGTTCAAAATGACAATGTAACTCAGGGGCAGACAATTATTTCTGGTGGAGGGCTGCTTACTGAGGTTAGGCAAGCTGTCGAGGGCCACATGGGTAGTTCCACCCCTTGACAGGTGCCCTACCCCCTGGTCGCCATCTTGTGATCAGAAGCCCTACCCCCTAACCCTTGATCTTTGCCACCAGAAAGCCCTCCCCTTGTCCCCAGAAATACTCCTTTCAGCAAGGGCTTTTGCCATCTCAGAACCAGAAAAATACCAAATTATATTTTAAAAATTGAATATCTACAACAGGAATTTTCAACCTTTTTAAACAAACGTACCCTGTCTGGTGGCAGCAGTCAGTCAGCCGGGGCAGGGTGGTGCTTGCACGTGATGGGCACTGCTGCCATCCCACCACCCACTGTCCTGTGTCGCCACCTCTGCACCCCATTTTTCCATGACCAGTCATACCTGAGGCTCCATGGGCTGCTGATGGGCCTTGCATCTGGCCAATTGCACACAGCCTGTCAGCAGCCTGCAGAGCCACAGGTGTGACCGGCCATGGGAAAGTGATGCACGGTGGCAGCACAGGGTGGTGGGCAGTAGTGCAGGTTGATAGGTGGCAGTGGCAGTCACTGTGACCGAGCCCCCCCCCACACACACATCCAGCTGGCTGACTGGCTGGCACCTGTGCAGCCCACAGAGAGGGGCCTCTGCCTTTGCCCCCTCCCCCCTGGCCCTGCTCCCGGGAGGGGACAGCGTGGAGTGGTTGGTGGCAGCAGTGGCCAATGCCTGCGAACCCGCCCCCTGCCCCACATCTGTCCACAGAGGGGTGCCTCCTTGCCATGGGCTATTGGCTGAGGGCAGCGGCTCGGCAGCCAATCAGAAGAGTGATCTGGGGTGGGGGGTGAGGCACTGTGGTGCACTGTGTGTGCCCATCCCCACCCCCCCCAGGTAAGAGGCAACATGTGGGAACATACCAGGGGAGATGCTGCTGCTGCACCCCAGGGTTTGCTTCATCCCCACCCACCTGCATACCCCCTATGACCTTTCCAAGTATCCCAAGGGGTATGCATACCCCCAGTTGACAACCCCTGATCTACAACATTTATTAATTTGATTTAAAAAATACTTTTGTCCTGATTTATGAGGGCCCCGTGCTCTCTCAGTCCAGTGATGCAGCCGGGGGCCACGTAATGCTGTAGCAGCTGGCAGGCAGGTAGGGAAGCAGTGAAAGCTGTGGCAGGCAGAGGCTTCCAGTTGGGGAATGGGGGGGAGGGGACTGGGGCGGGGCAGGGTAGTGATGGGCTGGCCTTGTTAGTAAGTCCCCCAGGCTTCCCCTGGGTCCTACTGCCCCAGGCTCCTATGATCTTTGACAGGCAGCCAGGAGCAGATAAATAAACATTTCCTAAATTTTTAGGGGCCCTGCGGGCTGGATAGAATCGCCTGGCAGGCCGGATTCAACCCATGGGCTGTATTTTGCCCTCCCTGATGTAACTGGTTAGGCTGGTCTTACACTGGGTTAATGTTCACTTGTGGTATGGTCACACTGGTTTTAAAACCTGCAATCATTTTGGAGAAGTTTGACTAATGCAGTCAGGCTTAGAAAAGTCAGGGGCAAAAGAGATTCTCAACATTTCATTTTTCTATTGAATCCTAAAACTGTGAGAAAGAACTGTTACTTACATTGAAGAGAAGAGCAGGGACTGGGGTGAAACACTTCACATGAATCAAACTCAAACTGTCAGGAAGGTGTCCTTCTCGAGCCCCAACATAAAAAAGCCTAATACAAGGGAAAAGAAAAAAGCCTAATTAGTCAAACAGAATCCTGCTGTTTTTACACAAATCAACACCAACTGTCTTATTTCTGTGCTATAAACTTTTACTGTTCCCATAGATTCCGACTTGGTGCTTGCAGACATAAAAAAAAACAGAACAAAATGGGCCTTCATTTAAACTTGGAGTGCTCCTGCACCGAGCCCTTCGCATGCCCAAAAGAGTCAGTGTGTTATTTCAATCCAGCTCTGGTACCAGCATCTGTAAGGATCAGGTACTTTAGTGGGGCTCTTTTGGTGCTTTTAACTAATCGCTGATTGAATCAGCTGAAGTACCCAATCTTTACAGATGCTTTAGAGTTGGGTTGAAGTAATGTGCTGCTGCTTCTGGTAAAGCATATTTTTGGGGTTTTTTTTTAACATCTGCAAGCAGCCTGCAGACATGGCTTCTGGGTGCTGAGCACCCACTATTTTTTTTGGTGGCTGCTTGAGCCCTGGAGCACCCCTGGAGTCGGTGCCTATGACTGCCTCTAAATGCATTGTTGTTATAATCTTTTTGTGTACCCATACCTTCACTGAATGTAGCCCTAGGAAATGTACCATAGTATGAAAATTCTTCATCATTAAGAAAGGACTTATTGTGACAAGTATTGACCATGCTGGTAAATAATCAGATCACACTACATTGTAGAATCCTTATCTGAGTGATACTTTGCCACTGATACCTACAATGCTACTTCAGTGCAAGCATTGTGTGTTCATTACCCTTCTGAAAAAAACCCAACATGCCTGCACCTTAAAATAAAATGAAAGCTATTGCTCCTACTATAGTAATAGGTCCTACTGGGATTATCAATCACCACCCAGAATATTTGGAGATGGGCACTACTTAAAAAGGAGACACCTCAGACAAATCCTCTGTGCTGTCTTTATGGCATGCCACAGCTCTTGCAGAAAAGCTCTATACAGTCTCTTAGACTGTAAGCTCTTTGGGTCAGTGATTAGCATTTATTATATGCTTATTCTGTAAATTGGAAAATGAGACTTTGACCTGGTTGGCCACAACGGCCGGTTTATATCTAGAACAGAACAGAAGTTCCGCACACACAGACTGGTTTAAAAATGGTGGGACACAGTCAAGGATTTGCCCTCCCCCACAATGGCAAATTTAATAGATTTCATAGACATTAGGAACCTCATGAGATCATCAGGTCCAGTCCCCCTGCCATAGGCGGGAAGTCAGTTGGGATCAACTGACCCCAGCAAGAAATATATCTACCTGTTTTTTGAAAGAGTCCAGAGTAGGTGCTTGCACCACCTCTGTAGGCAGTTTGTTCCAGAACCTGGACACTCGCATCATAAAGAACTCATTTTTTATGTCTAGTCTAAATTGGCCTTCCTGGAGTTTATGGCTGTTAGACCTCGTTATCCCTTGGGGAGCTGTGTTGAACAGCTGTTCTCCCAGGTCCTGATGTATGTTCTGTTCATGCTATGTCGCTTACAGAAAACCATGCAATTTAGATTGATTCCGCTTCATGCTTTTTGAATGTCTGTACCTAGCTCAAGTGTTCCCATGGTGTTGTTACAATTATCATTTTCATCATAAATACTGTTATCAATGTAACCTCCCAAACTGAGATTAGCATTGGGAGGGGTGGAGGAAGATAAGAATGCAGTATTCAGGCAGCATTGCTATGTGCTGGGCTCTTCTCCTAGACAGAGTTCTTTCACAACTCCTGGGATTACATCTGATTTTCATTCACTGACTTTTTAATATCAAATGTACAGACAGCCCTAGGAGCAAAGACCAGAACCCAGGATTTCTGTCTAACCAACTAGTCAGGGCCAGACACAGGCACAGCTGAACTGGATGGCTGCCTAGGGCCCGGATAGAAAGGGGGCCTGAAAATGATAATTTTTTAATTATTATTATCATTATCTCTGGTGAAGGAGGGCCTGATACTAAAAGTTTGCCCTGGGCCACCAGCAGTCTAGGTATGGTGGTGCAGCTAGTTACAGAGTCAGGCCCATTCTTGTGCTCACTCATCCTTGCTCCATGATTCTTGTATTCCTTTCTAACTAGTGGCACAGCTTCAATAGGGGTGGCAGAGAGCATGTCCTCCTGCCTCTGTCAACCCCACTGAGCTAACCTATAACCTGGTGTTATGTCACTCTTCTGGGATGCATAAGGAAATGTGGGTTTGACTCTTGTCAGACTAAGTCAGGCCTAGAACCTCTCTCTTCACTCCCTATGCAACTGTTTCAGCCACTAGTCTATCATAAAATGGTGAAGCATCACCAGCATCACCTCCCACTCCTGAATTCTAAAAGAAAAGTGAGAGTCACTCAGTCCATTCAGAGAATGTTTGTATGTGCTCATAAGCACATTCAGAGATCTGAACCCCAACTGGATGGAAGCATCTGCCTGCAGCCCTGACTCAAGATGCCTAAATCATGGAGAAGGACAGTATTTCATACAGATCCCTGTGCTTAGTGTTTCCTATTGGCTAGCTCTAGGTAGCTTCCTGCTTAGTACATGGGTTTTTTGATCCCCCTTTTGATTGTAACTCTCTTTATGTGCTGTACAAGGATCCTAGGCACTTAACTCTGGCTTCTGGATTCCACTTGGGTGTAATAGGAGGCAGATGCCTAATGTTACATGTTGCTGTGCCTAACTCATAGCACTGGCCTGAGGCCCCTGGCATAATATTACACTTAAATTTGTGATTAACTAGTTAATCCTGTCTTAAGTGGTTACCCAGCCACATGTTAATGCAATGAATGGCTTGATAACACAAGGCATAAGCTACAAAGTTATTACACAAAACATATGTAATACCTTTATGTCTGGTTCCTTTCATGCCATTAGTTGAACTTGTGGTGAGGTTGATTGAGGCTCCCAGCCACAGGGGACCCACTGGAGTCAAGGGCTCCTATGTGCTACTGAGGCTGGAAACTAGTCAGCTGTTGCTCCCAGCTGCATGGATGCATTGAAGCCCTTGACTCCAGTATGCTCTCTCGGCTGGGAGCAGTGGCAGATCAGGGCTCCCAGCCCTGTGGTGCAGCTGGAGTCAAGGACTTTGTTGTAACCCTCCCTCCCACCCCATGTCTGGGAGCCATCAGCTGACCCAGGCTCCCAGCTTTGGGGGTGTGCCAAGCCTCCTGTGGCTGGGAGCCCTGTCAGCTGATGGGGCTCTCAACTGTGACTGCATGGTGTACCCCCATGTCTGGTAGTCCCATCAACTGTTGGGGATCAGGATTCCGGGCTCCCCCTGCAGCAATATGGTGTGTTGGGATCGGATGTGTGATCCCACAGTTACACTTCCTGCCATGTACGTGTCATGGCAGGAAGCACAATTGTTGGGACTGTGCATCAGATCCCATTGTGCCTTGAACTGCACATCTGCCAGAGCCCCTAGATGTCTTGTAGCAAATCTAGCAGGCAAATAAGACCAAAGTGACAGAATAAACTCAGTCTCTCTTGTTTAACTTCTGTTAACAATAGTCTACAAAGCCCGAATGAACACCTATTACTCTTACCCTAGAATATTAAATCTCTGAAAATAAAGTCTAAAGGGAAGATAGTGACAGATCCTTAATTTCAGCAAGCACCATTATAATGAATTTTTTAATGATTTCATTTGATGCTGAATGATGGTTTTTTTGTTTTTTTGTTTTTACACGTTTCATGCTTCATACCTGGAAGCTGCAATAGCTGATGAGTTCAATCCACTATAACATGACATGGCCACTGCAATAGGAATTATCCACTTAGCATAACTAAGGCTTTCATTACCAAATGTCTGCAATAGAAAAAGAAAGAGCTTGAGACTTCCCATGTTAAATATACCACAGCCTTAAAAATGCTATGTAAATTTATCAGCCTAAGTACACCATTCCCTAGCCTACATTTTATGAGAATGATGATAATGAACATGGCAATCAGTGAATGGATGAAGGAAATTTTGAAAGAATGAAACAGGTAAAGGCAAAACCAGCATTTTTTCAATGGGACTTTTCAAATTTCTGTAGTTTGTGATTGAAATGGCAAGGATTCAGATTAGGGTATGTGTGTAAAAAATGCCAAACCATATGCATATGTTTGTATTTCATATGAACTTCTGATAAATCTTTTAACAAAATAAGGTTTTTACAAAGGAATATAGAAGGATAAATGAATGTTAGTTCATAGCATATATGCCTTATATGGGAGCCATCATATATTTTGATTTTATTTCACAGAACTATGATGCACAAGATTTAATACACACACACACTGGACATATCTTAATTAACTTGTTAAAATATGCTATATAGGGGATTGTATTAAATTCTTCTAAAACATTATCCATATTGTACCATTTGATTAATAACTGCATACAACTTACCACTGCCACTGCATCACTGGCTAGGAGAGTGCCCATGTCCAGTACTACATAGTATGCTATGTTAGTCAGCAAGTAAATAATAGCCACAATAGGCATTGAAATTGCAATTGAAATTGGTAGGTTCCTGCATATAGGAAGATAAGGGCATTGCATGTTATTAAAACAGGAAATTTTCCTCCCAGATACAAAAATTCAGAAATGCATGTCTGCATCATGTCATTCTAAAGACTACAGAAAACAAACTTTATAAGATATTCTGAATATGTCTATGAGTAATTTAGTTGACTGCTTGGATACACTTATGGCCTCATTCTGTAAAGACAATCATGCTGAAGTATTCACACATAGAGAGTTCCTGTAAAAGCTTACACAATTCCATCTCCACGCAATGTCTGCGTATGAACTAATCTCACTAATGACCAAGTTTAGGAGAGCAACAAAAGGCACAGACAGAAGTGAAGCTCCCCATCGTAACTCATGGCGCTTCACAGCCCCCCCCCTCCCCCCCGAGGGGGGGGGAGGAGGGGGCTCCAATCCACCCACCCCACCCTCCAGTGCCAGCTGAAAAAACCGCAAACCAAACTCCGTTCACTCTCTTTCCCCCTTCCCATTCTGAAAACAGTACTGGGGCTGAGAGGCAATGCAGACAAAAGTTACTGAAGCTGCTCCATTTTGGAGCATCTCCATCTAAACTCTCATGCAATGAGGGTTCAGATTTTTCTGGGATCAGGCTCTGCAGCTATGCACTTCTGTTTGGTTATGGCTGTAGAGTGCATTCAGGGGTCATACTGGGTGAAGACTGTCACTTCTGCCTGCACCTAAAATGTGTGCTAAGTTCCATTAAATTCAACAGGATTTATGTACATTTTAAAAAAGTGATGTCTTCAATAGGGATACTGTCCTGACACAGATCCTACTGTTGTCATAAGTGTTATAAATTATATCTCCCTAACCTTATGAGGCATACTGTTCTCCCAAGGGCATTTGCCCTGACAGAGAATAGAGAATGTTTCTACTGCCTGTTATTCTGGATTGTTCTCTTCTCTCAATTCTCACTACCAAGGCATTAGGACAAGCCTAATCCTTTTTGTCCTGACTCATTTCTGCTTTTGGTCTTGGTTCTTTTCTGAAAGTAAAATATAACCCTGGCTGGCCCAAGGAATGCAGGAATTTTAGAGGCAGACAAGGTTCTTTGGGTGAACCTGATATCTTTTATGAGATCTATAATTTATTAAATATATTAGATCTCATAAAAGATATCAGATCCTTGTCTGCCTATGACCTTAGACCAACATGGCTACAACCTATACCCCTGGAATTTTAGAGAGGCCTATAGAAATTAGGCACCCAAATCCTTGAAAGTTTCCTCCCTAAAATATGAAAACTGTGGAAATGTTTAAACTATAGCAGTTTGTTTAATTTGAAAACAGAAAAAAATACTGAACAATCCATTTATCTTGCTATGAGTTTATCCTTTTATAATTTGTATAACACCCCTGGGGGATCTGAGAATATGTATGTACCTTTCAGGATTCTTCATTTCCTCAGTGACATAATTCAGAGTATCCCATCCAGAGTAGGAAAAGAGGGCTGAATATAGACCAAGTGCTATAAACCCTGCATCCGTTGTCGAACCTTCAAATGGAGTTTTCAGGTTTTCCGTTTCCCCTGTATAAAATTTGGTAACCAGTTATCAGCTATGGTGAAGTACATTTTCTAGAGAAATATCAAGTATCATACTGCAAGCTGAGACTCTCAGCTAAATAAGACAAGATAAAAGCTACTGCTCCTAGATTGAAATAAAAGCTCTGTAAAAATGTATAGATGATATTTGCACAGAACTGGATACAGTAAAATATAGCCCTGATTAGCTAAAAGCTTAGTGAGTCTAAGCCTAGAGATTCACAAAAGAAACAACATATTTTTACATTTGGTTGCTTCCCATCAACTTCTGTGAAAGGACATCCACGCCTACTGTGTACTAAGAGGAGAGTGCCATGGGTAATTAGAGTGGGCCCTATAGATAGAAGGAAAGAATCTGGACACCAGAGCTTTTCCTAGCATTCCTAGCTTTTCCTCTGACTTCCTCTGCAACATTTCTCACATGTGCACCTCAGATTTGTTGGCGTTAGCATGGCATCCAG
The DNA here is from genome assembly GCF_030867095.1 of Alligator mississippiensis. Lineage (NCBI taxonomy): Eukaryota > Metazoa > Chordata > Crocodylia > Alligatoridae > Alligator > Alligator mississippiensis. The sequence continues at coordinate 47,065,795 of NC_081826.1, forward strand.
GAGCCATTCTAGGATTGTTACCTTTTTTTTTAAAGTCACTCATCCACAGAATTCAACAGTCCTATATGATAGCAAAATATTGTTTTTGGACCTAGTTACTTCTTTGTTAATTTTAAATGTATGTTAATGTAATTAGAATTATCTATAAATATATGTGAGCAACTATCACAAGAAAAAATTCTTGTGGTAATCAGTTCTTATTAGAATGCTACAGAAATTGTTTAAAGTCATGCTTTCAAAATACTGCATCTTTTTAATTCAGTTCAGTTCATTAAAACTGTATTGGCATAACATGTTATTGAAATGTTGCCAAAGCATACAAAGTTCTCATCAGACCGTGTGAAGCTTCAGGAGGTTTCTTAAAAATTGGAACTTAGAATTATCAAGTATCCAGAAACATAATTAAAGGATCAAACATGAATGGAAATAGGACCATGTTTTATGTATTTTATGGGAAAAGAACAATAAACTCACTCTGTTAAGGGTAAAGCAAAGCTTTCTTTATAAAGTCAGTCATGTTCACTTTCTAACTGAATGTAGGAATTCATGAATTTCACACAAGCAATAAAATATAAAAACAAGAGACATAAGGTGTCCAACTACTACCCTTTACCTTTGTGGCAAAGACTCACATCAACAGATTAATATAGAATAAAGACTCACACCAACAGACTGACAGAATTGGGATATATAAGACTAAACAATCTGTAATGGACATATGGCTGAAAAGGATTTACAGATGAGTTTTACTGGTTTCAAAACAAGGCAAACCCTTGTTACCGACATTGGGAATGTCAAAAAGGGTTGAGCAAATTATTTTCTGGGAACAGCAAGGATTAAGAAACCACAAAATCTGCAAATAAACATGTGACTTGTGACTGTATCATAAATAGGTTAGCTAAGAAAAAAATAGAAGTGTTCTTCTCAGCTGAATAACTGCTGAATCATGTGCCTCCCCCCCCCCAGGGTTTCCTTCAGCACTTCTCCCATCTTCCCAGTGATCCCTCATTCTGGGCACCAAAATCTACTTAAAGTCAGCATGGATTAGATTGCTTTACTCAGGTGGAGTAGTTTTCATTCATCTTTGTCTTCTCAGCCAACTTTAAAAAGGTCATAGAAAATGACCTTACACAACTGCTTTCCTTACCCACTCTCATTCCTATTCCTTGAGGCTGCAGTCAGCAGTTTGCTTCTGACTAGACTTGAGCAAGTCAGTGGCAGGCCACATAACTGAGCTACACAGACTCACACAAATACACAACTGCACCTGGCATAAGTAATGCAGTGCAACTCCCTACTGTGGGCAAAGTTATTCTAGTATAAAAGTGTAGGGCATGAGAAAGAGAATGATGTTATAATATAGTGGTGCCCAACCTTCTGGCCCTACAAGCTGAATGAATGGCATGGGATTGGTCCATGGGTCTATGCGCAGGGTCAGTCTGTGGGTGTGATCCCATATGCTGGCTAACGACCCGACACACATGGATGCAACTGCAGACCTGATGTTGCTGTGAGCTACCCCAACCCCAAGCACAGGATGCAGCTGTGCACCAGCCTGAACCCTCATACCAGATGCAGTTGTGGGCTGGATGTGGCTGCACATTGGCTTGACCTGCATGCCCAGATCCATCCATGAAACAATCCTATGTGCCAAGGCAGGGCCTTATTACCTGGCTTGTGGAGCTCTCTACATGTCTAGAAATTTGACATCGGGGAGTGGTAATTAATGCTGCCACTGCTCCCCCACTGCCAAATATCCAGACCCATAGAAAGCCCCGAGAGATGATATGGCCTAGTAGGAGGGATCTAGACCATGAGCTGGAGGTTGAGCACCACTGTTATAATGCACTTTTTATGCTAGCGTAGTTGCAGCTGTGCTACAGGGTTCCTTTGGTACAACCATATCAAAAAGAAAATAACCCACATACCTAATCAGCATAATAATAAAGGTAAAAATCCTGAGTGTAGATCAGGTACAAGAAAAGAAAATATGTAAAGGAAAGGTAGTAACATGTCATGTTGTATAAGCCAAAGTGAAGGGACCGAAGAGATATATACTAAACTAGGCTTGATTTTATCAGAATGAAGGTACAATGGACACATAAAGGTCAAACAGGAAGTGGACATAGTATTGAACTGGGAAGGAGTAGTGAAAGAGAAACTTTAGCACACTATATTACAGAAGTTAGAGAGGCCTTTGGGGTGTAAATAAGCCTAACTTATTTACATCCTAAAGGTCAATTTTAATAAAAGAAAATCTACTGCTGTAATTTTGCAATAATAATCCGAATAGGACTTGTTTTTGGAATAAACTATCTGGCCTCCGACACTGTAACGTATCCACTTGACCCAGATTATTGTTGGCCCATCTTCTCTGTAATCCCTCAAGCAAGCACTACCTACAAATATTCAAAAGAACACAGTATATCCTCTGAGCAGACTCTCTGCTCCCTCCTTCCTAGGGAGAGGTGCCCCTCTTTATCCTTCCAGCCAACAAAAAAGCACTTAGAGAAGGCCTTTACATGTGCTTCAGTAACAGAGCAAAAATCTCCTCCATCTTTCCTCTCCTACTTCCCAGAATGAGACCTGTTGTTCTTTGTGAATGGTGGTAGCTAAGGGAAAGAAGGGTATATATTGAAAGACACAGGGGCTGCATCCACACATGGTGTGGATGTTTGGTTCCCTGGGGACAACTAGTGGCAGCACAAGGTGCACTGCCGCTAGCTGTCCCTGGGGAACACGTGTGCCACACGTGCTCTGGCATGCAGCAAGGTACCCTAGGGACAATCGGGGAGGCTGAGGCCAGCACTGGGCTGGCCCAACAGTCTTACCTGGGGTCTTGGAGGCCTCCCAAGGATTCAGCAGTGGTGATTCTGCCACTTGGAGCCTGGTTGGCAGCTGCAGCACAGCTCTGGGTTGCCCAGCCCCACTTTTGAACAGTACATGCTGCCCTTGCATATGCTGCTTCACTTTTTTTCTCTGCAGGTTTTTTTGACCCCTGGATATCCAGTGATCAAAAAAACCCCTCCAACGCTGCTCCTTTGTAGCTCAGTGAACAACTGAACATGTGGTATGTGGCACTGCAAATGTGTCTGCTGCTCCATATATCACGCGGCTGTGCTCTTCTGGATGCAGTCAGGTGGTGCATTTACATGTACAATTAAAGTGAAACAATAAACTCTAGAGTAGTTTGAGCTGGAGTGAACTCCTCTTAAGTGCAGTGTTTACACAGGCACCCAGGACACCAGCAATTTGAGCTGAGGCAGAGCAAGCCCCTGGTTGGCTGGGCTGACTGGGCGCCATTTATGCCCATGGTCAGTCTCTGTACATGCATTGCAGTGCAGTAAATTACCCTGCCATAAGATAGTACTGTCCCAAACAGTACTATTTTATAGCAGAGTGAATTAGTTTACTGCGCTCTAATACCGGCACACGTATAGATGGTGATGCTTTACTGTGTAGCTAATTAGTCTACTCTGCAGGAAAGCATGTGTAAATGCATCCAGGGTGTAGTAGTTACACTCTGGGTTGTAGTGTGAGAGGAAATCTTATGTTTATTTGGTTTGTTTTGTGTTTCTGGATGAGACTACAACCTGGATTGACTAGAGCAATCTTTATATTAGCTATTTTAAGTCCCAGTAGCAGTCCAGGAATGCAGCAGGAAGTTCAGTGCTGAACACAGGAGCCGCAGCCAGATGAGGACAGCCGTATGGTATGTGACACTGCAAACATGTCTGCAGCACCACATATTGCACATTTAGATGTTCTCCGCACTGCAAAGGCACACTGCCTGTACATGTGCTGCTCTGCTTTTTCTCCATTTTTTCTCCGCTTTTTATTTCTGTGGATTTTTTTGACCCCTAGATATCTTGGGGTAAAAAAAAACCCACAGAAAAAAAAAGCAGAGCAGTGCACATATAGGCAGCGTGCACTACTCAGAAGCAGAGCTCGGCTGCCCAGAGTCACACTTTGGCTGCCGGCCAGGCTCTGTGCTGCAGAATTGCCACTGCTGCAGCCCCAGGAGACCCCCAAGACTGCAGGTAAGGCTGCTGGGGCTAGCCCAGTGCTGGCCCCAGCCTTCCCTACTGCCCCCAGGGTAACTTGCCACATGCCAAAGCACATGTGGCATGGGCATTCCCCAGAGACTAGTAGTGGCACTGCACCTTGTGCCACTGCTACTTGTCCCTGAGAACCAAACATTTATGCTTGTCTGGATGCTAGGCCTGTGCGAGTCGGCCGCGATCCGATCCGGCCGCTTTGGATGCCAGGGATCCTATCCGGAGCTCCGGACTGGGTTTCTGCCTTGATCCAGCTGAAGCAGCTCTGAAGCTTCAGAGCTGCCTTGGAGATCTAGCCATAGGGTATAATGGGGAATCAATTAAATATCTATAACTTTGTTGCTTTTTGTCTGATTTGAATGAAACATGCAGGGGTGGTAGCCTCTGCTGAGAGCATGAAACCTGCCAAGTTTCAAGAAGATCAGTGCAGGGGTTTGGGGGGAACTGTACCCCAAATTCTTGAAAGCAAAACTCCTGTTACGTCTATGTGTTACACCACAGGGGGGTCAAAACTGCAGGAGTGGTAGCTCTTACTGAGACCACAAGCCTGCCAAGGTTCAAGAAGATCAGTGCAGTGGTTTGGGAGGAACTGCCCCTCAAGCTGCAGACAAGCAAAACTTGTGACATGGCTGACACTGTGTGTATTAAGGCTCAGCGGGGTGACAGCTGCAGGGATGGTGGACCCTGCTGCAGCCACGATGCCTGCCAGCTGTTGAGGAGATGGGTGCAGGGGTTCTGGGTTTTGGGGCCCTGCACCCCTAGCTGCTGACAAACAAAACTCCTGCCAAGGGTGCTTGCGCAACTGTATCCATCTCTATCTGGGGGCATTTGATTGTCTTCATTGATTCTTTCCTCTCCTTAGTCTGGTGTTGTAGGTGCAAATTGATGGCAATTAACTGGCAACATTAGCTAGGTCCTGTGTCTTGAGCTGGTCCCTGAGTGAATCATGATTGATTGGTAACTGGTAACACAGTAGCTTCACAGCCAGGCCTGCAGTAGTGTCTCCCACACCCCAAGACAAGACACAGACACAGTTGCACAAGCACCCATGGCACGAGTTTTGTTTGTCAGCAGCTAGGGGTGCAGGGCCCCAGACCCCTCCCCCCCCCCCCACACTGATCTCCTCGACAGCTGGCAGGCGTCATGGCCTCAGCAGGGTCCACCGACCGTGTAGCTGTCACGCTGCTGCACCTTAACACACGCAGTATCACCCATGTCACAAGTTTTGCTTGTCCACAGCTTGAGGGCAGTTCCCCCCAAACCCCTGTGCCGATCTTCTTGAAACGTAGCAGGCTTTGTGGCCCCAGTAAGAGTGACCACCCCTGCAGTTTTGACCTCCCTGTGGTATAACACATACACATGACAGGAGTTTTGCTTTCAAGAATTTGGGGTGCAGTTTCCCCCAAACCCCTGCACCAATCTTCTTGAAACCTGGCAAGCTTCATGCTCCCTACAGCATCTACCAGTTCGGAAAATGCCATCCAAATTGGACAAAAAGCAACACATTTATAAATATTTTATTGTTTCCCCATTATACCCTATCGCTGGATCTCCGAGGCAGATCCGATGTGCTTCGGGAATCCTAACGAGGCCAGTGCTTTGACCGGGACGTGCTGCTTTGGACCCTGAAGCATCTGAAGCTTCTCCAGATCCGAAGCTCTGTCTGAAGCTTCGCACAGCCAGGGAGAGCAATTAGACCCCAATGACAGAACTCCATTTTATTTATCCACCTAATGGCAGTTACACAACTATCTAAGTGCTGTTTTTTGGCACTTAAACACATTTTTGACTTCTATTTTGTCTTCAGGTACAATAAAATCAGGTACCTGCCAGAAACAAGGAAGAGGAGGAGGAAGAGGAAGAGAAGGAGGAGGGCCCATACATGTTTTAACTCAACAGCCAAGAAGTAAAGGCATTCACTCAAGGAAGTGGGGGACCCTCTTCAACCAGAAGAGATTTCAACTGGTATTACCTGCTTTCCAGCAGAGTACCCTAGGCACCAAACCAGGTCAGGCCCCTTCTGCATCCCTCTCCTAGAAGCTGAACCATTGCATTTTGCATTTAATAGCCGCTGAATAAAATGGATGGAGAGTTGTGCAGCGTAAAAGTTTCCACCTTAGTAGGAGCAAGGATCTATGATAGAACCAAGGGCTCCATCCTTGGTTAGCAGCTCTCTCACTACATCACACAACTTTGCTTCTGGCCCTGAATATCTCCCTTTCTTGGCTTCCTGGAGAGACAGCTTCAAGGGGAGCAATGGAGGGGGTGCTCAGCATACTTCATTTTTAGGGGTTTATGCATCTTTACACATCATGTATGGTGCCACATATCTGTCTGGCCAGAGTGTAACCCTACTGAGCATGTTCAGCAGCATGCTTGCACTTCTTCACTATATCCACAGCAGCTTACATACCACAATCCAAAATTCAACAGAAACCAAAATTCCCACCAATGCCCCAAAAAATCACATACCTTGCTGGGTAGTTGCTATTTAGGCAGGTAAAGTGAAACAGGCTTTAGCCTCAAGAGCCTATATTTCAATATAGCTGTCACATCTCTTTTAGAAAGCTGACAGTTCTTTCATAGTGATATAACATATATTAAACTATGGATTCTGATACTTTTGTCATGCCTCAGATCTTGCTCAAGTTTTAGGAATTCATGTAAAATTTAGTAAATTCTTACCTTGAGAGATTTTGTAAAGACCAACAGCTATGATTACAATAAGGGCCAGAATTTTTGCGTATGTGAAAAGATCCTGTACTCTGGTTCCCCATTTCACATTGACACAGTTAATAAATGTTATTGAACCTATTGAGAAAACAAATACAGACAAGATGATTGCTGTGAGTTATGCACCACATAAATTGTCTTTCAATAAATTGTACCTATTTCAAGAAATGAAATTAGAGTTTCATCTGCAGGTGAGACATCTACATTTCAGAATTATCTGGACTCATCAAAAGCTATTTCCTGAAAGATGAAACGTTTATGGGTTGGGTGCAGGTGAAAAGAAAGTAACATTCTTTAGCCTAACAGGGCACTGGCCTGGGACATAGGTGATGTGATCTGAAAAATTCTGCTCTTTATCATGCCGAGCTGGAGCTTTTCTATCCCAGGTCAACGTTCTAAACATGAGACTACAGATACACTCCCCATCCAGCCTACAGCACCATCCTTTGTAGGGCAGATATAGAATGAAATCAAATCTTGAAGTCATGAAAGCTGCCAAAAAACAAAACTGCCATTCTCCACTCAGCTCTACTATTTAGTGCCTAGGAATTTCTGATGGAAAGAGATAAATGCACATCCTTCATTGGGAAGCCTACCTCTCACCTGTCCTATTGCCATGTGTTAGTCATTACAGCACTCCCAGACCAGACAATCCTCTCTCCAGTCCAAGCTGGCTGTCATGCTGAGCTCACACTCTGGAGGTGTGAATGAGCATTTATCAGATGGATTATCCATTAGCTCATCCAATCTGTCCTTGCCAAAGCACAGTTTTTCCCTATGCTATTCTCTCCAGCACTTAATTTATTTTTAAATGATTCAAGCAACGAGGATACCCTGAGGGGGTCCCGTTCCAAATCTCTTTTGAATCACACAGGTCTCCCCTTTCACTGTAATGAAGCTCACATGGCCAACTCTGGGCTCTGGACTCCATTCAGAGGACCAGGCACATAAAAGTTAAACACTGTGCACCTCACTTGGAGGTGCCTGAGTCCCTTATTGAGTCAAGCCCCATTAAGTGTGCAGAAGGGAGCAGCTGCTCTATCTCAAGGGGTGAATTACCTTATTCTTTGCCCTGGTCATGGAACAATGAGACACATTCGAACTATGCACTAGTTTTTCAGGATTTTATCTTGTCTATAATCCATACCTTATTTTAGTTTCAAAATGGAAGGAAAACTACTACAATCTAAACTGCATTTCACTTTAGGAAGTGTAATAAAGCTAGCATCTATTTGTTAGATCCCATTTTTATAAACATTTACAGAGTGGCTACAGTTCATGCTCAGAAGCAGACCCCTTTAATTTAACTGTGGTTTCTGGCAGTATAGTGAAACATGAACATGAATGTTTGCAGGATTATGGCCAGATTCACCACTGCTTTTCACACTGGAATTACACACTAGCAAGTGATTGGAATAATGAGGCAATGACTCCAGATTTTGGTCTACAAACACATTAGCTCTTACAATGAATTGCTCCAAGACAAATATCAGATTAGGACATAATCTTAAAGGTCTTTGCTATTTGAATGATTGCTATAAATCCTGACTTAACAAATGTAGAATGTACAGTAAAGTAGGATTTCATTTTCTAGAAGCTGGTAATTTATAGCATTCCTGATTTTTAAGGGTAGGGGTATAAAGTAACAACCACTATATGTATACTAGGTTGGTCATTAAACATTTATTTTACATTGTACACTTTTAAGTCTAACATGTACCTTTAGGCAATCAGTCATGATGAATTATCAATTGTAAGAATGATGTTTTAAACACTACAAAGCACAACTGTGTGTAGTGCTTGAGCTGTTAAGAATTCTTAAAGTCAAAATAATAAGATTTTGGCATGGATATCCCAGTAAATTGCATTCAATATTTGCCCCTCAGTCCCAAACAAGCTCTCTTTGCTGAAGTGGCTCAATGCCAATTATATCAATGGGATCATTATTTCTGCTAACATTTTTTAGCACTTACAGAGTTTGAATACTTGTGACTACTAAATTATCATCATAATAAGCTATTCATCATTACACGCAATAAACTCGGCCAGCCGTGCCAATTATAGACTTGGTTTGTGGTGAAGCAGATCATTTATTGCATGGAAACATGCCTACCAGCTGCCAGCAGCTCAGGGAAAACTAGCTTACAGCAAACAAAATATTACAGACCTAGCAACTGCGCTTCATAAGGAATGCAGCAAAAATGCCAAGACAAAAGTAAAAATGTACTCTTGAAGAAGCTTCTGTATGTGAATATGACTCCAAGATGAGTTTCTTTTCCCCATGTTGTGGGGGGAACCTTGTCTTGGATTTGAGTTTAGTCTATCCTATGGCCCCATCCAAGCAAGATGTAATCGAATCCTTACGTAAGTTAATCAAGTATATTTGAATGTTACTGGATAAAAGTTCTTAATGTTAAAGACTATTGATGAGCTCAGTTTAAATTCATGGCCTGTGTTGTTCAGAAGTGAACTTCTTGTCCACCTCGGTAGGGTGAATGGGAAATATAAATAATATTTATATAAAAAGCATAGAAGAGATTCTCGCAGAATCCCCGGTATATAATCACATGAAAATACTACTCCTGTTAATTTACTAGGTGGCATTTGATAATTCTTTTTGTTTTGCCTCATGGATTAGTGTCCACAGAATCACGGGAAAATAGGTCTTGAAGGGAATTCAAATAGCCACCTAGTTTAACACCCTGCTTGAGGCAAGATCTTTCTTGTCTAAATGTTCCAGGACAAATCTTTGTCTAACCTGCACCTAACGTCTTCCAGTAATAGAATTCACCATCTTTATAGTTTTTTTTTTCCATTCCAGTGCTTAACCACATACATAATTAGAAAGCTCTTTTTAATGTCTATGTTAATTTTCCCTGGTTGCAATTCAAGCCTATTATAGTTTGTACTCTTCCCTGTAGATATATAAAAACAAATCACCATATTCTTTATAAGGACGTTTTTCATTTGAAGACTCTTAATAAATCCCTCCTTTCTCTCCTCTCCACTAAATAATCCCAGTTCAGCTCTTGCAACTTTTCCTTCCACCTTTCTAGACCTCTAATATATATGTTTTTAACTCTCATGTGGTTTCATTGTTTCCACATCTTTCTTGAAGTGTAGTGTCCCAAACTGGACACAATTCTGCAGCTGCATATCCCTGGAGTAGAACACACATCGCTAATCTTGACAAATACATGTGAACTAAGGACAAATCTAAAGTATAAAATCCATAACAACCATAAAGTCCATAGTTGGACACTTCCCAATTTTCCGGGCTCAATATTTTGCTTGCAGTTTTTATTTCTATTTTATTTTTACATTTAATTCTTTCTTTCTTTTTTTGAGGGGGGCAAAGGGAAGGAATCAAAGTGCAATGCTTTGTTCATTTTCACTCCAAGTTCTGACAAGCAGTCGCTGATATATTTGTGAATATTTGGATATTTGAGATCTCAATAGAAGGCCATTGAGATCAATAGGAGTTTTTCCATTGGCTTTAATTGGGTTTTGGATCAGGCCTGTGATCCACACTAAAATAAGGTGGCCTCTTAGCAATTGTAGTTTCTCTCCATCAAAATACTGTACACCTCTAATCCCAAAGCAATATTATCCCCAAAGCAAAAGAATAACCTCTTGTAAATTTATCCTTTGTAGAAATCTATTATATTCACAGAAAGGATTGGGAAGTAAACATCTGAAAAACTTTCATGATCACCTGCAATTCAATTATTTTTAGGAATCACAACTTTACTTACAGATGCAAGCAGCTGCAATCAACCTGACTGCGTCATATGGTGGTTCACAGGATGGAAATACTGGTTGAACGATGTAATTAGCAAATGTAATTGCTATTACTGCCTGTGTTGTTGGTTCAATAATTAGCAGGGAAGACCATAGTCTGATAAAAGCTATAAAAGCACCAAAAGCCTCCAGTATATAGGCAAAACTAGCCCCTGACTTCACAATGGATGTTCCCAATTCAGCATAACATAAAGCTCCAAACAATGAAAAGATCCCACCAATAGCCCAAAGGACTAGTGAGAGTCCATAGGAACCACTGTACATTAGAACACCTTTGGGTGAAACAAAGATTCCAGAGCCAATCATGTTCCCTACTATCAAAGAGACACCATTCAGCAAAGTAATTTCTTGCTTCATCTTCATTTTTCCTTCCATGTTTTCTGCCACATTGTCCATTTCAGGCATTCCATTCTTGGAGATGGTCTTTTTATTGCAGCATACAGTCCAGCGGCCTGTCATTTTCACTTATCATTACCTGAAAAGAACAGGACAGTGATCATTTTTGTAGTGCATATTGCAAAAGGGAGGAAATGTACATGATGAATCAAATGCCTCTTTAAATTCATGGTAAATAGGTGTTGGCAGCACAAAATCCTTCATTGTGATTGGTACTTATCGGTAACAAAGAATGAATGAACATATAAACTGAACTACTCTCTCACCCTGTTGTCTTCTATGCCAGGATATAGCACACTGGGAATGAAAAAGTCCTGTCCATTTTCTAATTAATGGATGATTATGTGAGTTTATTGTCTCCGACTATGCATCTTGAACCTTTCATGCACTCTGAGCTTACCTCTTATTAAATATTTTATACAGTACTATAAACCTACACTAAGTGTAACATCCAGATTATCAGAATGAAGGAAGAAATACCAGATTGTCAAGAAAAAACAACGTTTTAATACAGCTAAAGTACCACAGATACCTTTTAGCTTACACCACTCCATAAAAACTTTGTTTAGCTTTCCTGCCTCTCTCAAAACATACCTGTCTACAACCCACAGTAGAGAACAAGATAGAAAAGACACAGATGGATTGGAAATGTTATAAATCTAGATAGTGCTATTATAAAGGTAATAAAACAGAAAGGGAGGTCATCGAAGGGAGAAGTAAGAAGACGAGTGAGAGGGGGAAAAGGAAGATGAACTGAAAATTGAGCTGAAGGGGTAGTTAATTCAGGTTAATTCAGGGATTTTAAAAAGAGTTTGAAGTGTTAAAGATTTTAGCTGTTCTTAGAAGTGAGGTTCCTGTAGCAATGAGTAACACATCCCGTTTAGCTATTAATCTTGCAATCCTTCTGCATAAGAGACACTAACATGTGCATGGACTGCATTTTGAACAGTGTGTTCCTGGAACTCTTTATGTGGCAGAGTCCAAAAAGACACATGTTTGTAAAGAACTTAAATGTCACATATTACTTGCCTTCCACCCTACCACCACTCTATCCATGGCCAGTGCTTTCTCTCTACCCCAGAACATCCTCAGTCTTAGTCCTCGCTTGCAACCAGGAGGAGTCAAACTTTTACCTTATGTAATAAGTAGTTGTGAGGTAGCTAAATACCATTTAAAGTGAATAACTTGGACTTAGAAAGTTGGAAAAATTTAAACACTGTCCAATGCTATAAATTTTGGATGCCTCAAGTGACAGAATATAACACTACTAACATCATCTTCAAGAGCCATTGGCTCTCTATTAGAGTTTGCCAACAGTGGAACAAACCGCATCAAATTTAAAAAGACCAAGAAAATATAAATACAGCACAACAAGTCTTGATGGCCATTAAATTGTATTTATACAATGGTTAGCATAACTGGGGCACAATGCTATTTGAGGCTTCTAAGGTGATTCTATACTAATAATTTTTCTGTGGCACTTAGGAAAATTTAGGCTGAAGCTGCACTGTGATAGGCTGAAGCTGCACTGTGATAGACAACATGCTAACAGATGGTTGCTACGCCCAAAACTTTATAATTCTAATATAAACTGATTTATCTTAATGTTGGTGAATGGCATTGGCATTGATTGTTATCTAACTGTGATAATTATATAAAAACAGACACTACCATCATTGTGGCATTTGGGCAGATTAAATTGTTCATGACAGAAAGAACTAACACTCAGTATGTATATTATGTACAACCGTCTTCCCAATATTCATAAAATATTATTAAGATTCAAGATTAAGCATATGTTTCAGGAAATTCCAGAATTAAAGTTGTGACCTGGTTCCTTTGGGAATTTAACTGGGAAGTGCTTACTAATTTCTACTGACAATTTTGAAGGATGGAATTTGATCAAATTTGGTGGGGTTTTCCTAGATAAGTCACATACTTCCTAGCTTAGTTTAATACAGTATAAACTCATAAATCTGGCATGTTTGGGACTGAACACCTGCCAGAAATTTAAAAATTCCAGATTTTTTAAACCAGAGCAGCAGCTGGTCATGCAGCAGTGGCTGCATGCAGAGCAGCACCACAGGGTGGTGGATTGCAACGACAGCCACTGCATGCAAGTTTCCCTTCCGCTGCTCTGGGACCAGCCGTTGCTAGTCCCCAATGTATTGTATTTTTACAAAGTGCTGGATTTTCAAGCATTCAGGATTTTTGATATCCGGATTTATGAGGTTATAGTGTATTCAGCTGAATTTCAAGTTCCTGATCTAGTTCACCTGGTACTACAGCTTCTCAAAGTTTTTTAATATAGAACTATGATGGGGTTTAAAAAAAAAAACAACCCAAAAACCCTTACTCCAGGTCTGAAAGATGAAACATTTTAGTCCAAATAATTAAAACTTGGCGATGGCTAAGACCTAGCTTTCAGCTGCTGATCAATGAGAAAAAGCTGGGATACTTCAGTATGCTATGAGCCCTACCTAGAGCAACTCAGTTATAGTTATGGACTAAGCCAGGGGCAGGCAATTATTTGGGTCCATGGGCCACATAGACAGTTCTGGGGAGCTGTCACAGGCCAGTTATCACCCCCCACCAACGGCCCAGAGCCCACGCACCCTGCGGCCCTTCCCTGCCACCATAACCAGCACCCAGCAGCAGCTGAGTGCACAGCAACACCCCCAACCCTGGCCCACCCCACGTGCACTCCAGACTCACACTGGATGGAACGGATGAACTCTGGACCAGCTGGACCCTGTGCGCGCAGCCCTAACCTCAGCCTGCTCTGCGCCTACTTCAGACCACATGCCCATGCTGAGCAGCAGCAGTAGTGGTGGCAGCTGGGCAGAAGCTGTTGCTAGATACAGGGGAAAAGTGTCCACCACTTGCTGCTGCTGGGTCCTTCTTGCTGCAGCTGCCTGGAGCCCACACGTGGGCTGCCCTGCAGCTCTCCTTCGCCACCATCACAGCTGCCTCTGGGCTGCCCAGCAGGGCAGTAGTGGCAGTGGAGGGGAGGCACAGAGCATCCTGGGTGTGGGCTCTGGGTGACTGCAGCAAGAAGGGCCCAGCAGTGGTGAGGGGAAGGTGGCTGCTTTTCCTAGCAGCAGCTTCTGCCCAGCCATCACTGCCATCGCCACTGCTAGGCATGGGTGGGTGGTCTGTAACAAGCGTGAGGTGAGGCAGACTCAGGGCTGTGCAGGTGGTCCCCCGCCAGTACCATAGGGCTGGGGCCAGCAGTGGCAGCAGCTGGAAGGAGCTGCTGCCACCTGGGCTGCCTAGAAATGCAATTCAGCTGCAGAGCTTACCCAGTGGGATGCACCACAGGCTGGACAGTACCTGTGTCAGGTGGTACTGAGGGGCTGAGGGGCCTAGGGCGGGCTGGACAAAGTCCATCCATGGGCCAGATCTGGCCTGTGGACTGTATTTTGCCCACCCCTGGACTAAGCAGATGTTTGACAAAAAGGCAGATGTTTGAGGCAACAACGGTGCCTGGGTTTATGGCAACCCAGGGAACGGTGCCTGGGTTACATCTTTTCAACAGTTCTCAAAACTACCTGTGTAGGAATAGATGGGGGGAGTGCCTCAGCTATCAAAACTGTTCACAGGGAAAGCAGCAATATAGAATTTAAAGGGATTTATAGTACTAGAACCAGGAGTTTAAACTGCATCATTCAGCAGATAAGAAGCCAGTATTGTTTCCCCAAGACAGAGGTCATTTGCTGAAATTCATGCATTAGTTTAATGCATACAGGCACTAGTATTCTGCTCTAAAGCTTAGGAGTACTCTTGTAAACTAGCCACACTGCAGAAGTTCAGCTTTAAGTCTCAAAGCTGTATGTGCAGATACAGAAGGACCCAGATAATTCATAACCAGGTGGCTCTGCAATCCACTTAATTAGCACCAACATACCCCAACTGGATCCAGCTTTTGCTTCAAAAGAGGCTGCTTCTCTGATCAGCTGGAGCTCATCAGTGGTTTTACACAACTGATTGGAGAAGTGGCTTGAAATAAAAGCCATATTAAACATCTGGGCCACCTCAATTGTCCTGTATTTCTATCTGCTGTAGGTATATAAGCCCCTACCTGGTTTGTAAGGTTGGATGGATGGTCCAAAAACCCTCCGCAAAACTACATGGCTCTGGAAAGAGGCAAACACCAGATGGAATCACAAACCCTACCATTTCCTTTAGTATTTCTCTTGGCCAACCAATATCTCCCTCAGAGCCTCAGTCACTTCATTTTCACACATGGTTCACTCTCTTCTAGGACTTTAGGAAGCAGAACAGAGTGGGTCCACGCTGATGGAACGATGGCCTCAAATGCATTGGACTTTCTCTTCTACATACTGAATAGCAGAGGTGTCAAACTCACTCTGTGCCCTGGACTGGATCCAGACCATGGGGCTTCTCTCGGGCCTGACCTGCAGACAGAGCTGACCCTAGCAGGGTGTGCGGCCTGGGGCAAATCAGCCTGTGTGGGGCCAGTTTAATACTGCACAAAGTGCAGTGGGGGGCCATGGGACCCCCACAAAGGCAGGGCACGGGAGTGCCATAGCAATGAAATTTGGTGCCCAGGGCCAGGAAGATCCCATGCACCCTGGATGAGCCACTCTTCAGTGAACATGAAGCCGGAGGCGTGTGGTGAGCAGTCAGACACTTCTTCTATGGTATGGGGCTGAGCTGCCAGCTCCAGGCGGGCCCCGTGGGAGGGGTCGCAGCTGCTCTGCCCAGCTCCGTGGAGGCCCCCCAAAGCATGGGGCCTGGGGCGTTTGCCCTGATTCGCCCTACCCAAGGGATGGCTCTGCTTGCAGGCCAAGCAGTATCTAGGGTGGAATCAATGGCAATGAGGTGGAGGCACTGGTGGTGGCAGGGCAAGGAGCTGCTTGTTGTGGCAGGGTTGACACAAGTGGCAGTGGCTGTAGTGCCAAGTGACTGCAGGCCAAGAAGCCCTCAACACAGCGCTCACTCACTCCTCTGCCACTGAGGGCCATATTCAGTGGGACCCCAGATTCTTCAGCAGGTCCCACCCCCAGCTGGCCACAGCCCCAAATTCCCTAACTTGCCAGTAATCCACTGGGCTAAGAGTGGCTCTGCAGGCCAAATTCAGCCCAAGGGCTGTATGTTTGACAGCCCTGTTATATAGGATGCTGTCTGAAAAGGATTTGTAAAACCCCTCTGTATCACAATCTGCTTGACTGGTAACAAGATGCTTTTCAAGACAGCATTCACTACAGACTATAAATCAAAGTGCTTTGTTATGCAAGAGAGAGACAGAGAAGGGAACCTTGCTAATTAAAGACAGAAGACAATACGGGACAGAAGGTCCCCAGTAAGGGACATCCTTTTCCACCTATTAGGTGTCTAAGCACAAACATATTTCATCATGCTTGAGTCCCTGGAAAACTATTAATGGAAAAGGTGGGTGGGTCATCTTCCTTTCTGCTGTGACTTCATTTAAGGCCAAGATGGCAGTGTATTACAAATATAGATGTGTCAATGGATTTTCAGGGACTTCATTTAGGCAACTCAGTGGAGTAGGATTTGGCCTTTGGTTTATAAACTCTTTAGGGCAGGGATATTCAAAGCATTTACCATAGGTCTGGGCACTTCGTAATAATAAATAATAGCTTTACAGATTCACAAAAGTTTAGGGATGGAAGGGACCTCATGAAATCATCAGGTCCAACCCCCCCCGCTCTGGGCAGGAAAGACTGCAGGGGTCAAATAACCCCAGCAAGGTGTGCATCCAGTCTCCTTTTGAAGATCTCCAGGGTAGGTGCCTGCACCACCCCCTCAGGGAGTCTATTCCAAAGTCTGGTCACATGAACAAGGGGACACAGTCAACCTGTGCCAAGTGATCAAATAGCGGTTGGTCAGGGAAGTGTGACATTGCAAGTTGTCATTTTGACTGAGATTTTCAAAGGGGTGTGAGATAACTGGGTTCAGTGGAAGTTAGCTGCTTCTTTCCTTAGGGCTGCTTGAAATTCCTGATTTTAATGGAGGGTGGAATGTAAGGCAGTGCTGTCCAACATCTAAGTTGGTGGCTACGTGCTCTGCAGGCCACATGGACCACACAAGAGTGCAGCACTATTTCCCCCAGGCTGCATGCTATGTGGACATTTCCCATGATGCCACACACCTGCAAAGGTGTGCTTCCCACCTACTACTGCACTGTGCACCTGTGCAGCCCTGGTTTCACCCTCAGCTGCCTGTGCCATGCCACACCTCCCTGGGGCAGGGATAGGCAACAGCAACATGAGGAGGGAGGGGAGCCTGGCGACTCTGGGGCCCTAACAGCTGGACTGATGCGGGGAGAGGTGGCTTGATGGGAGCTGCAATGTAACTCCTCCCAGGCTGCATGCAGCCTGAAGGCTGCCAACTGGACAGTCCTCATCTAAGGCAACCAAGGATGTAGAGTACTTCCCATGCTGTGCTGACACCCTGAGCCACTACTGATTTCAGTGGAAGCTGAGGGCAAAGAGTACCTTGGAAGGTCAGACCTGAAAAAGCTGAAGAGCTGATAACATGTTTATTCTCATTTTTATATCATCTAAAATAATTTCTTTTTTTTAAAAAAAAAGATGCCTTTAGCTTAATAGGTATGTTTGGCTGTCCACCATTAAACATCCCAAATCAGAGACTTCTGCTGCATCACCCATGAAGTTGCCAACAGAGCTGATGCCAACAAATGCTTTCCAGTTCCAAATAGAAAGAAAATGATATAAAACCCATTTCCCCAATGGTTGTTTAGTAGGTTTAGAAAGCTATTTTAAGGCCATCACAATGTCTCTAAGTCCAACAGAGCAGATTATGATTTAAAAACACAGAAACATCTTTAAGGCATGCATAGATATACTTATGTTTGGTAGGAAATACAAACTGACATTGGATAAGCCAAAGGTCTCTCATGGTTGTCAAAATCCTACTGGGCAGGTCATACTTTTAAACATTACCAGGGAGCATGAGCTACAGCTCTAAATGAAACATTCATAGCATGATCACTGCTGACCACAAGACAGGCAAACAAAACAAGATTATGCACTGGGAAAAAGCTATACACAAACTAAATTTCAGCTAGGAAAACAGCTCTCTTCTAAAGGGAACACCTACCTATTTGGTAGGAAATTTACCACAGGTAGGAAGGGTTATACTTTTAAAAATATGCCACAACATAATGCTTAATGTTTTCCTACATGAATGCTAGGCTTAAAAGGCTACATTTTTTAAATATTACATTATATGCTCTATCCCTTCTTTATTGTCACTACCATAAACAGGCCATGAAGAACAAAGAAAAATTGTTTTTGTAAAAAAGGAAGAAAAAGTAGAGAAGGAAAAGTAGAAACTTACCAATATACAGTCGATGTACTCCTTCCTTTAGGGTAAAGGCATCTATAAATTAAAGAACTGAGCCACGACCCATCTAACTTCCGTCTGCTTCTATATAAGTATGCATCTGGTTGACAAGATTGTAAGGGATATAAATACAAACAGACCTCTCTCGCTCTCTGCCCCCTCCCCCTTTTTCTCAGGTTCAGTTTAGCCTTGCCTTCAGCCGCTATTTTTGTTACTAAAATCAACAACAGCCAGCAGGAGAGAGGATCCAAGACTTCTGGCATGCGATTCCTCCAAACAACCCAGGTTATCAGCATGCAGGGGCAGGCAGTGTAAAGATCAGATGCCCTGTTATTGCTGAGAATGCTCTGCTGATTGAAAGTTGTTTTTGAATTCCTTGCTTCACAGGTTGTGGAAAACAAGGATATTGTCCAAAGGTGACAAAAAGAACATCTTTAAAACAAATGTAATAGTATCTATTCTTGTCTTCTTCACTGAAAATGATCCCAGTGAGCTTTCCGAAACAATGTGTTAGTGGAAAAGGCATGGAAGGGCCAGATAAAAACTTCTGCTTACTGTGAGGGTGGAGAGAGAGGCTAATCCCCTGAGTACTTGGTATGCTAGCTGGCAGAATGAAACGGGTTATTAAAAATACAGCTTCCTCTTTACTATGTATTCATATTCATATTCCTGTTACTTTTCACTGGTCCACCTTATCGATTCTAACAATTGTTAAACTACTTTAAACCACTCTAAGCATCTGTGCACCTCTTGTTTTAGTTGTGCCTGCTTTTGTTTCAGCTAAGATTTTAAAGTAAGTAAAGCAAGAACACACTTACCTAGGGGGCTCAGATTTGTCTTCTGTAGTTCAATAGCGGCCTCTTTATAAAGTGCTCATGGAAAACAAGGGCCGCAATGAAGCAAGGTACAAGATCTAGCCAAAAAGGCCAAACAAGGAAACATCCTGAAAATATTGTCTGCTGAGCAGAATGGTAAGTTAATGAGTGCAAGAGCACTAACTTAGTATCCTTGTTTCTTATGATGAACCAACTTACTGGGAGGCCAATGGGAGGGTGAAAAGTCTGTACTTGGAAGTCAAAGGGCATTTGGAAGGAGCTGATAAAGCAGATCAAGTGTCTTTGGCCACTGGACTGAGTCAAAGCAACTGATAATGGGGATTAATAGGAATGCAGCTAATCTGAGTAGAACAATAAAGTACTTGAATTAAAATGTGGCTATTTTTACTCATACCTCCACAGCCTCATTAAACCACTAACACACAAAGCATGATAGTCATCTTGCAGACAAGGTTCCTTGGGTGAATTTGATATCTTTTATTAGACCAACCCGAATAGCTGGAGAATAGTTATTAAGCAAGTTTTCGGGTTCAAAAACCCTTCGTCAGGCTAAGGAGGTTTCAGCAGTTGGTGTGTAGTCACCTTGTATTATATTACATTACAAATAGTAACAACATTGTATTCAACAAAGCTGGTGATGCTCCTGAGTTTTTTTCTTTTGAAAATATTCTCATGAAAAACAAGTTTCTTATGATATATTATGGCATATTTCTCAAAGAAAATACTATTCAGGTTGGAGCAAGTTTATAACAAATGTGACATTGCAATGGTTGTACTACTTAAAAGCAAGCTTAAAGGAAATCAGCACATGCCAGTCTTTTTAAACAAATACTCTTCAAGCTAATGAACTGCCAGTTTCTATTCACTAAGTTTTTTTAAAGTTTGCTAATGATAGTGTGGAGACTTGTACGGGTTGCACAACTGTAGCTGACAGTATCTTCAGTTACACACGTCTGTGGTAGCATATGCTACAGTATATCAAGAGTTTTTTTGGCAACAAAATTGTTTTGCAGGCATGTTTGTTCTCTATAAAAAAAATCAACCCCCATCTTGTATTATTCCTTAATGAGCAAAACTGTTAACTTTTCATTTTGCCAGAGCTGTGTAAACAGACTAGCATAACTAAGAATCAGGCCTTTAAACTTGATTGAATGTTTAGCTATTTTCTCAGTTCAGTTTTGCATTTACTTCCAGACTGAATGCCTGTTTCAACTTCCAGCCACCGGATCTTGTTTGACTGTGTGCTAGGTTAGAGAGCTCTTTATTATAAGAAATCTTTTCTCATACAAGTGTTTAGCATTTATGAACATATTATGAGTATTATAAGATTATTTCAAACATGCATACTAGCACTCAAAATTTGCCCACCATTTGTCTTCAGTATGAGTTGCAGGGTAAATTATTTCTTACCCTTACAAAACAATTTTAAAAAGTGAAACCCCACAAAACCTCCTATATTTATGTTGCATTAGTCCAACCCAGGCAGCAGTTTAGACTACTCACAAATCTACAAAGAAAAGTGATTTGGTCAACACTGAGAAAACAAAAACCACAAAAGGAATGTAAAAAGCCCTTCCCCACCCACACACTTGAAATTCCATGTAGCAGTAATCAGACCCTCACTTAGACGCACAGAACTGAGATTTTTGGAAAGAGCTGTAATGCTGCCTATTTTGTAAGCATCTTAAGTAATTGTTCATGACTTTGTTAAAGAACAAGAAATTCACATTAAAATGGTCTGAGAAAGGGGGATAGGATTTGTGCAACACTGTATTTAGGTCACACATTTTATTTGTTTCTCCACCCTAACACCAATGAGGAAAATGTGTATTAGGGAGAAGGTGATAACTACATAGGTCAGGGATTGACAACCTGCGGCCTGCAGGCTGGATCTATCAGGCAAAGCCATATTGTCCACCAAACACATTTGTGCAAATACGTGCCATCTAGTGGCTACCTCCCTTAGCTGCTCCCTTTGGTTTGAGAAGACAGAGCTGTATTAATTTGGCCTACTGTTACTGAAAGGTTGCCAACCCCTGAATAGGTGTTCATTAATACTATATAGATATTTTTTATTCATTTTTTGCTGGCTTGTGCAACTCTTACCTATAATCCAATTCTTCGACTGCAATAGCTGTAGAATGCTTTCACCTATTCTGAGATGAAGAACAGAATAATGTTGGCCTTAATAAGCTAACCCCTAACCCTAAAGAACATTATTATTATAGCTATTCAGCACACAAGATTTTGTGTGCTGAAGTCTCGTCCACACATGCTAACCCCTACTCAGCTAGTGGTGTGGCTGCACCAGTGCCAACCCTTTAAAAATAGAGAAGAGCAAGGTAATTTGGGGATCCCCAGTTAACCAGTACAGGTTCCCACATGTCCCTGTCTATGCCTGGGGACAGTCTCTGAGCACTTTTACAAAATTACTATATGCAGAATTAGGCCTTGTCCACTCAGTCAAAGCTTACTTTCAACTGAACCATCTGAGTGACCCGTGCAGGAATGCCTGGTGTGCTAGTGTCCTGGTTTTTTTAAATACCAAGTTCTCATTGAATTCAACAGCAGTTTGCCCAGGTAAGGATATCAAGGTTTGGCCCAGGAGCAGTTAAGATTAAAAGGTCTTTCAGATCTTTATTCAGGAAAATCCCTGGATGCTAACTAGTTCTGTTTAGCCCTTCAACTTCAGAAGGACTTGTTCCTAGAAAGAGAAGGAGGGGAGACTAAAATGCTAGGGTACATATTCCTGGCTTTTCATGGTTTTTAATTTAAGAACTGAATGAAAAATATACTGGAAAGCTACGTTTACAAGATGTCCAAAATACGTCCCCAGGGGCAGACATACGTTTAGAGAGGGATCGCCTCATCTTCCTCCGCTGCGCAGTGCAGGCCGGCATGACCTGTGGAATCTTGCTGTAGGTTTAAAAGCAGTCGTTCCAAACGGTAAATCCAACTGACTGCTGCTGGTTACTTCTGACCTCCCTCTGGTCTCTCTGAGTGCAGCTCCAGGGTCTCATGTCTCCTGCTTTCACTATGCTTGGGCTGAGATGCTGCAATGGTAGTTGTGGGACAGGCCGTGTCAGCCACGCTTACCCAGCAGAATTGAGCATTTAGAAGAAAAGGGCTTCAAAACCACACTACACACCTCTTAAAGACTTACTAGGCTTGGGGCCTGCCAAATGGAACTGAAATGGGTGTCTGAAGGACAAGTTCCTCTCTTCACTGCTGACCTTTTGTATTTCCTAGAGCTCTTACTCCTTTGTGCATCCCTAGGCCTTTAGATACCTCTATCAGCTCTTAAATGCTTGCCTGCTGTGGCTTATCCTCTTTAATTCCTCAGATCTCCCAATTAAGCCAAGCCACTAGATTCATCCAGTAAACATTCCCATAACCAGATCACATCCTATACATAAATTGTTACCAAGCAGCTCCAGTTCCTTTACAGATCCAGCGCTGATTTAGGGGGGGGCAAAAGTATGTTTTAAAATCCTCATTTGAAATGACCCTTGTTTGCAGAGACCATGGTGGCGCCCCATCTGTGCTAAGTACTTTCCTAGCCTCAAACACCTTGCAGTCTGTTGCCTCTCAGGGAGAGCCAATCTGAATTTAAAACTGTACCTGCCAAACTGTTTCTCAGCGCCTTTATAGTCCCATCCCCTGGGCTCATACCAGTAGTTGTTTCTTTTTCAGTTCTTGACTGGCAAAACAGTGAGCAGGGGGTTGGGGGAGTAAGGGAGGCAGGGGGCTGAACTGAAGTTTAACCTTCTGTCCAGCCTGAACTGAAGTTTACCGTCCCATGCGACACACGCTGTAGCACCAGACAGAGCAAGTGCTAGAACCTATCCCCAAGGCACAGCAGATGCATTCCTCACTTCCCTAAACCTTTTACAAGTAGAGTGCTGTCAGAAACTGGGAAATACATGCTCATAGATTCATGGACGTTAGGGGCTGGAAGGGACCTTACAAAATCATCAGTACCAGCCTCCCTGCCATGGACAGGAAAGACTGCTGGCGTCAGATGACCCCAACAAGGTGGTTATTGATCATGAAGTATCAGCTATCAGCCTCCACATGAAAAGTGACATCCTGATGATGGGTGGGGAATAAGTACATGGCAATAAAGCATTACTAAGTATTAAAATCCTACTTTAAGTCAGATTGCTTCAGGATAATTTTGGAGTAAGACAGGAAAGAACTATATCACCATCTTCATCCTCCCCCCATGCCGTTAAGTACTATCAGGCTTTTGACTACATGAATATATACAGTCCTAGATCCTCTGCCTGTCATTTCCATGTATTAAGACAGAGTTAAAAGTTTGCTCATCTTTCTACCAATATCCTGCAGTGAGACTCCTCCCAAAGCTGCCAGGGCTGACCCCCTTGTCCCTAAGTCTATTTCTAAAGATTCTTCTTTCATTTTATTTCTTTTCAACAAAGCCAATGAACCAGATAAACAGCCCTAAATCCTTAAAAGCAGACCTACAAACTCGCTCCCTCTCCCATGAATGTTACTCATTATCAACTGCCAACTCTATAATGCTCCAAAGTGTATCTATTTAGATAAAAACATTGTTGATCACGTGCCTATGGCAAAAAAAAAAAAAAAAAAAAAAAAAAAATGGACACAGGCTTGTTGTCAGGGATTTTTTTTAAGATACTGGGAATGGATATATTATTCCAAGAGAAATTAGATCACAATTAATCATAGAAGTTAAGACCTTAACTAGCAAAGCACTTAAACACATGCCTAGTTCTAAATACACATGCTTCTTCCAAATGATTGCTTGGCAAAACAGACCTGGGGCGCTATTGCTCAACTCTACATTGGGAAAATAAAGGGCACAACTGGGATCTGAAACTGTACTTTCATAGATTTCATACACAGTAGGGGTTGAAAGGGATCTCGTAAGATCAAGTCCAGCCCCCCCCCATAGGCAGGAGCTTTTTTTCTAGTACCTATGTTTCATAAGCGGTTGCTTCAGATACATTGGAGCAATACACATCTAGAAAACCTTATTTGACTGTATAAGACAAACAATGTTGCTTTTGCTTTCCAATTCCTAATTACTTCCCTTTTTTTAACAGTTATATCTCAAGTTGCCAGTCCTGCCTTCTCAAATGATACAAGATTTCTTCAATGTATTTAGTAAATTGCATGAATGGGCATTGTTAAATGCATCTGAAATTTTATCTAAAGGTGCCATAGTATCTGATCCCCGATTCCAAAAGTTGCATCTCCAGCCATGCCACAGTGTGCCCTTTCTACTTGCTAGTGCAGGGGGAGCCCAGGGTCATGATAATATGTAGAACTTTTACATATTAAGTTGTATGCAATTTTATGGTGCCTTAAATTAGGTGCATGTGTAGCACCCTTGCCATCTATGCTGTAATTAACATATTAATTGTGGCATAAATGTAACCTGTAGCAAGGGGCCAAAGAAACAGTGTCTGCTAATGGGAATAGATTCTCATGGGAGGTTGTTATAGCAGAAGCTTAATAACAATTTTCTGAAATTTTTCTTTCCCTGACTTTTTTTTAAATTAATAACATAGTTTCCACATTGCAGAGTAAACTATACAAACCCTTTCCCCCCCCATTACTTGTTCCTTTTTTCAGCTTCAGAGATCTCAATGAAAGAAGAAAGAACATAGCACCGCAGTTCCAGACAGCCCAGCTCCACTTTTCAGCGGTGCATGCTTCATTTTTTTCCTGCAGGTTTTTTTTTTTTTGGACTCCTGGATATCCAGGGGTAAATAAAAAAAAAACTGCTGGGGGAAAAAAAAAAAAAAAAAGGAGCACTGCATGCTCAGGCAGTGTGCCCTTGCAGCACAGAGAACACCAGATTGTGTGGTATGTGGTGCTACAAACTTGTTTGCAGCACCACATACTGCACAACTGCACCAACATACTGCACGACTATAAACATTCTGAACAGAGATGGAAAACACAGAAAAACAAGGTTGAAATGCAAAAAAAATGATTTACTGCAAAAATGTGTTTCAAATTTATATAGTAGCCTGTAAAAACTTTGCATACAAGTTAAACATTATATTCTGGTGATCGAGTCCATAAAAATAAGTTAAGACAAAAACTAAAACTATGTTCAAATATGTAAGCAACCCATTCGCACTTTTTAAAACTCAAAGTAAACAAACTCCTTCCAGATTTTCAAATCCCAGTCATTTGGACCCTTCACTTGCCTTTTGTGACAAATATAGTAATTTCTTAGGATGATTCTTATCCTTTTGTGCTGGGATTTTCCAATGCAAAATTATATTTGGTGCTAAAAGCATTCCATACACAACCTAAGAAACTGAGCTTCTTTCTGTAAAATGTCACTTTAGACATACTTTATTCCAGAATATACATTTTCTGAAATTACTTGCACTGTATTTCATTTTCTAAAGCAGATTAAGAAAAAAGCAGCTGCTTTTCACTGTATAAGACATATCCCTCAAAGATAAAGAAGAGTGAACACAGGTATTTCTATGCTGATATTTATACTCCCCAAAGGAGGTCACTACATGAGTGTGAATAATACCTCGCCCCACACCTACTTCCAAGGAGGTCAGTGTATTGGCTCTGCAGCACCTGTGCTTGCTAGCCAAGGGAGATCATGGTCATTACTGTGTACTGCTACCCCACCAGACAGTGTGTTTGACCTTTATGCAATAACTTTTAGTTAATAAAAAAACTAATGGAATTAAAAGGTTGGTGGATCAGACCCGGTATTATAGATCTATTTATGTTAGGCTGCTGAGGTAAGAAGAGTTAGCTGGTGATGCTCTAAGCATATCAAACACTAAAACACAGCCAAAATACAAACAAATCTCCCTCCCAATGCCCTCCCTGGACTTGAGCTTCAATGCCCATTCTTGGGTTTTTCCCAGTTCTCACCGCTTCTGCAAAAATGTCAGTCTCTGAAATCTTTCAAGATCCCTCTGCAGAAAATAACTCTGTTCCTATAGCTTTCCCATTATTTTCTATCTGCCTAGGCCCTAGTTTATATCTGGCGTTTCCTTTTAACAGAGAACTCTGACCCACCTGACATCTCCTTTCTCCTAATGTACTAAAGGCCTCCTTTCTCCTAATGCACTAAGTTCCTTTTACGTTTTCCCCAAGTTTCACAGACCCTTCAGTTATATAAAGGTTAAGGCTAGAAGAACTCTGTCCGTCTCTCTCTCCCTTTATCTCTTTCACAGATGAGTCAAAAAACCAAATAAGGCCATCTAATTCTCAGCTGCTGATCTAGCTCTGGTGAGGTCAGGCACAAGGCCCTGTAAAGAGACAGCCAGCCAGCCTGTGACATGGACACATATGGTTTTTGCAGCCTTTGTGTATTTTGGATGAGGAATAGAACTACCCATGAGGTTAATGTGAAAATAAGTTACACTAAAATGAGTATTTGTACAATTCTACAGTTCTTCCTTTATATCAATCCTATCTCTACAGTGAGTGAGCAGCATTCCTGTAAGTTTAGAGACAGTTTCTACTTAAAAGAGGATATTTATAAACAGAAGAATTATTTAGAATAGGGAATGAGGGGTATTTTCTCTTCTTATATATAACAAAATACTTATGGATCTTGGATGAGGAAGTGGCAAACATTTTGCTTCCCAGCTGCTCTGAAACTGATTCGTTTTTTTACTTTAAAATATAACCTCAATTATGCTTCTAATACTTTCATTTACCACATTTTATGAAAGTGCAATAAAGACCAAAGTAATACAGACAAAGTCATGGTTAAAAACAGGAACACTATTTGTAAGAAAACCATTTACATGGCTTTATAACGACAAAAAACATTTAAAGATGAAGTCTTGGCTGTAGATGATAAGTCTGGGTAAGGCTGAAGGCCCATCTGTTTATTGTCTTTCAACTTCTGAATTATAATTCTGGCAGATTCCTCTCCTTGGCTGTCAGTGGTATCGAGCAGTTGCCGGACTTTTGATGTCCTTGTAGGTTTTGTGCTGATAAGTTCATAGTCTTCTTTCATGATTAAATCCCTTGATACGAGGGCATCCAGGGACTGATTCAGACAGGCTTCAGTCATTTGGTTAACTATCTCTTCTCTTTTACTTAGGATCCAGTGGTGGGCCACATCCTGTTGCATGTGTTCTAGAGCAAAATCTGAAGTTTAGAAAAAAGAAAATAAGTCAAACTCATGCAACAGCTATTTAATTCAATTTACAGTTTTGTAAAATAAAGAATGAGTTGGGAAAGAATACACATTTCTGGTAAAAAAGTGACAGAGTTGTGATACGCTGCCAAAGTTTCACTGTTTTATTCTACATTAAAAACACGATGGTAGTTATTGTTTTATAGGTTGATTAAAATATTTCTCTATCAGTTATTTGAACTTTCAATCTTTATTTCTAGGAGAAGTAAAAGCTATAAAAAACAAACAGTTCCATCACATGCCCCATTAACTCCATCTTCTCAACCATCCTCATCCTTAAACAAACAAAAACCTCACATCCCCCACAAATAGTTAACTGGCTATGGGAATGAATCACAGGGATCAGTAACTTTTTTAAATACCTTATATACATAAATTCCTCACATATATTATCTCACCACTATTACCCTTTTTCATGTTTTATAGAGTCACAGGTGGTTTTACTTAAAGTCAGAAGTGCTAAATTTGGAAGAGAATCTTAGGTTGAGGCAGGGCTGTTCAGGTGGTGATCTTCAAGTATCTACAGCCACCTCTCTCCACTGCTGCACAGTGGCTAGAGCCCCAGGAGGGGGAGGGATGGAGAGGTTGTATGCTACCAGCAATGCCTGCACACCAGGAGGAAGGGGACCATGTGCCACCCAGGATTAGTCTTTTGCCCCTTTTTCCTCCCTCAACATTACTGGAACTTAAAATTCCATTAATATGTGCTGTACCTGAAGTGATCATTGATGACTGCATCAGGCGGCGCACGGGATTTGATGCATCTGAAATTTCTGTGCTGGAAGTGGATGGGTAGCGATGGCTGGGCACATAAAATTTAGCACTTTGGGCTGAAGAGTTATTTTCATCCATACTACGATCAAGAAAGGAAAGTGGTCCTCCAGAATTGGCATCTTTATCTTAAATAACAGAATAGAATCACATTATGTTTGTGCTCAGATAAAAAGATAACCCAACCCCCTCAAAAGACGCATTAGAAACTATTTTATAACACAATTTTTCTCTTTTTTCTCTCAACAAAATTCAGAAAATCATGAAGCTGAGGTACACAGCACTTTTCTTCTCTTATCCCTTGGAGTTGGAAGTTTTAAAAAAATGTTGAGAAAAACATTTCACATGTGTTCAACTTCAAAAAAACGATAAGCAACAGAATATACCCATAAGTAGCTGGAATAAGCTGAGTTTTTACCAGAGCCCACATCAACAACTTTCATAGTGTCTACTTATTTCCTTTACAATATTAACTTTGGTAGCTTTTGAGGAAGGATTATCCTGCTAAGGCTTAAATGGAATGCTAACAACTTGAAAGGCCTAAGCCCCCTCTCACTCCCCAGGGAAAAGCTGAATTTTTTCTACCTTCTGTTAGCTTGTCAAGATGTACAGTGTGTTTTCATAAGAAAATCATATGAAATCTAACAAGGCTAATAGGAGAATCTATAAGAGAAAGTTTAGGAGAGTTGGGGGATTTCTCATCTTTTCACTTTAACATGTACTAGAAAGAAAAAGTGCATGATGCTGCAAGAAATAAGGTTATGAGACACTGATAAGCCTAAAACCAGTTGTGTGGAAAAGTCTTTCACATCTGGATAATTGAGGCTGCTAGATTTCTACACGAACTAATCAAAGATGATTACTTCAGGCTTGGGAAGTACTAATATTCATGGGAACAAAATCTGGTGCAAGAACCGCATGTAATTTGGCTAAGAAATGGAGTGAGGTCAGAAACAAGTGGGATGCTTTTACACCAAGGGCATCAAACATCCAGCTGTGGAGCGGTGTCACCTGGCCTGCAAGGCTCCTACAGGGGGTCAGGAATTCAGGGGTAGAGTGAGCAGCTGTGGCATTAAGGTCCACAGGTTCCTGAGCTTGCATCCTGCCTCAGTTACCAGCCGAGGCAGCTTGCTCTGCCACTGGAGGTAGGTTTGTATTCAGCTCACAAAGAGCCCTGCAACCCAGATCCAGCCTGAGGGGCAAAATGAGTTTGACACCCCTGTTTACACTAATTCAAAGAGCTGGGCAACAGATGAGAGGAACTAGAGCTACCAGTGTAAGACCTGAGACTGGATACTGTAAAGGAGAATAGTAATAGGGTAGAATAGCATTCATGACTGGAATACAGACATTGAAGGTTATGCACTGTTAGGGAAAGATAAGAGATAAAGGCAAATGTGGAAAGATAGCAGTGTGCATCTATGATGCAATAGATTTCAATGAAATAAGAAGAGATTTCTTAGGATGGTATTTTTTAATCGAACCACCTTATAGTTGGAATGGAATTAGACAACTTTTGAATACAAGATATTCTTCATCAGGTATGAGCAATAATAGCTGTAGGAAGTGTGGAAAGAGATTCCCAGGGATAGCAGACAATTAGCAGAAGAAAAGAAGCTGTGCTGTGCTGCCATTTACTGCTAAGACCTGAAGAATGTCTTGCATTCAAAAGCTTGTCTAACTCTATTCCAACAATGCAGTTGGACCAATAAAAGATACCACCTTAAGCAATCCTGCCTGTGGCATAATTTTTGGACCCTCACAGCTATGACATCACTTTAACACTACCATGAAATAAGAAGTGATAGCAATGGTCATAGTCATTTTAGGGAAAGATTATAAAAGAGGTTTTACTGGGGTTGGGTGACCATATTTCTGTGGCCATACAATGCAACACTGTTGGTTTGCCCCCTGCTCTCTGGCATGCTTAGCTGTCCCCTAGTTCCAGTCTCAGCTGAGCGAGCAAGGGAGTGGGAGTGGAGCACGTGAAGTGCTGGTGAGCAAAAGCAGAAGCTGCAATCATGGCGGAGGTGGTGGGTGTAGAGTGAAAGAGTACAAATATGAACTGTGGTCACAGCTGAACAGGCAGCAAAAGTTGAGGTTACAGAACAATGGAGAGTGAGAGTGGGGGGAGCAGAAGATAAGTAGTCTAGGTTTTGTTGGGAACAGTGCTGTTTTAAACACCCGTCCGGGGCATCCTGCTGAAAATGGGACAATAGCATTTATTTGAACACAATAAGGAAATTCCTGGACCAGGGGTTTAAAAGAGGACTGTCCTGGTGAAAACAAGATATGGTCACCCTAGTTATGGGCTCAGATCACTATGGTTGGGATTTGACTATTCAAAGATCCCCAATAACATTACTAGAAAGATAAGTATTGTTCGGAATTGTGTCACGGGAGACCAACTTTCCAGATGCAGATAGAGGAACAAATGCTACCAATAATGCCTAGGCCTAGTAATTTCTGGATACAGCCAACATTTCTTTACTAAAGAATCACTGAACTAATAAGAGATTTAATGCTGATTTTAGATTTGGTTTTGGCAAATGACAAGGACATTATAGAAGAGCTGATCATTGTACAGATCCTTGAACTGAATGGTCATAAATTGATTCAGTTTAAATTAGTCATAGAAATAAAAGAAATACTAGGCTGGAATGGACCTCAGGACTCATCTACTTCAACACCCTACTGCTCAATGTAAGATCACTTGTATATAAAACATTCAAGACAAATATTTATCTAACCTGTGCTTAAACTTTCAATGACAGAGATTCCACAACCTTTCCAGATAATCTGTTTCAGTGCTTAACCATTTAGAAAGTTTATCCTAATATATAACCTAAATCTCTCTGGCTACAATTTAAGCCCATTATTTGTTTTCCTGTGGATTCAAAGAAGGATAAGTCACCACGCACAAATTCTCTACCAGTCAATATTTCCTTCTCTAGTCTAAATAACCCCAATTCTTCCAACTTTTCCTCAACTGTCATGCTTTCAAAACCTGCAATTCATTTCTGTTGCTCTCCTTTTTCCAAAAAGATGTGGACGTGCTGTACCAAAAATGAACATGGTACTCCAACTATAGCCTCAGTAAGACTGAACTTACTGTGATTTTTTTTGTTTAAGTGTAGGACTTTGCACTCATCCTTGTTAAACTTCATCCTCTTATTTCAACCTATCAAGATCATTCTGAATCCTAATTCTAAAAGGATAAGCACAAACCAGTGATAACAAGAGATTTTGATTTCATAAGGGTGAAATTTGAGAGTATGGATAGACATAACACTTAATGTACTTCAAATGCTGCAGCAGATTGAAGTGCTTCAAAAATGGTGTGTTTCAGATATGGACAGATGTACAACCCCCTTTTGGAACCAGAAGATATTAAAGATGGGACATGTGGAAGATTAATATATCTGGACATGAGTAAAAGATCTGTGTTAGTACCATGTGATAAATTATTAGAAGATGAGAAGAAGAGAAATTGTAAGAAACAACTTAAACTGGCTTAAGAGAAAATGAAAATGGGCCCCTTTGAATGAACCAGCTTTAGGGAAGTTCTCAAGAATCAGTCTTTGGGACTGATTTTATTTCATATTTTTTCATTAATGGTCTTGGCACAAAAAGCGCAGACTAGTTAATTAAATTTGCTGATGACGCAAGATTGGGACACATCAGCAACATGAAGGAGGCATCTGAATATATTATATGACAAAGTTGGAAGGTATCCAAATATATTACTGAGGAAGAACTGAATGGTTTTGAGACTGTAGTAACAAAAGGGATGAAACTGAGTAGTAGAAATCATAGGGTCAAGCATTACAGAACTACAAGAAGAGTTTTTGCTATAAACTTGATCTTAGTTGGAAATAACAGAAAGGAGAAAGATCTGGTTACACCAGTCAATCATAGAATGACTATGACTACCCATGAATGTAGTACAGCTAAGAAAAATGCAAGTGTAATCCTAGGATGCATCAGTTGAGGTATCCTCTATAAAGATAGAGAAAAGTTAATGCTTATGTATAAGGCTCTGTTGATACCCCATCTGGAAATTCAGCGTATGGCTACATCACTCTAACACTACTATGTACAAGTCTGGTCATCCATAACCAATAAAGATGAAAATAAAATACGTGCAGAGAAGGACTACGAGTATGATCATAGGCATGGAAAGCCTGTCACAGGAGAGGAGACTAAAAGATCTTGGCTTGTTTGGTTTCACAAAATGTGGGCTGAAGAAGGACAGAGGGAGAGAAATTTTTTAAAGCCCAGAACAATGTTGACATAAAAACAAGTGGATATTGACTGGGCATGAATAAGTTTAGGCTGGAAACAAGAAGTTTCTAACCATGAGAGGTAGTTACAATCTGCCTTAAAATCTGGATCTGCATCTAATTGGCCTCTAGTGCGGATCTTTGAAAACTCTTGGCGCTCTGGTGTAGTGCCCGAAGACTGGAAGAAGGCCAACGTGGTGCCTATCTTCAAGAAAGGAAGGAAAGTGGATCTGGCTAACTATAGGCCCATCAGCCTGACTTCTATCCCGAGGAAGATCTTAGAAAAGTTTATTAAGGAGGCCATCCTTAATGGACTGGCCGACGCCAACATCTTAAGGGATAGCCAGCACGGGTTTGTTGCGGGTAGGTCTTGCTTGACCAATCTCATTTCCTTCTACGACCAGGTGACCTATCACCTGGACAAGGGAGATGAGATTGATGTCATATATCTTGACTTCAAAAAAGCCTTCGATCTGGTGTCCCATGATCGTCTCTTGGAGAAACTGGCCAATTGTTGCCTTGGGTCCCCCACGATCCACTGGCTGGAAAATTGGCTCCGGGGTCGGACCCAGAGGGTAGTAATTGATGGAAGTCACTCATCGTGGTGTCCTGTGACCAGTGGGGTCCCCCAGGGCTCTGTCCTTGGACCCATACTGTTCAACATCTTCATTAACAATGTGGACACTGGAGTCAGAAGCGGACTGGCCAAGTTCGCCAATGACACCAAACTTTGGGGCAAAGCATCCATGCCAGAAGACAGGCGGGTGATCCAGGCTGACCTGGACAGGCTCAGCAAGTGGGCGGATGAGAATCTGATGGTGTTCAACGCCGATAAATGCAAGGTTCTCCACCTTGGGAAAAAAAACCCGCAGCATCCTTATAGGCTCGGCAGTGCTATGTTGGTTAGCACTATGGAAGAAAGAGACTTGGGGGTCATCATTGACCACAAGATGAACATGAGCCTGCAATGCGATGCTGCGGCTAGTAAAGCGACCAAAACGCTGGCTTGCATCCATAGATGCTTCTCAAGCAAATCCCGGGACGTCATTCTCCCCCTGTACTCGGCCTTAGTGAGGCCGCAGCTGGAGTACTGCGTCCAGTTTTGGGCTCCACAATTCAAAAAGGATGTGGAGAAGCTTGAGAGAGTCCAGAGAAGAGCCACGCGCATGATCAGGGGTCAGGGAAGCAGACCCTACGATGACGGGCTGAGAGCCCTGGGGCTCTTTAGCCTGGAAAAGCGCAGGCTCAGGGGTGATCTGATGGCCACCTACAAGTTTATCAGGGGTGACCACCAGTATCTAGGGGAACGTTTGTTCACCAGAGCGCCCCAAGGGATGACGAGGACGAATGGTCACAAACTACTACAAGATCGTTTCAGGCTGGACATAAGGAAGAATTTCTTTACTGTCTGAGCCCCCAAGGTCTGGAACAG
The DNA here is from genome assembly GCF_030867095.1 of Alligator mississippiensis. Taxonomy (NCBI): domain Eukaryota; kingdom Metazoa; phylum Chordata; order Crocodylia; family Alligatoridae; genus Alligator; species Alligator mississippiensis. The sequence continues at coordinate 47,099,643 of NC_081826.1, forward strand.
CCTGCCGCCGGAGGTTGTTCAAGCGCCTTCATTGAACACCTTCAAGATGAAACTGGATGCTTATCTTGCTGGGATCCTATGACCCCAGCTGACGTCCTGCCCTTTGGGCGGGGGGCTGGACTCGATGATCTTCCGAGGTCCCTTCCAGCCCTAATGTCTATGAAATCTATGAATAATAGGATACAGTTTAAACATAATTAGTTTAAAAATGTGGGTTGATTAATTTATGAATGCGATTACTTGATATGCTTGCCAAAAACAGCAGAGGGCTGACCTCCGTGCCTTTGAAAGTTTTTCAGTCGTATGTCCTTTGCTATAATTCATGGGAAAACAGAAATTTGAATACTTACTTTGACCAAATTGAATGCTAGATAAAAAATTCAATTAAACTATAGAACTGACTGACTATAGAAAGCAACCAAAATTGAGAAGAAGCTGCAGTAATAAGCGTGGTAATAGTTTTACCCTGATGCAGTATCACAAAGGACGATAAAACCCTAGAATTTATATGGTCACATTAAATGGTGTAGGCATAAAAACGGTACATCATTTCACAGGAACATTTCAAAAGGAAATAATTTGTTTCAATGTAAGTTTGGGAAAATTCAAGGAAAAGGGACATGGTTCCATTTTCTTAAGAAAAAAAGCAATTCCAAAGGATTACTTTATAACAAAACATTCCTTGCAGTATTCGTAACTTCCAAATGGTAGGTAGCATTTTGCTAATACATGGCTGAAACTGATTAGAAAGGTGGAAACATATTCAGCCTGTGATGATTATTCAAAACAGAGGGAAAATAATTAATGTTTTACTGTTATGTGCAGTTTTAAAAAAAATACACTGGGATGAATTACTCCTCATGACAGCAAAGAGCTATTAGCATCCTTCAATCATGTGGCTTAAAATAAATCAACCAACCCTTACATAGTTAAGGCAAAAGCATCTCATGGCAGTCAATTTTAATCATTACAAATGATAAAATGGCTTACAAATTATAATTTAGTTTTGACTCTGTTCCTTGCCATGAGTATAAGTGTCTTGTCTTCTAAGCCTGCCTGATTTTAAGGCAGATTGTCTACACTTTAAGGCAGACCTCTAACACTTGTAAGGTGCTTCTGTGGCACACTCGGGGTCTGATACAAATTAATGCCTTAGAATACCACCAAAGTAAATAATAATTGTATAAAACCCTCTCCTGTGACCTCTTACAATGAAAGAACCAGAGCCACTCGAAAGATGTCATGGATGTGTCAATAATATCTTTCAGTAGACTCTGTCAAATAGAGCTAAAAGGGTCAAAACAATCATCATAGGCACTTTATCTTCAGACTCTGTGATGAAACTTTCATAATCAAGTTTCTGCATAGACCCTTTTTCTGATAACTAAATATGAAGCATGATTAACTTTTTAAAAATTTCTCATAAGTTAACTCCTCAAAGCCTGTAGTGATCTTCATTTTCCTCTGAATTCTGAACATCAATACATTTTTAGTATTTACTCAAGAAAGGAGTCAAATTTCTCCACAAGTGGTCCCCACCACGTGCTTTTGCACTAGAGCTGCAGAAAAAGAGAGACTATTTCCTAACACTTCCCTGTGACAGGATGACTCTGGTTTGCAGCATCATTACATTAGGCCCTGATGTTGCAATATTAAAGGGCAACATAATGTCAACTACTCTGTGAACTTTACTGGTTTCCAGATTCTTCCACCTAATAAGCACACCAATCTTTCTTTTTCTAAGCTGCATCTCAATTTTAGATGCAAGTCACTTTGCTACTCCCTCTAGATCTCACTGCGTTTTGCTGTCTTAAGTGGCATCTGCAATATCTCACAACTTAGTTTCATCTGAGAATTTTGCCAACTTCCTATTAAACCAACTTCAAAATCATTTGAATGAGGTTGTTAAATAAAACAGATCTGAGCAGGCACACCTCCAATCTGGTGTCTCTGTATTATAACCATGATATTAGAAAAAATGGGACAGACCCTAAGCTTGACTGCATCTTGAAATGTTCTAGTATACTGGAGGTGTTACTTATATTTTTTAAATAACAAAATTCTTAACCTTTCAATCTTTGTGCTACAAGTAACTTTTTCATTCCCAAGAGTCCTACAAGACAAGCAAACAGTATCATTATTCCCATGTTTGCAACTAAAAAAAACAGAGGCAGACAAGTTCAGAAGCTGGCCAAGGATTCCAAGTATCAAGGCATAGCTAGAGCTCATGAATACATGGTTCACAGCCATAAGCTTAGCCATGAAAAATGCACCTCTATTTTCATGTCATTAGGTAATCGAGTTATCTACCATTCAGTGTTGCAACTTTCATCGAAAGTCAACTTTAATAAAATATTATGAATCAATATGATTCAGCAAGGTTGCATACCTGATGAGAGGACATTATATTTGGGCAAACTCCCATGTCTTGGTATTTCAGGCAAGAAACTTCGGAGAGGAAGTGCATCACTTTGCATGGAAGGAACACTCGTTTCCTGAAATAAATGCCATTATACATAAGTAAAACTTAAAAAAAAATAGGACAGAAAAAGAAGGAAATGATAAGGATCTCTATCAAGATGGTCAAGTCACTGACAATTAAAATATCTTAAATCATTTGAAGTTTTATCATATTTTCCCACCATCTAACCCAAGTCTTTATGTCCATAATGATAAGCATGAGCAAAAGAAAAACAAAAACAAAAAAACTAAGGGAGAATAATTCAAAAACAGCCACAGTACCTTGTATAAGCCATCTCATACAAGGTGTGGGACAGACTCCTATTAGCTGGTACACAGAGCACTCAGTGAGGCAAACAACTACACTCCCTTCAAGGGTAGATGTGTTCCTCAGTCGCAAAGTTTATAACTGGCTGGATCTCCCAGCTTCTTTGGGCCATCTGCAACTATTTCCATATACAAATGGTGAAAAGGTCTGCTCTGCGATGTGCAGAGGTTACAGATTTCCCCTCTGCTGCATGCCCTCCTGACCCTGCTAGTTCCCCTGCATTGAATGATTCCGTGGCCGAGTAGGAAGGCAAGCTGCAGAAGAGAATGGAAGAACAGATTCCTTCTTACTGAACTACAACTCTTTCAGCATATTTTCACAACATACTGGGAAACAGATTGAACTCAAAACACTAAAGATTTACCTCTTGTGGACTAAGATTCAAAGGTATGTTTAGAGATGTCAGCTCCACATTGTTTTTCTTTTGGCATAAGCGAATACATGCCGACTCATAATGCAACTATAAGAGACATTTGTATTTTTTATTAATTGTGCATTAGAAAGCTATAGGACATGACTGCATAAATTCACATCAGCATGTTACACTGTGATTAAGTTTATTTAGATAAGCACAGGCTGCTGTTTCAAAGACTTTCATAAAAGATTGTAAATAAAAAACTAGTTACCTTAGCTCTCTTCAACAGAAGCACTGCTTCAAGCATAGATATTTCATCAAATGTTCTCAATATTGGTTCAAGATCTATTAAACATTCTAAAAAAAGAAAAAAAAAAAAAACCTTTTTCAGTTTAACAGCACCTTCTAATAAAAGTAACTGCAAGTTTCAAGTTGCTTGAAGTCTTTTCCCTCATAAGGTAACTGGTTTGCAGCAACAACTTGAAATAAGCCCTTTTTTCTTGTCCCTTTAATATTGCAAAATTTGTCAACTGTTCTATAAGCTTTTTTGTTTTTCCCCACCCGACAAGGAATATTAATTCTCATTTATGAAAATATTTCCTCTACTAATAGAAGATGTCAGAACACATAGGCAGTTAAGCAAATATTTCTTGCATTCACCATTTCAAAACACACCCCTGGGTTGCCAGACTCACATAATCTCACCTAAAGGCCATTTAAACCATCAATACTATAGCAAGGGAGCTCTCTGCTTAGCTCTGAGAGCATGGCCTCCATCAGATGAGGAGTGCAAACCGTTTAGTTCTCCAGGGTAGGGACTGAACAATTTATAGTTGGACCATGATGCAGCACTAGTTTTGGAGAGAAATGCCTGCTTTCTTAGTACACTGGAAAAACAGCACAGCAGTGATCCAAAAGAGTCTAAAATTAAGAGCTGGAGCTTCCTGGGGGGTTTGTGTGGGTTACTCTACAGTTTGGGCAAGATACAAAAAGAAAGAGACAAAGATCAGATTCCTAAGGGAGAAGCTGATAGGAACTGCCAAATCACCAAAGCAAAATTACTCATCCCTCCACTCCCCTCTGACCTTTACTTTCCTCATCCAGAGATTCACGGCTGTGAAGCTAGGCCAAGGTAGTGGTAGTGAATGTAATGTCCTACCATATCCAATAAATCCAAATGCTATTTTTATCATGCTTCTGGAAGGTGGCAGATGGGCATAGCTGGAAGACTGATGTCACCTACTTATCTAAAGATGCACATGGCATTTTAATAATTGGGAAGCAGCAAGTGCCACACCCAAACCTATTTCTGTTTATTTAATGAACACCACAGTAGTCAAAGAGTTTTAAAAGTCCCATTTAAACTGAGCTCAACACCAAGAAAAGTTATATTTGAGCAAACTGTAAGTTCTGTGTACCCCTACAGCTTCCACTACCTTTGTACATAATACTGTATGCTTTTGTTAAAAGGGAACTGTTAAATACTGTGGACCAGGTAAGAAACATGACTTGGCAACATACCACTGATTAATTAATTAAATAATATGGCCTTGTATCTTTTGTAATTTATTCAGTAGTATCCCTGTGAAATTTACAACCATTTTTCCCTTTCAACTATTTTTTTTCCTAACACTGACTTTCTCTCTAGCTTTTCCAGTATAGCCAGTATACATTTCTAAAAAGAAAAAGCATTTTCTTATTTGAGTAACTGTGTCTTCCACAAAAGTGGAAAAGCAGTTGTAGAGTGCTGCTGCATAGTCACCAGAGAGAGAAAAAGACCATAAAAATGCTCGTCCGGCATACATCCAACTTAGTACAACAACAGCTGGTTTAAAGAAACGAAAACAGAAACCAACTTTGCAACAGTATTGTGAAATCTTTGTATTTACAGCAAATAGAATTCCCACAAAAAATCTTCAACATGGATCAAATTCTAAGCTTAAATTGTGCAAGTTATGATATAACAACTGTACCGGTGACAGTCATTTTGACAGCAAACCACGTATCAAGATCCAATATAATTACAAATCATCGCTGAAACAATACTTTACAGAAAGTTAGCAAAATGATCTGTAGAACCATTTAAAGATAAATTAGAAAACTAGGAAGCTGTTTATTAACATACATTGTGGATCAAATTGTGTTTTAAAGCAGGAATCTGTAGAAAAGAAGGGACATATTTTTTCACATCTATGTATAATTCCTAGAATCATAATGAGCTGTACAAAGAAGTCTTGAGAGGAAAACACAGTTAACTAAAAGAAAAATCCATTGCTTGGTAATACTAAGCGATAATATTTTTAATTGGTCTTTCAAACTAAAAGTTGATTTAGATTTTTGCTTGTTTTACAACACTACTATCATGTAAATTAAGAGGCAATATAACAAATGTTCTTTGAAGAGGTACCTCAGTATTTTCCCAAGTTTACTATTAAATAGAAGGAGGAAGCAACAAACTAAACTTTTTAATGCTTGTAATAAGCATTGCAAAATCAAGGAAGTAAAAGTCCACTGGATGGGAAATTACACTTTACCATAAGACAGCAGCAAAAATAAACACACTTTCAACAGGAAAAAAATCTTGCCTAGTTATTTTAATGAAAAAGGGGGCGGGAAGAGGGCGGGGAAGGTTACTTATTGCATTGCTGTTACATTAAGGCACTTATTTTATTGATTTTATAATGCAACTAAATATAGTTAAAACAAAACGATAACTATCTGATAATTCTAGTCCTTTATTGTTAGACAACATTATGCTAAAACTACATGGTATATTTTAGCTAATGCAAGAAGGTAAGAGCTCCCACAAAGAACAACAGTATATAAATATCTCCCTGATTTTAGAAACAACTCTGATATGAAATATTCCTTCACTGGGTTAAAAGAAATTGACTTGAAATTGGACCCTATAATTTATGGTATTTATCAAAATGTTCCCTGATGTTAAAAACATAATTCACCTATCTAATTACAAGGACTAGTGAATCTCACAAACTAGATTAAATCATCCCTTACTGCTATTCACCAGGACAATATGTTTGTTTGGACTGCAGGCACAAGCATGCCCCATAATTTTTCACACAGTTTTTGGCTAAAAAGAATAGAGCTACCAATGAAATTAAGGGACTGGTTCACCCAACTTGAAACAGAAATGTTCAGATGGTTGAAACCCTCAATTTGGAAAGTGAAGGGTTAGTGCTTCGTACAGAAAAAGAGGATCAACTTTTGACCCATTCACTGTGATAACACCTGTAAAACGCAGTTTTTTTTTACCCCAGCATCACTCTGCAGTCCTAGCCTTATCAGTGTCAAGTGGAAGGGGGAAAAGAAAAAACAATCTTTTAATATTGTACATTTTAAGCTTAATACTTTTTCTTCTACAAGATAATCTGACATCTTGGATCACATTTTTCAAAGGTGGGAGCTTCAGCCACAAATTTCACATGCACAAGCTGGGTGGGTTGGTGGTCAATACAGGTCATAACACTTGGCCTGTGTTATTCAAATACACAATGTTCACAAGTAAATGTTAACTGGATGAGCCGAGTTTTCAGACTCACAGCAAGGTTATGAAAAGTCAGTCTTTAAATTCTGCTACTCAGAATGTAAACAACATTCAAGAGGTGCTAAAGTTGGAGCTAAAAACCCCATGAAGAGCTACGTTTTGGAGGATGGAGGAAAACCATACTGCAAAGCGAACCCACTCTTTTGATAAAGATGCAACCTGACGAATACATTTATAAAAACCAATACCAAAATTCCTCCTCCTCATTTTTCCTTCTCTAATCTATAGGAGGTGTCATATGTCATGTCTGCATTCTGAGCTCAGCCCCCCATGTTATAAAAAGCTTCAAGTCATGATTTCATAGAAAAATTTGAGAAAAGTCACGAAGAGATAAAGTAGAGAGATTTATTAATTGGAGTGAGACCTTGTTTTTATATTACAACTCATTAGGACAACTATAATTTTGCTATATGCTATTTATTTAAAAAAACCCAATTAGCTTCCAATTATTATTGCAATTGGTGACAGAGACCAATACAGCAGAGAGCGCCAAACAATTTGTATTATAGTAAACTATCTCTCTACATTAAACTAGCAAAAAATATTCAGTTTAGATTCACTTCTTATGCTTTGGGTCAGTCCTCTAGCAGGTAAAGTGAGAGAAGGTATAACCAAAAAAAAAATTAAGGGACTGGAGAAACCCAGAAGGTGCCATTTCCTTTGTAAACACCACCCCCCTTCCCAACCTAATTTTTTGACAACATTGCTGAAGACATGTTTGAAACCTGGATGGATATAGCCCTCATTACATGGTTTGAAACAAACTAATTCAGGATTTAACAGGACTATGGATTTTGAAAGTTGTGCGCTAAGCCTACATAGAATTTTTTAGTTTTATAGGGATGCTGTTAGGACACAACCAACTGCCACTTGTTTAGTTGTGAAGTCCCTTTGGTAGTGGAATTACTGCACAATGGAAGACAAGAATTAATCAGGGTTGAAATGGCCTTTGTAAGCAATTTTTCATTCTAGAGTGGGGTAGTTTCTACTCACAACTTTATTGCCCACTGATTTTTTTTTTACCCCCACTGATGAAGGGGGTAAAAATGGGGCTGCAATCGGACCTGGCCAGGTTACGGGGTGGGTGGATGAGAACAGGATGGGTTTCAATACTGACGAGTGCAGGGTACTGCACCTGGGGAGGAAGAACCAGCAGCATACCTACAGGCTGGGGAACTCCCTTCTTGTCAGTGCAGAGGCAGAAAAGGATCTTGGAGTCATTATTGATTCCAAAATGAACATGGGCCGACAGTGTGGGGACGTGGTCAGGAAGGCCAACCGTACCTTGTCATGTATCCACAGATGCATCTCAAGCAAGTCCAAGGAGGTGATCCTCCCCCTCTATGCGATACTGGTCAGGCCGCAGTTGGAGTACTGCATCCAGTTCTGGGCGCCGCACTTCAGGAGGGATGTGGACAACACGGAGAGGGTCCAGAGGAGGGCCACTCGCGTGATCGGGGGGCAGCAGGGGAGGCCCTACGAGGAGAGGCTACGGGACCTGAACCTGTTCAGCCTCCACAAGAGAAGGCGGGGGGGGATCTTGTGGCCATTCACAAATTAGTCAGGGGGGACCAGCAGGCATTGGGAGAGTCCCTGTTCCTCCAAGCACTACCAGGAGTGATAAGAAATAATGGTCACAGGCTGGCAGAGGGTAGATTCAGGCTAGATATCAGGAGGTGCTACTTCACTGTCAAGGCGGCTAGGATCTGGAACCAACTTCCAAGAGAAGTGGTGCTGGCTCCTACCCTGGGGGTCTTTAAGAAGAGGTTAGATGAACACCTTGCCGGGGTAGTTTGACCCCAGTACTCTTTCCTGCCATGGCAGGGGGTCAGACTTGATGAACTGCTCAGGTCCCTTCTGACCCTACCAACTATGATACTATGATTTGTTTCAAGGAACTTATGTTTATTCACAAAATATTAAGTCAGTTAATGAAACAACAACAACAATGAATGGTCAGTTTGGTTGATTCATGGGCATTTATAATCCAGGGCTGTCTGTTAGCCTGGCAAGCAAAGAAGTTCTGATTGCTTACAAGGTCTATAAGCCACATTATCTTTTTTCTTAAAAAGTTAAACTCCCTCTTCAATAATAAACAAAAAATTAATTGCAAGTAAACAATATTAATTTTACATAATAAGGGTCCACTGATAGGGATTTTTGGGGCTGATACCGATGGCCGTTTGCCGATATGTGGCCCAACAGAATGGAGAGCAGCATCCACCTGGTAAGTCTGTTGTAGAGGAAGGAACATAGGGGAAGGATGAGGTGTTGGGGGGCAGATCGAGGCACCCATGGTGAGGGAGTGAGTGGGGCTGGCAATGGGGCAGGAGTGGGCACTGCACAGCTGGGGCAAGGCAGGGCGTGGGACAGGGAGCCATGAGAGCAGTTCATCTGGGGGATGCTGGGGGGCTGTCACTCCCGCTGCTGCACGTGCCCCACCAAGGGAGGGGGGTGCCCCACCCCCGATCTGTGTGAAGGGCAAGGGCAGGCTGGGGGCAGCGATGCCAGGCTCTTCCTGGCAGAGGGGCTGGGCCGGGCTGCACTCAAGGGGGGCGGTGGTGGCGCTGGGAGGAGGGCTACAGTCAATGTTAGGATGGCTGAAACCCACCCCATAGCCCCCTCCCAGTGCTGCTACTGCCTGCTTTGGGTGCAGCCCGGCCCAGCCCCCACACTGGGAAGAGCCCGGTGCCACCCCGGCCTCAGCCCGCAGCAACAGCCCACTGTTGCCCCGCACACAGATCAGGGGGCACACGACCTCCCATGCCTTCCTGGGAGGTGTGCAGCAACAGGTGCCACCCCCTGCCCCCCCACGAGATGCTCAGGCTCCATCTTGTGCCCCACCCCGGCTGTATAGCACCCGCCCCTGCCCCAGCCCCACTCCCTCCCTCACTGTGAGGGCCTCATAGTTTCATAGTTGGTAGGGTCAGAAGAAACCTGAGCAGGTCATCAAGTCTGACCTCCTGCCATGGGCAGGAAAGATTGCTGGGGTCAAATGACCCCGGCGAGGTGATTATCTAATCTCCTTTTGAAGACCCCCAGGGTACGAGCGAGCACCACTTCCCTTGGAAGTTGGTTCCAGATCCTAGCTGCCCTGACTGTGAAGTAGTGCTTCCTGATGTCTAGCCTGAACCTACTCTCAGTCAACTTGTGGCCATTATTCCTTGTTACTCCCGGTAGTGCTCGGGGGAACAGGGACTCTCCCATTTGCCGCTACTCCCCCCGATAAGTTTATAAATGGCCACCAGATCGTCTCTCAGCCTTCTCTTGTGAAGGCTGAACAGGTTCAGGTTCCATAGCCTCTCCTCATAGGGCGTGCCCTGCTGGCCCGACCATGTGAGTGGCCCTCCTTTGGACCCTCTCAATGCTGTCCACATCCCTCCTGAAGCAGAGTGCCCAGAACTGGACACAGTACTTCAACTGCGGCATGACCAATGTTGCATAGAGGGGGAGGATCACCTCCTTGGACCTGCTCGTGATGCATCTGTGGATGCATGACAAGGTGAGGTTAGCCTTACTGACCACATCCTCACATTGGTGGCCCATGTAGAAGTCCACCAGGTTGGTCTGACAGGACCTGCCCTTAATGAACCCATGTCGGTTGCCCCTAAGCATAATCTCCCCTGCTGCTCCCTCGCAGATGTGCTCCTGAATAATTTTCTCAAAGAGCTTCCCCATGCCCAAGGCCTCAATCTGCCCCCCATGCCCGTCCCTTTCCCCACGCCTCTTCTCCCACAACAAACTTACTAGCCAGACTATGCTCTCCATGCTGCCAGGCTGTGCTCTTGCCTGTCTGCGTGCTGCATTCATCGGCAACATTATAGGCCACATCAGTAAAAAGCAGCCAATTGCCAATAACGTCACTCTTCCTTTTATCGGTGCCAATATGATATGGGACCGATATACTGATGCACCTCTATTACATAATGTTAGAGGAGAGCTAGTTAGCAGTGAGAGTCTGAAGTCAGGCACAAGTCAGGGTAGAGATGGACCTTTATATGACCCAGGGGCAGGCAACAAAGATGATAACAAGCTTGGAAAGTAAGTCATATGAGGAGAGGCTGAAGGAGGCATATTCATCTTGCAGAAAAGGTGCTTAAGAGGGAACGTAACAGAAGTCTTCAAATACTCGAAGGGCTTCCATAAAAAAGAGGGAAAGCACCTTTTCTCTCTTGCTGCAGAGAGAAGGACCTAGACCAATGGCTTGAAGTTGCAGCAAAGTAAGTTTAGATTGGATATCTAGAAAAATTTCTTCAGTTAGAACAGCAAGGCAGTGGAAATCACTATCTAGGGAAGTTGTGGACTCTCCATCACCAAAGGTGTTCAAGAAGAGGCTGAATAGCTACTGGGATGATCTAGTTATAGCTATGCCTATGTTCTACTATGGGTATTTCCCATGCTTTTGGGCTTTGCTGGTTGTCCCCCTCTCTCTACTTTTCTGCTACATGTGTCAGTATATTTTTAAGCCTCCCTCAGAGGCACTGGGTTCTGGCCACAGCCAAGGCTGGGGACTTTGACGGGGGTGTGCTAATGCTCCTGCTGGGGGCAAAGCCAGAGGTTCTTGGCTAGAGGGTCTTGCTCCTCTGCTCAGGGTCAAACTGACTACCATATTTGGGGTCAGGAAGGAATTTTACTCTATGGGCAGATTGGCATGTATTGTGGGCGGGGGTCTGCCTTCCTCAGTAGTGGGAGGCTGGCCCTCTACTTGTAATTTCGAGCATATATAGACAACAATTCATAGAAACTGGACATTGGCTGCTATAGTTCCCCTGCTTTACCTGTGACATGTTAAGGTGTTAGGTCTGTGTCGTGTCAGGGTTTCAGTAGTCTTATGTAGGGTTTAGATTAGGATTGCTTGGATAGGAATGATCCTGTTTCAGGCTGTAAGTTGGACTAGATGATCTCCAGAGGTCCCTTCTGGTCCTAACTTTCTATGATTCTCTGTGATTGTCGATAAAGGAATCAGAGATACATATGTTTTTGGGATCTTATGCAGCTTGCGTAGACATGTCCTTTAACAGCATCTGATGAAGTGAGCTCTTGCTCATGAACTCTTATGCATCTCTGATTCAGTCAGTCTGTAACATGCATCGCTTCCCTGCCTTCTGCCAATACACAGTTAATTACAGAAATGGCCAACCTGTGAAACGAGTGTCACAAGTGGCATGGGAAGCCTGTGTGTGGCATGCAGCAGACTGAAAGGGGCCAGGCAGTATAGCAGCATCAGGAAGCGAAATCAAAACACAGAGCACAGGGCAGGGAGAAGAAATCAGAGCAGCAAGTCAGACAGGAGAAGGGGAATGGAGTGGTACTTGGGAGTGGGGGAGGGGGCATGGGGCTTAATTTGTGACATGCCTGCCAAAAAGGTGATCCCCACTGAATTACACAAAGGGAGAACCACAGATATTAAGAGTCCTGAAACAACATTAACCTATCTGCATTAGCCATGTAGATTTATCTATTACTGTTTTTTGAAGCACTCCCGTCTCCCCTGTCAATCAGAAGCAAGTAAACTAACTTGAAAAAGAAGGTCTTTCATCTGGATTTTGTGCCCATCCACTTGCTATTAAGTTTAGCACGAATGTTCGGTGAGGAATGTCCACTGGTAGACTGTCTTCACTTGTGTCTGGTCGCCTTCCTTGTGACACACTGAACATAATCTGCAAGGGGTTTATAACTTCTGTCAAAACAGATATCATGCATTTATTAGAAATATTTTTACTACAAATAGATCTAGTTTACTATAGGAGAATAACAAAACTGCATTTATTGTATTTAGGCATTTTGTTGTTTATAACATTAATTTAAGAGTAAGTTTGTACAGTACATAAAAAATACTGGTTCTGTTACCTGTTTGAAAAGTTTGAAAAACAGCTACCTATTCTTTCACAGTTTAAAAAAAAAACAGTTTATCACAAATTAATCCTTATGGAGCTTTGCAATTACTATATATCAGCTTTAGCTATATCTCAATAAGAATAGAAAATAAACAAATGCTATAGAATACATTCTTACCTTCAAAGGGCTGTTTTCTTGACATCACTTCCCACACAATAATGGCATAGCTGTTCCAAGTATAAATGTATGTAGTTTTAGAACAATGTTAAGCACTGCTAATATGTTAAGCTTTGTACAATATACACGAAAATAAACTAGCCCAACAGTCATTTAAACAGCTGATTGCAATGATGCCCCCCATTTCATATATTTCATGAAAACCAACAGGAATATTTCTAGGTGAGTAAAAAGCAATGTGCCATGTGCTTACTTTGTGTTTGATGGTTACATGGATTTCTGGAAAATTAAAGAACTGGGCCTACTTTTTAGTCTCTGACTGCATATCAAAATGTCATGAAAACATTCTGACTTGCAACTGACTTCTAGCTCTTCTTGCACATCAGGGACTTACAAGTTTAAGAGGATTTATTTCTCAGTACTAACAATTCAACAGGCTATGATCTGCTATTCTTGTGCTACTACTATGTTTTATGCACGTTTAAAACCTTTAAAGGGATGCAAAGGGCAATGAGGGGGAAACAGTCCCACAATCAGAACTTAGTTAATTCTACTGATTATGGACATGTGAGAATAGAAGGCAGATTCCTCTTCCACAGCTGTTATGAAGACCTCTCATGCGTGAAAAGTTTTTCAACCCAAGCATTTGGATTTGTGCATGTATCCGAAACTCTTAGTATATCCAGAATGATGATTTCCATATGATACTGTGTCATTTTTCATATGATACTGTGTCATTTTTCATACAATACTTCCTATAAGAGGAGATCATCCTAGTCTAAGCCTGCTTACCTACACTTTAATGACATTTTTCCCTATTCACTTCAATGGAAGAAGGAACAGGTTTGGTCTTAAAAGAACTCTATTATCCAAATATCGAAGTCAATATTTTAAAATATCAAAACAAAGATTTTTTTTTTTATTTAAATCAAATTTAGTTTAAGAGTCCTGAAACAAAAAATCCATCTATTTAAAAATAGGTCAATTTAAATAAAAATTATTTATAGATCGTTTAGCTCTAAACAGTTTGTCATAAGTTCATGTTTAATTTTAAATTAAATTAAAATATCAAACAGTGCATACTTATAATAAGAACAAGCAGCAGAAGGCTTCTAGGATATTACAATGATAGCTCCCTTTCCTGCTTTCCCAGTGAGTCTCTTCTGTCTCCTCATCTTGCCACACCTCTCAAAAGCTGAGTGTGGCAGGAATGTTCTCTCCCTCTGGGGATTCCAGAAATGCCAAGACTTCCTCTGTACCTTAAAGGGAGGAGCTAATAATGAGAGATAATGTTTCCTTTTGCAGGAAGCCAAAGCTTTGACTTAGCAAACTGAAACCAGATCTTACTCATGAAAGCTCACTATTGATCCCCTGCCCCCTTCCAGATAGAAGTCTCAAAAATGTCAACCGTTAAGAGGCAAGGTTTTTCATGCAGTATCTTTTATTGGATCTGCTATATAGCCAGGAGAGAAGTGTGACAAGCTTCTGGATACAATGCACCCTTCTTCTGGTCATCTGTCAATCAATCCATTGTGTCTACATTGCGTGGTTAATTTCTAGAGCTAAATATTATACTTGCTCTAAAGTTTACCAGGAAAACAGGTTTTAAGAAGTCATATCATACCCATTTAGACTCTTAGAAGTAATTTATTCTAGTTCATTATGGTCAAAATCCTTTAACAAATTTTACTTTTCAAATTGCTAAGCTGATTTTAGGATAACAGGCAGTACCTGTATACATCGTGCTTTACACTTGCACGGGTTTTCTGATTGGGATCATAGTCTTCAGGAGGCATGTAAATAATAGTCCCTCCCTCTGGCAGAGACTTGTCACCTCGTGATTGTGACATGGATACTATGCGCCATTTTGATAAGCCAAAATCTGCAATCTGGAAAAGGACAAAAGTCAGTCATTCGGAGACAGAGAGAGAGAACAGACCTCATCAATTCAGAAGTTGTTAAAAGTTATCATAAAAGGGTATATATGTCTTACTAGCAACATGAAACATCAGCCCTGATCCAGGGCTTGTGCTACCCCAGAGTATTAGTCTTATCCCATGTGTATTCTGGTGCCGTGGCATTCTCTGCTTGCTGAAAAACTGTTCTTCACAATCTCAGCTTGTATTTACCCACCCTGTACCTAGCCCTGAGGATAACGAAGAAAATCTTGAAAGCACGAGTATAAGAAGATGCAGCACTGTTTATCTTAGTTTGCAGAATGGGGTAATTTAGATCCTCTCAGACACTCTTCTATTATTTTTGTTGCAAAATGCACCATTTTCCTGAAAACAGGTGCTCCCTGCTGAAACTGCCTCTGGCTCCCTAACCTTTCCTAGGTAGCAGAGTTAATTAGCATACAATGGACATGCCCTGCACTTTTACATGGAGCTGGGTGACCAGGGTGTCAGGGACCAAGAGACAGGAGCTCAGGTTTTGGCCATGAAGAAGTGGGAACCAGAAAGGTAGACCCCAACAAAATAGCCAAATCTTGGGGTGCAGTGGACACAAAACTCACTCGACAAGCTTTCTACTTTCCTGACACACACAAGAAGAAAGTGACTCTGAACACCACTACTGGATAACATTGCAAGAGCCGAGATATATGAACATGATTTTCACATGAGAATATGCTGTGAAAACACAAAACACCACACACAGAGTAAAAAGTAATTATTACTAAAATAGGATTAGTCAATCATTATTTTCATGGAGCCCATTTCTCTCTGGGCCACAGACTATTTGTGCGGGGAAAGTGATAAGAAAAATGATATTTATGAAAGGAAACAGATTCTCTCATAAAATAAGGGAATTTGCAAGAATTAGCTTTTGACATCTTTGGGGGAGAGGAACAGTTTTAAAAATTATTTTCTGTGCTGTACTTCCTTGTGCCAGACCTCACATGTAAACTCAAGAGCATGCCCTCCGAAATCTTATTCATTTAGAATATCTGATGGAGACACAGTGCATGACAGATACGTATTTTAGACGCATCTCTCTTTTTTTCTAATAACATGCATCAGATAGATCTGTCTAGTATCACTGCTTCTGTCCCTCCCCCCAACCCCCATCCCCCACTAGAAGGTAAAATCTTAGCCTGTTTTATTTCACACACAGGCAGATCAAAATACTAGTGCTTTCTAATAGCAAAGCAGCAATAGATTTTCAAACAAGGAATCTACAGAAAGATGTAATTGCACTTATTTATATAATATTAATAGTTACATATTATCTATGTAAATGAACCGGTTACTGTAAAGCTGTATTTTTTCAGATCCTTCATTTCAAATGTCCAACAATAAAACAATAAAAAAATTGCAAGAAAGTTTTATTTGTCTATTCAAATGATAAAAAGTGGATTTTTCACCACCGATATTGTAATGTCTTTATCTATGCATTATAATTTCCAAAAACTATAAATGGCATAAACCCTTAAAGTTAAGAGACTTTCTCAAATCATTTTGTGTTTTCCTTTGTGTTAAGGGAAAAATATAAAGATAAACAAAAGATGAAAGCTTCTATTCTGAGTTCCTATGCTTCTGGAAACCAAGAATGTGTGTTATGGAGCTACAGTTTAATGTTAGTAAGCACTCCTGTGTCTAGACTATGGACAATATATCACATAATGCAACTTCTAGGAATGGGCCTGAGAAACCGGAACAGTAGGTGATTTCAGAAGGGGTCACAATCCTGTGAAACTGATACCACTCATGAATATTAGACCAGTTTTATTTCTTGCATTAAGTCATTATATCACTAATTCTTCTCCATTGTGATTCTTCTCCAATCATTTACATACATTTGCATATCTTACAGTTGTCTTATAACAGCACCCCTAATATGTTTATGCAACTGTACCTATGAAAACACTTCTGATTCTGAGCTAATTTGGTTATTTTCCTTTAGTATCTTCCTTCAGATATCCAAGATTTTCAAAAATCGAATTAAACATCCACTAACTACATTTCTTTTCCCTGTACATCATGTCACAAAGGTCCCAGTTATGGAAAGTCACGTCGCTACTAAAGCCAGAAAGCTGAAGTCTGATTGGGTCTACCCCAAGTTTCACTGCAGTCAATGGACTCTGTCTATAAAGATTTAACTGCAAGATAGGAGTCTTTCTACACAACTCAGTCTCTTCCCACTTTTTTGCAATATTAAGAGGTACTGCAGTTCTCTTATGCATACTGAAGAGGAACACAGAGACTAAAATAACTTTACCTTCACATGAAACTCATTATCCAGTAAAATATTCTGGGTTTTCAAGTCATGGTGCAGCAATGGAGGATTCATGTTGTGCAGATAATTCACTCCCAAAGCAATTTCATACAGCATACGGAATCTCAGTGACCATGGGATGTCAGGATATACATTTTTCTACCATAGACAGAAATCAGCAAAGTATGATCTACCATTCAAATCTTCTATCATCATACAAAGATTTTATTAAAACAGGAAAATTACTTCAATAACAGAAGATCTTTTTAAAGGCTTGATTTATTCACTCAAAATTAAAGCAACAAGACTGACTGGTGTTATTTATTGTATTTACTCAAATCTAAGAGAACCCTGAATTTAAGACAAGCCCCTGATTATTAGATTGTAGACATGAAAAATTGTACATTTCTTTTAATTTTCATGTCTATAATCTAGTTATTGGAGGGTCATCTTAAATTAATCCATCCCACTACTGCTACAGGGAACGTACTAGCAGGGAAGGCAGCAGCTGTGGGGCAGGCAGTCTGCCCCATGCCTCTTGTCCTCCCCCTGCCCCTTGCCACTTGGCTCCTCTATCTGCCCCTCTGCTGTCCCTCCTCACACAGTGCCTTGCCCCTCCTACCACTTGTCATGGAGCACCCGATCAGGCCAAGCAGTAGCGGTGGCTCTGGCTTCACCCTCCAGTCCCAGTTGGGGTCAAGGCTGGAGCCACAGCAGCTCCCCTGCCATTCTGCATGGCCATTCTCTGCACACCCCCTGCTCTGTGTCTCTTTCCTGGTGCTTCCTCTGTACCACATGCCCCTTCCCCGAGCCCTTCTATGTGCTCCTCTTGTTTTGCGCATCCCTTTTTCCCTGTCCCTTCTCCCACACTCCTCTTGCTCCACACGTCCCTTCATCAATGCTCTCCCAGCCACCCTTTGCCTGTGCTCCTTCCAGCACTGTGAACCCCTTCCTCTATGCTCCCCACAGCACTGCATGCCCCTTCCCCGTGCTCCCCTCATGCTGTACACCCCTTTCCTCGTGCTCCCTCCTGTACCACATGCCCTTTCTCCGCACAAGGGAAAGGGCATGTGGTGTGGGGGGAACAAGGGGAAGGGGCACACGGTGTAGGTGGAGCACAGATGAAGGGACATGTGGTGTGGTAGGAGCACAGGGGAAGGGTGTGGGGAAGGGATCCTCCACATGTCCGTTTCCCTAAGTCATTTTCCTGCACCCCCTCCATAACCTCCTCTCTCTCTGCTCATCCTTTCCCCTGCAATCTCCATTCCACTTTCCCTGCCCCAAGGTCCTCCCACACCAGGCACCCTTTCCCCATGATCTCCCACACATCCCCTACCTGCCACATGAGCCACCATAGCACCCTCTGGAGCCACAGCAGCTGCTTGCCTGGCCTGTACTCAAATGTAAGACATGAAGGTTTCCCCGCCCCCCCCCAGTGCTGAATGGTGAGAAAATCCATGTCTTATATTTGAGTAAATCACTTATTACTGTGCTTCCATTCTTTTGCAGTTATACTCTATCGATTCAAGATCATTGAACAAGCTGGCTGTATTACCAACACATTTACTATGTGACTTAGTGTTCATGAGTACATGCAACTCAAATATAGAACTTTTTATACATAGAACCAAAGCATTAAACTAAACAAAAGAATGACAAATATTGTATTTCTATTTAACAAATGGGAAAAGAGAAGAACAAAGAAGAAAAGTGATATTTCTTAGATCAGCCACAGGCCAGTGGTGGAAGCAAAAACTCAACCTACACCAGAGATACTAAACCCCCAGCCCATGGGCCAAATCTGATTCGTGGAGCCATAGCATCTGGCTTGTGGGACTCCCTGTGGGTTAAAAAATGTGGTGGTAGGAGAGAGGTGGCAATAAATGCTGCCATTGCTTCCTGCTGCCCAATTGCGAAGCTGCACACGGCAGGGCTGGGCCACTGCCGTGTGGCTAGATCAGACCAGGTTAGGCCCAGGCCGTTGCTATGTCATCAGATCCATGTCTGGTCAGACTGCTGCTGCACAGCCAGATCAGGGTCTGGTTACATCCTGCCCCATGTACTATATCAAACCCCCTACCATATAGCCATATTGGGCCCTGGCTCTGCCCATCCCATGTGCCAGATCAGCCACCCACTGCATGGTTGGATCAGCCCTCACATCTGCCCTATGCACCAGATCAGGCCCACTGCTCAGATCTGGCCTACAGAGGGATCTGGCACCACCCACCTGACCTGTGGGCAAAGAGACACTGGGCACCACTGCCCTCTTGTTAAAATGTAATGGGTATGAAACACACTCAAGAGCCAGGAAATTCAAAATGGTCATTAACACATTAACTACATCATTCACTCATGCCATTATGAAAAATGAACAACTGAGTTGCTTAAGACCTAGGGTATTCCTACACTACTGCAATAAAAGAGACTTGCATCATGTAGGAATACATGAACCTTAAACTACCTAGGATACCAGCAGCTGACTAGTCACAGCAGCATGGAGTTTGGCACAGGCTAATCTACCTCACTGTGACTGCAGAGACACATTATAAATTTCTTTTAGATGGACAACTTCTGACTTGCATCACTGAGTCATAGGCCTACTTTAAAGTTTTGTATCCAGGCTCACAGCTCCCTAGTGGCAGCAGAACCCCTTTCTTCTAGCAGAGTAACACCTCTGTGAGTAACAGAAGGTTTCTATCCCCACCCAGAAGTTAACAGAAAGTGCATGTAGATGTGCTGCACTTTTTGCTGGCTACTTTAAAAGCTGGTACCTCCCACAGTACACTGAGTATTTTGCTGACACGGCAACTGTGCCTTGTGCTCTGAGTGTTTACCACAGTGGCTGCTCTGGGCTGGCAGAAAGATTTCTAAAGTAGATAAACTCATTATCTTTAGTCTAAAAACTGGCTGTAGTAAAGAGAAAATTAATGCATATTTACATGAGGCCAATAATTCTGGAGGACAGAAATAAGTTCAGGTATTAGAGCTTGCACTCCAGCTTCTACTTGCTAGAGATCTTGCAATTATTTTTAAATTCACCACTCATTTTCCTGTATTTTTTTCCTTTAAAATCCTGATACTAGGGTTGGCATAATGTGGTGTACTGCCGCACCCAAGCAGAGCTCCACTGACTTCAGTGAGGCTCTTTATTGATGCCAGGGGGCTGACTGATCATAGTACATTGTAGGCCAGGACTTAATGCCTTCATTTCCTTTTAAATGTTTACTATGTTACTTCTGCCAAACATAAAAGCACAACTTATTTAAAATAAAATAGAAGCTACATGCACATGACTTTAGAAAAACATTGTAAACTTACCTCATGTAAAAGTTGGTTTAATGATCCATTTGTCATGTATTCTGTCACTATTCCCAGAAATTCAGGTTCATTGCATATTCCAAGAATTGGTAGAATGTAACTGAATCTGGCTTTGTGTAAAATCTCTGCTTCTTTTAAAAGGTTGTTTCTTTCGCTGTAGGTTAGGAAAAAAATTAAATTACTAAAGCCATACTCAAAAACATATTATGATCCGGCCCCTTATAACTAAACACAATAATGTATGTAAGAAAAGAAAATGCCAAATAAGCTTAACAGACAGATATAAAGTTCACTGAACGTACTTTGTAAAACTTACATTCTTATAGAATGTTAAAATTGATGGTACTCCTATTTTCTGCTACACCATTTTAATACAAATTATTGCAGAGAGACTGACACATACATCAATCTGTAAAAGAAAAATCATCTGAAACAACAACAAATTACTGGATCTGAGAGAGGGATACAGATTGTAGCTGTGTTGGTCTATAGGCAAAAGGAATCGGAACTCTTGGTAGAGGAGATTTTTTTTTTTCCACCAATCACATATTTGCAAAAACCCCCCAAACATCTGTACTTGTAAGCTGTTGGGCACACACGCCCTTCTTCAGGTATAGGAGAGTGCAAAGGTAAAATTTCTCCTGGGTGGAAATAAAAATTCATATTTCACAGGAAATATGAATTTTCATTTCCACCCAGGAGAAATGTTACACCCTTTGTACTCTCCTATGCCTGAAGAAGGGTGTGTGTCTGACAGCTTGCAAATACAGGGGTATTTTTTTTTGCAAATATCTAGTTGGTCTAATAAAAGTTATCACACCTCTACCAAAAGTTCTGATTCCTTAAATCTGAGAAAGAAAGATAGGCTTCCCCAAGCTAAATCCCCAAACAATATTCAGTATTGGGCTTTGCTGTAGACAGGAAACCAGTGTAGATATTATTTCCACTCATAATATGTTTAATTTTTTTTTTTAAGTTGAAGGGGTGAGTCACCTTTGCTTTGGATGACATGGCATTTAGAAACATTAAGAAGCAAATTTACCATAGTGAGGCAAAAAAAAGGATGAGTTCTGACTGAACTCTGATCAGGCATTACTGTGGTAAGTTTTCAAAGGTAAGAGCCAAGCATGTTTACATATGTGAAAGGGAAGTGGCAAGAGTTTGGATGATGAAACACTCAATAACTTGTCCTTAGTTTCTAATATTTAGCATATTATATCACATGATTGGGAGTTCCTTGCTTTGATAACTTTTGTCTTATCTCGAGTCATTTCCTAACTTTTTAAATAATTTCCATGTGCTTTCAGACAGTGTGGAGAACTGAAGAAATATCATCCTGTTCTCAATGCACCTCTATGACATATCCTGCTTAAATGCATTACGCTAAATCTGAAGAGGTTGTTAAAGAAGCCAGGCAGAGAAGGTGCCTGAATAACCATCTCCTGAATAAAGAATATCACTACATACAAAGTGCCTGAGTTTATAGCCATCAGGAGGGACTTAGCCACAATCAGGGCACAAAGCTGTTATGCCAAGGGTGAGAAGAGGAAGATCTGAAGACAATGATTTTCTTAAAAGACACTGATTTCTTCAGATAACATGGAAAGTGTTAGCAAGCATGCTGTAACAGAGGACACAACATCAAGTTATTTCTTTTCTACCTAGGGCACGGATCAACAACCTATGGCTCACAGGCCAGATCAGGCTCACAGAGCTATTGGATCCTGCCTGTGGATGTGGAGCTTTGGGTGGCATCCAGCAGGCAGGCACCTCAGCAATGGGAGCTGTCCTTGTGCTCCTACAGGAAGACGCACTGAGGTGGGTCATTCTGGCTGGCAGCCAGAAAAGGTTGCTGCCTGCTAATCTATGGGAACGATACAAAAGCTGAAAGCAGGTAAAACAGAATGCATGTAGGACTCTCATTTTCAGTACCATTTTAAAGTACTGTGTGCTTTTTGGCAAAGCCAATCACACTTTGTTTTAGAGAAGCTGCTTCTGGGTCACCACATACTATTACTATGTACAGGCTCCTAAAGGAAAACTCTGCATTCCCCACCCATGGCCCCACCAAGTCCCAGGACCTCCTGGTCAACCTGGTCCTGGCTCTGGCCAAGCTGGCCATCTGTAAGGCCAGGAAAGAGGCTCTGGCTGGGAGGAACCCAGGCGAGTGTGGGGCTGCTTTCCTGGCACTCCTCCGCTCACAATTCTGGATGGAGTTTCACTGGTTAGTGTCTACAGGCTCCCTTGACTCCTTCAGGGGGCAGTGGGTGCCAAGCCAGTGTGCTGTTTGGTGTCCACTTTTGTAGCCCTAGTTTTTAACTTATGACATCATTTCTGTTCCTGACTTCTTTTTTGTTGTCCCCGACGTTTAGTTGATGTGTCCTCAGTGGCCTCTCTTCTTAATGAGAGGCGTATACATTTCGTAATGGGCTATGGTCCATGAGCTTTTTTGGCACATCAAACAAGCCAAAAGGAAAACTCCGCATCCTGCACCCATGGCCTCACCAAGTCCTGAGAACGTCTGGTCAACCTCCTCCTGGCCCTAGCTAAACTGCTAGCCATTTATCAGACCAGGAAGGAGTTTCTGGTTAGCAAGACCCCTGATGACTCCAGGGATGTCTTCCTGTCCCTCAGCCAGTCATGTCTCCAGGCAGTTTCACTGAGCAGTGTCTACCGGCTCCTCTGACTCGTTTGAGAGCAGTGGGCATGGGCTAGTGAGCTCTGCTCAGCTGGAGCACTTGTTAGTAACCATCAACCCAAACCCCACTCGTTTTCCCTTCTGTTGTGCCCTGCAATCTATTTATGCATGGTTAGTGATCCCCAAAAACAACAGGAGAGAGCTCAGAGTTTCTTTGTAAGCCTTGCCCAAAGCCTATGTGCATCAATTGGCCTAAATGGAAACTCAGTAGGCCAAAGGTTGCTGCTACCCCTGCAAAAGCATCTGTGTGGGCAAGGGGGGTAGGGCGAAGGATTTGTAACCACTCATAGCCACAGTCAGAGAGCGTCTGGTTCTGCTCAAAGGGAAGTTGAGCTGGTGACTTAAAAGGCACTTGACCGGGCAGCACTTGAGATGCCGGAGGCTGCGACCTACCTAGAGACAGAAGCGGGCATATCAATACTGAGCCACTAACTGTACCCCAGGCAGCCAAAACTAAAACAGCTAAAACTCAACTAACCAATGTCTGGCAATTCAATTAAGAAAAATAATATAAGGAGGCAAGAATAAGAGTATAATAAGCCAGGGCAGGGGGGGTTGGACTAGGTGGCCCCTGCAGGTCCCGGCCAGCCCTACTCCTCCAGGAGAACCAAGCTTGCCAAGATGAACTTTTCCAACAATGTTAGTCTAATAAAAGATATCTGATTGACCCAAACAACCTTGCCTGCCCCAGCGTGGCTACAACCTACACCCGTGAACCACTGGACCTGGGGGGAGGGGGCGGGGGGGCAGGCCCGGCGAAGTGATCTGAAAGGACCACTCTGAGCAGCTTCAGATGGAAAGAGGCCACGGGGCCACCGCCAGGGCTGTCACCCTTCCTCGCAGGCAGGGCCGGCCAAGCTACGTGTGTCCCAGGGCTGCCTCATGCGGGGTGCGGCGGAGCAGAGCAGAGCAGCAGGCCGAGCAGGGGAAGGCGAGGCCCGGGCGGGAGCCCCGGGCTGGGCCCTGCTGCGGTGGGACGGGGAAGAGGCCGCGACCGCTCAGCGCTGCCGCCCCCCGCGAGCCGGGCACGCAGCACACCCCCGGCCCCGGATGGCGGTACCTGTCGAGCAGCGGCCCCTGCAGGCACTTGACGGCCACCGGGATGCGCCAGTCGGCGTGGCGGGCCGCGGACACGGTGCCGTAGGCGCCGCGGCTGAGGAAGCGCAGGTCGGGCAGTTTGCTGGAGGACACGGCGGGCAGCGCACAGCTGATGGCGGGGGGCGCATCCCCGCTGCTCATCCTCGCGCCCGGCCCGGCTGCACCCGCGCGCAGGCGGGGCTGGGGGGGGGAGGCAGCACCGGCTTCCGGCTTCCGCTCGCCGCGGCCCCGCCGCGCCCCGTCCGGGCTGCTCCTGTCCCAGGGCCCCCGGAGCGGGGCTGGAGCCACAGGGCTGTCCCACCGCCGGCTCCAGGCGCTCGGCCGTGCCCAGGCACCCTCAGGGGAGCCCGCAGCCCCATCCCGGGGGGCCTGGGCCTGCAGCTCCTCCACGGAGCCGTCGCCAGCAGCGTGTCTGGGGTGGTTCGTGGGTACCCCCACAGCTGCCCCGCCGCACGCCTGCCTGGGGTGCGCCAGGCTGTGCCCCCTTCACCGCCTTCACCACAGCCACCTGCTGAGGCGACTCCCTGCACCTTTTTGTTGATGGCCTCCCCAGCCGTGCCCCTACCAAGTCCTGGGACCTCCTGGTCAACCTCCTTCCGGCCCTGGCCCAGCTGCCAGCTACCTGACTAGGAAGGAGGCCCTGGCCCAGAGGACCCCCACCCACTGGTGACACATAGGGGGTGCACATGCACCCCCCCAGTCTGGCGGCCACCAACAGTGCTGGGTGCGCCTGCGGGCGGTTGCTGCTCATCACAACCCTCCCTTGCCAGTGACACTGCCGGTGGCATCTGGGGGCGGTCACCGACCATGGGTCAGCACTTGGCACTGCCCACCGCCACCAACACCGCTGCGGCCACCTGCGGGTGGTCCCTGCTCAGCCCCCCCTTGCTTGCAACATCAGCGTGGCTGCCTGCAGGTGGTCTGTGCTCGCCACTGCAAAGGCCCTGCCACCGGCGCTGCTGCCTGTGGGTGGTCACTGCCCCTCCAGCCTCAGGAGGCACGAGGCGTTCATGCCCCCAGATGCTGCAGGGCCTCTCATCTGGTCCCATCTTGGGGCAGAGTTTTGCTGGGCAGTATCCACTGGCTTCTTGGGCTCGTTCCAGTGGGTGCTAGCCAATGTGCTCTGCTCAGTGTCCCTCTTGGAGTACTTATCAACCTTTGCCCCTCACTCCCATCTGTTATTCTTTTAAGTTGCCCCCAGAACAAAGTTGGCACACACCTGGTGCTCCCCCTAACAACAGGTGGGGCTAACTGTTCTTGTGTGGGCACATGCCCAGGCTCTTTTTGTGCTTCAAGTAGGCCTGGCTAGAGGGTCTTGCACTTCTGGTTAAGGTCAGACCAGTCACCAACCTGGGGGTCAGGAAGGAATTTTAGCCCATAGTTAGATTGATACAGATTGGGGGGGGGGGGGTGCAGTTCTGCCTCCTTCTGTAGCACATTAGATTTGGGTTTGTACAGGCTGCTTGGTTAGGGATGATCCTGGGGGAGGGGAAGGGAAGGGCAGATTAGATGACCTTGAGAGGTCCTTTCCAGCCCTGCTTTTCTATGATTCTAGATTTTGATCATGTGTAAATACTGGAGAAGGAAACACCAGGATATGCTTGGCAATCTGGTAGTTGCACCAGATGAAAAAGCAGACCTTTTAAACAAATTCTTTGCCTCCATACCAGGATTCAGGATGGACTCTGGAGAGACTCCATCAGGCCTGGGGTCAGGGAGGACCTGAGTTAGGGAACTTCTAGAGGGGCTGGATGTGTTCAAATCAGCAGGTCCAGATGCTCTCCACCCTTGGGTGCTGAGGGAATTGGCAGGGGTCATCGCAGGGCCCCTGGCACAGCTTTACAAGCACTCATGGTGCTCTGGCCAGATGCCAGAAGACTGGAAGAAGGCCAGTGTGGTCCCAATTTTCAGAAAAAGGTGGGAGGACCCAGGCAACTACAGGCCCGTTAGTTTTACTTTGATCCTGGGGAAGCTCTTTGAGAAAATTATCCAGGAGCACATCTGAGAGGGACCAGCAGGGAGGATGATGCTCATGGGCAACCAGCATGGGTTCATTAGGGGCAGGTCCCATCAGACCAACCTGATTGCCTTCTATGATCAGGTCACAAAATCATTGGACGCAGGTGTCGCGGTGGATGTAGTCTTTCTGGACTTCAGGAAGGCCTTTGACACTGTCTCCCACCCCATTCTCATTAAAAAGCTAGGCGAGTGTGGCATTGATGCCTACACAGTCACAAATTGGCTGAGCGGCTGCACCCACAGAGTAGTGGTGGCTGAGTCACAATTGACCTGGAGGGATGTGGGCAGTGGAGTCCCCCAGGGCTTGTTCCTCGGGCCCACACTGTTCAATCTCTTTATTAGCGACTTGGACAAGGGGGTGAAAAGCACCTTGTTCAAATTTGCTGATGACACCAAGATTTGGGGTGAAGTGGGCAAGCTAGAAGGGATGGACAGGATACAACTGGACCTGGACAGGTTACAGGGGTGGGCAAATGTGAATAGGATGGGATTCAATACTGACAAGTGCAGGGGACTGCACTTGGGCAGAAATAACCAGCAGCATACCTATAGGCTGGGGAACTCCCTTCTCGAAAGCACAGTGACAGAAAGAGATCTTGGAGTCATTGTCGATTCTAAAATGAACGTGGGCCACCAATGTGAGGATGCGGTCAGTAAGGCTAACCTCACCTTGTCATGTATCCACAGATGCAGCATGAGCAGGTCCAAAGAGGTGATCCTCCCCCTCTATGCGACATTGGTCAGGCCGCAGTTGGAGTACTGCGTCCAGTTCTGGGAGCCACACTTCAGGAGGGATATGGACAGCATTGAGAGGATCCAGAGGAGGGCCACTTGCATGATCAGGGGGCAGCAGGGCAGACCCTATGAGGAGAGGCTATGGGACCTGAACCTGTTCAGCCTTCACAAATGAAGGCTGAGAGGCGATCTAGTAGCTGTCTATAAACTTACCAGGGGGGACCAGAGGGAAATGCGTGAGGCCCTGTTCCCCCGACCACCTCCTGGAGTAACAAGGAATAAAGGCCACAAGTTGATTGGGAGCAGGTTCAGGCTAGACATCAGGAGGCACTACTTCACAGTCAGGGCGGCTAGGATCTGGAACTAGCTTCCTAAGGAAGTGGTGCTGGCTCCTACCTTAGGGGTCTTTAAAAGGAGGCTAGATTATTACCTAGCTGGGGTCATACGAGCTTAAATTTACCAGGGGTCATGTAAGCCCACTATTCGTTCCTGCCCAGGGCAGGGGGTCAGATTTGATGATCTGCTCAGGTCCCTTCTGACCCTACATCTATGAACCAAAATAGGGTGCCACAGCTCAGTCTTCATCGCCTTCAGAAAGGCAGATGGCAAAGCCTTTGTCCATATGGAATCCTTTGCAATTTGCCACTTTTGCTTGACAGATTCCCTCTTCTTTCCCCAACCCTTACCACTAGACAGAACAGTAGAAATTGGGTAAGTGGTGACTGCCAAGGAACTCATTTGAGTTAGACCGGATGTGGTTTGGAAACTGGGCCCCAGCAGTCATGAGTGTGAACTCTCCCTTCTTTTCCCTTCCAGCTGCTTTCAGCTTTGCTGTAGAAATATCCACTTGCAAATACCAGCACATCACAGGGACAGTCCTAAGGCAAGTGCCATGAGACTTCATTTTTTAATATGGATTTATTTTCTATAGAAATGTTCTGTATACTGCAATTTTAAAAGATTAAGAATCGAATTTATCTGCAGTTGCCCTACTACCGCAAAGATTTATTTTCCTTATTCACTTTATTAATATGCTTCTCTTTACTGGTACAGGTATCAGGGCCTGTATTTGCATATTTAGCAAATATACTATAGTTCTCCTAATTCACCTTTTTATTAAAGTTAAAAACATATATAGTACTTTAACAGATATCATGGACTCGCAGCGATAAATTAATGGAATAGAGTGCAGGGCAGAGTGAATCACGGACATGCCTAGCCCTCTATATGTATGAATAACCCAGGGTAGAGAAGAATTAATATAGACATACTCCTTTAAGGTAGCTCCCAGTAGGGGTGTGAAGAGAAGAATGTCATGGCTATGGAGACAATCATTTTTCATCTTTCATTTTTAATATATTCCTGAATGTGCATGTATAGATTTCTACTTATATACAAGTAATATTGTATTATGTCTTATTGCTTGTGCTTTGATATGTAAAACATTCTCATAAAAAATATGTATATAATACACCAAGGTATTCATCTTAATTTTTGTATTCATTACATTTAGAATGGGAACTACCTCAAATGCTGTGATGCTTTGGTACTCCCTTCAGTGGGAACAGGGGGTTTAATTGTATTTCTCATTATAACTGTTTAAATTAAATAATGTGTTTCTTTTGGGGGAAGGGTAGGAGGGGTGGGATTTTGGGAACAGCCTGTGAGAGAGGGAAATATGGGTTGGTGGGTTGTTAGGAAAGAGGGAAGGGGATGTCGTGGGTGTGAGGCAGGGAGGGGGAGTGGGTAGAAATGCGAGGGAACCTAGGAGGAAAGTATTTTTGTTTTCATTTACAGAGATAGGATGCAAGGTTGGGTGGGGCAGGAGAGGGCACATGAAAGGGAGGCTGCCTTCTTGGGGAACTGCAGTCAGTGGGTGGGAGGTTTGGTTACCATAATTATGAAGTTGAGGGCATTTTGTGGGCAGTTTGTTTTGTTACACTTTATTTTTAAATATTTTATTCTGTGTTTATTTGTCTTTTATTGTCAGCTTCTGTAACAGGGGGACTTCTCAGGGCCGATCTCAGTGTGGCCCACCCACCTGTTTCTGGGTTAACTGCCTGCTTTCTCGCCCACCACACCTTGTTGGAATTAATTAGCTCAATGATGTAATTAAGTGGGAAGCTGCCCATTTCCTGCCCCAAGCCTTGCTGATGGCATCTATAGTTCTCACAATCACGGGCCCCCACACTGGGCCCCAGCATCCTACTAATTGAACCCCTCCCGTATTCCTCTCTTCAGGCGACCGATTCCGCCTTCATCCTCGGCGAACGCGGCTCCCTTAGCTGCTTCCTTCTCACGGGGGTGGTCCCCCCCACCGGGACCTTGGGCTACTAGCCGTGGCCCACCTCCAGGCCAGTCAGAGCCCCAGGCCCTCAGCTCTTGGGCGTTCCTCGTGGTGGGCCCCCGGCCCTTCGACCCTTCCAGTCCTGGCCCCAGCATGGGCCAGTCAGGGGAAATGTCAGACAGGTTCGTGAGTCCATGGGCTCACTCTCTTCCTCTAGGGTCCACCTTCCAGACCCTCTGAACAAGGGGTAACCCACCCGGTCATGGGGGCTAGGGCTTAAGGCACCCTGACCTGCCTTTCCCCGGGGTGGTAACTGGCCTGGCATTTCCTGGGGGCTCACATGCCACTGGGAGCCCCCCCAGGCCACCCACTCCCAGCAGGGTGCAGTTTTAGGTCGTGCCCAGGACCAGAAGCCTCCTGACCATCCCCTGCAGCTCCTCCCCTACCTCTGGATGAGACCTGCAGCCAGGCGGTGTTGTTGCCTGCCCTCCAGCAGCAGAACTGCCCTGTTTGTATAGGCAGCCCCAGATCCAAAATGGCCGCCCTCAGGTACCTGGCAGCTGCCGGCTCCAGGCCCTTAAAGTGGCAGCACACACAGTGCCCTGCCACAGCTTCCCCGAGTCTTTTTTTGGGAAGGGCAGCTTATAAATCTAATACATACATTTAACAGAGAGTGGTAAAAGACAGTTTTGATAGGGACAGTCTATGGACATTCATCACTATAATGAAAATTTACAGGTATCACATAAAACGTAAATTATGAATCTTGATATTAAATATAAAACAAATGGATACGTTATACAACATTTAAGAACACTTAATAGAAGAGCAAGAAAACAATAGCGATTAAAAATGTAGGAAAGCACTAACTAAACTGCCAAAGTTCATTTCATTTTTTACGAAAAATAGTACAGAAGAATAGCAATATATAACAATATCTTTTCTTCTCAGTGCTATATCCCTTACTGAATAATATCACTTTAATTTAAAGTCCATTAACATTATAGATTATGTTCACAATAATGCATGATTATAGCTAGCACACCTTTGGCAATCTATTCTATTAATCATTAGTGACTGAAGTTAGCCATAAAACTCTCAATGACTGGGCTATGATTTCACCTCAGGACTATGTTAAATTACTCCCAGAGTTGCATACAAAGTTGATTAGTTTCAGTGAGAGCCTGACTATTGACTTGGGCTTTAGGTTGGATGCTACAACAAAGTAGTTTTATGACATTGGGTTAACTTCTATCTGGTGGATAGGATCTGTCCCATTTTCTCTGCAATAAATAGAAAATGAACGCGACCGGCTGCTGCAGTCATTCCTGCTGCTAACAGCTTTTTTTTGTTTGTTTTTTTTGGAATAAGTGAGTTTTTGATTGGGTAGGACTTCCTCTTGTTAAAATATGTAAGATGACAAAAGAAAGAGTTTTTTGATAAGTTTGATACAAATTCTCTGGTAGCAGATACATTGATTTATAGAGCTGCATATTTTGGATTTAATATACTGAAGGCCACAGTTGAATTCATATTCCAGTGTTCAGAAAAAACAAAAAAGAGAGTCTGGTGACCCAAGGGGAATTCCCAGAGCATGACAGTATAGTATCTGGCAGCACAGGGAGAATTAAGAAGAAATCTGAAATGGCTTCTGGAAAATCCCATGTTTCCTTTGGTCTTTTATATGGCATTCTGCCAACTAACTCAGACAGCATAGGTTGCTTAGGGTTTTGTACTATGTTAAATTTAAATTTGTGTGGCATAAATTGAGGTTAGCAAAGAAAGAGTTGGTTTTGTATTTTCACAGTGGCAGAAAATTGCAAACTGGAACTTTAAAAGCTTTCATTCCAAGACATCATTAATGCTGAAATCTATTTCTTGACAATTCATCAGCAGATGCACAATATTTCTCTGGGAGGAATCTAATAGTACAAAGGATAATTAAAAGGTCAAGTTTGTAAGTGCTGCAATTCAGTACACCAAATATGTTTTATTTGACATTATGTTTTCTGAGATTATTTATCTAACAAATGGTAAAAAAAAGGCCACATCAAGTCCCTGAATTATACACACATCCATGCCTCCCTCTATATACCAAGGTTAAGTGCAGATGTTCGAAAAGCACAAGGTGGAATTGATCACACTTACACAGGTTTCTGTAAGTGGCGGAGGTTAGTTTGGGAGTGACTAAAATACACGTTTACCCTTTGGTTTTGCTGGGTGCTCAGGCTGCCTGCACTGGTCTTAGCCAACAGGGTGGGTGTGCTCCCGCATGCCTCCCAGCAGGCTCCCTGGGGTGCTGAAGACTGTCAAGCGTAGTTGAGTGCAGCTCTGCTGGGCCATCCTTGATTGGCTGTAGGGCATGGGTGAGCACACTTGCCTCCTTCCCTCCCATCATTTTCAGCCACAGGCATCTATCAGCTACAGCAGGGGCGGGCAATTATTTCAGGCAGAGGGTCGCTTACTGAGATTTGGCAAGGCATCGAGGGCCACATGACAGGCAGCCAGGGGCAGATAAATATTAACTTTCTACATTTTTTAGGGGCCCCACGGGCTGGATAGAATGGCCTGGCAGGCTGCATCTGGCCTGCAGGCTAGATTTTGCCCACCCCTCAGCTACAGGCAGGTCGCCTGTCTCCTGCAGTCTGGTTGTGCTCCCTGGGCCTGTACCCACTCAGAGGGCATAGGGATGCCTGGGTGGGCTCCTAAACACTCACCCAGGGACTGCAACCCCATGAGTGGGCACAGCGCTAGGGAGCCTGATGGGGCTGCAAGGCATGGCCAAGCACCCGTTGCCCCCATCCCTCCTCATCATTGTCAGCCGCTGTACTGACTTGGCTCTGTGCAAGCCTGGGGGCAGGCAGGGTTGGCTGGGCACTCAGCCAGAGCAACCAAGCATGGGGTGAGTGGTAGTGTACCTCTCTGCAAAAGGGGACTACTGGGGGTCCTCAATGGTGCCTGGGATGCCAACGGACTGCTGTATGTGAATCAATAGGGGATCTGGTATAGAAGTTCAATTACCCAGTCTAACTTAAATTGATTAACTCTGAATGTACATCGATCCTAGTCTATCTTAGACTGGGTTTCACCATTTTTAAATCAGTCTATGTGCACCAACTTTTTATACTGTTATGGGTATAGACCAGTTTCTGAGCACTTATACCAGTAAAAGTGTAATGTCTGTACCTGGCCCAAGAACCTAACTGAATATAGCAAAAACAGGATATTACAGTACTTTATACTGACTGTCTGTCAAACAAGCCTCAGTTATCCAAGCCACATTTTATCTACGAAGGTGTGTGTTGTCCGTCTGTTCCAGTTTCAGTTCTGCTCATTGCTGTAATGTTTGAAAGACAACAAACTAGTACATAACATATTTTAATAAAACTTCCCTGCTTTGACAATCATTTGAGATCTCCCATGTTATTTTTACCTTTAACACCATACAATACAAAAGATACCACACTTGAAAATATGTAAGTATTAAAGGTCTCACTCTATTTACATTCTCTGGGATACTTTAGCTTTTACTGAAAACAGGATCCATTAGATATAGGTCCAAATCTACCTGCAGCAAAAAATCAATACTAGATTCAGTGGTAAGCAGTAACAACTTGCCGTTTCCCATCCGCCTTCCCCACCTTTCCTATTTTTTCTGTATATTAAAGACTGAAAAACACCTGCACAATTGTGCTCTAGTTCAACAGTTACATGTCAGACTTCAGTTTCTGTTTGTACAACTGCAGGAGAGCATTCTTTGTTTTCAAACTTGGCTCCCACTCTTGTAATATAAATGCCTTATATCAGTGCTCAGATTGTGTTGGTGGTGGCTTCCCAGGTGGATGACTAATGAGAAGCATAGCATAATAAATTAGATTGCTAAAGCTAGTGTGTATTGGAGGGGGCGGGTAGGTAAATTTCCCATGTTTGTGGTAACTTGTGTGTGCCTTTGCAATCTTGCTAATAAGATTGAGGAACTGGATTTTTTTCAGTTAAAAAGTCCCTGTTTTTTTCAGATACCAAATTAAAGAGAGAATTTTTCAGGAAGCTTCATTTAAGCAACTTTCTGGTGTATTGATTAAAAGATTTTAAAAGTCACTACATACTGGACATTTGAATACCAATGGAAGTTTGAGCTTGTGTTTGTCATTTCAGTGTGATGCAAGGTTATCATGATTATTGCTCCATTTAATAATGCTGACATGAAGGAACACCACAGGCTCTGAATTTAACAAGCAAGGTTCCTAATACTTCAGTCTGGCCAAATTGCACTGAACACAGGAACTGAATTGGAGGAAGTAACTACATAGTCCCTCCCTGATCCTGGAACTGGCTGCCAGATCAAGTTGGAGCAGCTTAGCTGCCTAGCTATAAAATTTCTTACAATGACCTCTGGAAGAACATAGTATATTAAGCTGTAATTTGAAACTCTGCAGTTTCCAATACAGGAGATGAATACCATACAGAAAATTAACTCTTAGACTAATAAAGACATTAACTAGAAGATTTGATAAATATCTCAAGTGTTACTGTCTTAAAAAATAATACAGGATAAAGTGTAAACTCTCTTCCTGACACTGTCGCTATTTGAATGGAAACAACATAATCCATAGTTTGCCATCTGTTTGATTTTGCAATATGATATGAGAACAGCTTTCATCACTGCTACAATGTAACATAATGTGATTGCCTGAGGGAAAAAAAAAGCAAAGTTAGAACCTAGCTTAGACATGTAGAGCTCAGAGCCCTCTCCCTCTGCCTTCAATTGTTATATGGGATGCAATGGAAAAATTCAGCCTTCCAGTAACATTTACATGTTGTTTTAAACAGCTTCCAAGAAACTTTAGAGTCTGCAGCAGGTTATCAACCCAAGAAATACTTTGTTATTGACGATCTGCAAATTTTTTTTTTTTTTTTTTTTTTTTTTTTTTTTTTTTTTACAGACACGCGTGTAACAGAGAGCCTGGACCTATCTGCTATTTTAAGAGAGAAGCAGCACAGAGAGAGAGAGCACTGCAGGCCAGGCAGGATGCAGCTACTACAAGTTTCCATAGTAACTGAGCAATGAACCCAATTAGCAGTCACCTGCAGGCAGCCCAGGGTAGTCTCCTGACTGAAGCAGGCAGAGGCCTGAGAGACATATAAGCCCAGGGACTGAGCTACCAAGGCAGTCAAGCCCTGCAAGCCACAGGGGTAGGAGCTCTTGGCCAGGAGAGCTACCAAGGAATACTAGATGGGCTGCTTTGCTGCCTTGGATCCCCAGTGAGCAAAGGCAGTGGAAAGTGGGGAGGATAACAGGGCTTAGCTCCCCCCAAATGCAGGGCAGTGGTAGGGCCACAAGGCAGCCCAGCAGCAAGCTTCCGGCAGCCGCAGCAGGGGTGGGGAGGGGCATGCATGCAGTGGGGAGGGGCAGAGTGGGGCTGGGGCTGGGGCAGGCCCTACATAGCTGTGGTGGGGTGCAGGACTAAGTCAAGAGTGACTTGCCTGCATGGTGAGGCTTCTGCTGCTATGTGCACCCTGGGATGCACGGGGAAGGAGGGTGCCCCGGATTTGTGCAGGGCAGAGCAGGCTACTGGTGTAGGCTGGAGCCAGGGCTGTGCTGGGTTTTTTTCTGGTGGGAGGACTGGGCTGGACTGCACTCAGGGTGGGTGGTAATGGTGGTGGTACTGGGAGGGGGGGCTTCAGCCACCCCAAAATTCACTATAGCCCCCTCAACTCCCCTCCCAGCGCTGCTGCCACCTGTCCTGAGCACAGCGTGACCCAAACCCCCACTGGGAAGAGCCCAATGCAGCCCAGTCCCAGTCTCCAGAGGCAGCCTGCCCTTGCCCCACACAGATCCCAGGCCCATGCCCCTCATGCTTCCTGTTGTGCTTGCAGCTAAGGGAACCACCACCCCATCCCCACACTGGGCAGCCCCTGAACAAGCCACTCATGGCTCTGTCCCACACCCTGCCCTGGCTGTGCAGGGCCTGCCCCAGCCCCAGCCCTAGCCCCACTCCCTCCCTCCCCTCTTGGCGCTCTCCTCTCCGCTTCCCTCCCCCCCCGCCCCTTCCCCCACAGACTTGCCTGCTGGGGGCATGCACATATGCACACGTACATTCAGCCCCTCCAAATAACTTTTCTCCCTCTGCCTATGCCAGTGAGGCTCTGAGGGATCACAGGGATATAACCCAGAGCTGGGAAGTTATCCTGGTACTAGAGATGAGGAAAAGTTTTCCCTTCTAAGGTGGCAGAGGGCTGCTTTCCTTTTTGTATTAATGTTTGTGGGCCTGAAAGGGAGAGTTTATGTTATACCCTGGGAGCTTAGTGTTTGGTTGCACTTTGTGGTTTGGGTTGGGACTGTGAGGGGTGGTATTTAGATATCCCATTAGTGCCCTAGGGGTATGCAATCACCTTGAGTCCTGCCAGGGGTAGGTTTAAGGCCCAAGCAAGCACTGAACCTGGAGCAGGCCAGAGCAGGGGCCAGGGTCCCAGTGCCCGAGAGAGGCACAAACAGACAGGGGCCAGGGGCCCAGCTGGGACAGCACATGGCCTGGGAGTGGGAAGTTGGGTGCCATGAGCTGCAACCCCCTGACAAAAGCCTCCTGTGGGGCTTTCAGCTTGTGAAATTTTGCCTGGTACCTGTTATGATCTCGGTATATCATGATGTTAACATGTAAAATGCAGTGCATATCTCTATATAAAAATTCAATAAAAATTGTAACAGCAAATTAATTTTTCAAGAGTGATTTGACATTTAGTTTAATTCAATGTTACCCTTAACATCCTTACACACGTGCACCATAAATTCAAGGCCCTATCTAAATTACCACAATTACAGTAGGAGGTGTCAGATAGAAAACAGTAGCATAACGGTGGGGGAGTGGAGTGTGACTGAAGAACCGGCCCCAGGTGGTACTTTAGGCAGGTATGCAAAAATAGCAGCCACTATACTGCTGGCCTCCAAACCTCCCCTTCAGTCCCTTTCGAAACCACCAGTGTAGCTGCACAAAAACCTTAAACACCCTGGCTATAATTAAATTGGCTCTGCTGCATAACAAAAAATCATTTTTCACCCTGAGTCCCAGTTCTCTGCCAGACCTCAGTGCCTTACTTTCCAGTTCCCAGTTGCATCAGGATCTGTTTGTGCTGCAGCTACAGCCCTCTCCCTGAAGAGCTCTTCCTTCTACAGGTTCCAGAGCCAGACTGCCTGGCTTGGCTCAGGCCCAGGCCCAAGCTTATTTGTTGCTCAAGCCCTTCCCACTCCCAGTCAGGTGCCTTGCTAGCCCTGGCACAGCTGCTTTTCTCTCATTGTAATGGCAGCTTGTTGCTGCTACCCTGGCTACCCTAACTGTGCCTCTGTTGCTTTGGCAGGGATCTGTTCTACTGTATGATTGCTGTGTAACTACCAAAACCAATATTTTACCAAAACCAATACAGGAGACCCTCGCCATTCACGGGGGATACGTTCTTGTATCCCCCCACAAATGACAAAATCTGTGAATAAGGCACTGCGTTCATGAACACTGTCTGCGTTCATGAACTCAGCGCCCCTGGCGGTTGGTGGGGGACATGGCTACTCTGATGATGGGGGGAGCGCAGCAGCAGGAATGCGGTGGCAGTGGCGGGAGCCCGGCAGCAACAAGCTCAGAGCTCTTGAGGAATTCCTTTAAGTGTATTACAACGCAAGTTCGGCATTCGTGAATATTTGAAACCACAAATCCCAAACCTGTGAATAGCGAGGGTTTCCTGTATATTTGGTTACAATTACTGTGATGGGCTAGCTGGCAGTGACTTAGCCCAGGGGTTTTGAAAGGGCAAAAGATGATTGGTGGACTTGGGATTCCCTTTACTCACCAATCAGGCCCCAGAGACTCACCCTCCATGTCCCCGAATTGGCCCCTTGGGTCACCTGGAGGGGGATACAAGGGGCAGCTCGACTGACTCAGGTGAGACCATTGAGGGACTACAAGGAAGGAACTTCAAAGAGCTGGGCCAGTGAGGCGGGAGTGGGAGCAGTTGCCCTAGAAGCACCTGAAGAAGTGGGACCTGCAGGCAGCAGTTGGACCCTCAGCAGCGCGGTGTGTGGCCAGCAGGAGAGGCTCCCTGGCTCCAGCAAGGATCTGAGCAGCAACCTGAGAGGTTCCCAGTCCTGCTTCCAGCTACTCCAATAAGAGGCCAGGAAGCTCAACATGAGGCCAGGGCTCCAGGAAAGTCAAGATCCCTAGTAGCTTGGAGCAGTACCAGCGCTGGTGGTTGTTTGGTAGAGTTTCTGTCTACTGTGTGGGAGATGAGTTCAAGTCCTAGCTGGGGTGACTTGGGGTAAGTGAAGTAACAGGGAGAAATCCTTGCTGCAGTAGAAAGGGGTCATTATGTTTTCCCTCTTTCCTCCTCCTCCAGGTACCTAGGCCCTATATTCCTTGTTATTTGACATTTGTATTTTGTGCCTTTTATATTTCACCAACCAGTATTGTTTCTTCTGCTGTTTGTGTTTTATATTTTGTTAACCCTGTCTTTTGTCAATGATTGTAGGTGTCTAACCTTGGTTGAATCCTGCCCCCTCGGGGCACTGTAGTGTCCCCGATACCCCCTGGTTTATGCCTGTTATGTTCCCAGGACTGTTCTCTCATTAAAAGGTATATGTCCAAGGCCCCATTGGTGGTCTAGCTCTACTCTATAGGGGGAGGAGAGTCTCTACACCTCCCATAGTGCTTGTGCACCTGCTCTGATCCCTTCAATTGGAGAGGGGGTACCTCTTGGAGTACCACCCAGGTTACATTTACCATTATCATAAGCTAAAGCTACATTATAATGTATTTGGATCATTGAATTTAAAGCCTTGTGCTCTGTTTAATTGGATCTAATACTGGGGTAGCTGGTCATGCGTTTACTTACTTTACTTCGCCGAACAAGCTGGTTGTCATATATGATAAGGCTTGTTCTAATCACTTGGAAGAAGGCTTTGGGGCCTTCTGCATAACTACACTTATGCAACTTGGCCTAGCCTCCTTGAAAATGGCCGAGGCTGGTAACATTATATGTGTTCCTGTTATCTACAATGCTGTGTACCTTGGCATCCTCTGACATGTTTATATTTTGTCACAGTTGTGCCAAAGAAAGATTCTGCAGATACAAAGACTTTTTTTTCTGTAGTAAGTCATTATAGATTTGCTGACCCTTACTTTGCTATTTACCGACTAAATTTGGCACCCTGACTAAGGTTACCATATTTCCAGTTCCAAAAATGACAACATCTGTCGGCAGGGGTGAGGGGGAGGCAGGGGGAGTGCCCTGCACTTCCAACCTGCAGCCCCCTGCCACCTCCAAGTATGGCATGCACAGTTCCTCTATGGGGCCCACATTTGTACACTTACAGCAGGGCCTAAGGTTTTTTGGAGACTAATTTCATGCCCCTGCATGACCTTAAGATAATTACTTAGTCTCCCAGGTTTTATTTAAATTTTCTAAGTTTTGGATTTTGTGTTGGATTTTGGCAGGGTAGCACAACAAAATTAAAATATTTGCTAATGTTCAGCATTCAGTAGTAGATTGTTAATTAAACTGGTATATTTTTGCAGGTGAATCTGAAAGTTTATGGTTTACGGTCATTACAGTCAAGTAGTAAAAGTGATTATGTTTTGCCTTATGCTTTAATATTATTCAGCATCACAAGAGGGACTTTATATCAGCATTTAACCTCTAATAACCATTATCATGATTTACAGCTTCTGACTAATATAGGAATACAAAAATGTTAATCTTATATAAACTTAACCTATAATCACTTAGATACGACTATTTACAGGAGCGCATAAGGCAATGCTGAAGCCTGCTGAGCATTCCAACTACAGACCTCTTTCACAGGTGGTATTCTCTTCCATCCTTCCAGTTGGGAGCAGGCAGCAGCACCAGGATACCTGCATCAGGGTAGTCAACCAACAGCTACAGAGATGGTGTCTTTGGAAGGGCTTTGGATTCTAAAGCCATGATCAGCACTTCCAGGGAGGAGGCTTCCTGGGATGGGACGATCTTCATCTCTCTCCTAGAGGTAAGCATCTGTTCTCCTACAGGTTGGATGAATTCCTCCATAGAGCTTTAAATTAGGTTTGACAAGGGACGGGGAACTGGTGGCCAAGGAGAACCCAGGGTTGGCGAGCCACAAGCAAGGCACCAGACCATTCCAGGTAGGCAGTAAGGGGCACACTAGACATCAAGGCAAAGGGGCACCAAGAGCACCCATTGAGGGACTAATGTGTCTGTCATGGCACGGGGTCCTGCAGAATGACCATGATCTCCCCAAGGCCCCCTTCCCGTGCCAAGCTGGCCCAAAGGGCACCCTCACTTCTCGCCCGCCACGTCTTTGATGGAGAATAAAGGTATGGGAGGCTGCCTTACGTCTTCTTGGACACGGGTTGTTGTAATACCCGACCCCATGGACTCCCAGACCCTTTGTGGGTCCTGCTCTGTAATGGGTGCTTCCAGGGCACCCTAGCCTTATGGGTTATGCGTGGCTCGAACCACCCCTTTACCATGCCCCAAGCCTCGCAGATGGAATTGACGTTGTTCGGTCATGGCCTCATTATAATGTGGCCCCCTTGTCCTCTCTGGGCCCTGCACTACCCTGTCTGGCTCTACGCCCTCTCTGGCGCTCATCACTGCCCCTTTCTCTGGGCCTCACCATACCCACACTGGGACTTCTCATCAACGTCCCCTCTTTGGGGCTGGGTTAGTGCCCCTGAATACTGCGCCCTTGCTGGCACTGGGGTCCCCACACTGCTGTGGGTCCCCTATGAGGCCTCCTCCAACCCCTAGTAGCCTCACCCAAACCACCGGTGCCAAACAATAAAGAAAACACTAGCCCCTCTGCTATAACATAAACTGAAGCTGCCCGGCTATAACAATGTTACTCAAAACACCCCATGGATGCTCCATCCTTTACCCAGCTCAGGTTGTATCTGCAGTCAGGCCTCTCCTCTCAGCTTTGCTCTGGGGAAGCTCCTTCCCCCCTGGCTGCTGGTAGGGAACTGCTAGCCTGGCTTCAGCCTCTAGGGTTTATAAGGGAGCCAGGCCCTGCCCCTCTCAGTCAGCTGACTGCTGGCAGGTGTGGGTCTCTTGCTAGCTCCAGTTGCCCTGGCAACCAGCAGCTGGGCTCCTTATTCACTGCTAGGGCTCTTTCTCTAGCAGTTTCCCCTCTTTAGGAGCAGGGCACCTCAGTGCTCTGTGACAGTGTCTTTACACAAATGCTAGGAGTATGGGGAATAAGCAGGAGGAGCTCACACTCTTACTTGCTAGCACCCAGTATGACCTGGTTGGCTTAAGAGAAACACAGTGGGACTCTACTCACGACTGGGTGGTAGGCATTGAGGGGCACAGGTTGCATAGGTGAGACAGAGTAGGGAAAAAAGGCAGGGGTGTAGCTCTCTATGTTAGGGAGCAGTACACATCTATCATCATCAAAGTGGGGGTAGAGGAGGGGAAAACCAAGGCATTATGGGTCAGGATACAGGACCTAAATTACCCGGACATCTGCTGGGAGGAACAGATGGCCAAAACAAACTCCTCACTTAAGTTCTTAAACTGCATGCAAGACCTCCACCTAACCCAGGAGGTGTCCAGTCCCACCAGGGGTAGTGTCTTGCTAGACCTGGTCTTAGCAACAGGGGATGATCTTGTGGGTAACCTGCAAGTGCACGTTAGCCTGGGAGATAGTGACCATTATTTGGTTGAATTTACAATCCAATGAAGGATGGGAAAAATAACCAGCAATGCTAAAGTGTTAGACTTCAGGAGGGCCAATTTTAGTAAACTTAGAAGGCTAGTTAGTGAGGTGGCTGAACTCAAGAACATTGAGCATATGGGGGTCCAGGAGGGATGGCAGTTTCTCAAGGGAGTGATCCTTGGGGCACAAAAGGAGACTATTCCATTACACTGAAAAGGGGGCAAGGGGACTAAAAGCCCCCTTGTTTGAACAGGGAACTCCACAAAAGACTGGGGGCAAATAAAGAGATGTATACACAGTGGAAGGAAGGGGGGGGGGGGGGGGCCAGGCAGCCACCAAGGAGGAATATACCTCTCTGGCATGCTATTGCAGGGAATCTGTTAGGCAGGCCAAGGAAGGACTGGAACTTAGGCTGGCTACAACAATCAAGGACAATAAAAAGTCCTTCTACAGATGCATAGCAAGCAAAAGGAAGGTGCAGAGTAACATAGGGCCCCAAAATCAAGACAGTTGGTGGCCAACACAGGGAAAAAGGTGGAGCTCTTCAATGAGTTCTTCGCTTCAGTATTTCTAAGTACTGGCCAAAACAATTCTCCCAATCTGAACATAGATAGATGTTCAGAAGGCACTAGACCAGCAACGGTTAGTGCTGACTTAGTTAAGGAGCACTTGGAGGGGTTGGATGGGTACAAGTCAGCAGGCCCGGGTGACCTCCATCCACGGGTGCTGAAGGACTTGGCCAGTGTTATAGCTGAGCCACTGGCACAGCTGTTTGAGCATTCTTGGTGCTCTGGCCAGGTCCGTGAGGACTGGAAAGGGCCAATGTGGTGCCCATTTTTAAGAAGAGGAGAAGGGATGAGCCAGATAACTTTAGGCCAGTCAGTCTTACCTCTATCCTTGGGAAAACACTGGAAAAAAATCATTAAAGAGCACATTTGTGAAGGCCCAGCAGGGGAAATGATGCTGAAAGGAAGCCAGCACAGGCTCATCACAGGTAGATCCTGCCTGACAAACCTTATAGCCTTTTACAACCAGGTAACACACTGCCTTGACACTGGAGCTGAGGCAGATGTCATCTACCTGGACTTTAAGAAGGCCTTCAACACTGTTTCAAATCCTATTCTCATAAGGAAGCTAGCAGGCTGTGGAATGGATGCTTACACAGTCAGGAGGGTGGCAAACTGGCTTAGGGACCGCACCCAGAGAGTGGGGGTGGATGGGTCTTTTTTGACCTGGAAGGAGGTGGGCAGTGGTGTCCCACAGGGGTCAGTCCTTGGACTAGTGTTATTTAATATTTTCATCAGTGATTTGGACGAGGGTGTGGAGAGCACACTGTCCAAGTTCGCAGATGACACCAAGTTATGGGGCAAAGTTAGCACACCGGAGGGCAGGGAGTGGATAAAGGCCAATTTGGACAGGTTGGGCCAATGGGCAGAACAAAACAGGATGCAATTCAACAAAGACTCCACCTAGGAAGGAGGAATCTCCAGCGCACCTATAGGTTGGGGGATGATGTCCTCAGCAGCTCAGTGGCTGAGAGGGATCTTGGAGTCATAGTTGACTCCAAGATGAACATGAGCTGACAGTGTAATGAAGCCATCAACAAAGCCAATTGCACCTTATTGTGTATTAGCAGATGCATGACCAACAAATTGAGGGTGGTGATGCTCCCCCTCTATGTGGCATTGGTTACACCACAGTTGGAGTACTGTGTCCAGGTCTGGGTGCCACACTTCAAGAAGGATGTGGAGAATCTGGAGAGGGTCCAGAGGAGGGCCACTCATATGATTAGTGGCCTCCGTACAAAACCCTGTGATGGGAGGTTGAGAGATCTGGAACTCTTCAGCCTTCACAAGAGACATCTGAGGGGAGAACTTGTAGTAGCCTATATGTTTATCAAGGGAGGACAACATAGAGTTGTTGTGCTTATAGGACAACAGAGAGCTGTTGAGAGCTGATGTACTTATAGGCTGCCACCAAGTCACCCCTGAGCCTTTGCTTCTCCAGGCTGAAGAGTCCCATGGTTCTCAGCCGCTTTTTGTAGGCCCTGTTTTCTTGACCTCTGATCATGTTCATGGCTCTCCTCTGGACTCTCTCAAGCTTCTCCATGTCCCTTTTGAATTGTGGAGCCCATAATTGGTTGCAGTACTCCAGCTGCGGCCTCACCTAGGCCAAGTATAACAGAAGGATGACATCCTGGTGTAGCAGAAAGCCCCCTTTTCCTTTTGCCTGCATTTGCTTTCCCCTCTTTGAATATGTTTCTCTTCTTCTACCTTTTCTTCCTTCCTCTTTCTTTCAGTATAAGATAAGGAATTGTGTTTTAAAGTTTGTATGTGTGTATTTTGTATCTCCCCTTGTATTTTGGTATTTTTATCTATTTGTGTGCCACGGCATTACTCTTGTAGCTTACATTTTATACTCCTCACCTTTTAACTAAATGTGTTTAGTTTCAGAAGTAAGTTAAACATTGTAACAATGTTAACAGGGGCAGGAATCAAACTACAGCTTCCCTGCATCAGGCGGGCCCCTGAAAGAGGCAGTGAATCAATGATTGAAAGTGTAACACAGGAGCAGGCTTCAGTAACAAGGGTCAATTAACACCTATGAAAACCGCAGATCAACCAAGGGAAGAAATCAATAGGAGACAATGTAGCAACCGGGAATTCTCTAAACTTCTCTGTTCAATGGCTAGAAGCCCCAGTCTGAGTTAATCAATGCCGGGGACCAATTTTTGGGGCTGAATATCTCCAGGTTGACTGCTCCCAGAGCCCTATTCATGACAGCAGCAAATTAATCAAAAGTTATCAATGGACTCCCAAACCTGCATGTACATGTGGATGACCCCTGGGGCTGACAGATGCCATCTGGTAGCCACCGAGGGGGAAGTCCCACAAGGATCAAAGACCCCTGGATTGGGCAAACCTGAAAACTGGGGAGTCATCAAAGTCTGCCAGGGACAGATAAAAGGCAGTGAAAAGTGACCCTCAGGAATGCCCTCTTGATCTCCAACTTGACCAGCACCTGACCTGTCCAGCCAGAAGGACCAACCAGCAACCCACTTCTGGAGGATAACACCATGCTGGAAGAAGCCTTGACTGGCCATTGATGGCAGACTCTAGCGCCTGTGGGATAGGTATACCCGACTCTTGTAGCTCCTTACTGTGTGTGTGTGGGGGGGGGGGGGGGGGGCGGGGACCAGCCCCAAGGTTTATGATTTCACTTCATTACAGTGTTTCAATCCGCCTAATAAACCAGAATTTTAAGGATCCTGAGTTGGACATTTGTAGCCAACACTAGGACTTTCTTGAGAAGCATCAGTGGATGCAAGCCAGAGTTTTGTTTGCTTTACTGGCTGCAGTATCACACTGGAGGCTCATATTCATCTTGTGGTCAATCATGACCCCCAGTCTCTTTCAGCCATGGTGCCACTGAGTGTTGCACCGCTGAGCCTATAAGCATGTTGCGGGTTTTTTTTCCTGAGGTGGAGCACCTTGCATTTCTCTGTATTGAATGCCATCAGGTTTTCATCCACCCACCTTGCAAGCCTATTGAAGTCATCCTGGATAACCAGCCTATCCTCAAATGTGGACATTGTTCCCCAAAGTTTGGTGTTCTGTCACTTCAGACACCAGAATCCAGATCGTTTATAAAGATGTTAAAAAGTACAGGTCCAAGAAGGGAGCCTTGGGGGACACCACTGGTCACTGAGTGCTACGATGCTTCAGTTTCATCAACTGGGTCTGACCTTGGAGTCAGTTCCCCAGCCATCTGACTGTAGTGTAGCCAACACCACAGTTAGCCAATTTTTCCACAAGGACATCGTGGAAGACTAGATCAAAGGTTTTTTTTAAAGTCCAGATATATGATATCAACCTCTTCCCCTTTGTTCAGGTGATAGGTCACCTGGTCATAGAAGGAAATGAGATTGGGCAGGCAAGATCTACACGCAACAAACCTGTGCTGGCTGTTCCTTAGAATGTTGCTTTCAGCTAGTCTATCAAGAATGGTTTCTTTGATTTTTTTTTTTATTTGAGTGACTGCAAACTTTTTGTATTTGCCTTCTCTGAGTTTTTGTGCTTTACTACCATAAATATTAATGACAAGAGAATTTTAAAATAAATATTCCAATATTTTTGGTAAACACATTTTATACTTAGTTGTA
Source organism: Alligator mississippiensis (assembly GCF_030867095.1). Taxonomy (NCBI): domain Eukaryota; kingdom Metazoa; phylum Chordata; order Crocodylia; family Alligatoridae; genus Alligator; species Alligator mississippiensis. The sequence goes on from NC_081826.1 coordinate 47,144,599, forward strand.
ATAAAAAGGTATGCTCTATTGGATATGAATCATATCACAGAATACAGTTTATTTTGCTAACCAGCACAGCATGATTTTTTTTAAAGGTTTGAAAATTTACAACAACCTTTTCAGATATGATTCAACTGGGGACTATGTTAACAAAACTGGAGAATGATTTTACAACATGCCTTTAAACTTGTAGTGAAAAGAAAAAGGTGTGAAACTCAACTAGTTATTTGTTATGCTATGAACTGTTCCATTCTATTGCAACCCTTTACATCTTCCCAAGAAATCTAGAAAGCTTTGTTTAAATCACTTGAGTGTGTGCATGGATGTTTTAGCCACATCAACTGCTTGTTATTACAACATTTTTGTTCTTATGGCTGGATCACTTGATGCATATGAAACCCAAGCAGGTTTTCTATATCATAATTTGGTGTTGGTATGAACTTGTTTGGTTTTTGTTTTTTTTAACTGAAAATGGGACCATGTGGCTCCTCTTTGCTATTTAGCTACCTATGATTAGAGTTAGATTAGAGTTAGAGGGATAGAGCAAGTGAGAGACTAGAGGGAGCTTTGTATATTCTTCTACTACCTCTAGTTTGCATACTGGTAGTGGTGGGACTGGAGTTCTTGGATGACATCCTTCAGTATGTTTTAGATTCATGGAAACTTCAGATGAGATACAATAGCCAAACTGATTTAGTGAAATGTAAATAGTGGAATACTCCCTTGGATGTTCTCATGTTCTCAATGACAGACAAGTTTATAATCTTACCAAGAAACTACCTAGGTTTATTTATAAAATCTGAGTAGAGATCAAGGGATATGATTAATTTCTATGTTAAATGGGAAAAAGAAACTTTTGTAAAATGATTATGCACCACCTAAATGTATACACACCATCAATCAGCTCTGGAACAAGATCCTGACTCTACCCTATACCGTTTCAGAATAGCCATGTTGACCTGCAAAACACACAGCAAGGAGCATGTGTTTATACACAGACTCCTGATGAAAGTCAGAAAGTTGGTTTCATTTTAACTGTTGTCATGTGATGGGAATGCATATAATCTAATATAGGTGCTGCTTTTTACTTTTATAAAAATATAAATAAATAGAAAAAATAATATATACATGGAACTAATATCACTTATAGATTTTTTTTGTTTGTGGTAGAAAAATAAGTTCAGACTAGAGAATTCTAAAACAGTTTATGATGGATTATCCAAGATAGTATTTTTCTGCAACATTATGTAAGTGCCAAAGAACATAAAACTCTTGTCATAGTCACTGTAAAATTCGTGTTGTGCCTTATATCATCTGATTAGTGACAAAGCGAAAGGGCTTCCTGTTCTGTTTCTTTCACAGAGAAAATGCCAGAAGTTTGACTTCTCTGTGGCTTAGCTCCTGGTTGGATGTGCTGCAGCAGTATAAAGGCATGCACACAGATCTGCTGTCATCTATAGCTATAGAGCTCTGTGGAAACGGGTTTGCTAGGTGGCTGCCTAGTTAGCCTGTAGATCTGAAGTTGCCCTTCTTGTTAGCTCTTTAATTAGCAGAAATAAGACTATTTTGGTATTGAACTGACTGAACAGGTAAATGATTCAAGATCTAAAGTTATTCAGGACATATCTTAAGCTTCTACATGGTTTGAAATGCCGGTGTTTACATTAGGAATTTTATGTTGGAAGATGTGTGCCAAAATTCGTGTATCCAGCTATTGCAACATGCCACGCACTACAGAGAGCACTGAATAAACAGACTAGACTTGCTAGGATCCTTCCCAGGAGTGACTAAGTGAGAAGAGAAGGAGGGTAGGAAAAGGGAGGAGATAACATATTTAACAGCGTGAGTCACATAATGTTCTCAGTTTCGCATCTTTATATTGTTTTGCATATAATGATGTTAAAGTGGGACAATGCACAAAGCAGTCCCACTGATATTGTATGATATAACATAGTTAATAACATATTTTTATCTTTGACAGGTTAAAAAATCCTCCCCGTGTTTTTATCTCATTGATATCTATTGTCCAGACTGTTTCCTCATGGATCTCCCCTCCTTTTGCCCAGGAAGACATTCAAGCATCTGCATCATGCCAGTCTACTACTTTCCCCACTAGCACAAACACCTGATTTCCATTAAACTGATGAAAGGCAAGGACTGTCCATGGGGGAAGGAATGGATGATTAGGCAAGAAAGGGAATGAAAATTAATCCCCTCCATCCAAATGAATTTCCTAGAATGGATAATAAATATATACACTGTGTTATGTCTTTGGTACAGACCTTCTTGAGGTATGCTGCCAGGGAATCTGATAATACATTGTTTCCATACACACTGCCCTGGTTTCCAGAGGATACCCAACAGTATACTAGGTGTGAGATCAAGGCCATCATCTTTTCAGCCTGAGTTCATTTCTATTTCCATCCATGGAAAGAATTAGAGAGATATCCCCCAAATGCCTCAAATGCTCCCTGAACCTCCAGCTTTCAATCTGGGGGCAGATAATGTTGAACCTATGCTATAATTTTAATTTGTAATCAGATGATTACTATTAATAGCAATTACTATTATTGCTATTAATGGCCCAGTCCCATTTAGGCCTTCAAAAGTTATTAGATACATTTAAATAACATTGTGTCTCAAATACCATGGAAATCAATGTGGCTAAATCCAAGGTATTGGTCTTTGGGAACAAAAGGGAGAAACACATATGGTTTTTACAGAAAAAGAAATTAGAGGTGGTGTCCTTATTTAAATACCTTGGAATTTATTTCAATAAAAATCTGAGCTGGAATAAACACATTAAAAATGTAAGCAGTAAAGCAAAATAAGCCTTGGGTGCATTTATCATTTTACAGTAAGTTCGGTAGGCAGCTTTTATCTCTGGTAAACTCTACGATTGGGACACTCGTGCATTCTGAAATGGGGCTGCTTAATGTAAGCACATTAGCTCAAGGTTGTACCCCTATCCAATACTCTATGAAGTACATTTTGGAACCTCTTCTCTTCCAAATAGACCCTTAAATAACATTTATACTCTCCTCCAGACAAGTGGCTTGGGAAATGTGCTAACAGCTACTGACCAAATATTCCTCACATATTTAAAACAGGATAATTGGCAATCTCTAGAATGCCATCACTCTTAAAGCTCTATATCAGAGGAAACTTTTATCTTAATCTTATTTTAGCGACTATTAAATAATAATTATCACCATTAATTAATATTTATTAACAGTTATTAATATTAAATCATTCTTTTTAGAGGTATATCATAATTTTATTGAGCTGTCTGTTAATTTATGAGGTCATTGGACCACAATTAATAAGCACTTGTGACAGAGCATTATTTAGAGCATCAGAAAAAATCTACTAGAGCCATAATGACATATTACAGCCCTTAAAATATTTCAGTTATGTTACTTATCTGAGTTCTCTACTATGGCTTAGATAGATGTCAAATGACTGAAAATGACTGTCAGACTGTCAGTCATTGTAGAGCAGTAAGGGATAAAAATTGCCATTTCATTGCAAGACTAAGGGAAAACTTCCATAAACACAGCAACACATTAGAGCAGAAAGAAAAAGCTAAGTAGGGAATGTGTGGAATTTCCTTCACTGGGGGTTTTCAAGAGGCTGTATAGCAGTAATTCCCAAAGGGTGTGCTGTGGCACACAGGTGTGCCTCAAAAGTGGTCAAAGTGTGCCATAAAAAATAATACTCTATAAGCAGGAACTTACTTAAATCATGGCAAGACAAAGGGTTTTCTGCTGCATGCTCAGAATGCACAGAGTTGATTTCACAGGCATTTTGCAGTGGCCTTGCCCCTCAGCACTGATTGGTGGAAAGGCCCAAGGGGGAGAAGAGATGAGGGGATGGTCACCATCTTGATTGCTGGCTGCCGTTCATGCTTCCCCACACCTTGGCACTGATGGGTGGAGAGGCCCCAGTGAGGGGAGGAGGGATGTGGGGGCAGCCATCATCTTGTCTGCTGCCCTTTGTGCCACCCTGCCAGCTGGGACTTTCCTCTACCGGCAGTGAGGACCACTGGCTCCCACTGGTTTTCATTAAGTTTTTTTTGGTTGACTTAGCATATTTTGCAGATATTGCAGACAATCCTGAATTTTGTAGTTTCCACAAAATCTGTGCAACCACAAATGAAGTAGGTCCCTATCTATCAGTATTAGATCTGGCTCACAGAACCATGTCCTAAGGCCCATGGGGCTCCACATGGATCTAGAAATTTGGTGATTGGAGAACAATGCCACCACTTCCCTGCTGCCTAATTTCCAAGCTCCACATGACCAAATTGGGCCCTGGTTGGGCTGCCTTACGTAGCCAAATTGGACTCTGGCCAGGTAAGCCTGATTGGGCACATGGACTGGATTCATGTCTTGCACTAATAAGGCCATGTGGCATGCAGCTGTTGCTTACAAGTTCAACAGCCCTGAACTAAATGAACCTAGAGGTCCCTTCCAGGCATATGATCCTATTATTCCATAGGATGCAAATGTTAAGCATTTACATTTACTTTCTGCACTTTATATGTGTAGTTAATTATTTAGAATTAAGGCATATACCTGTCTACATTATACTGGATGCATCTACGCGAGACACTACTGTGTGGTGGTTACTGCGCTTGTTTATACAAGTACTTGTTTATACAAGTACTAAATACGCGTACAGTAACCACTGCACAGTAGTAGTAGATGCACTAAGTACTAAATACAAATATTAAATATATGGACAGTAACCTGAGTTACTATGCTGTAACACTGACAAATGCCCTTTTTGTGACACTACTGCACAGTACCATTGCAACACAGTTTTTGCCACGTGATGCTACTGAGCAGTAGTATTGGGCTACTGTGCAGTCAACATCTCGTGTAGACGCATCACTATTATCTTTGGGAGCTGAAGACAAACAGAAACTATTTCTTCTTCATTCTTATAATTTATTTTGTCACCAGAGTCTAGAGTTTAATTAACAAAACTCTTAGGCCTATATGTTATACAATTAAATACAATCACTTCTCGGCCTTTTGGCTAAGATCAGTGATTAACATGAACTACGATGACAGGGTAAGGCTTCAGTAGGAGTGCACAGCCAGACATAACACTTAAACTGTTGTTATAATCTCACTGATTTGGAACTGGTTCATAATTGTCCCAGTTCAGGGGTGTCCGTATGCACACTGCCAAGGGTTCTAAGGAGAATGGTCACCTTTGAGGCCCTGCAGTGCTGTCAAATTGCCACCAGTGGGTGGTACCTAATACCCAGCCCAGCATGCCTCTCAGTGGTAAGTGCCTAGTTTCCCCACTCTTCCCCAGGAAGAGAAGGAACACCCTGATGGGCTGGATGTGAAGGAAAAGGAAGAAGATGATGTCAGTTGCCCATAATTGCAATTTTCTGATCTCCCTTCTCACTAACATTGAGTTCAATAAAAAGCAATTGAGTTCAATACAGATCATTCCTACATTTTACCAAAACTGGTATGATGGTACCCTCTTTGACTGAGTGTGCCCAGGAATGTGTGTGTTTGAGGGGGCTGCCTAGACCCTTGATTCTGGATTCCCAGGGTGATGGGTGTTCTGGGGCTGCCCAAACATTTGTTCCTTTAACAAGCACTTTTCCCCAAGCCACTCACCAATTTACTTCAATTGCTGGCAACATACCAGGGTTTGATGCATCACAAGCTGATTTGGGGGCGAAAGATAAACATAGGATTTTTTTCTTCAGCTGTGGTTACACCACAAACTTGCCATGCCTGGCAGCAATGATCACAAACATTCTGCATTTCTCCACTCAGGCCCTCTTCTGAATTATAAGCAGTTGCTATGTTCACATACCATGAGGGGAAGCTGCTTGATGTCAGTTCCAGTTACCTAATTTATCCATTCATTGTGCCATCTGGACACTGCTACACTGCTTGCAGTCTGGGAGGCAGCTCGCAAAGAGTGGCATAGCATGTTTCAGGGATCTACTGTTTAGCATGGTATATTTGCCATATTGATATGCCCTTCCTATATGTAATTAATTTTTCATCTGTACATAATGTTAGCTTGTCTTTAGTTTCCAGTTACTGGCTACCTTTTAGTTGAAGTTCATAATGATGTCTGTTATAGCCTTTTGGTATTTATTTTGTATGTGTCAAATGCCACCGTGTGGTCATTATGTAAAATGATGCGTATTTTGCTGATCAATTTGGTAAACCAGAAATACTCAATTTAAAATATCTTCAGGGGCATCTGAAACATTAACCATGTAAGCTTGGTCAGATCCCAGGCTTAACATTTGCTTTAAACTTTACACATATCAAATTAGACCTGCATGTAGACCTGCAATCTGTTTTCCTTTTTTCCACTATAGCAGTAAAAAGGCAAGACACAATAAAATCCAGGATATAAATCCTTCTTCCATCCCTAAATACAAACATCAACAAAAATGCCCTGAAGAGTGTACCAAGACCATTTTTGGGCTGGATCAGTACTAAGTCTGTTGATCACTTCTAAGGCTTATTCAAACCAAAGGCTTAAGTTCAATGGCACTGAAATCTTGTGAGTTTTTCTGAGAGTTTAGGGCATTTTTAGACAAGCTCTGGGGGTGGGGTGACATTAATTAGAGTGCCCACAGTGTCTCATGTATCTATGTCCCCATGCTTCAAAATGGTAGGAGGGGTGCTTTAACTAAAGCTCATCAAATGAGCTTTAGTTAAAGCACCTCTGCTACCATTTTGAAGTGCAGGTATGCTGATACATAAGATGCAGAGCCTGCTAGAGCGTGCTAATTAGCAAGCTCCAGCAGACTCACTTAATCATAATTACAGTGTAACAGAGCAGCCTCCCCACACATCTACAAGCACCCTTTGTGTCATATGAGAGATCTTGCAAGATGGCATGATTTCACAAGATTTCTACCATTTCCTACACATCCCTGTAGGGCACATCCACACATGCAAGCATGTGCACTTGCAGCAGCTCAAATAGAAGTGGTGCAAATTTGAGCTGAGGCTTTTTGCCTCAGCACACATGCCCAGACATGCACTTTGGTGTGGGGCAAATTGTGCCACTTGGGACAAAATAACCTTGCCTGTCTCCTCCTGGATCTGCAGCCAGGGGGAGCTAGAGCCCAGGGCCACCAAGGTGGGGCCTCTGCTATATGCTGTTGCCCCTCCTCGGGGAGGGCTCCAATGCACTGCAGCGCACTTCAGCACCACACCCCAGCTGCTGCACCCCGTTCTGGCCTGCTGCCCAGCCCGCCACCAAGCCGCGGTTGGGGGACAGCCTGGGGAGAGAACCTGCACTGCCTGTAGGCCTCTCCTTTACCACCATCACTTCCGGAGCCTAAAGATGCCTTGCCTGCGTCAGCTGCCTTGGCAGGCCACCCCGACCTTCACCTCCACTTTCACTAGAGTGGCTGAACTGAATGGCTCCCACCATCCCTGCTGCTGTTGCTGCTGCTGTTGTTTCTGCTGCTGCCCCCTCTCATGAAAGGAGGAGATTCCCTGCTGCACCACCTGACACCACACCTGCACTGGATTACTTCTTAATTGACTGACTTCTCCTGCCTTCCCCCACTGCATCTGATCCTACTTTGTCTTCCTGCCTACTGCTCTGTTGCTGAGCACCTGGCTGGATGCCTGAGGGGCTTCTGGACAGATCTTCAACAAACAAAGCCCCTCCACTGCTCCAGCCATCTTTTACATCTGCCTCAGCAGCCTTCCCTGTGTGTTCTTGCCCTTGTGTGCTAAGTCCTGTAGTCCAGTCCCCTTGCCCTGGTGTTTGTTGTGTGGCTGAGTAAATCAGCTTGAGTTTCCTCAGCCCATGTGTGTGTGTTCCCCCTCCCCCAAAATCTCAAAGCATAGGCCTCCTGTGTTTTTTTCCCGTGGGGCTGTAGCTCAGTGGGGGGGGGAACCGCAGCTGTGGAGAGACCTGAAGCCGGGGGACCTGGACCCTCCACCACTGGCCCTTCCAGCTTGGGCAGTGGGTCCCCTTTCTGGCACTCACTTGTAGGCACGGGGTGAAGTGCCAACTGCCCAGGCAGGAGTACCTGCACTTTGAGAGCTGGGTGCAGGCCCTGGCTTGGGTAGTGGGGGCCCCCAGGATCATGGTGGTCTCCTACTTTCAGGGCAAGGGGGTCTTTTTCCTTGCCTTGGAGGCCACTGTACAAAGCAGTTTGTGGTGAAGGGCAAATGTCCCCATCGAGTCTGTAGAAGAGCTGGGGACCAGGCTCTTCTGGTCCCTCTGTCCCTCCCTATATCCCCAATTGGGCCCTGGCTCCCCCAGATCCAAACTTGAGGGAGAGTTATCTCCCTGGTGGTGGCCCTCTTACGGGGGTGCCGAGACCCCGGCCTCTGCCATGTGCACTCTTTCTGTCACCAGGTCATGATCCAGCTGGAGGTGGGAGCACAGCTGGAGGCTGATGGGTGCCTGGCAGTTCCTTATCAGGGGGCCCTGGTGAGGATTTTCTATACACTGGGGGACCTGCGGTGCTTCTGGTGCCATGCCCTGGGGCACTTGCATCATGAGTGCCCCATGGGCCAAGTGGGAAGGGCATTCATGGGTCCCACTTGCAAGAGGGGTGCCCCTACCATTGGTGCCCCTCCCCCCTCAGGCCCCCCTTGCACCCTAGCCACAACTACGGCTAGCCACCCTAGCCCCCATGAACTCAAGGGACCCCACCCCCCAACCAAGTTAGGCAGAGTCCCAGGGAGGGCAGCAGGAACCAGGGGGAAAGAGGGAGCCCCCCCTGCCCCCGTCATAGCTGCCCCATCCCCGAACTCTCACCTTCTCCTACTGGAGGCTGTGCATCTGAGGACCACCCCATGGCTGAGTGGGTGCAGGTCCCCTTTGGGCATAGAGGCAAGAGGAAGGCCTGGGCACAGCTGGAGCCCTCTGATGTGGAAGACTCCTCTCCCCCTCCCAAGACCACCACATGGTGGGGAAGGAGAGGTCCAGCCTCTGGAAGCCTCCCCAGCTGTGTCTGACACCCCACCCCTGGGAAAGATCAAATGGGTGATCCCCGTGGAGGAGGTTTCAGGGCTGCTAGATGGTTCTGAACAAGAGCCCATGGAGGAAGCCCCTCATTCTGCTGACCGGGGCCTACCCCCTGAAACCATGGGTGCTGAGGCTGAAGCCTACCCAAAGGAAGGCCCAGCAGTGGAGCCTCCTCCCTCTGACAATCTGGGTGGTACAGAGGCCCTGGGGCTCACTCTGATAAGTCCTGAGGGAGGAGGCCCCCTTTCCCAGGACCCCAAGACAGATGCCAAAGCCTCCCCAGTGTCTGACAGGTCTCTTCTTTCTCCCTCCCAGAAAAAACCTCACCTACAGCCTGCCCCATAGTTCCACAAAAGAGTGGGTCATGGGTACCCTAATCAACAGGCTGATCTTCTTAGGGACCCTGCACATGCCCCACCCCACCCTTACCCCCTCCCATGTCCCAAGGAGCTGCAGAGCTTTCCCAATCCCAAACAGAGTCTGGGGTCTTAGCAGACTGCGTGGGGGGGGGGGGTAGGGAGGGTTCAGATGGTGCCTAAGGAGCTCTCTGAGCCCCAGGACCAGGAGGAGGATGCCCTGGTTCGATAGTGCACTGGGAGGGCCTGTTTTTCACCCTCCTATCCCTGGACCAGGAGAAGGCATTTGACAGAGTGGATTATGGGTACTTCACAGGCACATTTCAGGCCCTGCTTTGTGCGGGCTCTCCAGGTGCTGTACACCTCTGCAGTGTGTTTGGTCAAGCTCAACTAGACCCTGGCAGAGCCAATCCCATTCAGGAGAGGGGTGCACCAAAGCTGCCCTCTGTCAGGCTTGTGTATGCCTTGGCCCTGGAGCCATTCCTCATTCTTCTGTGGAAGTGGGTGGCAGGGTTGATGCTCTGGGAGCCAGCAGTGTGGCTGGCCCTGTCAGCATATGCTGACAATATACTCCTCATAGTCCAGGACTCAGGTGATCTGGCACAGGTGGAGGCCTGCCAGGCATTGTACTCGATGGCCTCCTCTGCCCAGGTCAACTGGGTCAAAATCTTTGGCCTAGTGGTGGGTGATGGGTGGCAGGTGGGCTCACTCCCACCTGCACCCCACAGGATCCATTGGAGAATGGGCACACTGCTCTACTTGGGGGTCTACCTGTCCCCCACAGACCCCTGCCCACCAGAGAACTGGCACCAGCTGGAGGCAAGGGTGGTGGAGCAGCTCTGGGCATGGACAGGGCTCCTAAGATGTCTCTCCCTGCATGGGAGAGTGCTGGTGCTGAATCAGCTGGCCCTGTCCATGCTCTGGCACCCCTTACAGACCCTGCTTGTGCTCCCTGAGGTCCTGGAGGGACTCCAGAGATGGGCATTGGAGTTTTTCTGGCTGGGATGGCATTGGGTTGCTTCAGAGGTCCTGAGGCTCGTCTCATGGGAGGGCAGCCAGGGCCTGGCTTGCCTCTGCAGCCAGGTCTTGGCTTTCCACCTTCAGGCTCTTCATCAACTGCTATACAGTGTCAGTAGCCTCGTACCATGGGGCCACCTGGGGCATGCTTTCCTCTGCCACTTCTGGGGGCTCCGATATGACTGGCAGCTCCTCAGCCTGTGGGGCTTCTCCCTGCAGGACCTGTGAGGGCTGCCAGGTTTCTACCAGGACCTCCTCTGAGCCTAGAGACTGGTCTCCACTTCCAGGTCCCCTGCAACATTTGCCCAGGGTGCTGACCTACTTGTTGAACCCCTCCTCTGGAACCCCTAGCTGGAGGTGCCAATGGCAGACGTGCCTCGGTTATGACAGAGGTTGACCCTGGCTGGTGTCACCCGTATTCAAGACCTCCTGGACTACAATAGGTAGGAGTGGGTGGACTCTGCCGTGCATGGGTCTACCCATGACACATGCAACCTGCTGTCTGGTCCAGGAGGTGAAATCTGCCCTACCTCCTGATGCTCTGGCTTTGTTGACCAGGTTCTGTGTGGTGGCGCTCCCCCCGCCCCCCCATGTCCTCCAGCCCACCAGGGTTTGTTGTGGGGCTGGTGCCTCACCTGGCTTCGTGGCACTCTCTGCTCCACCACCTGAGCTGGCTGGAGGACACGAGACTGGTCCGCTTTTCCACCATCCACTGCCGCCACCTCTACACGCTTGTGCACCACACTGTCAATCATGCCACCCTTACATCCCGCCTAGACACCAAGTGGCAGGACCTGTTCAGCAAGGGCATAGCTGGTGCACCCCAGTGGCTGAGTCTGTACTCCACCCTCATCCCATAAGCCACTTGGGACCTCATCTGGAGGCTCCTCCATGGAGCTGTTGCCACGGGCATGTATGTGATGAGCTTCATGAACACCCTGGTCTCCTGCCCCTTCTGCAGGCAGAGGGAGACCCTGGCACACATGACCCTCAAATGCACCAGGCTGCAGCCCCTCCCCCTCCACCTCCAGAACCTCCTCTTGCCCAGAGACTGCGGAGACACTTTCCTTTCACTTGTCTGTGCACATTTCTGGGCAGAGCACCAGTGGGCGGCTCTTTGGTTATGCCTTTGAGGACTGCTGGGTATGGCCCAGGGGGCTCTGCTCAGTGTCCCTCTCTGAAGAACTTCTTTTCACATTTTGAACCTATGACCCCCATGCCACTCCTACCCTTTTCTTCCTTAGTTGTCCCACAAAGAAAAAAAAATTAGTTGCATCTTTGAAACTTTGGCCCCACACAGTAGTGGGGGCTATTAGTTAACTAGGTGGGTCTTAAGGCCCATGATCTCTGGAAGATACAAATAGACAGGAGCTTCTGGGGCCCAGCCAATTGGTACCTGGGAAAACTACCTCTTGTGCTAGATGGACTGCTGAAGCAGCTCTGAGAGTGAGTCCAATATGTGAGTGTGGTGATGCACCACAGACTGCTGAGCACCTGCACACCCAGGATGAGGACCTGGCAAGTGTCAACAATAAAGCAGTTGTGTGAGTCTAACACATGAATGATATGTAGATGGGGAAATGAAGTAAACAAGAAAAGAAGTTCACTTTGGGCTTTGGGCTTATTAATATCTAGATGTATTCTGTGTTTCAAAACTGATCAACATTTCCCAGCCAAGAAACTAGTTTTAGTGAGGGCCTTGACTGCAATCAAAATAACGATGGTGTAGCTTTGTCCTCTTTAAATTTTTAATTAAAAAAAAAAACACCACAAAATGATTTCATTGTGGAACAATGAATAATTAGCTCATAGCAAGCAATACAAAATAAATATGCACATCTTACAACATAGAAAAATAGAACATAACCTTTAAAACTCATAATCCTATCTTATAAAGAAAGTAGTGTCTTTGCCACCTGGGACTTTGAATACAAAGGGCAATGTATTCAAAACATAAGTTCTAACAAGAATTCCCTTTCTGTTATCCCAGCTTCCTTTCTGCTAAAACTCACCTGGCAAAATATAACCACTGCAAATCAAAATTAAAGAAATATTAAATATAAAGGATGAATGTACTCTAGCTGCTTCTCTCTGTCCTCCCTGCCCTTGTGTTCCCTCAGGTGCAAAACTTCCTGAGGGGACCTATAGAAGGCCCAACTGCCTCAACTTCTTGTGAAGTCATAGGACTCCAGGCATGTGGTATATTATGGAAATTCATTCAAATATTATTAACTGGAAAATACTCCTGAAGAAGATGTAGCAAGTTCAGCATTAACTAGCTCATTCACAGTCCCTCACTATCCTTTTACAGGCTCATTGTCTCTGTTTATTGTCCATATTCCCCAGGGCAAACTCCCTCTTGGCAGGAGTGAATCAGCATAAGCACTTTGCACTGTACAAACTATCCACAGGTGATCTTCTCCCAGACCACCTAGTTTGCTCTAACCATATACAGACTTTCTGATGCACTCAGTCTCTGGCTAACTCCCAAAAGAAAGGAGCTCCAGGCAGAGTCCTTGGGCACCACTGTGCTGACCCGCCAGCATGCTCTCTCTCTCAGCTCTCAGACTCTGTTTTTGGGGTCTCAGCCCTCCAGCTTCTGGTTCTCAGGCTCTCAGCTCTTGGCTGTCTGCCTGTCTCAGCCTCGCAGGCTGTCCCTGAGAGCTTAACTGTCCCCCTGAGGTCTCTCTGGCAATCTCTCTCCCTGGCTCATTTCTGTAGGAGTCCTCTTAACTTCTTGTGGACCAGCTATTTATCTGGATCAGCTGGCCCAGTCATCCCGGCCAGCCTGTAATCAGGTTTCACTGCCTGCAGTTGGGCTATAGTCCTTGCAGACTGCTCCCAGTCTCCTTGAGCTGGCAGTCGGTGACACGACTACACAGGTTTAGATTTGCCCTATAAAAAGGCACATTGTTTACAACAGGATGCCAGTGTATGCAAAGATCACTGTCCCTCCACTCCCATCAGACTGCAGATCTGGGACCTTACAATTTATCTGTGGGAAGCAAGGAGTAAATAATTACTTTTTAATGTGAAAATGAAACAAAATTTTTTTTTAAAGAAAAAGCTTCATTGTAAAAGCAATAGAGGGCTGGTTAGAGTGGGTGACTTGTAAGAATACATTGAGCTAGTAGAGGAAGGAAGGAAGGAAACAGTATTCTTATGTAAAAAGTTTAGATTATGGTTAGTATGGGATGGTTTGCATAGGGACAATCCTGCCTCAGGCAGGAGGTTGGACTAGGTGACCTCTGGAGGTCCCTTCCAGCCTTATTTCTATACAATTGTATGAAAAAATGAAGTAGAATCAGACAAGCACACCAGAACTGTAAACATCCATATAGGTGTTCATTGTATCCTGGGCCTCCCTATAGCTGTTTCTCTCCCTTCCCTGTCTTGTTGACTGAAGTCTGCTTTAAGAATACACTTGTGCAAACTGCTGATCACTCTGACTTTATCCAGCCAGCACTTAATATCTTGCATTGACTTCACTGGGACTACTCACCTGCTTAAGGGCTTGGCAGAGTAGGCCAGAGTGCTCAGCATTTTAAAGGACTAGAGTGCAAGTCCTTTTGAGGCAAAGTCTCTGCCTTTCCATTTGTCTATACTTTACTTAGTGTATTTTGGGTCTTGCTCTAATATAAATATGTTTAAAGTATTTTATTGTGAGTGACAGTGCCTTTACTAGTCATTATGAGTGATCCTTGTAATTTCTAAGCAAATAATTGTAACTGAAGCAGAACCTTACTGGTATTTTCAGTGGTATAACTAGGGAGGGGTGACTGGGACAACCATCCCCCAAGCGCCAATTTGGCAAGGGGGTGAAAAAATAGCTTCTGCTGGAAGCTGTGTCACAGTGCAATTGCTTCAGTGGTAACCAAAAGTCAATGCTGCTCCTGTACTCCAGGTATCTGGCCATGTTGCTTCACCGCTAGGTATCTGATATTCATATACAGGCAGAACACCACTGAAAAAAGGGAAGCAGACAAGATGCAGACTGTAGACTACAGAGAATTCAGTTGTGATGACCTTGTTGGCCACTCGATGTCACTGTTGTCATTTAAATTCCCAGTTGAAAAACCCCCTTCATAGACATTTCTTATCCATAAAATGACATCAATAAAATATGAATGTGACATTTTAGGTGTGCAGCTGTATAACTCTTTTCAAAACAGTTGTTTAAATAATCAGCTCCGTTGAAAGCAATTTGAGTAATAGATTTTCTTCTGTAGACTTTTCAAATGCTTGGTGAACCCAGGCACTCATAGTTTTATTTTGCTTTTCTTATCTATCCATGTCCTCTTTTTAAAGTATCTCATTTACTTTGAAGGGATATCAGTTCTAGGAATCTGCCCTTAAAGTACTATTTACTTCATGGCACATTTTCTGTAATTGTACCACTTATTCCTCAATGCTGTCAGCATGTAAAGGGCATCTCTAAAGAAAGGTTTAGTATTTTAATTTTCACATAATTATTTTAGAGTGCAGTTAGAGTTACTTACATGTATACATGTCTTTATTTGAAATTTTAGCTTTTTATGGATATTTTATAGTGCTGAAGAAAAATCTGAAGTGTCTATAGCTAAAACTATTACCTCAGAACAAATCATCTTTCTGAATTTTTACTAGTTACATTTGTGTTTATAGGTTAAAAAGTGTTTAAATGATTCTTTCTTTAGCCACCATTTTCTTTCTGTTGTAGCTTTATGCTTATATTGATAGTGAAAGCAACATCTGAGCATGCTATTACTGCAATCAGATGGCTTATTAATGTTTTCTTCAGCCAAAAGCCCTTTAAATGATTTGTTGAAAGTGTTGGCTTCATAATTCCAGCCAACACAAATAGTTTGGACAGACAAAAAAAGGAATCCTTTTCTTGCCCCCTCAGTGCACCTAGAAAAGGGGACCCATATTGTGTTGGCAGAGCACAGACTGGACTTGCATGGTTGTCCCCAGGACACAGGCTAAAATGGACTGATGGAGCTGCACTGGAGAAACAATGTTGATTCCTTTTCTAAGAGGAATAAAAAAGAAAGAAAGCCCTCTATGAAATAAACTTATTTTAAAGACTTTGCAGTAAAAGTATAATGTCTCTAAGAGCTGCTACTTAGGCAGCGTGGCTCTTTTCCTAACATTGCTCAGGCTCGTAGGATCCACAGTGGAGTCTTAATTTAGGGAAATGTTCTGTTCTGCCTTGGCACTCAGTGCAATAAACAGAGAGCTAAAGGTTCTGCTGGTGCTGGATCTAGTTTTGCTGCCTCTGTCAGTGGGGAACTTCCTTGTGCAAGGGAATTTTCCACTTCTGCATCTTACATCAGACTTTATGATAGGTAGAGAACCTTTGAAATCAATGGAGTTGCAAATCAACAGCTGCTGCCAAGTGAGCAGCACATCAATGTAAAGGTTTAACAAAAACATTTCTTGAAGGACAATGTTTTCTGTTTCATTTGTGGGATTTTCTATGGGCTGTAGCATTGTACAGAAACACTGCAGAGCTGCATTGTAGCTCCTAATACCTTCTGCCCAGGGCCGGACACAGGCATGGGCAAACTGGGCAGCCGCCTGGGGCCCGGACACAAAGGGGACCCAAAAATGGTAATTTTTAATTATTATTATCATTATCACTGGCGAAGGGGGGCCCAATACTAAAAGTTCACCCGGGACCACCAGGAGTCTAGGTACAGTGCTGCTTCTGCCCCCTGCTCCACTCCAGTTCACCCCTATAGCAGAGCTTGTGGTAGGTCATTAGAGGGTACCCATATATATCTTCTACAATTTCTGGACCAGACGAATTCTCCCACAGCCATATATGTGGCTTCTTCTATCCTCTTTGAATCCAAACCCTTTAATTCAGCTAAAGTGGTCTGAGTGATGGGGGCATCTTACCCTTAATGTGTTACATGCTCAACATGTGTAACTTGGTAAGCCTCAATAGCAAAATTCTTCCTAGATCTATTTTACTTCCAGTATGCCCACTCCCTTTGTATTTTGGGTCCCTTTTTTCTCTGGAAAAAAATATTTGGTGGAATGTTTTTTATTGGCAATTGTTAAGATCAATAATTAATCCTTATTGTATATCAATAAATTATGGAAAAGTGATTTGTATACACCAATTAAATATGCATCTTTACAACTTCAGAAACCTCATGCATCATATAGATGATTCAATTAGTTCCTCTGTTAGAGAAGGTGACCTCGTAAATTAGGTTTCAAGATCACAGCTACTCCTCCCCCCTCATTCTCTATTCAGTCACAATAACCCAGTGACCAGATGGAAGCTAACTGAATCAGTCTTGATCCTGTAGCCTCATCCAGGCTTTTTTTTACTATGTCTGCAAAGGCAGGATTTTCATCCCTTAAATCTCTAAGTGATTGATGAAGACCACTGTACCCTAATATCCATTTTTTCCAAGCACGGTGATAAAGCAGAATTTAATCATTTCTATATTGTGTTGTCAAGGAGATGATTAAAAACACCCAAACATTTATAGGCTCATTCCATTCTACAAACCACTACAGGCATTGAGAATCCAAGTGAATTGATCCCCTCCAGTTTCAACCAGATTTCTGGAAAATTACCTCACTGTTTTCCTCCAGGCCCTCAGTATACTGGTGTAAATCTATCACCTCAAAATTATGGCTTACATGATATCCATTTTATTGCATTGCATTCAGCAGGGCTCCACATATAAAAGAAAATGGGAAATGATAGGATTCTGAAAAAATATGAAGGAAGCTCCAAAAACGATACTTACAATATGTTCTAAAGGACCCTGAAATAGGCCTTTTCTAGTCTTAGCTTGGGGAGTAAGCATCTTACTTTAATCCTAAAGTAAAGAGAGGTGACCAAATCCCCAAGATTCAGTTCTGTAGAGATCCATGGCAAAATTCTCACTGACCTGAACGGGAACAAAATTTCTACCCAAATGAGGAAGAAAGCATACTTGTACATATATGATTGTAAAGTAACATAATTCTGTCAATGTGAGTCATGGTTCCCCTGGTTCATGGGCCAGATCATTTATATTAATATGCATTGATGTTGTCAGGCTGCCTTGTGACAATTACACTGTTAATACATATTGCCACTGCAAAAGTGCTGAATTTGCTTGGTTTGTATCAGTGTCTCTAAGCTTAGAATCGTGCACACAATATTCCACACCTGTCAGGCAGAACAGCCACAACTAAATTACTGACACAATGCTCATGCAAGCAACTTTTTCTAAGTAAAGCTCTCAGGATGATTTATTATCACATTACCTTCCTTTTTTTTGCTGCAAGACGTTTTGTGTGTGTGTGTAAAAATTAAGTTTAAATGATGTGATGCTATTACTGTATGAGCACCAGAATATCTATTTGGAGGGCAATTTTTAAACAAGATTTCTAATTTTTCTTCAATGAGTGTGTCAATAAAATAGCAGTATTCTCTGAACATGAACTTAGGCTTTAATAATATGCTGAATCTCTACCTAACATTTTGGAACCCATAAACCTTACCTGATGAGGAAAGGCAATATGCAGAAAACCAGATGAGGGATTTTATTGTTTTTAATGTGCACTACCAATTTTAAATTATTTTTGACAACAGATTTTACTTAAATGGACCAAGTTCTCTGGTGGTGCATATGGGTTATACTCTCATTAACTTCAAAAGGAGCTAATCTATTTACACCAGAGAATGTTCTCTAATGATTTTATCACATTAGAAACCTTAATAGGCTGGCATTGTATAAAATCCCAAGTACTGCTTCCTGAAAACAGTTTTAAAAATCATGGAAATCCAAAGATGCTGATGAATTCAAGAGTCTTTTTAGGATAGCAATTCTGATAGAAATTCTGTTCTAAAGATTTTTTTTTTAAATTGGGCAGATTATAAATACTCAGAAGATTCACATTATGTCTTCATAAACCAAACTGTGTGAGGAAGCTCAGTCTATTTTGTGCATATGGCAAATGGGTTATAAATGTAGATATCAGAACCTAGAGTCATAGATTTTCAACTCAGAATTTCTGACTCAGCTGTATGCAGTCAGGGGATGATAGGTATGCCATCTGTATCTGGAATAATGTTTTAATAAGAAGATGAATATGAATGATATAAGCTTTATCCTGGCAAGTCATAGAACACTAGTAAAAAAAAAGCATTAAAGTTGCAGCATCAACTTGGTGTCTTCAGCAAATTTGGACAGCACGCTTTCCACACCCACATCCAGATAGCTGATAAAGATGTTGAACAATACAGGCCCCAGGACTGAGCTCTGGGGTACTCCGCTGCCCACATCCCTCCAGGTCAAAAATGACCCATCCACCACCGCTCTCTGGGTGTGACCATCTAGCCAATTTGTGACCCATCTGACTATGTAGGCATCAATGCTGCAGTCACCAAGTTTTTTTTAAGAGAATGTGGTGGGAAACCATGTCAAAGGCCTTAAAGTCCAGGAAGACTACATCCACCCCGACACCCTCGTCCAGGGACTTTGTGACCTGATTATAAAAAGAAACCAGGTTAGTTAGGCAGGACCTGCCCTCAATGAACCCATGTTGGTTGCCCCCGAGCATTACCTCCCCTGCTGGGCCCTTGCAGATGTGCTCCTTGATAATTTTCTCAATGGTGTTCCCAAGGACCAAGGTAAGACTGACTGGCCTATAATTGCTGGGGTCCTCTTTTCTCCCCTTCTTGTAAATGTGGACCACATTGGTCCTTTTCCAATCCTCTGGTAACTGGCCAGTGCCCCACGAGTGCACATAGAGCCATGCCAGGGGCCCCGCTATGACCCCCGCCAATTCCCTCAGCACCCTCGGGTGAAGAGCATCTGGACCTACTGATTTAAATACGTCTAGCCCCTCCAAAAGTTCCCTACCTAAGCCATCCCTGACCCTAGGTATGGCGGTGCCTCCCCTGGGTCTGTCTGCAATTCTAGTGGGGGAGATGTCCTGGTCCCTGTTCAGGAATATGGAGGCAAAGAATTCGTTAAAGAGGTCAGTTTTTCGCTTGCCACAATCACCAGATTGCCATGCCTGTCCTGTAGTGGACCCACGTTACCTGGTGCCTTCTTCTCACTTCCTATGTATTTAAAAAAGGACTTGTTATTATCCTTAATTCTGGTCGCTAGCCCTAGCTCCATCTCTGCCTTGACCTTCCTAACAGCCTCCCTGAAGTCCCAAGCAACGGAGGTGTAATCCTCCTTGGTGATAGCCCCTTATTTCCACTGTTTGTGCCTTCAGGCATCCCTAGATGCCTTTGATGAGCCATGGGGGCTTCTTAACACTCCTGCCCCCGCTTGGTGTGTGTTGGGACTGACTCCCTTTGAGCTCAGAGGTTCGTCTCCTTGAGGACCAACCATCTGTCTTGGACTCCCATCTCACTGAAACCCCGAGACCCCAATGCCTCTCCTACTAACCATCTTAGCTTACAGAAGTCGGCCCTCCTGAAGTCAAGGACCTGAGCCTTGCTGCTTGCTTTCATCGCCCTGTGCTGGATAGTAAATTCCAGCAGGTAATGATCACTGTCGCCCAGGTGGTTGAGTACCCGCAGACCCCTCACCAGGTTGTCTCCTGTGGCAAGAAGCAAGTCCAGTATATTTATGGTACTTGCAGTTATTTAGTACTTTTAATGTTGAAAGCACAGCTCCTATTCACTTTGGGTTTCAGCTATGAATGCTCAGCAATTCTATAAATCAAACCGCCAAGGTATCATTCTGGTTATCCAGAAATTTTGGAAAGTAGTAGTGAAAAGGTTGGGTTAGGTGACTCACCTAATCAGTTAATTTGTGGCAGAAGCATACACTGGCTGAATAAAATACATCTCTCTAGGATGGTATGTATCTACCTTAGAGCACGATCCTTTTTCTTTTTGCCAGGCTACTTTGTTCATTACACATGTTCCATCTTCAGCAATAAATGGAGCAGAGTACAGCAGTTAACAGCCCCTTTCACTACCCCATCATGCCGCTAAGCCTTTCTGTACCTTGCAATCCAACAGGACTCCTTAGCTTCTCTCAGCACCCTTGTCTCTTTCCTACAATGACATGGTTGTCTTTCTCACTCTCCTCCAGCTTAAGCTCTTGCTTCTCTCACCTACTGCAAGGTATATTCTGCCAGTCTTCAGCGTGGGATGTGCAAATTGGCAAGAGGTGGGTCTTTATGTTGGCAATCTGTCTTTTGCTACTCTGGTGAAAAGCTACACAAATTTGGATAAATTATATGCCTTGAAAAACACAAATTTCAGGGTGCACAGGCTTGGTACAGATTTGATACAGCTTTGCTAAAAACTCTCTGAGGATTCCTTTGCACTGAACATGCTCCAGCTCCTACATATTACTGGACTGTACAGGTAGTATCCACACAGGACAATTGAACATGTTTCTGTTGAGACTACAGGAAATCAGAAGGGTATGCTATGAATAGATATAGGGTAGGTAGTGGAGGGAAGATTGGAGAACTCAAAAAATAAGACATACTGCCAATCTATGTGCCTACCTAATCCCTACTAGGGCTGTGCAAAGCTTTGGTAGCTGATTCAATTTGGAGTAGATTCGGCCTGATTTGGGGAACAAATCTCTGAATCTGAATTGAATCAGGAAACCAATTAAAAGCTCCAGATTGATTCAAAGCATCTGAATTGATTTGGGAAAGCTTTGCCTGCTTCAGAAATTCAGCCATAGACTAAACAGGCAGCTGACACAGCTGACTCCAGCTGTTAAATCTGCTGGGGTTGGGGGAGGAGGGAGGGATTGGGGCTGGGGCTGGGACAAGCTTCCCAGCTGGGGCAGAGGGGCACATTATTTGGGGAGGGGGGCAAGGGGGGGGTGCAGGATGAGGGCACAGTAGCACTGGGAGTGGGGGCTCTGCCCTGCTGCTTTGTGCCCAGCTTGGGGGTGGGTGGGATGTGGGTGGGGCTTGCTCCAGGTGGAAGGGGGCAAGCGGCAGTAAGGCATAGCCCCCGCTCCCAGTGCTGGTGTGCCTGCATACCATGCCCCTCCATACTGGCTATTAAGCGGTGGCAGAACAGAGCCCCCACTCCCAGTGCTGATACAGGCATGGCAGTGCTGGAAGCGGGGGCTATATCCTGCTGCTGCCTGGATTGAGCCACACCTGCATCAAGCTCCCCCCACCCACACCAGCTGGGCAAGTGGCAGGAGGGCAGAGCTGGGGCAGAGGTAGGCACAGCTGGAGGAGCCATGGGAGAAGCCCCCATGGCTGCCCTGCCTGGCCTCATCCCCCGCCCATCCCCAGCCTAGTCCTGGCACTTTATAAAAAGAAAAAAAAAAGCCTTGTACTCACTGGCTCTGGCAGTGGTGATCGGGGCCTCTGAGGGCTCATGGCAGAACACCCCCACACAGCATGGAGCAGTGCGGGGACAGTGGAGATCAGCCCCCCCCCCCCCCCACTTGGCACCTGTACGGCAGCTGCCCCATGGCACGGATGCAGTGTGGCTCAGCAGGGCACTGCACTATCTGGGATCTGGGGAAGCTCCATGTGTCAGCTGGAGCCCAGCACCACTCAGCCCCAGTGGCTCCAGCTCTCAGACAGCGTGCAGTGCCCTCCCGAGCCATGCTGCACCTGCGCCCTGGAGCAGCTGCTGCATGGGTGCCAGGTGGTTGAGGGTGATCCCCGGTGCCCCCCACTGCCTTGTGCTGTGTGGGGGGGCTCTGGTACAAGAGCCCAGAGGCCCCAATCAGTGCTGCTGCAACTGGTGAGTGCGGAGCTTTTTTTTTTTTTTCCTTTTTAAGTGCCAGGACTAGGTTGGGGCTGGGCGGTGGATGGGGCCAGGCAGGGCAGCAATGGGGGCTTCTCCAGTGGCTCCTGCCAGCTGGGGAGAGGGAGGCACAGCCGGAGGACCCATGGAAGAACTTGCAGCTGCCCAGCTGTGCCTGCCTCTTGCCAGCTGATCTGAATCACCGAGTCTCTCTGAATCAGTGCTGAATCTTCCAAAGCCAATTTGGTCAAATTGATTCGGGACAGTGATTCGAATATCGAATCAAATCACCATCCTCTGAATCGGCCGAATCCAAATCCAAATCAAATACTCCCTTATTTGCATGGGCCTAATCCCTGCTCCTGAGTCTCTGTTTCAACGCATAGGATGGGGGTATGTCTTTAGTGTCTTGCCAAACTGATTGTTCAACATAGCAAAAACCCCCACATATTTTCTCTATCCTTATACTAGTTGATCATTTTGGCCTAAATCTATGAACAATATTGCAGACTAAGACAGTCTCCCAGCATGGAAAAATCAGTCGAAATGATTAAAGTTCATCATAATTATAAGCAATTGAGAATAACAGAAATTATTGGGCAACATTAATAACAGCTGGCACAGCCACCTCTGCTGATAGTGTCACTCTGGGTGTGTCTACACGTCCATTTATGCCATCTTAAATTTACTGCACAGAAACTGCACAGTAAGCAGGAATAGGCTGGTGTCTACATGTGCAGGCATTAAAGTACATTAATCCTATGTGTGCACTGACTTGGAACTAAAGTTATTCCCAAGTCAGTACACACACAATGTTACTGTGCAGTAAGGCATTTACATGTGTGTTATTCACAGTTACTAATTGGGTGTAAATTTGATACCTGCTCACGCAGGTAGCATATTTATGCTCAAGTCAGTGTAAGTCACCATATTTACGGTGCAGTACAGGTGTGCATGTGTAGACGCATGCTCGTACTGCTCAGTAATTACTGTGCAGTAAATGCGCATGTGTAGATGTGCCCTCTGGTCCTGAGAAAGATGCTGCTATGCAATTGCTTTGGACAGTAATGCTGTCAGTCTTCAATATTATGTCAATGCATTTAAAAAATATCTCAGAAGGCAATCAATGTGTCTGTGACAAACCTGTGGCTTGATGCTTCATAGCAGATACTATAGTATAGCACATAAGGTTCACCTAGTGCTGATAATGTACCAAAAACATTCTCAGACATATTTTTGATACATAGTCTTGGAGTAACTGACTTTACATCCTCAGTTATTGTCTATTTATAAAGCAACTTCTCAAAGTCAGCATGTATGTTTACAGTGATTTTTACTGTTTTGCTTCTATTAACATCTCAAAAAACACACAAAGACATTTGCAAATAGGATTAACACAGTCAATAGAAAAATCTTTCCCCCCGACAAGTATGGCCGGATGATCACATAAGCTAAGTGATGCAAATCAGGCAGACTAAGGATTTTCTGCATCCTTAAATGTTTATAAAGGTTTATATTAGTGGCAGATTTAATAGCAATGGCATGAGTAGAATTGTCTGACAAAACCTTCTATTATGAAATGATTCCTTCTATTACTTGCTTCTTTTTCCCTTGTGAAATGCAGAAATCACTCAGCTAAGTTGTCTGCAGTAAACTAAAGTAATCAAGAAATGATGGTCCCATCCAGAATCAATATACATATACAGTCAGTGACATCTAGGCAAAAATAGAGAGGATAAGTTGCAGATGCTGCTGCCCTGACCTCCCTGCTGCTGAAGCTGGAGATGTTGCAGGGAAGGTGCAGGATGGGAAGGTGGGGGTGATGGGAGGGTAAGGCTCCCCCTAGGTCCATTCTGGTGCCCCCCTATTAGGTTGCATCTGGGGCTCATGCCGCATTCACTCACCAATCATTACACTACTGCTGTATAAACTCTTAAAAATAAGTACGTGCTGACAAAGAAACTCAAAAATCCTGTTTAGTTTGCTTGTATTTCAATACATGCACATACACAAGAGCAAAAGGCTTGTGGAACTTATGAAAAGCCTCAGCACCAGCATTAAAAGCAGTTGTATAATGAAGGTGGTGACTGGGGCATCAGTTCTGTGTGCTGACCTTGGAGGTGAATGTGATGGGGAGGAGTGGGGTTGGGAATAGAGGCAGCTGCGCTGCTGGACTGGCTGCTTTCATGTCACCCACAAGGCAGCTATTAGTGATACCGTCCTACCAATAGATTGTTGCCACTGGGGGTGCTCAGGCATCATGTTATACCCCTTGGTAAAAGGTACCAGGCAAAATATCAGATTGTTGTTTTATAGGCCACGGATTTGATATTGGATGGGGCAGTGATGGCTTCTGCACCCATATAGAGCCCCAGAGGCTTCAGAGGGACTCCTAAGATGATATGTGTCCATGCTAGATGTTCCAGCTGCAGGACTAACATTATAATGTTGACTTGAGAAAGATGTGATTTAGTAAAATGGAAACGTGCCTCACAGTGCCTGTTCTGAGTTTGTTTAATTCTAGATTGCTTTTTTATTGCCTTCCACATTGATTTAAAAGGTAACATAATCTGTATTGAAAGAGGTTGACGTTGTATATTCTTTCAGATTGTATATAAAATACTTTGACCCCATCATGAGTGTCTTTTCCTTAGGCTTTATAGGTTTCAAGCAGTTTTAGGTTAACATAATATTTCATTCTGAATCATTTTAATATTAACCCTGTTGGTCTCCTCCTTGCCTTTTCAAATGCAACAGTTTTATTACAATTTTATTATTGCACAGCACATCCATCTGATTTGTATTCTGTGGGTTTAGCTGTGTATTCTATGTTTCAGGCAGGTCTTTTAATTATTTCTCTGAAATGTAGACACATTTTGAGAGCAGGTCACACTTACTTTCATTATTTTAGTGTCCCTTTCAAAGCCTTTGCACTTGAATTTAGATCCATTAGTTTGTTCTTAATTATTTTGTCAAATGTGTATTTTTCATTGAGGGGTATAATGTTTCATTTGCCGAAGGTCAGCTCGAATGGCAGCCTTACAAAGCCTTTTTGCAGCTGTACATACCACTTGCTCACATGATGTATCACAAGTACACTGAAACAGCTTTGTGGTAGGTTAATGTGGTGGATCACAGTTTGCTTTAGTGTACAACTGCAGCCACTGAAATACTCATTAATATGTCTCTTCATCCTTTCTGTCTAAGAAATGGTGACTCTCTTTATGACACTACCTTCAAATAAATGTATGAAATAAGGAACTCTTTTAAAGAGGAGAAAATTGTTATTAATTTATTCTATTACCATACAGTTTAGCTGCTTCATTCAAGATTATGGCCCCACTGTGTCTGGCTCTATGCAAACAGTCATTATGAGATGGTCCCTGCCCTAAAGAGTTTTCAATCAAATAGGCCAGATATAGGGCAAACAAGTATGTTTGCAACTGTGTTAGCTCAACATGATTGAAAACTCCTGCTAAAATGCAAGCTAACTGCTTCAAAACTAGGTTAACTGGCTGCATTGTAGCCTCATGGGAAGCCTAGGCTGCAGCATGGCCAAATAATACGGTTTCATAAATGTTAGATTTCATTTGAAGAGGTCTTTCCAGGCATGCCAAAGTAAATTAGACAAACTAACATGTTGAAAAACTCATATTTCCCTTTATTCTTCCCTGTCAGGACTGAGCCAAGGAGTGAGAGGGGAAACAGAAACATCAAGAGATTGTGATTTTTTCAAGGTCATGCAGCAGATCCTTGGCAAAGCATCCAAATCCCAGTCCAGTAGACCATGCTGCTCACATTCTCTGAGGCTGTCATTATAGCATCCTCTATCACTCTTGTAGAGTGATCCATTATTTTGCATGACTGTCAAATCTTTGTAGAGTCTGCTTTTTCTGCATTGCAATCACAGATGCACAAAGCTGGAGGGTATTTCTGGTGCCTCTCTTATAAACAGGAAAGATGAGGGGCTCATAGCACCAAAATTGCTGTTTTTATTGATTTTTTAAAAACACAACATAAGATCAGAGGAAAAAAATATATCGACTATATATAAACTATAAACTATGTACATATTCATATCAAATAATAAATAATAAAGGAAAAAGAAAAAAGGAGGAGGGAAGAGGAAAGGACAAAAGAAAATGAGAAAGGAGTGCAAGGACTAATATTTAAATTACCAAAATATTCTAAGAACTCCTCCCAAATTACATGAAATATTTCAAAGCAGTTAAGTCTGCTAAATATGGCTCTCTCCATAGATGCCACCTGTGCTATCTTAAAGTACCAGATTTCAACCTTTAGTATAGTAATAAGTTCCTGCATGTCGCTAATAAGAACTATTGTAAGAGTGCAATCTGGCAAAGATTCAGTTTGAAATCTTTAGGGTTATATCCAAGAACACACATATCTGCCAAAGGATCAGTGATATGTTCAAAAGCATGTTAACTCTAGTTATAATTTCTTTCCAAAAAGAATTGATAATAGGGCATGACCAAAGCATGTGACTAAGTATTGCCTGCAATGCATCACATCTCTAACTTGTGCCTACTGGTAATATATATATATATTTTTAGTTTAAAGGGAGTCCAGTGCAGACAAAAAATGATCTTTTGTTCTATATATAAGACAAAATCTAAGATCAATTATCAATGTTTTGTCCTTTCTCCTGACAAACCTTTTGAACATTTGGTTTATTTTAACAAAATAGGATTGGGGGGTGTTACAACTAATAGGTTATGCAACAGGTAAAGTAGGCAAGGCATTTTAAAAATATTAACACAACCCTACAAGGGATATTGCCAAACTGCTCCATTTGTTCAGATCCTATAATATAACAACAAGAATCTTCTGAAAGTTTTGGCAGAAAATAATATCAATAATATCAATATTTTGGATATTTTAATACCTAAATACCCAAATGTGTTCTGATTGCTATTGAAATTGCCCTTTGCTAAACTTATCCTTTGTGGTATACTTACCTAATTCAAATAACTCAACCTTCTTGATTCACCCTTTGCAAAAGAAATGGATCAGATAACATATTATTGGTTGCAACCCATGAAGTGGGATTTATACATAGCAACTGTATCCACGTTATTAATTTTTACCAAGGCCCATCTTTTGTAATACACAAAAAGGTAGCTCCAAGAAACACAACCAAAGACCTTTTCTGCATCAAATGCTAAAAGAGCCACATGGACTTTGGAATTGTGTACTTCTGCTACTATACCACTAACCTGACATACATTATCTGAACCATGCTTTTTTTTGATAAATCCTACTTGATTTTTGTGTGATAACATTTTGGCTCGGATTTTGGCGTCTACATTAATTAAAAAAAACTGTCTATGGTTAGAACAAGTCATAAAATCCTTTCCTGGTTTAGGAATTATGGAAATAATAGCTTGACACAAAATGCTTGGTACTGTACATTGGTTTTTACTATTATTAGATGTATTCAATTATTGAGGTAACAATAGTACTTTAATTTACAAAAAATATCCTTTCCTCAGGAAATCCATCACTGCATGGAGATTTATTATTGTTCTTGTTCTTTAAGGTCAAAGTTATTTCACGTAATGATAAAGGAGCCTCTAAAATTTCCTTCTCCAGCTCTGAAATTTGTTGTATGGATATAAAGTACAGGAACAGATCTATTTCCTTGCCAGTAACATTCAGACTATCAGTGTACAAACTGGGATAGAATTGACTGAACTGTTGGTTCATTTGTCTCTGTGTTATATGCCTATCCCCCAGATATTCTCTTATAATGTATATTTTATTATGGTTGGATTTATTCTTTAATCTATATCAGCATGGGCGACTGGTGCCTCCTGAGTTTGGGGGGGCACCAGGTCGCCAACGGGGCATGGGGGCTCCAGCGGCTGATCGCCAACTTCCACTGGCACTTCCGGTTTCATGGCTGGCGCTTCTAGGGGGTGCATGGCTGATCTCAGGGTGCACATGCACCCGTGTGCACCCGCTATGTGTCACCAATGTATATCAGTGGTTCTCAACTGGGGTGCCAGGGCACCTTGGGGTGCCTTGAGATCCTTTCAGGTGTTCTGTGAGGTGCAATGCAGTTTTAATATTGTTAACTGTGCAGACTTGATTCACAAGATAAACCCAGAGATTTCAAATAGGAACTCAGAGTGTCAAAAACATTCTGATGTTTTGTGGTCTTCAGGAACTTTTTGCAACATGGAAGAACTCATCCATTATTTTTCTGTAGTAAAAAAAAGCAACTGAAAACTAAAAGTTTTTTGCTGAGGGGCACCTTGAGTGCAATGTGGAGTGCCTTGAGCCCAACAAGGTTGAGAACCACAGGTCTGCTAGGAATCTTCTTGCACATGCCTCCAGTATCTTGGTATAATCTATATAAAGCATATTCTGAACTCTGGCACAGTAATTTATTCAATTCATTTCTCATATTAGTATGATTGTGTAGTTTATCAGGCAAAGAATTCATGACATAATCCTCATCTAAAGACTTGTTCTTATAAAAGTATCTATTTCTGTATCCTGTTCTTTCTTTTTTATTTTTTTTGCAGAAGCATATGATATTATATGCCCTTCTAAGAAGACTTTAATACTTTCCCATAATGTCAAAGCAGAGGAAGCAGTAGGTTGATTAAGCTCCATAAATTTTTAAAATTCTATAATGATTGGAAGGTATTGAGTCACCAGTTATTTTTCATGCCTTGTCTATCTGGGAGGACGAGTGGAAGCTATAGAGCCAACAGAGGCATTGATCACGGAGTCAACTATGCTTTGAGAAATTAAAAAGTAGTTTATTCTAGAATATATTTAATAAGGCATTGAAATAAAAAATCCTACAATCCCTCATTGTTGGATTCACTCTTTGGCAAACCCAGGTTAGACATAAAGCTTGTAATAACTACCCTAGAAGTAGATTTTTTGGAGTGGGGGAATGAGATCTATCAATGACAGGATCCAAACATTCATTCCAGTCTCCCATCTTGCCAGTGCAGGGGGAGCCCAATCCTGGGTTCTCCCTACACGGATAAGTAGCAGGTTTCTCTTCCTTTGCTCCCCTGGCTGGGAATCCTGATCAGCTGGTTGGAGTTCCCAGCTGGGGGAGCACACCATGTGCTCCTGTGGCTGAAAGCTGTGGCCAGATGACTGGAACTTCTAAAAGGGGAAGCACACTCTGTGCACCTCTGGTTGAAAACCCCCTCAGCTGATTGGGGCTCCCAGCCTCTGAAGCACGTGCAAGTCTTTCTTGCTTGCTCCAGAGGCTGGACAGTAGCCACACATTCAATTAAAGGTGTGATAGACACCATGCACAAAGCTATTACATATATTTTATGTAATAACTTTGTGGCTTATTTTTTGTTTTATAATGCTATTAATTGCTTGAACGTTTGGCCAGGTCACTATTTAAGATGTGATTAACCAGTTAATCATGTCTCAAGTGTAAAATTTCGTCGGGGCATTGGTATGGACCCATGAACATTTGAAGAATCTGGGAATGATCTGTATGGAACAAAACTGCTCCAGATTTAACACTACTTCATCCAGGTTTAAAACTGAAGTCATTTTCCTACATTTGTATTATTCCATGCTTGTCCACACAGAACAATTAGAACATAGCAGCTGCTGCCCTTCTGAAATTTCTCTTTTGAAATGACTCCAAAAGGACCAAATATATCTGCCCCTCTGTCATTCTTTACCTTTGCTTATCTGTAAAAGGGATCTAATTTCTACCTGACTGGCAGGCTGGCAGGATGTCCACATCTTTTGCATTTCTCTCTTTTTGAGACCTTGTAAAGGGTGACCTCTCTGAATATACTAATGTGACAGAAGGGAATTTATATCACTCAATAAACTAAAGTTGAATCCAGTAATCCTTCACTCCAGTGATCATATCATAGTTATTGATTGAGTTGACTGACATACCAATAAACGTTTTTTGGTGGACTATTGACTCAGGAAGCAATTATGTTACAGAAATTCATAGTATTTCAAAGAATCTGAAAATATTAGGTAAATTAAAACCAGCTATCATAGCAATATTGTTACTTTTACATTGCTCTCTTATCTAATCATCTACAATTCTGTTTTTGTGTCTGTCTTGAGGGGGAATTCATTATTTCATTAAGTTTCATTTTTAAAATGTAGTAAGTCATCCTTGGTAAAACACAAATCTGAAATGGATACTTGTAGTTTTCAAGTGCATAGATTCATAGATTGTTAAGGGCTGGAAAAGACCTTGTAGCTCATCAGGTCCAGTCCCCCTGCACTAGGCAGGAAAAGACAATTGGGTTCAAGTGACCCCAGCGAGGTGACTGTCCAGTCTCCTTTTGAAGATTTCCAGCATAGGTGACTGCACCACCACTGGAGGAAGTTTATTGCATAGTCTAGACACCCTGACAGTGAAGGAGTTTTTCCTGGAATTGAGCCTGAAGTGGCCTTTCAGGAGTCTGTATCCATTGCTTCTGGTCTTCCCTGGGGGTGCCTTGGTGAACAGCTGTTAACTGAGTTCTTCCTGTACTCCACAGATGAAGTGGTAAGCCACTACAAGTCCCCTCTCAACCTTCTCTTCTGTAGGCTGATGAGGCCCAAGTCCCTCAGCCTCTTCTCGTATGGCTTGTCTTGCAAGTCCCTAATCATATGGGTGGCTCTTCTCTGGACTCTCAAGTTTTTCCATGTCCTTGTTGAAGTGGAAACAGAACTGGACGCTGTATGCCAGCTGCAGTCTCACCAGTGCGGAGTACAGTGGAAGTATCACTTCCTTAGTTTTGCTTTACATACTTTGCTTTTACATATACTTTATAAAATAGTTTGTTGCATAATTCTGCATATATTCTGGATTCATCCTTAGAATTGGGGACCATTTTAAATGAAACTACTTTCTTTTTATGGCTTACATCTCTAATCCCAATAATTTGTTTTAACAATATAAAGCTTTAGTTAAAATATATTACAGTTTTGTTTTATATATCAGTTGATTTGTGTTTCTGTATCTTTTCCTAACTTACTTTCCCTTTTGTATTCTCAACCTCATCTCCTTATTCTTAGTTTTAAAGCAAAGACGTGGGAGATCTGTTCTGCAGAATTTTGATGCAAACTAATTACAATATATTTAAAACAATGAGCAACATCCAGTAACCTACCTAACATAGACAATAAGCCTGTGCGAAGCAGCTAGTATTTGCTTTGGATTTGGATTTGGCCAATTCGGGGGACAGTGATTCAATTCAGTGATTTGAACCACTGTCCTGAATTGATTTGGCCAAATCTGATTCGAAGATTTGGCCGCTGTTGAATCGGCCGAATATCTGAATCAGACAGGCCCTATCCCCCTCCCGTTCTCCCAGCCCCATCAATGGCTGTCCTGCCTGGTCCCAGCTCCCTGCTCTTAAAAAAAAAAAAAAAAAGCCCTCCAGTCACTGGCTCCTGCCAAGCAGCGGGGGAGGGGTCTCTGCTACAAGCCCCGCAACCCCTGACTACTCCCCCTGTCCCCCCATGACTGTTTTGCCCAGCCCCAGCTCCCAGTACTTTAAAAAAAAAGCAAAATAAACCCCCTGCACTCACCAGCTCCTGCAAGGTGGGTAGGGAGTGATCCCCACTGCCCCCCACTGGTCTTCACTGTGTGAGGGGGCTCTGCCATGAACCCCCAGAAGCTCTCAAGCTGCTGCAGCAGCTGGTGAGTGGGGGCTTTTTTCCCTTTTTTAAAAAAGAACTGGGAGCTGGGGCCAAGCAGGGCAGCCATGGGGGGGGGGTTGGGGGGCTTGTGGAAGAGCCCCCCCATGCAGCAAGGGGCAGTGGGGGGCAGCAGGGATTGTCCTCCTGCTTAGTAGGAGCCCGTGAGGTGGGGCTTTTTTTTTTAAGAGCCAGGACCTGGGGCAGATCAGTCAGTCATGGGGGAGGGGGCAGGGAGAGTGGGCGGGGGTCAGGGGGAGCTCATGGAGGCTGTGGGAGCAGGCAGGGGATGGGGCCTGGTGGGGGTCCCCCCATGGTTCTGTCCCCCTACCCCAGCCTCCTCTCTCCTGCCCCCTACTTACTGGCATGGAGTCTGGGTCCAACTCCCTGTGGCAGTGAGCGGGGACTGCCTGAATCTCTGAAGCTCTCCAGATCTTTTCCAAATCAATTCGGAGAGCTTAAATCAATTTGGACCTTTTTATTGGTCTCCTGATTTGATACAGATATGGAGATTTGGCCACTGAATCTCATCCGAATCGAATCAGTACCTGAAGCTTTGCACAGCTCTATTAGGCAACATTTTTTCTTACACTCTGTTGCCCTGGTTCAAGAAGATATCCCTATTTATAAGCTTATGTGCTTTCCTGAATTGTGTCCAGATGAATACAGATGTTTGTTTCCCTGGGGACAAGTAGCAGCAACACACTTTGTGCTGCTGTTACTTTCCCCAGCTAGTGCCCATGCCACGTGCACTATGGTGCATGGCAGGTTATCCTGGCTGTGGTAGGGGAGGCTTACCTGTGGTTCTGGGTGTGGTTCTGGAGGCCTCAGGGAGCTGCAGTCAGGGCACTTCTGTAGCTGGGAGCCATGGGAGTGTGGCTCTGGCTAGCCAGGCTCTGGTTTTGGGTGGTGTGTACTGTTACCATGTGCTCTGCCCTGCTTTTTAGTTGGCATTTTTTTTTTTTAGCCTGGGTTCTCCCAGGGTCAACCCCCCCACCCCATGTTGCCAGGTAGCAGCATGGGGAATACCTGTATGTGTGGTATGTGACACCTCAGATGGGTCTGTGGCGACACATATTGCATGTCCACACTTGTCTGGGTGCAGCCATAAATGCTTTAAGTGGGTCACTTGTTAATTTAGTAAAATATGGGGAAGAAACAGTCTTCTAGTTTTTGTGTTATCCTGTACAAGTTTATATTTTAATTCAGACCTGTCCAACTGGAACCCAAGGAGTGAATGCTGCTGCTGCTGGCCCTCAGCAGCTCTCTTGCCTGCTGCTAAATATATGGTCTACATTCACCACTGGTGACTCTTAATTGGTAGCAGGGGAAAAAGGGGACTGAGCACCAGTGGTATTCACCTATGTTCTGGAGCTCTGTCAGCATGATAACTCCATTAACTGCATCACCAAGCTACCACCCTACCACTGGAGTTGGTTGTCTGGCCTGGGAGAAGCAAGGATCTGGCTCATTGGGTCAAATAAGAAGGATAGCCATGTTTTAATTAGTACCATTTCCCTTTCTCCAAATGCTTTCTGTTTTAAATAAATAACATATTATTTTATATTAGATAGACTATTAGATGACATTGCAGCTTTTTATGTTTTCTGTTATTTTTCACTCTATTGTTTGCAGTAATCCCTTAAAAGCAATCCCTTTACCTATTAAATCATAAAATATTTGGTGGAATTAATTTAAATATCTTCAGAGTTCTCTGCATTTACATTATAATATCCTAACAGTATTAATGCACAATGCCCCTTTATTAGCTCTATTTTGTTTTTAGAGGACCATAAACAATTTTTATTGAAGGTAATTACTATGACTTTTGTGCTATTTAATGTTCTGGTCAAGAAGTAATTATTGATACTATGGTGGCCAACTACAATCTTTCCTTTTAAAAAAAAATATTCCCTGGTTATAAGAAAACAAGCTGTTAATTTTCAAATTGAGAGTCAATGTTGGCTTGAAACATTTTACCTTTTAAATAGACGGAAATGTGGTAAACAGCCATTTTTTCTCCTTAAATACACATTAAAGTGAAAACAAGCAAGCACAAGACTCTAGTAAGAAGTACATTTCCAATTGAAAAGTAATTGTGATAAGAAACAACATTTTTCTTCAAGTCAAAGAAAAAAAGATTTTTAGTATATTTTCTCTTTTAAAAATGAAGAACTTCTTAAATTACTAAACCTGCTTCTCATTTGCACTAGGGCCTCTTTTTATGACTCAGGCAATGCAGAGAGACACTACAATAGGAACAAATTATATCTTACTTTGCTTTCCCTTTACACTGGCCAGAAAGGTGTAAAAATCCCTTATTGTAAGAATCAGCTTTAAGGACCAGAACAAAATCACTTATGTGCCTTAACTGCAGGTAGGCATCTGCCTGTTTTGTGAGACAACAGAATTGTGCCAAGTGAGGCCTCAGCTAACTGAACATCTGTGAATGTGGCTGTAGAGCCCAATTCTTGGGTGACAGTCTCTTCCTTACTTATCACATGTGAAGTTTGTATCAAACAATTCTGAATGTGGTGCAGGGTTCTTCCTTCATCTGCATGTGTCTTCTTTTGTCTGCATGTTGGGCTCTTTGGGTGCCCGTAGATGTGCGGTACGGGATGTCTGCTCTGATGCACTGTAATTACAGTGTGCGGTGAAGACTCAATTAATTGAGTCTGATGGAGCATGGTAATCAGTATTCAGTGTCTCTGCATTTCAAAATGGCAATGGGCACACTTTAATTAAAGCTCATCAAACAAGCTTTAACGTTCCCACCCATAGGCAGAGGGAGAAAAAATGATTTGGGAGGGCTGAGCATGTGTGTGCATGCCAGCAGGTAAGTCTGTGGGGGAAAGGTTGCGGGGGGGGGGGAAGGTCTGTGGGGGGCAGATCAAGGCCCCAGCGGTGAGGGAGGGAGTAAGGCACAGGGATGCCCTGCTCCCTCCCTCACTGCTGGGACCCCCATCTGTGGCGGTGAGGGAGGGAGTGGGGCTGGGCCTGGGGCTGGGGCAGTGACAGGATGCAGGATGGAGCTATGAGCAGCTCATCCAGGGGGTGCCCGGTGTGGGGAGGAGGTGGTGGATCCCACTGCTGCATGCACCCAGTGGGCATGGGAGCTGTGTGCCTGGGATCTTCATGTAGAGTGAAGGCAGGATGCAGGCTGGGGCCAGGCTCTTCTTGATGGGGGGTTGATCTGGGCTGCGCTGGGGGCAGGTGGTGGTGGCACTGGGATGGGGGGTGGGGGGCTATAGTGAATTTTGGGGTGGCTGCAGCCCCCCCATAACCTCCCCTCCCAGCACCACTGCCACCCAACCCGAGTGCAATCTGGCTCAGTCCCCCACCCACTGGGAAGAGCCCGGTGAAGCCCTAGCCCACAGTCTGCCCTCACCCCATACAGATCCAGGGCCACTTGCCCCACATGCCTCCCAGGGTGCATGTAGCAGCAGAAGCTGCACCCCTCCAGACAAGCTGCTTGCAGCTTAGTCCCACACCCTGCCCTGGCTGTAGAGCACCTGCCCCAGCCCCAGCCCCAGCTCCCCACTCCCTTTTTCACTGCTGTGTGCGCACCCCTCCACACCCCTGCTGCAGCTACCAGAAGCTGCCTTGCAGCCCTACCGCTGCCCCACATTTTGAGGGGCTAAGCCCAATTAGCCTCCCCATTCTGCTGCCTATGGTGCCACCATTACCATTTTGAAGCAAGGGACACTGAATATACATGATGCTGCAGGCACTTCAATTAGAGCAGGTCCTGAGAGCTGCTCTAATTAAAGCACCTGCTGTGCTAGACAGGGGGGACAAGACTGAACTCCTCAATGAGTTCTTTGCCTCAGTGTTCCTAAACAAGGGGCAAGACAAGTCTCACAATGGGATTGTAGAGAGGCAACAGCAGGGTGCCAGACTACCAAGCGTTGGCCCTGAGATGTTGCAGAGTCACTTGGAAGGACTGGATGCGTTTAAGTTGGCAGGCCCGGATGAGCTCCATCCAAGGGTACTGAAGGCACTGGATGATGTCACTGCACAGTCACTGGAAAGAATATTTGAGCACTCGTGGTGCATGGGCCAGGTCCTGGAGGACTGGAAAAGGGCCAGTGTGGTCCCTATATTCAAGAAGGGGAGGAAGGAGGATCCAGGCAATTATAGGCCAGTCAGTCTCACCTCCATCCTTGGCAAAGTCTTTGAAAAGATTATTAAGGATCATATATGTGAGAGCCCAGCAGGAAAAATTATGCTGAGGGGAAACCAGCACGGGTTTGTAGCAGGTAGATCATGCCTGACTAAACTAGTCTCTTTTTATGACCAGGTTACAAAACACCTGGATGCAGGAGTAGGGGTAGACATCATTTACTTAGAGTTCAGGAAGGCCTTCGATACAGTATCCCACCCCATACTGGAGAACAAATTAAGAGGCTGTGACTTGGATGATTACACAGTCAAGTGGGTGGCAAATTGGCTAGAGGGTCATACCCAGAGAGTGGTGGTGGATGGGTTGGTATCGACCTGGAAAGGCGTGGGCAGTGGGGTCCTGCAGTGGGGTCCCGCAGTGGGGTCCTGCAGGGCTCGGTCCTTGGACCAATACTCTTCAATGTCTTCATCAGTGACTTGGATGAGGGAGTGAAGTGTACTATGTCCAAGTTTGCAGATGATACCAAACTGTGGGGAGAAGTAGACACACCAGAGGGCAGGGAACAACTACAAGCAGACCTGGACAGGTTGGACAAATGGGCAGAAAACAACAGAATGAAATTCAACAAGGAGAAATGCAAAGTGCTGCACCTAGGGAGGAAAAATGTCCAGCATACCTACTGCCTAGGAAATGACCTGCTCGGCAGCATGGAAGCAGAAAGGGATCTCGGAGCCCTCGTGGACTCCAAGATGAACATGGGTCATCAGTGTGATGAAATTATCAGCAAAGCTAACTGCACTTTATCATGCATCAGCAGATGCACGACAAACAGAACCAAGGAGGTGATATTTCCCTTCTATCAGGCACAAGTCAGACCGCAGTTGGAGTACTGCATGCAATTTTGGGTGCCACACTTCAAGAGGGATGCGGATAACCTGGAGAGGGTCCAGGGAAGGGCCACTCGCATGGTTAAGGGCTTTCAGGCCAAGCCCTACGAGGAGAGACTAGGGCACCTGAACCTCTTCAGCCTCCGCAAGAGAAGGTTGAGAGGCGACCTTGTGGCTGCCTATAAATTCATCATGGGGGCTCAGAAAGGAATTGGTGAGGCTCTACTCACCAAGGCGCCCCTGGGGGGTCACAAGAAATAATGGCCATAAGCTAGCAGAGAGCAGATTTAGGCTGGACATTAGAAAGAACTTCTTCACAGTTCGAGTGGCCAAGGTCTGGAACGGGCTCCCAAGGGAGGTTGTGCTCTCCCCTACCCTGGGGGTCTTCAAGGGGAAGTTAGATAGGCATCTAGCTGGGGTCATATGAACCCAGCGCTCTTTCGTGCCTATGCAGGGGGTTGGACTCGATGATCTATTGAGATCCCTTCCGGACATAACATCTATGAATCACCCTCCCCTTACCCCTGGAATATGTGTAAACGTTGCCCTTCTTTCCACAAAAGCCTCCATTCCATGCTTAACAGACTGTTTCTAAATGTTTCAGTCCTCAGCCCCACCATCTCAGCATTCACAAGCTATGCCTGGTACCTTGAGGTATGTAGAAAAAAACATTTAAAGCTGTGTCTATGGCTCTCCTAGTCCTTTGGATCAATGTTTCTTGCCTTCATATCTCTCTTGCAAGCATCTTTGAACTGAGATAAGGATGCTCATGTGGCTTTCTTCCTTTATAGAGTTCTTCACGCAATAAGCCCTTGGGTATATGGCCATTTGGGTGTTCAAAGTGGGCCATATTCGATTCGGATTTGGTCCAGTTCAGGAGACAGTGATTCTATTAGTTGATTCAGATCAATGTCCCAAGTCAATTCAGTCGAATCCAAATCTGAAGATTCAATGCTGATTCAGAGAATCAGCAATTCAGCCATAGACACAGCTTTAAATGTTTTTTTCTACATACCTCAAGGTACCAGGCACAGCTTGTGAATGCTGAGATGGTGGGGCAGATGGAGTGTCCCACAGGAATGTGGGGGGGCTCCCCATGTGCTCGGTGCTGGACCTGGAAATAGACCACTAGCACTTCTGGTCCACTTCTGGGTGTACTGCCGAGAGAGAGGGAACCCTCCTCCCCGCACCCTTCCAGGTCAGTGATTGGCCATGGGGGGACCCTGGGTGCCCCCCCAGACCCAGGAGGCACCAGTTGCCAAGCTGGGTGGTGGGGGAAGGGTCCCCCATGTGCTCTGCGGCAGACCCAGAAGTGGACCGGAAATGCTTCTGGTCTACTTCCAGGTCTATTGCTGAGTGTGCTGGGGACAACCCTGCCTCATGCTCCCATGGGATGCTCCATCCACCTCACCATCTCAGCATTTACAAGCCGCCTGGTACCTTGAGTACGTAGAAAAAACATTTAAAGCTGTGTCTATGTCCAAATCATCGAATCTCTCCGAATCATTTCTGAGGGTTCCAGTTTGATTCAGAGAGATTAAACAGTCTTCTTATTTGATTCAGATTTGGAGGTTTGGCTGCCAAATTGGGCCAAATTTCCATTGAAACTTCAGATTTGAAGTTGGCCAGATTGAATCGGGGACAGTGATTTGAATCAATGAACTGAATCACTGTCCCCAATTCAGCCTGAATCCGAATCAAATACAGCCCATTTCGCTCACCCCTAATGTGCACCCAAGATCACAACTTATAGAGCTGGGGTGGAGCAGCCTCAGCTGGCAGGGGGTCGGGGGGGGGGGGGAGGGTCAGCCTGCCAGCCTATAGCTGCTCCATCCCAGCTCAACGTGCTATAGAGGGGCAGGCTGGGGTACGAGGGTGCTACAGCATGGGGCTAGGTGACAGGCAACTCCTGCACTGTAGCACCATTGCACCCCAGTCAGCCCATGTCACTGTCTAGATGTGCATTGCAGCTCACTAAATAACTCTGGCATAGGATAGCACTTGTCCCAGACAGTACTCTCCTACAGTGGAATTAATTAATTAACTGCACCCAAATAGGGGCACATGTGTAGCCAGTGACACTTTATTGTAGGGCTAATTAGTCAACTCCACAGTAAAGTGCATAA
Source organism: Alligator mississippiensis (assembly GCF_030867095.1). NCBI lineage: Eukaryota > Metazoa > Chordata > Crocodylia > Alligatoridae > Alligator > Alligator mississippiensis. Next base: position 47,183,454 of record NC_081826.1, read on the forward strand.
TTAGATGCACCCACTGCCCCTTAGCCGGCTATTTTCTTCCCTGAAACTTCACTTACAGTATTTTTGTCTTACTCCTTTAGTGACTCTTAGTATCAATGGGTACCTATACACATGCAGGGAGGCTGCTTCAATGCACTGTAATTACAGTGCATTGGAACAGACTCAATTAATCACTCCAGCAGACTCCAGCATCACATCTATCAGTGTCCCTGTGCTGAAAAATGGCAGCGGGCGTGCTTTAGCTGAAGCTTGTTTGAGGAGCTCTAGTTTAAGCACGCTTACCACCATTTTTCAGCATGGGGATGCTGATACAGTGACACTATAAGCACTTTAATTAGAGTGGCTCTTGAGTCACTCTAATTAAAGCACCTCCCTCACTCCCAGAGCACATTTATAAACACCGAATAGTACCATTGTTTCTATATTTGTTTTTATTCTGAATGCCTCTCTTACTTCAACATGTTTCTCTCCCAATATTTGTCATCTTATATAATTTGCCATTTCTAGGATTTTACTTATTTTACTACCTATTGCTCATTTGGCAGCTTGCATTCCCAATTTTTGTCATTTCCCCTTGCATTTAATTTCAATATTTGTGACATGCAAAGAAAAGTCTTCCCGTGACTCATAACTCATTTGCTCCCAGTGCATTTGCACATGGCTGCAGGATATGTTCTTGAGTAATGTGGAAGGTTGAAAAGTCCAGGGAGAGGGCCTAGTGCTCTTGTTAGGGTATATTTTCTTGATTTTAACTGAAAGGCACGTGGGAGCAAAATAATTTACCGCATTATACAATGCTTCCTTCTGACCGAGACTAGCATTAGATTGTTGTTGTCCGACAATATCTCTCGATTAATTTCTTACAGAAGGACCTGGCAAGCCTCTGGGACTTAATCATGTTCAGTACTGACGCTGAGAATGCTTGTACACCATTCTGTGCCCTACATTTTCTGTGCAGTGACCTCTGCAAGGACATCTTTTCAATAAACTTTTCTAATTATGCATTTTACTAAATAGATGGGATAAACTTAATAGAATTGCAAAAATTCACTATATGCTTAAGAAATGCCAGGCTGCCATCACGTTTCTGAATCTAAAATCTTTACTAAATAACTTTGCATACACCCTTTACAGCACTGCTACTGTGTGTTGTACCTTACTTATTTTGTTTAATGCACCCATGGCAGTAGGTTTTAGGTATAATTTGAAATTTGGGTATCATATCATTTTAAAAAAGAAAGGAGCAAAGAAGATCTAGGATCGAAGAGGTAATACTTAGCTTTAATATGCTACTTTTCAGTTGTAGATTTTAAATACTTTCACTAGAGACTGTGACTATCTTTATACCCATTTTACAGAAGCACTGAGGGTTGGAGTGACTTACTCAGTCTCAAAGAGCTGGGAATAGAAACAGCTTTCTCACTCTTCTTAGTTTAGTGCTTGTTCATTAGATCCCTGTAGTGATTTCCCAGTGCAGAATTCATGAGGTATTGTCTCTGTGACCTCCATGTGAAGTTTAAGACTGGTGCCAAGAAACATAGCTCATCCATTTTTTTTGCCAATAAGCACACCTAAGAGTGGATCCTCAGGATATATTTACATCATGGCAGAAAGCTTGCTGTAAGCAAGATGTTCACAAGCATGCCACATCCACCTGTTTTCATACACACTCCAAATCCAAAATCAGTGAGTGAAGTTGCTCTGAGATTGTCCATAGGCTGAGGTCTTGACAGTGACCACAGAGGGATAGCATTTAGCAATCTTTCCAGGATACTTCCAGGTATGGAGCATCTCAGTTACAGTTAGTAGATGGGTAAGGCTCAGGAGCATCCCTGCCATAGAACTACCATTGTGGTACAGACATGCACTACAAGCAACTCTGCATGTGTGTGTTCAGGGCTACTATAAGGGGCATCAAGAGTGGGATTGAGTGGGCAGGGTGCTGGGGAAAATCTAGGGGACTGTAGTGGTACAGTTGCATCTCCCTTTGATTCCTGCTGTACCTAAGCTTGAAAACCAGCTGTCTGGGAGGGGCAGTGGCATTTCTATTCAGGTAGTATTAAGAGACTTGATTTACTTCATGGCTTATTATTGTCTCCCTGATTCCTGTTAACATCTCTCCACTCTGCAGGTCTTAACAACCCTCTATCCTTTTTAATGGTCTTGATGTTTTGCTTTTCAAACTATCTTTTCTTATACACTGTTTCTGTCTGTCAGCCATTCCTGGTAATGTCTCTTCTATTTTACAGCTCTACAGAATGTTTTTAGCTCTAGCGAAATACCTTAACTTAGGTGTGGTAATAGTAACTCAGGTGTAGAAATGACTGGATGTATTGGAGGCACTGTCAAGACTCTCAAGGAGGCCAGATTTTGTTCTAAGAATCTGAATAAGAGCTGTACATTTAACTATAAGGACTCCTGGACTAATGATACAATATTTTTTTTACTATTTTTGCCTAGTTTGTTGTGTTTTTTTAATGTTAGATATACTCTAGCAAATTAATGCACATTCCAATAGTTATATTTGTTTTTGCTTTGATCTTAAGCTGCCTAATATAATGATAGCCCCCTACCATATTGGTAAAGCTTCTATTTTCTTTTTACTGGAGAAAAATGTATTGTTATATGTGATGATGTGACACACATTCTGCACCCCCTTTTCAAAATCCAGGATCAGCCAATGGCAGGGTGTTCTTCAACAGTGAGACTCAGCCCTGGCATAGAGGTTATTTAGACAAGCCCTTATTGCTTCCATAGTGTTTTATTGTGTTTTGTCCAGTCTAATTTTAAGCAGTCCAAAAAATCATGCGTCCATCACAACGTGACCAGTGCATATAACCCAATAACTCTATCAGGGACTTTTTTCTAATAGCCAAACTTTTATTCAATTCATAATGTAGCTTTAGGAGTTATCATGAACCAGTGTTATGAGCAGAGTGATTTCTTATACCAGCTCTGCCAGTGACTTGCTGTGTGACTGGGGGCAATTCATTTGGTACTACCATGTTTTTAAAATTATATATGTCATATATCTTATACACATAATAAATATTTAGTAGTAGCAGTATTCTAGTTACACCCTTGAGCCACCATAAATAATTCTTTCCCATCCTTAGTTTTCATACCCTTTATACATATTCAGATAAAATATACAGGAATTTCCCAGCAGCAGCATGCATGGGTCTTTGGCACATTTCAGGCTTCACCTCACCACACAGAAGGATGGGGCAGGACTGGAATTCTCTCCTGATGTGATACTGCCAGTGTGTTGCAACAATGCTTGTTTGATAATATTTTTTATTGATTCAACATGTATTCTCTGGGCCATCACAGCTACAGTACCACTCCAACCATATATTGGCAATCCATTATGGGGATGACAGTGAAGTCTAGGTTTTTCTTGCCATTGGATTAAGGTTTCCTTCCCACAAAGTATTGTGTGGTTACTGATATGCAATGGCATTCCCAATTCAAAGAAGACATGCACAAGCATCTAACTCTACTGGGATGAAGGAAATAAATAGTTAATTTGTACTCCACAGAAGGTTATATTACATTTGCGAGGGGAGAATAGTAGGTACATTATACATTCATCTGAAGACAGGATGATTAAAGGATTATATTTTAAACATATTGAGATTTTAAGGTCACATGGAAGGCATGATGAAGGCACCAAATGTGAGTTCTGCATATGTTTGGGTTATCCCAGGGTTCAGTTTTTTAGGTTAGAAATTCAGTCCCATGGTGATTGCATTATAAATGTTTCATCCACTCCTCATTTCAATGAGCCATAAGTCCCAAGTGCCCTCCTCTCCACATGAGCAGCTCATCTATTAATCTATTTTTTATACTTTGTACAACAAAGAACTCTGAGAACCTCAAATTTAGTCCTTTTTCTCATCCTTCCTTTCACTGAGTTTCCCTTTCACTTGTGGCATTTGTTCCTTTATGATGGATAATTAGCAAGAATTTTTCTGAACAGAGTGGCCTTCAATATTTTGGAGAGTAATTCATTGGATATTGGCTTACTGTCAATTTATGAGATACATTTTTGTTTTAGGTGGTAAATGTTATGTATGTAATAGTATTCCACATTTTCATGTAATTCTGGCATGTTTATTTTTATTGTCTTCAGAAAATTTCCCCAATTCCAGGAGATGTCACTGCAGCCAAAAGGAACTATGCTAGAGCCTCACAATAGAAAAATTGTTTTCAGAAAACTTTGTCCCATAGTCAGATTAACTTCCATCCAAAGAAAAAGGTTTGCCTCTGTAAGGAATTCAGGATTCGGCAACATGCTTTTAAGATACCAGTCATCCGTGAAAAGAGGTAGTCAGAGTTTTTTTGTCAAACGAGTGTCCCATTTGATAAACACTGATGTGTTGAAGCCACTCTTGTTTAATGTTATGGGTTTGATGTATTTTTGTTAAGGAAGGTTTCTCAAGTACACAAGGGAACTTTTGTTGAGCACTGGAAAGTGATTGACACTCAGAAGACCCCAAACCTTAGTGATAAGAAAACTCACGTGAGTTCTGGGTTTAAAATATCCACTCCTGTTGTCTCAGGTTTGGAGGAGGAATTTAAACCCAGTTCTCCCACATCTCAAAGAACTGATATTAGCATTTGTTACAGAATCAACTGCTGTCTCTTGCTTGTTGAAACTTTTCTAATTTGTGTAAATAAACCGGACTCTATAGCTTGGTGGTAAAGCAAGGGTATCAAACTCATCCAGATCTGCAGGGTTTAAAGGGCATAGGGCTGGTCCACGGGCCAGAAGAAGTCCACAGACTGGCCCTGTGCACTCAATCCACTGCGCAGGGATGATCTGAGATGGGCACCATGTTCAGCAGACACTGGGACTGGCTCTTTGTGCTATATGCAGCTTGTGCCCAAGATTGGCCCTGCGTGCTGTGTGCAGTGCAGGCACCAGCTCCAGCCTATGTGCCATGTGCAGTGTGTGCCAAATTGGCCCTGCGTATTGTGTGTTGTGTACAGGGTGGGGCCAGTGCATGCTGCCTGTGGCCTGTGGGTCTAGTCTAAGATCCACAGGCAGCACTGCAAACCAGATGATAGAGCTCTGTGAGTCAGATCCAGCCTGCAGGCTGTATCTTTGATATCCCATGAAATGTGGAACACTTAGGTCCAAATCAGCTGGAGTAAAGATGATTACAATACAGGTCTCACACATCCTAACTGAGTGTCCTAACCATGGGGCTATTGAGAATAGATGATTATCCTGCTCTCTGTTTTTCAAAGGAAGGTCTTCTGTTCCTCCCAATAGAGCACAAGAAAAAAACTACATCTTAAAAATATTCATAAGATGGAAAACTTTTTCTCTTTTGGCTCTGACTATAGTATCCTTTGGAAAGGAGCAATCTGTGGGGAGGGATGACACTTCTGAAGTAAAGGCCCAGGACTCTGTGCCTGGGAACTTTTCTCAGCTCTGTCATTGACTTTTTATTTGACATTGGGAAGTTCACTTACAAACTCTATATTGCAGTTTTCTCATCTGTAAAATGAGGATAATGATACATTCCTACCTCAAATTAATGTCCCAAGGATTAATTTATTAGATTTTGTAAAATACTATTAGATCTTGAAGGGTCACATAAGTTGTTGATGATGCTAATTCTGTACTCCAGAAACAGCCAAGTTCATTTCAAACCAGACCTGGGGTTCTTTCATTCCCATACTGGTAAAAGTTTTTTTCATGATTTATTAATATTTTTTCCTGTAAAGTGCAAGGATGAAACAGAAACCTTTCAAAGATTTCCTTCCACCCCGAAAGAAAATGGAAAGGTATATAAAATGGAAAGATATTCACAGCCACTTTAGAATAGCCTCTAACTCAGTGGTCAGGGTACTCACCTGAGACTTAGGAGACAATTTCATGTAGCTGTTCTGCCCAATTTAGACTAGGGATTTGAACCTCAGTTATCCACATCTCAGGTAAATGCCTTACTCTTCAGGCTGTTGAGTATTGAAAAATGGATTTCTCTCCATTTCTCCTGTTTGAATTGTTCTATTTTCTGTGAACAATTTTTATTCATTGGAGAGGGGACTAGAACCTTGGTTTGTTGCAGCCTAAATGAATCCTGTAGTCACCAGGCTATGGAATCAGTCTCTGTGTCATTTTCAATGTCTACTGTTGCAGCTGTTCCATTTTGTATAAGTAATTAAATATTTATTGGATCAGAAAGTGCAAAAGACTGAGTCTATTACCCACTGTTTATGTCATCCAGTCAAGATGTGGAAGAAAGACGTTCAACCCCTGGCTTAAATCAGGCCACATCCCATTTGAATGCCTGAATCACTGAGCTCTTTTTTATTAGGAGTAGGTGAATCTCTCCCTTTCTCTGATTTGACCTGGATCAGAGAAACCTTTCCTGTCAAAACTAGTATGTACATTTCAGCAAAAAGTTTTGAGAAATCAGCATTTTCTGACAAAAAGAATCATCAGAAAATTTTTGATCAGCTCTTCTTAAGACAAACCTAGCATATGGTAACACAATGTGTGGAAAGTTCATAGAGTTTATCTAACTGATCCTCTCTACTATCACCATCCCTTAGGGCCTAAACCATGATTGGACCAATGGATTAGATTCATGTCTAGGTAAATTCTAACACCTTAAAATGATTAGTCATTAGTCATATGCATCAGGCCATGTCTTAACAGCAAAAACTGACATGGGCATTACAAGAATTTGGCTTTCAGAAAGAAACATAAAGGCTGTGTCCACATGAGCATGGTTCCCCTGGGACAACCAGTGGCAGTGCACCTTGTGCCACCACTAATTGTCCCTGTGGAACACCTGAACCACACACCCTCTGGTGCTCAGCAGGTTACTCTGGGTGGAGTAGGGGAGGCTGGGGCCAGCAATTGTGCTGGCCCCAACAGCTTTACCTGGAGTCCTGGGGGCTCCAAGGGCTACAGCAGTGGCAAACCTGCCAGCTGGAGCCTGGCTGGCAGCTGGAGCATGGCTCCAGCCAGCCAGGCTCCAGTTTTGAGTTGCATACACTATCCCCATGTCCACGGCTTCAGTTTTTTCTTCCGTGCAAGCTTTTTTGACTCCTGGATATCCAGGGGTCAAAAAACCCTCCAAACTGCTCACTTGCAGCATGGAGAACAGTTGAATGTGCAGTATGTGGCACTGTAGACGTGTCTGAGTTTTTTGTTACAGTTATGTGGATATGTGTGGAAAGAGGGTACCTTGTATTCTACCTTCCTATGCAAGGGATGACTCATGTAAAGCAGAAGTCAGCAGAGTTTTCAGAACAGTAGGCTGAGTAAACAGTTTGGCTCTAAAGTGAGCCATGGCTTGAAACCTGGACACTGACACTTCCATTGTTACTGATTTCCCCCCCACTGCAGGCTGCTGAAAGCAGCTGCAGGCAGGATAAAATCTTGGTAGACCAGATTCAATCTCTTTGTGGTTTGTTACAGTTGGCCATAGAAGTGGGCAGCATGGACGACCACCCATGGTGCACTGGTTAGGGGGGTGCTGATGGCACGGTGCAGCTCTGCAGACAAAGGAGGGTGTGGGGTAGCATGGTACAGCTGATTTTACCAGGGATCCTGGTTTTCCCTGATAAAAAAACAAACAAATTCTCCACTAAAAAAATCACAAATTGTCTAACACCACTCCCAAATCTGTGATTAGATCTGTATGCGGGGCAGGAGCAGGCTTTGGGCTTGAGCTCCCACCCTGCTTCTATCTCCTGGGGCCTTCACAGCCCTGAAGGCATGACCCGGTGCAGCTGGGGACAGCAGGGTCATGCGGGGATCTCCTTGCTGCTGCAAGCTCCCCCTTCGCTGCCCTGGCAGTGCACCCCCTGCATGTGCCGCTGCTTTGAGGGGTGCAGCCCTGTGCTGCTGCCCTCATTGCAGCCCCGTGTGCAGGGGCATGTCGCCAGGGTAGCGTGAGGCTTGCAGCAGCAAGCAGCTTCTCCTTGGAGGAACTAGGTGCCCCTTGGAGTAACTAGAAACAAAAGCCATAAACTGACAGAGATCAGGTTTAGACTAGACATCAAGAAAAACTTCTTTATGGTAAGGGTGACCAGAGTCTGGAATGAGCTTCCAAGGGAGGTGGTGCTCTCCCTTACCTTCCTACTTTGGAGGTCTTTAAGAGGAGACTCAACAAACACCTGGCTGGCATCACCTGACCCCAGCACTCTTTCCTGTCTAGGGCAGGGGGTTGGACTTGATGATCTGCTGAGGTCCCTTCTGACCCTAAAAATCTATGAAATCTCTGTGCAGCTCATCTGCTCCCTGCTGCGCCAGGTGGCACCTGCTGTCTCATAAGTGTGTGCTCCTTTTATTTTCACTGGTCACTCCACTTCTGCCCATCAGTCATTATCCAATCATCCAGGTAGAAGCACTGTCAATCAAACATTGATCAGACCTTCATCCAATTGAATGTTAAGTTATGTCAGAAATTGTGAGACGCTTTTACAAGAATTCCTGCCACTGCTCAGTCCTGCACTGTACATGCTCTGATTCCAACAAGTAGGTCATGACCATGGATCCTGGTTTTCTCTGATTAAAAAAATCCCCAGTTTTAAAATTTAAAATAGTAACCCCAAATCCACATTTTTCTGTGATTAAAATGAAACACCACTATATATGTAGCTATCTATTAGTGGCATTCCATTTTAATGACGGAAAAATGTGGATCTTGGGTTACTTGTTTTAATCTGAAAATTTAGGATTTTTTAAATCAAAGAATCCCGGTCATGACATCATCAGAGTCAAGAATTCACAGGTTCTAGTTTTCTTCCTCCTGACTCCTAGTTAAACTGAACAGGCACCACATCTTCTATTGAACTCAAGCAGACTTTTAACCACAAGTGTTATCAGAAGGGTCAAGGCCAGAGAATAGAGCCACAAACACTTCTGGCAGTGGCTGGTAGGTAGGAGCACAGCACTGGCTGCCCTTGGTGTAGCTCAGCCCCATTCAGAGCAGAACAGGGCACTGTGGAGTCAACAGATGAGCAGCTCCTTCTCCGTGGCCACCAGCTAGGTCTGGACCTGGCCCTGCCCTGGCCCCACATCTGCCCTGGCCCAGGGTGCAGGTCCTGGCCCCCACCTCCCCCCCTGTAAACCCGTTTGGGCTGCAGGTGCCAACATCCCAGTCTGGACCCACACATCCCAACCCCACACGTGGGTCCTGGTTCTTCCATCCCGGGGCTCCATCCTTCCATCCCAGTGCCATGGCGACAGCGGTACTGGGGAGGTGGGGGCAGTGGTTCCAAAATAAAAGTTTACCCAGGACACCATTTTACCTAAGGCCGGGTCTGGGTTTGGATCTGGCCACAGGCCATAGCTTGCTCACCCCTGATGCAAAGTGTTTCTGAGATTTAAAAATGCTTGTTGACAGCATATTGTCAATAATTATCATCATGAGCAACAGGCATTTTTCACTCCTTTTCAGTTAGAGGACTCAGAACCTGCACATCACAGCAGAGACACTGCTGAGTGCAAAGCAGTAAATTACATGTATTTTTAGAGAATTTCTGCATCTTACTATATGATCAGTTTCCTTTTTGTAATGGAAACAGCTACATGGAGAGGGGCTCAAGTGCAGTGTATAAAAAAGAACTCTAATGAACAGTATAAAGGCAAACAGTATGAAATGATAGAAGTAAGTAATGATAAGCATAGAAGTTGCTCATAAATTCAGAGTAAAATAGCCAATTCAACCCAGGGCCTAATTCAAAGCTCATCATAGTCAATCAAAAGGTTCACGTTGGTTTGAGATGGCTTTGGATCTATCCCTCAACAAAAACAGAAAATGTGATTGAACATTCATTTTACAGGATCAAATAAAAACTCTATGCAAACATAAAAGGAACAGTCAGGCTAAACTGAGAAGCTCTCAGAAAAGTGAAACCGTGTCACACTTCATTCACAAGTCTGAGGATGCCTTGCTAAGTAATTAAAATTTGCTGCCTTCTTTTGCATTTTTTTTTTGTGGCTGCAATTTCTCTGTGGTATGTTTGGAAGCACAAATACAGCACAGTTCTCTGCTTTTATTTGTACCAATTTCTCTTTCAATAAATTGAATTCCTATTTCCACAGAATGAGCACTGCACTTGCCAATAGCAGAATCACCCACTAAGGTCATTTATAATTACTAACATCTGCTTATTTAGGGGTTCATCATTAATTGCGCTCTCTAAATCTGACTCAGCCTTTGTCTATGTACTGACTCATGGAACTGCCAACAGACAAAATGTTAATGCCAGAGGCACAGACTAAGCAACCCAGTCAGCTCAAAGTCAGGAAGAGGATATGGACAGCTTCAGCCACAGAAGGAGTTAGAGTTGTTGCCTGATGATTCCTTTCTAACTGGCTTTCTAGTCTATATTTTTTAATGAACCATGGCCAATATTTTTCAAAACCAAATTAAAACATTAACAAAAAATTGTTTCATCATTTGTAAAATGATGGTGAAGTTGGAATAGCAATGAGATATGGACAAGCATCTACACAAAAACACCCAGCATGGCCCTTCGGCAGGGCTTGCGCCAGGGCTAAGGGGTGTTTTTGTTTCTGTTTTTTGCTTTAATTGAACAATGTGCTTTTCTTGTTGGGAAAGGGACAACAATTGGGTTTTGGAGGCAGATAGGGCTCCCCACTTTAGAGAGAGGAGAACTCCACTGTGTGTGAGGCGGGGAAGTGGGAATCGGTAGGGATGGTATAGAATACAGGTCAGGGAAACTTTTTTATTGATTGTGAGTTGGGAAGTGAGGTTGGGGTACAACTCTACTTGGTCAGAGTCAGAAGAGTGGGAGAGGGTAGTGTGGGGTGATTGGCTTCAGAAACTGGCTTTCTTTCTAGGCAGACAGGGGAGCGTTTTTTCTTATTTTAATATTTTACTTTGTTTCTATAAGTCTTTTTCTGTTCTACTGTAAGCCACCCTGAACCATTTTGGGAAGGGTGGCATATACACTCACTCACTCACTCACTCACTCACTCACTCACTCACTCACTCACTCACTCACTCACTCACTCACTCACTCACTCACTCACTCACTCACTCAATATATGTTTAAGACCCAAATTCTTTCTATTACAATGATGTTTCCAGTTTGATCTTGTATTTCCACCATAGCTCTGTTCATCAAAACAAAGTATGACAGTATTTCCTGGTCCACTGGGAAAAACATGCTTTCCATTGACACCAAAGTCAAATAGATTTTTCCAAGGGATTTGCCTTATTCTTATGGGATGCAAAGTTGGTTCTCTGGAGAGCATTAGGTAATAAGGAATGCTCCAGATGTGCTTAGACTTGGAAACTTTGTTTAAGGAGAGGCTCGTTTTCTCTTTAACTTTCTCATTTTAAAATCCATCAAAGTGGCATTGAAAAAATAACTGGGTAAGGCGATAACAGTTTTTGTGAGATGGACCCAAAGGTTATAAATCAGCATTAGAACCCTAACAGCTGGACTTTGTTTTAGTTATTGGGTGTGTCTACGTCAGACACTATATCACTGTAGTGACAAGCTATGACAATGTAGTGTCGGCGGGCATGAACCATGATGCCAATGCTACTGTGCAATAGGGCTGGAGACAATCCATGTGCCACCAGGCCTGCACAGTAACTGCAGTTACTGCACATTCATTTAGTACTTGCTTTAGTAGTTGCTCTTGCTTTAGCAAGTACTAAATGACTGCACAGTAACAACTGTACAGTCGGGGGCATATGTAGACCCGCCCACTATGTGTTATTCCATTTTTTTCTAGGATAGTGTTAATAGATAAACTTGAGATTAAAAAAAATTGCGAGTGTCGGTGGGTGACCTACACTGTTGTCCCATATGTAAGTTATGAGACTCATGGGGTCACTTCTCCTGAGGGAAAAGCATGCCATTCAATCTGATTACAGAACCTTGTGGCATAGACGGGATTATCTCCTCTGGTCCCAGTTATGTTCAGACAGAGACAACTGCTTCCTTCCTGGCCCCCTGTAATACTTTTCTTTTTCATGAGAGACTGTTTAACATAGAAGCTAGGATTGAAAGGACGTTCCTGGGCCACTGAGTTCAGTTCCCTGCCTTTGCAAAAAACTCATTCACAGAAGGAATCCCCCAAATTGCCATTTCAAACCCTCACCTATAACCACAAGGAACTAATTCCAACCCTCTCCAAAAAACATCATATAATATGAAATAGGTGAAAGCAAGGGTGACAGAGATAGTGCAAGGACAGGGGAATAGTTAATAATATATTTTCAGAAGATCCTAGGAAAAGGAGCATTCCCCATGATAAGGAGGAAGACAAAACCCCCATACTCTGTGCCATTCGGATTTAGGGAGAAAAATCCTTCCTGCCTCCATATTTGCTGATGGGCATAACCTAGAAGAACAAGAACCTCTGGCCAGGAATCCTAGAAGCATAGAAAATTAGGGTTGGAAGGGATCTCAGGAGGTCATCTAGTCTAAGCCCCTGCTCCTAGCAGAACCATCCCCAATTGTATCATCCCAACCAGGGCTTTGTCTAGCTGGGTCTTAAAAACCTCTAAGGAACATCTGGGTTTTCTAGTGCTAATGCTCCTGTTGGTACACCTTAGTCAAAAAGGAGTCTTAATCACAATTAGTATACCTTAGTCAAAAACTGGTGTGGCCAATGTCCCAAAGCCTCTGAGGAAAGTGCAGAAAAAACCCTGCGTAAGTCACTAGCATTCATGAGGGGAAAAAAATCCTTCCTGTCCCCAACTAATGACCACCAAAAGTGCTAAGGCAAAAGCCCAGATTGCAATCACTTGCAGTCATGCACACTGATTGATATACTAGAAATCACTATCCTATCACACCATCTCTTCCATAAACCTATCAGACATAAAAAGATGCAGGTTTTTTGCCCTCACCACCTTGCTTGGAAGAGTATTTATCTGTAGCTAGGTTGTAGGATTAGTGCTCATGGTTTTTGGCCTAAAAAGCCCTTATTTAGGCCCTTATTTGCCCTTATTCGCCTAAAAAGCCCTTATTCGCCGTCCAACCTATGCATTAGTAAAGGATAAGCAAATCCCTCTCAATCTCTATTTTGCTAAGCTAAACAATCTCCTTTGATCTTCTGTCATAAGGAAAGGTCTCCATTCGATTAGCCATCATAGTGACCTTTCTTTCAATTTGTTCCAATTTAAGTTAATCTGTCTGAACTTTGGTGACCAGAACTGCACACAGGATTCACAACACGGCCTCACCAATGGCTTGTCCAATTCTATTAGCATCTTCTTCCTGCTATTACATATACCCGGGCTAATGCATCCCAAGATTGCTTTAGCCTTTTCTACAGCTGCATCACACTGGTCATCCTACAATCAACTAATATGCCCAACTTCTCTCTTCCTCAGATGTCTCCATCTATGAACCCCCATCTTATAGATGGAGTCCTTGTTATCACTTCCTAAGTGCATGACTGTGGGTGTGTTTACACGAGATGCATTAATTCACATTAGCCTAATTTAATGCACATTACGGGTGTGCCACTACACCTGCATGCCCTTAATGCACATTAAAATGGTGAAATTAGGCTAACAGTCTTGGTTGAAAGTAAACTTTGTGATATGAAATAATGGTATTTTTTTCACAAAAAAAAGTTTTTCATCCAGCTTTTCACTATGAAGGGCATACTACACACACACACACGCACATATTCTATTTACAATAGCAATAGTGCTGAACTGAAATAAAGTCCTGGAGTCAGTTTCAATGTCCAGGATGAAAAGGTGTCTGCTGCCTGCCAGTGTGGTGGGAGAGAATAGAATATGCCTAATGCTTAATAGCCTCCCTCCCTCCTTCTTGCCTATGCTTCACTTTTGTGATATAATATAACAAATTTGTGATATATTTGTGATATATATATATAATATAACAACTTTGTGATATAATATTATTCTCTTCACAAATAAAAAGGTTTTTCAGGCAGCTTCACCACTTGAATACCAACAGCTGCTTCCCCTTTGAATGCTGCCACTCCGGGTTGCACATGCTATGCTCCCAGCCCTGCTGCCCTCCCCGAGACCCTCTGGAGTACAGCATGTGTGACCCAGAGTGGCAGTGCATAGAGGGGCCACAGAGGGAAGCTGTCTGCTGCTGCAAGCTCTGCACTGCCCTGGTCACACTTCCCCCATGTGCACGGGGCCAGTGCGGGCAGCAGTGCAGGGTTGTGCCCCTTGCTGCTGCCCCTGCCTGAAGAGGAAGTGTGGCCAGGGTAGCAGGGAGCTCAGAGCAGCAGGACTGGGGCTGGGGCTGGGAGGCAGCTGGGGCCAGGGCAGGGAGACAGTAGCTGTTTGCAGCCTTCTGGCTGCAGCCAGCCCAGGCTCTGGGGTAGCTGCTGCCAGCCATGGTGCCCGGGCTGCTTGCAGCAAGGCTTGCAGCCTCCCAGCCACCTGCTGAGAGCAGCCTGGGTTCTGTGGCTGGCAGCAGCTGCCTAGAGCCCAGGCTGGTGGTGGCGTGCTGAGCAAAATGGCCTGGCATGCCATGTGTGGGGGGTTGCTGACCCCTGTTCTAGCCTGTAGTTAAGTGATCTCCAACAGGCTTTCAAGCACCCAAATGCACACAGGTGAAGGCTACATTGTGTATCATCAGCTCTGCTTTACATTTTGTTGGACATGGAGGGGAGCAAGAAAAGTCAAATTTTGGAAGACGTGATGGATCCTTTGCAAGGATGAGGACCAAACTGGACTTATGCAGAAGTTGAGGCACTGATTGATATTTGGAGTGAAGAGAGCATCATGACACAACTGGGAAGCCGGAGGAATAAACCTGTTTAGGTCTCTATTTCAGAACAATTAGAGCAACTTGGCATCCAACGCAACTGGGAACAGTGTTGCAGTAAGATGAAGGCCTTAAAGTGTGCCTTCCATCACATAAAGGATAATAATTCTTGGTCCAGTGCCTCACATAGAACGATTCCATTTTACGACAAGCTGTCTATCATTCCTTAAAAGAGATGATTCAGAGGCTTGCATGACTGAGTTTGGGACAAGAGGTATGCAAACAAGGAATCAGAAACTGCCTGGCACCAAAGTACTTGTCAAGCCACAGCTCCTTTGCAAGTTCCGTACAATCAGCCTGGTCCTCGGGAATAGAATCAGTCACAGAACAATGACCTCACTTGGGACTGCTCAAGGGACCTCTTTGGCACGCAGCTAAAAATGAGCTCCCCTTCTACTCTAGTGACCCCACATGTTTTGGTACCAGACACCCAGTAGGTTCAACAGATGCTTGAAAGAAATAAATTTCCTGTTCATGATGAGGAAGAGGACTCTGACTCAACAATCATTGTGTCACAGGACTTATATACCTCCTCTGCTCGTGCTTGTAGGGAGGCAGTTAGGCGGGCCAAAGCTACCATGGAGCTGAGGATGGCAACCCAAGTAAAAGACAACAAGAAATTGTTTTTTAGATATATAGGGAGTAAAAGGAAGGCCCAGGGAGGAATAGGACCACTGCTAAATGGGCAGAAACAATTGGTGACAGATAGGGGGGACAAGGCTGAACTCCTCAACGAGTTCTTTACCTCAGTGTTCCTAAGTGAGGGGCACCACAAGTCTCTCACTGGGGGTTGTAGAAAGGCAGCAGCAAGGCGCCAGACTTCCATACGTAGATCCTGAGGTGGTGCAGAGTCATTTGGAAGAACTGGATGCCTTTAAATCGGCAGGCCCGGATGGGCTCCATCCGAGGGTGCTGAAGGCACTGGCCGACATCATTGCAGAGCCACTGGCAGGAATATTCAAACGCTCATGGCGCACGGGCCAAGTCCCAGAGGACTGGAAAAGGGCTAACGTGGTCCCCATTTTCAAAAAGGGGAGGAAGGAGGACCCGGGCAACTATAGGCCAGTCAGTCTCACCTCCATCCTTGGTGAAGTCTTTGAAAAAATTATCAAGGCTCACATTTGTGAGAGCCCGGCAGGGCAAATTATGCTGAGGGGAAACCAGCACGAGTTCGTAGCAGGCAGATCGTGCCTGACCAACCTAGTCTCTTTCTATGACCAGGTTACGAAACGCCTGGACACAGGAGGAGGGGTGGATGTCGTATACTTAGACTTCAGGAAGGCCTTCGATACGGTATCCCACCCCATACTGGTGAACAAGTTAAGAGGCTGTGACTTGGATGACTACACAGTCCGGTGGGTGGCGAATTGGCTGGAGGGTCGCACCCAGAGAGTCATAGTGGATGGGTCGGTATCGACCTGGAAGGGTGTGGGCAGTGGGGTCCCGCAGGGCTCGGTCCTTGGACCGATACTCTTTAATGTCTTCATCAGCGACTTGGACAAGGGAGTCAAATGTACTCTGTCCAAGTTTGCAGATGACACAAAGTTATGGGGAGAAGTGGACACGCCGGAGGGCAGGGAACAGCTGCAGGCAGACCTGGACAGGTTGGACAAGTGGGCAGAAAACAACAGGATGCAGTTCAACAAGGAGAAATGCAAAGTGCTGCACCTAGGGAGGAAAAATGTCCAGCACACCTACAGCCTAGGGAATGACCTGCTGGGTGGCACAGAGGTGGAAAGGGATCTTGGAGTCCTAGTGGACTCCAAGATGAACATGAGCCGGCAGTGTGACGAAGCCATCAGAAAAGCCAATGGCACTTTATCAGCAGATGCATGACGAATAGGTCCAAGGAGGTGATACTTCCCCTCTATCGGGCGCTGGTCAGACCGCAGTTGGAGTACTGCGTGCAATTCTGGGTGCCACACTTCAAGAAGGATGCGGATAACCTGGAGAGGGTCCAGAGAAGGGCAACTCGTATGGTCAAGGGCCTGCAGACCAAGCCCTACGAGGAGAGACTAGAGAAACTGGACCTTTTCAGCCTCCGCAAGAGAAGGTTGAGAGGCAACCTTGTGGCTGCCTATAAGTTCATCACGGGGGCACAGAAGGGAATTGGTGAGGATTTATTCACCAAGGCGCCCCCGGGGGTTACAAGAAACAATGGCCACAAGCTAGCAGAGAGCAGATTTAGACTGGACATTAGGAAGAACTTCTTCACAGTTCGAGTGGCCAAGGTCTGGAACGGGCTCCCAAGGGAGGTGGTGCTCTCCCCTACCCTGGGGGTCTTCAAGAGGAGGTTAGATGAGTATCTAGCTGGGGTCATCTAGACCCAGCACTCTTTCCTGCTTATGCAGGGGGTTGGACTCGATGATCTATTGAGGTCCCTTCCGACCCTAACATCTATGAATCTATGAATCTATGACTTGTCAGGTTCCAAAAGGAGTACTGTGTCAGGGAAGCAATGGCAGAGTCCTGGGATGGAGACTCTGCTATCCTCATGAAGGGTGACTTATGTAACAGTTTTGGTATTAGTCATGTTCTGGATTTTCGGTTTTACAGATTTACACTCATATAAATTCAGGGTGGGGGGGTGAAGGGAGAATACGGCGCCGCTCCCAGTGCACCCAGGCACTCCTCATGTGTCTGTGGGGCTGTAGCCATTTCCAGGCTCTCAGCCCTGGTGTGGCCACTGCAGCAGGGGCGGGCTGCTGAAACCACCTGTGGAGGAAGCTGATTTTTGGTGCGGGGCGGGTGCATGGCTGGGGGGGCATGGATCTTGCTTCAACCTGCACCTCGGAAAGCGGGGTGAATGTTGTGATGCTGGGACAAATATTTTTGGTGTACAGACTTAAGAAGATGGTTGGGTGAGAGATAGTAGGCTGTCAGTGGTAATTCTTGAACTGGCAGTCCTGTTAAAATAATTTAAGAATGACTCACTGTTCTTTACAAATGTTCAAGAACTGATGAGAGCTTTCTTTTTGTCTGTGGACAGGCGCTTCTTCATCTTCATCTTCAAGCGCAGCTGCTAAAGCTCAATGTCAACGTAATTTTTGAAAAAATCAACGAGAAGCTAAGGAAAGTATTCTTCATCTACTGGCAGACATTTGAAAGCATGGCTATGTCCAGTGCAGAAATAACATCCGAATTGAAAGATGTGTTTGACATGTTAAAGCGTAGTGAGCTAACCAATTTGGAGGTTATAAAATGCACTAGTAATGACAACAGGGACCTTGTCCGCCTATATCCTTAGACCAACACGGCTACAACCTAAACCCCTGCAACATGGAAGATATCGAATTCAGCTGTCTGAAATGGAAACTGTACAACATGAAAAAGAAAGAAGCCAGACTCAACAGTGACATATATTTTCTAAGCCTTTGCAAGAAACACAACTTCATTCCCCGAGGACTAAACATCTACAATCCCCTGACTACTACACATAACTCCAAATATGCTGCACAGCTATGAAGAAGAACCTCAGAGAAAATTAGAAATCATCTACTTCACCTACTCTACTCCAAAAGAGACCAACTCAGGAAGGAAATCGTCATACACTACAACAACTTAAAAGATAGAAATCCATGCATGTTCCCTGACAATATACAGCAGATACAAAAAGACTACGAAAAACTTTCTACAGCATTCATCCTACATAAAAAGAAGAAATGGGACAAATTACTCCAAGAACAAGCTCCCCAGCCACAAAACAACCATCAGAGGAACAACACCAACACCTTACGACCTTCCAACCTCAGACTTGATGAAACTGCAAGCAGCAACCAACCCACAAATATTACCAATCTCTCCACACACATGCTTACCAAAACTGAAAAATCTGTCCTTTCTAAAGGCCTAAATTTCTGTCCAGAAAAATACCCCAATAAAATACTTCAATGTGGAGAACTAGAAGAATTCTTCCGACGCCTGCGCCTCAAAGAATATTTCCACGACCACACTGAACCCACTCCCAATGACAACTCATCCTCTGACAACATTCAAGAAAAGATCAATGCCAAAAAACCCCCAAAAAATCAGATTGGACACCTCGCAGTGGACGAAACCCTAACCTTGACCGCTACATTGACTACTTCAGGGAAAGAATGAACAATGAAATAATCAGCAACACACGCCACCACAACAACCTCTCTCTACCAGAGAAAAAGGCCATAGAATCTCTAAGATCTAACCACCAAATAGTAATAAAACCAGCAGATAAAGGAGGAGCCATAGTCATCCTAAACTGTGAGGATTACATAAAGGAAGCCAACAGACAGCTCTCTGACACCACCTACTACAAAGAACTACAAGAAGATCCTACTCCCCTTTTCACCAAAAAACTCAACAATACCATCAAATCATTTCCACCGAGATTACAAGAAAAACTACAGACCTTGATCCCCCCACTACCTAACCCAGGGACTTTTTACATGCTCCCTAAAATCCACAATCAAGGGAACCCTGGCAGACCTATCATATCCAACGATGGGACCCTAACTGAAGAAATATCAGGTTTTGTTGAATCCATCCTAAAACCGCTTGTCACCCACAGAGCAAGTTTTGTCCAAGACACCACAGACTTGCTACGGAAATTTAAAAACATAGACCACCTTCCCAGCAACACACTCCTAGCCACCATGGACGTTACCAGCCTATACACCAACATCCCACACCAGGATGGCATCCATGCCTGCCTTACATATCTACAGGAACAAGATTACAACCCAGAATACAGACCCAAAGATATCACTGAGCTTATACACTTCACCCTCACACACAACAATTTCACTTTTAATAATCAACACTTCCTCCAGACGATGGGAACAGCTATGGGCACTAAAATGGCCCCACAGTATGCCAACCTTTTTATGAGCCACCTGGAAGAAGACTTCCTCAAGAACTGCACCATCAAACCCTTGCTATACTTAAAATATATCGATGACATCTTCATTATTTGGAGTGAGAACCAGGAATCTCTAATTGAGTTCCACCAGAAATTCAACAGTCACCATCCCTCCATCCGACTTTCTTTAGAATACTCCAGCACCAACATCCCCTTTTTAGACACAATGATCAGTATCCAGAAGGGTAAAATACAGACCACAGTATACAAGAAACCCACAGACCAACACACATATCTGCACAAAACCAGCAATCACCCGAAACACACCAAAAAAGCTGTGATATACAGCCAAGCCCTCAGATACCACTGCATCTGTACTGAAGAGAACACCCGGGATTGCCACCTCACCAATCTTAAAAAGGCTTTCACCCAACAAGGGCACTCCTCCAGAGAGGTAGATCACACGTTTGAAAGAGCCACCTGGATACCACGTGAAGAACTGCTGCAGTACAGAAGAAAAACACCCACAAATCGCACACTGCTGGTTATGACATATCACCCATCCCTTGAACCTACATGGAAAATCCTCAAAAAATTGCAACCCATATTAGAAAAAGACCCTATTCTTAAAAAAATCTTCCCAGAGCCACCCATCCTAGCCTTCAGACAAGCACCGAACCTCGCCAACCTCATCACCAGAAGCAAACTTCCTCAGCCCCAGAACACACCAAAAGGATCCAGACCGTGCCATGACAAGAAATGCAAAACCTGCCCACACATCTCCACCACCCCCACTATTACTACACCCCACAACAGAGCCATCAGCATCCCAGGATCTTACAGCTGCACCTCCAGGAATGTAGTATACCTCATCCAATGCACCAAATGCCCTGATGGAAGATATGTAGGAGAGACCAGACAACAACTGCGCACTAGAATGAACGCACACCGGAAATCCATCAAAGACAGAAACACCCAATTACCGGTGGGGGCACATTTCTCACAGGAGGGCCACTCTCTCTCCAATCTCTCAGTCCTGATCCTCAAGGGAAATTTACACAACACTTCCCAGAGACAAGCCTATGAGCTTCATTTCATCAACCCGCTGGATACTAGAGATCAGGGACTAAACATAGACATTGGATTTTTGATACATTACAATCTGCCTGGCAACTGACTGCCCAGCCCAGCCTCTGGCTTCTTTACTTTTCATTCCATCCAGGAAGAGCACGCAGCAACTGCTGCAGCGTCCTTAGCCTGACGAAGGGTTTTTGAACCCGAAAGCTTGCTTAATAACTATTCTCCAACTATTTGGGTTGGTCTAATAAAAGATATCAAATTCACTCAAGGAACCTTGTCTGCCTCTAGTAATGACAAGGTACAATGCTTTAAGGAATTAAAGCAGAAGGTTGATCTCATTTTGAGGGGGGAATCAAAGGTTCAGACAAGAGTTTGTAACAGAATTTCACAAATGTCAATGTACTGGGAGCAGCACTGAGAGTAGCCCACCCAAAAAAACTCTTCAATTGCTTATAAAGGAGAGCTGTGCGTCATGTAGCCACAAGGGGAGAGCCCCAAGGTGCTTCAGGGATGATGATGATGAGGAGAAGGGGGAGGTAGGGTGCAGGAGTCAGGTATATTGTGGGGGAGCAGATTCTCGTGACTAGAGTTTTCTATGTCCCCCCAGGATTGGTGTGCTTCTCCCTCCCTCATGTACTGCCAACCCAGTATTCTCAAAGCACATTGCACTTCAATGTACTGGGGGTTGCATGCAGTCTGTGTGACACAGGTTAGGTTCACAATCTATATCTCTCTTTTCTCTCTACCTACTTTAGGAATTTTTTTGAAATCTCTGATAGAAATAAAGTATCGCAAAAGGACTTTGAAAAGTGTCATGTATTTTTATTTTCTATACAAGAGCCTGGGTGAAAATCTTTTGTGATGCTGGGTGGGGTGGTACAGGGAAGCACTCAATTATAGGAATCCCAAAGCTGGTGACAGTCAGCTTGGGGCCAGCGTGACCAAGGCTAGTATCTTGTGGCTGAGGGCATTCATCAGGTAGATCGCCAGCCATTAGGCCTTTACAAAGGCATTAGGGGAAACACCCTACATAATGTAGCATAAATTAGTCATGGGGCACAGAAGGAAGACAGACAGGTGCAAGATGCCTTTGTGCTCTCCAATGTGCCAACCTTCTCATCAGGCACTGGCAGCCACTTCGGGTACTTCCCTACCCACTCCATGGGTAATATGGTTAATTCCTCCCTTACTTCCCCAAATTGTAGTGCACACTACTGTGTACATGTTGCAGTACAACCACCTTCCCAGCATGAGACCAATGGGAATGCTGCAGACGCCTGTGCATCAGGGACAAAGGAGAGTCCAGGACAGTGGTAAGTTGGTGGATGGTGGGGTAGCTTGCAAAAGGACAGAGATTTGGAGTTGAATTTTTGGAATCAGGTAACTGCACAATGTCATATGCCCTGACAGCTCTTTGAAGGCCTGACAGCAGAGGTGCAGCAACACAGATAGAGGAGGACTGGTATCAATGGGTATACAGATTCATTATTGAGGTACATATGTAACGGAAAAAATTGTTAAATACAGTTGTCCTGTGACAAGAAAGTCCAAGTACTTGGATTGTCATATTTAGCAATCAGAGACTTTACATATTGCACAATACAAATTTCAGGTTTTTTTTGGCAGGAGTTAAACCTGGCAGAGGAGCATGATGATGGAGGAAGAAGAAAATTAATTTTTCTTTCTTTCTTCCTGGACAGCCAGGAGTATGTGCGGGCCCT
This sequence comes from Alligator mississippiensis, assembly GCF_030867095.1. NCBI lineage: Eukaryota > Metazoa > Chordata > Crocodylia > Alligatoridae > Alligator > Alligator mississippiensis. The sequence continues at coordinate 47,205,873 of NC_081826.1, forward strand.
GGTGGACTGCCAACGCACCTACGAGCTTGCCGCATTGGCCCGCATCAACTGGGGCAAGAGTGACACACTTCTGCTCAGGACGTGGGCTGGCAAACCGCCTCCGGACTTGCCGGGGGCCTCGCCTGGCATCAGGAAGGCCTCAAAGCCCTGAGAGTCTTCCTGGGGCCACTGGCCTTCGCAGCCCGCAACTGGGAGGACCTGGCAGAGGGAGTGGAGGCCCACCTGCAGCGCTGACGCTTGCCCACCCTCTCCTACTGTGGCTGGGTCCTCATCACCAACAACCTGGCAGCGGCGACCCTATGGCACCGAAGTGCTGTGCTGGACCCTCCGCCAGAGCTACTCGAGAGACTGCAGCGGCTCCTAGTAGACTTCCTCTGGGACAGATGCCACTGGCTCCTGCAAGCTGCCCTTTACCTGCCCACCACTGAGGGGGGCCAGGATCTGATCGACCTGGCCAGCAGGGTGGCTGCCTACCACTTGCAAGCCCTCCAGCGGCTCCTGTATGCTGAGGGCCACCTCCTGTGGTAGCAGCTGGTGTGCTGGTTCCTGCAGCAAGTGGGGGGCCTTGGCTTTGACCAGGAGCTCTTTATGCTGGACCTCACCCTCCTGAACAGAGCAGTCCTTCTCTCGTTCTACTGCAGCATAGTACAGGCCTGGCGGGCTGCCTTCCATCTTTGTCCCCAAGCCAGGTGCCTGCATTTCCCGGAGCCCCTAGTCCACAACCCGGCCCTGCAGCATGTCATGCTGAGCCTGGCCTCTGCCAGCCTCGTGGCTGCTCCCATCGAGGCACAGACCACCCACCTGGGGCACCTCCTGGACCCTGCTCAGTTGGGCTGGCTGTCAGCCGAAGCCCTGGCTGCCCGGCTGGCACTGTGCTCTATCCGCACTGCAGGCCAGCTTCTGTGGGCTGTTAGGACCACCTTCCGAATGGAAGCAGGGACCGCCCTAGAAGGCTACCTCCAGGCTCACCAGGACCTCCCCACTGTGGATGCTGCGGTTGACGCCTTCCCACCACTGCCGGTCATCCCAGCGGTGCCCAGTGAGCTTGCTGACCAGCCCAACACACTGCTTAGCCTCCCTGTGCCCCCCAGAATTAATACGGGCTGCCCCTTTGGCACACTGCCCTGGAAGGCACTCTACTTGTGGGTGGTGTGCACCCGGCATGCCCAGGTGCTGGCCGGCCACCCCGACACCGTGTGGCAGTGGCGTCTGACGTGGCCCAGGTGCCCAGCATGGAGCACACTGTATAAGGTGTCCACCACCAAGAAGACTGGCAACCTCCAGTGGAGATTGGTGCATGGCATCCTGGCCACTGGCACCTTTGTGCACCACCTGGACCCGGTGGCCTCGGCAGCCTGCACCTTCTGCCCGGGGGTGCTAGACGAGGACATTTTCCATGCCTTTCTTGACTGCCCCCGGCTGCAGCCACTCTTTGCCACCCTCGAGGCGCTGCTTTGGGCACTGGGCCGGGACTTCTCAGAGGACACCTACATCTACTCTTTCCCTTACTGGGTGGCCGAGCAAGCTGCAATCAGCCTAGCCAACTTCCTGGTGGGCCAGGCCAAGATGGCCACCCTGAAGAGCTGGCGAAACCAGCTCACCGGGACCGGGATGGATGACGCCCTGCAGCTCTTCTGCCTTCTGGTGCAGCCCCACTTCTCACTTGAATTTGAGCATGCGGTCCTCTGGCAGACGGTGTCCACCTTTGAGGAATGCTGGGCCATCGAGGGGGCTCTGTGCCAAGTCGAGGTGGGATGCCTGCTCCTTGCCCTGTGATGCCACTAGCTGCTCAAGGTGCAGAGGCACATGCAGTGGGCTGAGACCTCGGGCTTTGTCCATGCAGGCTGACCCCTGATGTCCTAAGGCCCCCCTGGGCATCCCCACTGGCAAGAATTGTATATATGTATATATGTAAATACTCCTTTTGTTCTTTGTGTTTTTGTTTTTTGTCTAGAGTGTACGGGCAGGCCTCATAGGCCATGAGCCCAGGCCTTGTCCTTGAGGCCCAAATCCTAGGACCAACCTGTACATGACTTCTACTGCCCCCCATTTGTCAACCTCCCCAGAATAAACATTTCTTAAAAGTCAAAAGTGTTTCTTTCTTTGTTAAAATATGTTATTAAATTAAAGTATTTGTTTGTTAATCTTTAAGTTAACTTAGGTTATTAACATTTTTTTAATACAATACAGCTTTCTGTGTGCTTTGTGGAACTGAGGAAAATGCAAAGAGGGGTAGAAGAGGAACACAAAAATAGGGGAACACAGGGGCAGGGGTGCCCCCCCAAGTCCCAGCAGGAGCAAGCAGGGGAAAAAAAGTTTGGGGTCCAGATGGAAAGAGGCTGAGGCTGGCTTGGTCAGCCAGCTCACTGTGATAAGGGGATAGTGGCACTGTTGGGGGGAACAGGGGGGTGGAGGTGCTCCCCCCGCAAGCCCAGGCAGGAGAAAGCAGGGGAAAAAAAGTTTGGGGTCCGGGTAGAAAGAGGCTGAGGCTGATAAAGATAGCGAGAATTGAAGTACGCGTGAAAAGGGAGAGCATGATTTTTGGAAATCTCAGTTTTCATTAATCTAATCTAAGTAATAAAATAATCAGTAAAAATTTGCAGGATTAGCACCTAGCATCTGGGAAAATCAGTTCAGGAGAAATTAGATGAAATTCCGTGGATTTCTGTGGATTTACAAGTGAACCCAGGTGGCACCTAGTGGTGCAATAGTTGCAAAGCAGGGAAAATCATATTTTTGGGCATAAGTCAGATCCATGTTACAAATTTAAAATGATAAAAATAACCCTCATGGAAAAGATTTAGGAGCTAAAAATAAAACGTGTCAGAGGTGTTTAAAATTACTACAAAGACGACAAATTAAAACAATAAAATCAGCTGATAATGTGGAGGCACAGATGCGATTTAGCTAGATTAATAGCGATTTTTGTAACATGGTAACATGAATAGTGTAACGTGGTAACAGAAGAGGTGTGACGTACAAGGGCCCACCATGCCTAAATTTGATACCTGCAAATACAGGTATCAAATTTAGGTGCAGTTAGTTACAGTTCATTAACGCATGTGTAGATGCAACCCAGCACTAACTTTAGTACTAGGTCTGCCCAGTCACTAGGGGCACATGGCAGGGCTGCAGGGACTTGGCACTAACTTTTGTGCCAAGTACCTGCACATGTAGATACCTGCCAAAAATTGCTTAATGTGCATTAGCTTAATGTGCATTAAGTTTAGTCACACTTAAATGCATGTGTAGCTGCACTCTGTATACCTCATACTGTTCAACTTTAATCTTTTTATTATGGTCCACTTCACAAGATTATCTACAACTTCCTGTATAATGATCTTGGTGTTGGCATTTCCGCTTGTTGGCATTTCCTCTTGGTGTTGCCCAGAAAGGTCATGAGGACACTTCTAACTCTATTCCCAAGCTTGCTCATAGAAGTGTTAAAACATAATGGCTGGATCCAGATGTATAGGCACGTGTGGTTTGTGGCATTGCAAACCTGTTTGCTGCACAAGTTGCATATTAATCAGCGTTCTCTGCTGCTAATTTGCAGCACTGGGGCAAAATTTGCTACCGGGCTTTCCCAGTAGCAAAAAATAAAAAAACTGGAAAAAATGCAGGATAAACTACACCAAAGTGGTGAGTGCCAGGACAAATGCAGAGATAGGGGGAGCAGGCACTATCTCACCTCTGCATGCTGTGGAGCCCCCATGCTGCGGCATGCTGTGACCCAGCGAGTCACTCCCTGGTTGGCTGCGGTACAGAGTGCCTCAAGATGGGGGAGCAGGAAGCCCTGGGCTGGCTGGTCCCCTATCTCCATGTCTGTCAGTGTGGAGGTTCCAGGTGCCTCAGCATGAGGGCTCCACAGTGGAGCCAGCCCAAGGATGCTTGCTCCCCCATCTCAAGGCACACTGCACCCCAGCCAGGTGAAGAGTGGTTGGCTGGGGTGCAGGATGCCTCAGTGCGGGGGTTCCACAGAGGGCAGAGATGGAGAAGCTGCTCCTCCATCTCCACAAGTTGCTCCCCAGCTGTCTGGGGCACAGGGTGCCTCAGTGCAGGGGATGGCTAGCCCTTGCTGAGGTACCCTGTGCCCCAGACAGCCCCACCTACAGTGTGCGGGGGGGGGGGGGGGGGGCTATAACAAAGTCCCAGCACAATTATTTGACGATAATTTGTATAATACTTATGTAATGTCACTCCCACCCAGATTCTATTAACTATTTAGGGACTTTTGATACTGGCCCCCAGGCATGGCAAAATAAATCTTTTAAGCTTGCTTGACAGGCAGGCAAGCTGGTGCTTTTCAGTTATCTCTAGTCATTGTTTGGATTCCTTATGCTTCTTTCTAATGGGGTCTTTTAATTCTTTATTGATAGCCAGAAAACCTGCATTAGAACAATTAGATCGTGCTAACTGTTTGTAGTGCTGTTTGTAGTATAGAGACATGGTAATAGTGTCCACAAACACAGTACAGCCCACCCCTTTATACATATTGACCAATTATACATACACAATTATGTTGGACTTTCAAATACTCAGCAGTGTCAACACTTTCCTAAACTATCCTCAGGAGGTATTTGCTTCTGCATTTATTCTTTCTTTTTCTTAATTTACAACATATACTTGAGTGACCATTGACCTTCATTTATTATTTAAAAAGAAATCAAAACCAAAACAACAAATAAACAAACAAGAACTTCTTCCATGCATAGATGTATGATTCTTGAAAACAGCCAGTCTCCAGTTAAGGCATAAAATGTCAAAATCAAGCTGACAATGATTTATGCCGACACTCTGAAAGAGATGGCCTGAAGTATATAATATTCAGGGGACAGCCATCCAGAGCAAAAATGCAAACTGCCAGTATTCGCAGCAGGGTCAGTGCAGCTTAATGACAAAGTTCTTCCAGCATTCAGCATTCAGCTTCATACAGAGTATTATGCTGATGTGAGGAGAAAATGCTAGTCTCATGCTATGTTTCTATTAGTGTAAATGACAAGCCAATTCAGGAAGCACTTTAGGAAACTTCAGCCACTTAGAATAAAATATTTCTGGGAAAGTAAATGTCTAACTTGGGACTGTCCAAGAGGCAAGGAGGGATGATGCAAGATTTTATAGGAGAAATGTTATATGAAGAGATTCTTTCATTTTTTAATGTTTCTTCTCTGTTCTTGCTTTCTCATGTTCTATCCAAAAAACCTTCCATTAGCACTTTGCTGCTCTTATTGTAAACAATCTTTTAGTTCTTAAAGTTCTTGGTTTATCAATAATTGAGGATGCTTTCACCACTTTCTTTCATTACTAATGAAGGGAGAAGACTTATCTTTATTGTATAAAGCATTTTCTAATTTATAGACATCATAATTTAGTGTAGAGGGCCCACATACATAAATTGCCAAAAGATCTCTGCCCGTTCTCAAGCTATGAATAGGAAGAGAAAGCTGTCAGTGGGTATGTCTACATGAGATGCGTTAGTGAGCATTAGCCCAATTTAATGCACATTAAAAATGGTAAAATCAGGCTAATCACATTTAAATTTAATACCTGCATTAATGCATATGTGGACATGATCTAGCACTAACTTTAGTGCCCAGTCTGCTCAGGCACTAGGGGCACATGGCAGGGCTGCAGGGACTTGTCATTAACTTCTGTTCCAAGTGCACTAACTGTAGTGCCAAGTCCCTCCATGTGTAGACACGTACCAAAAATCACTTAATGCACATTAGCTTAATGTGCATTAAATTTAGTCATGCTTAAATGCAGATGTAGATGTGCTCAGTGTGTCAGAAATCTATTTGAGTTTAAATGATGCATTCATAGATGGTGTGTGATATTTATCAGGGCCTGTCAGGTTATCTCCCTGTTCCAAAATATGACAAAACTCCATCCCTTATAAAAAACCAACCTGCCACTGCATTTCTTAGAAAACAGTGTTTGTTTCAGACACCAGAGAAGGCCATCCAGGCTAAGAAAACATGTGTTTTGCTTTTAGCTGTTACATGGAAGTGACTGTTTCACTTGACTTAATGCAGATTTTCCATTTGAAACAGAAATGATATCTTTCCTTGTATTTGGATTTGGAAGAAACAACCCTCTCTTTATTTTATCAGAATTATCTTAACACATCTACTATTTTAATGGGCATGAAAGTTCATGAAGGTAATTTTTAGTAATTTGTAATAAATGGGAGACAATGAAAAGGCAAGACTGTCTGCCAGTTTTGCAATTCAGAGTTATGATGAAATATATAATTTTTTCTTCATATTTGGCCAATGAAAGGATTTTTTTCTATAATTTTTTTCAGCCAGCTCTGGGGCTGTATGATATTTTTCAGGACCTCAATTAATTTTGGCTAATTTTAATTTAATTTTTGAAGGGAAATGTCCCCCACATTCATTTTTTGACCAGCTCTATTGCTGAGAAATGCCTAGCAGAGCAGCTATCAGAAACATTACCCAGTCCCTTAAGTCTATGCTTCAGGCTGGTGACAGACTGAATTACATGGAGGAAAAAAATGCAAAGCTCTACAACTCTTGTTTTAGAGATAATACCTTTTATTAGACCAACTAAGAAATTGCAAAAAAAAAAAAATCTTTTTCTGGAAGCTTTTGGGCACATGTCCTCTTCCTCGGGCTCAGGGAAAATGAAAGATGGTAAAAAGTCCCCATAGGTAGAAGGAGGAAAAGATGTATCCTGTCAAATGTTTCAGAAAGCCAACTTTTCCACTTTTGAATGTTCTTTTTCTTTTTTTTTTTACAGTAGGTCCTTTTGTAAAAAAAGGAAATTTAATGCAAATACTTTAATTAATGCAATATCAAAGATAAGATTTTAAACCAAATTAAAGTGACTGCTTAGAAACACTAATACACACTTACTGAATGCTTTTGTCAGGGTTACACCCTCTTGATGCCACTGTAGATATGCAGTGGTAAGAGTCAGATAATGGTCTGTCTTGCACAGCTCTCCGCATCTGATGTGCTTCTGCATTTCAAACTGTGCAGGCTGGTTTTAGAAGACAGATAATTGGATAATTGGTGGTGTGAATTAAAACTGGTGAAAATTGGTCCTATGCTGTCCAAAGGACAGAAATTGTGTGCCCATGTGTCTGGAGAGACAAAGAGGGATAGGATACAGGGAGGAAGGGTAAATAGGGGAAGTGAATTCTTCTTCCTTATGAAAGTCTTCCCTTTTCATTCTGTCTCAACCACACTACGACTTCCTACTTGACCTTCAGACTCACAACTTGGGGCATACATTTACTAACTTCTGGGGCTTTTTTTTTTGTACAACATCTCTAAAATTTGTTTATTCTCTTCCATCACTACTGGCAAACCTCTTGTCGGGATCTGATCATTTCCTGTCCAGAGCAGTTCTTTACTGCCTGCTCTATTCTCCTAATGGGTTTTTCCAAAATACCACTGGAAAATCATGTATGTAGTACTCCACTTTGAGTCTTCAAATTGCTTCACTGGCTTGCCTTCATATTCCATATCATGTGCATTTTCCCTTTGGTCAAGGCCAGAACAATTTAGCTTGTGCCTACTTTGCTTTTCTCAGTCTATGAGCAGACTTAGAAGGGAAGAATATCTATACCTCTTCCACTGCCAAGAAGGAGGCTGGAAAGAAGTACAGGAGTACTTGTGGCTAGCACATCTGTCCTCTTTGAATATGAACTTTGCCTATCATGAATGGTGCTGAAGAATGGTGAAAGCTGGAGTCCTATTTTAACAGTACCTCGGTGTGCTCCCCAACACTTCTCCTCACTGAGGAAAATCTGTACACATCCTAAGAGAAGTAATAGTTGGACCAGCTGAAAAGAAACTATTTGGTGCTAGTAACATAACATATTTGTACCTAGTATCTGACTCCCCTTTGTCAGCACTGAATTAAAAGTTTAGCAAAAAATCTCCCACACCACCTGTCAGCTGGCAACATCCCTAGACTACTTGCAGTTATAGCTAGGGACCTACCAACATCACAATTTTGTGAATTTTGTGGAAAAAGATTTTGGGCAGGCTCTGCAAAAAAGTGCATGCTCCATGAAAAAGCACGGGCTCCCTGAAAAAAAAAAATACCAAAAATAAAATTCTGGCTCCCTCTGGAGAGCCAGCAGTCCTCATGGCTGTTATGGCCTGCCCATGCAGGCAGGGGGTAAGGGGCAAGGGGGTGCTGCTGGCACTGCAAGATGGCTGCCAACCTCACCTCTCTCCACTGATTGGTTGTGAGGTCTGACTATCAAATGGCCCCCCTTTTCCACTAATTGGCAACAAGAGGTAGGGCCATATGACTGACAGCTCTCACAGCCAAGCAGTGGCAAGAGGCAAGACTTCCAGGGTCCCTCACCCAATCAGAGGTGCGGGGAGGGAGGCACTGTGCTTGGTCTGCAAAAATGGCTGCTAGCCCTGAGGTCTATCTGCAGAATTGGCTGGCAGCCACCTCAAGTTCAGTAGACCCCCTAGTTATGGCAAAATAAAATATAGACACACACACAAAAAATCATGAGGGTGAGAATGGAATGAGCTTCATATTCTCTCTCAATGCTTCCTAGTCTTTAAAGTCTTTTTCTTCTTAAGACACTGTTTTATTTCAACTTGGTCCACCATTTTATGGCTGCATAATATTCTCCATTGTTCACACTGCTTATGAACTTGCTCCCTGAAGTCCCAGCAGCTAGTTCATTACCCTCCACTCAATGGAAGGAACATGCTGCACTTCCTGCTTCACTTAGCGTGGCAATGAGATGGTGATGTTTTATGTCAAAGAGTAACAGACCTCAAGGATTTTTTAAAGTTTAAATTCTGGCACAAGGAATCATTAAATTGTTCTGTTTCTCTTCTTTACTGCTAGCTCAACCACATGTGGAATGTGAGTATCTTCTCACCAGAGGTGAAATTCTGCAAACTCAGATGTCTTCGCTGTGTGACCTTCCATAATAAGAACATACATGTGCCACTGACATGTCTGCTATAGTGCCAAAAGGGAATTCCCCCAGACTGAAATGGTTTTCCTACTTACTTTTTAAAAATACCTCTAACATTATGCTTTGCCCTTGTTCAGTTTTTGATCTTAACCTTTTTTACTGAAATGTATAGGTGTTTTTTGGAGGAAACACTTTTTGTGTGCCTGGAGGAAATTGGTAGTAAGCCCTTCGCTTTTAGTGTGAATCACTAGAACAGCCTGGTCTGGGAATGAAGTTGCTAAAGTGAGCAGCATTAGTTAGCAGCATCAGTGGAGCGCAATCCAGAGAGCTTGCTCCTTCATATCATCCCCAGGCAAAATTCTCACTAAATTCAGCTGGAACCAAGATTATTTCTGGGATTAAGCTGACCACCTGGCTCTAGAGGTAGTCCTTCCAGCACAGAATTGAAAACACATTACAGTGAAGCCTGAGGTGCTTTTGTTCTACCTGTGAGCAGGTAGTCTGTAGCCTGAGGTGCTGCGGTTAAGTAGGGGGCTTCAGTCCTTAGGGCCAATAGCCTGATTCTTATCACTGGCACAGAAAAAACTATTAGTTGAGACTGAACTGCTAATACAGTCATGGTTAAACATCTGCCAGAACTGCATACCTAAAACCCAGACAGGCATATACAGATTTGAATTACAAAGTCTAGAAAATGTCTTCTGTAACAAGGAAAATTTGGCATTTACATACAATTTTATCACTCCATTTTAAATGATGTTGATTGTTTTAGTAGGCTGTCTGTCAACCAGGACTGATATATTGTTTTGCAAGAGGTCATTTCACCATTATCCTATTTAGATGAATTGACAAACCACGATGAGGCATATTTTAGAAAGACTGAGGAACTAAAATACATCTTTGCATCATCTGTTATTTTGGTAGGGGATGTAAATTATGATACCAAACATGGGAAGAAAATTTTTCATGAATACTACCAAAAATAAAATGTTACCTCCTGGGAGTTATAAAGCCACAAATGAGGAGAAATGCTGTTTGAATTACCATGATTTAGAAGTGTTTACACCATTAGTTCTTTGCATTGGGACATCATTCTTGTGGCCTAAAAATTACTTTAGACAAGAGAAAAACTGATTTTAATTCATACTTGTCAAAAATGATCAGTGAACTCTGGGAATCATGTATAAGGAAGGAGAAAAAAATGCAAAATAGACATTCCTTGGTAAGGCACACCAAAGTGGGGGACACAAAAACCTGCAAATATTTGATGGCACAATTCTCAGGTTTGGACAACAATTTTGAGGATACTACATAGATATACAGGGCTCAGAATTGCCTATTAGGTATTGGCTCATGTAGCAGTGGTGCAGAACTGCATTGCCCCAAGTAAATCTCTGTAGGAATGCCTGTTCCATGAAAGGATTGCCTTACGGAGCACTGCACTGAAGCACACCTGTCCATGCATGGTGGACCCTGAAAAAGTATAATATAGCTACTCTTTGAGATGTACCGGAGACATGTTATAGGATTAGGACTCTAATTAGGGTGTGTTTATGAGCATGTGCCCAACACAACATTTAGGGTGCCTGTATTGCATGTTTAGTGCACCTGGGGCATGTGTGCCATGTTTTGCTGCAGAACTTCCTAACAATCTTCTGATGGTGTGGACATGCTTTAGGAGGCACTGTTTCCAAAAAAAAAAATCCTATTGGACACTGGAATGCCTCCTGGAGCAACTTTACACATAGAGAGCACATAATCTGGTCAATCCATGAGTGAGACTTGGGAAGATATTGCATGTGGCAGCTACTCTAGGAAGGGGCTAGAACATGGATGCACCTCTTTTGAGACTAGTAGCATGAAAAAGAGGCCTCAATGGGGCACAATATGAGCTCTTGGATAAACCTAAGGCATGTGGTTGTTCCCCATACTAGGAATGGGCCAAACCCTGCGGCAATAATGAAGACTAACATTATGGAATCAGCACACTGAAACTCTCATCTGAATAGCAGAGGAAAATCTTGATAGTGAGCTCTATTAGGCAACAGAATAGGCCTCTAAGGATACTTGTAGAATAGACTTTTAAACCCAGACTGGAAAATACATTAAAAAAACAAACTGCTGGGAACAGATCTCCATTGGCAAAAGATATCAAATGGAGAATTTAATAATTAATTCCCACCTTCAATGCTTTTATGTTGTGCAGGGGGACATTGTTCTATATCTTCTAAAGAGAGTTATTGTAGCAGTTAGGATTAGGGTACAGGAGGCTTGCCATCAGTCTCATGCTTAATTCAAGAGGCCACAGCTGACAAAGACTTGCTGATGAGCTGACCCTTCTTGTGGCTCAGAGGTTACATAATCAATTAGAAGAAAGACCAGTGCAACTGCATCCAAAATATCTGCAACCAATAGTGACCTTTCAGCAATCGGAATGCCACCGACAGCATCCAGAATTTTCTACACCCAAAAATAGGGAGGCTGATAGCCTTGAGTTCCACAGACCCTAGAGTCCAACCTTGGATACAACCTGTAGGGGAGGCTGAACATTAGGAAAATTCACTGTGACAAAAGAGTTTGCAGCAAACAAAAAACCTACACACTTGCTTTAGACCACATTGAGAGAATCCTTGCAATTAAGGAGTCCCATAGTCCTTAAATGCTAGTTTTGCAGGACTCACATTATACTTTGCAGAACTGAATGCAGAAAAACAAGAATACAGTTATAGCTATTAATAAGAACACAATGGTCTTGCTTGGAGGTCTTGCTTGCAGCATTTTTTTAGTAGGACAAATATCTTCATCCTGGTATACATGGGTCACTGAATAGTGCTCAATAAAATCTACAAGGTCACAATAATAAACCTTGCTTGTCCTTTATGTTAAAACAGAAAAACCAAGTGGAACATTACTTCTTCTGATCTAAATATGTATAATAAAATAGTGGTGTGATTTACAGTCTTTCTTTTGTATTTTATTATAATCTGGAGTTTATGGCAGCTACTCTGTAAAGCTTGTAAGAACCAGTAATTTATATTTACTTTATACATACTGCATGTATAATATTCTTGTACAGCATTTTACATACTCAGAAAGCTGTAAGATAATTAACTAAGTAAACCACACAGCACATCTACAATAGGTAAGTATAGATTATTATCTCTAGTGACAGAGGCTAAATGGCTTGATCATAGAACTATACACAATGTTTGTACCAAACTTTGTATATGAAGTGTTTATAGTTATGAAATAAGAATGTCTTTTAGCTTCTTACTACTTCACTTTTAGATGCCTATGAACTATTTCTTTGTGCCAAATCAGCAGCTATTTGTCCACAGCCGGGAGTGGAATGTGAGTGCCTAGTGGGCTACTTTTGGTAAGCAGAACTGGCGCTGCGGGATGAGCCGAACGCTGGGTTAAGGTGCCTTCTTGACCTGACCAGCACTCTACCCATCCAGCCAGAAGGACCAGCCAGCGACCCACTTCTGGAAACAGCGTCGCTAGGAGGAAACCTTGACTGGCCATCAACAGCGGACTCCAACGTATAGGATAGATATACACGACACCGGTGCTCTATTGCAGCTGCTACATGTGTACGTGTGTGTGTATGTACACATGTGGGTATTTAGGAGATAGTACCCCTCATAATTTGAAGGTTTGCATTTATGGTTTTTGACTCTATCAGTTTTGCACATTCCGTCTAATAAACCAGAATTTTTAAGGATTCTGGGAGTTGGTCATTTGTAGCCAATATTGTCTGGTAGAGTTGCCAATGGTAGACAGCTTATAGTACTCTGCTTTCTCATGAGGGCTTAAGTTTAGTTTATTCTTTCCTTAACTGTGGAATTCCCAGGTATTCATTTACAACTGTGCGCTAAAATAGTGAAGTAGTGTAACACTGTGGGTACATATAAAGGCCTTTTAAGGTGAAACTGGCCCCTAAGGCTAAATACAAATTCAGTTTTGTCAATGACACCTTCATTTTGCTCCCCTGTTTCATTCAATTCTTTACTATTATTATTGGTATGAGTAGATGAGCATAATGGCTAACAGGGACAAGGGTCTGGAAATGGAAATTACCAGAGCCAGGATAGAAATATAACTCAAAGAGCTCAGTGTGCTGAAGTTGACAAGTCTGGATAATTTCCATCCCAGAATTTTGACAGGGCTGGCACACGCTCAAAACTTAAATTGCAAAATGTACTCAGATCAGGTAGACTAGATAATCTTCCCAGCGTACTGGAAGAACCAGAACATGAAATTGCAATTTCAGGAGCAAGGATTTTTAACAAATTCCATCAAGTCTCTATATGCTGGAGAACAGAAAATGTAGTACATATTTTAGAATGGAACAATAGTAGCCTCATTAGTATGCAAGGCTTTAAAACAAATTTTGAAGAAAAGAACTGCAGACAGAGAGATAAATGGAATATGGGATAAAATACAACATTGGTTTAAGTTACATCTGTCCAACTAATCCAACATCTTTGACAAAATAACCAATTTGTTCCAAGAAGTAAATTCAGTAGCTCTCATCTATCTGGACCTCAGTATTTGATTTGGTGCCATATGAAAAATTATTACTTAATTGAGAGAATTCAGAGATTAGTAAAAGAGCTATAAAGTAGGTAAGGAATTGGATAAGGGAGACTACAATGGTTGGGGCTGAAATTATAATTACTAGACTGAAGAAAGTTTACTAATGGTGTTCATGAATGGCTGGGCCTGGGATTCATTTTATATAACATTTTCTTTAATGATCTTTGGCATAAAAAGTAGTAACGTGATAAATGAAATTTACTGATGACATAAAATTGAGAGACATTGTGAATAAAGAGGAAGTTAAGAAAACCAGAGGGGATTGACTATCTTGAGTATAGAAGTGATAGAAATGGAATGAACTACAATGAAAGTGCAAGGCCATGTACTTGGGGACTAACAAGAAAAAAAATCTGTGATAATCTAGGACAGGGGTGGGCAGTTATTTTGGATAGAGGGCTGCTTAAAGAGTTTTGATGAGCTGTTGAGGGCCACAAGGGTAACCCTGCTCCTTGACAATTGCCCTTCTCCCTGGTCGCCATCTTGGGACTGGAAGTCCCACCCCCTAACCCCTGACTTTTGCTACTGGAAGTCCTATCCCCTTGCCCCCTGTGAGTATACCTTTGGGGGTGGGGGGGTGGGGGCCATGTGAACCAGAAAAAAAACCAATAAACCATACCCTAAAAGTCAAACATCTACTATAACATATTTTAATTTTGTTACAAAAATATTTTTGTCATGATTTGTGTTTGTTTAGTGTATATAGAGATGGCTGCAAAATACGTAAAAAATAAAGGCTTACACTTGTATTTTGTGTGTGGGTGAGTATGTAGTGTGTGGCTGGCAGTGGGTGTGTATGGTGGGGTGTGTGTGTTTGTGAGGAGGTGTTGCTGTGTGTGGGAGGACATAGGGTATGTTGTGGAGTGTGCATAAATGTGGGGCAGTTGTGAGGGCAGGGTGTACGTGTGTGGGATTTGTGTGGTGTGAGGGTGAGTGGGGGGCTGTGCGGACCCCCTACACACTCCCCGCCATGGTGCACAGTGCCCACTGCTGGCGGCAGCAGCAGGCAGGGGTCCTTGGGGCACTTGTGGTCTGCACAGCTGCTGCTGTCCAGCGACGCATGGCTCTGGCCAGAGCTACACATGGAAACAAGAAACGCAGCCAGGCTGGCTTTTCCACACAGGGCTCCCTGCAGTGCACACGTAGCTCCTGGGACTCGTGCACCACTGGAGGAAACCCCAGTCAATGGAGAGGGCTACCTTCTATGCTCCCTGCTGCCACAGAAGCAGGGGGTGGAGCTTCCCACTACTTCTGGCACAGTTCTGGCAGCCTCATGTTGTGAGGAAGGCAGCTGGGTCCATCGTGCAGGGCTTCCCATGGTGGTGTGCAAGTTCTGGGAGCTGCACATGCAGTGCGGGGAGCCCTGTACCATAGAGGCAGGCTGGCCTGGTTGCACTCCTTGTTGCCATGTGTAGCTGTGGCTGGAGCTGCATGCCGTTGGGCAGCAGTGCCTGCATGGGCCACAAATGCCTTGAGGACCCCTGCAGTGTGTGCTGTGCACCATGGGGGGGGAGAATGTGGGGGGATTCCACCATCCCCCCAACCTCCCTCACACCCACACTCTGCTCACCTGAGCTCCATGCTCCCATCACCAACCTGGGTGCGGGGTCTGTGCTCTTGCCAGTCCCAGCCCCAGCTCCATGCTCCATGTTCCATGCTCCCTGTCCCCCCCCCCCGCCCCCAGCTGCAGCTCCCCCCTGCTGCAGCTCCCCCACCTCCACTGCTTCCCTAACTACTGCAAGCACTGTCTCAGGGAGACAAGGAGAAGCCACTCTAGACCAGGGAAGCTGAGCAGGTCCCCCAGCAGCTGCAGCAGTGGTGGCTGGGCCCTTCCATGTACCAGGGTGGCAGTGAGGTGCATGGGCTGGGCAAGGTATAATTATTTGGTGGATGCCCAGCGGCCAGATGGAATTGCCTGGTGGGCCAGATTCAGCCCACAGGCCATATTTTGCCTGCCCCGATCTAGAAACTCATCACATAGAAATGGCAGTATGGTAGAAAGCCTGGCTTTATGGTCATTAAAGTCACTGGAAAGGCTTACGTTAGCTTCAGCAAGCTTTGGATGACATTTTAGGAAAAAAACAAATGTTTATTTGTTAAACCAATGCATGACATATATTCACAATAATGCACAAAAAACACCCTTGCAATTGTGTGTAAAATACAAAAGGTGTTAGTTAAGCACCATTGATAAGTGAGTCTATTGCACTTTTGAGCAAATCAGCATGATTAAATTAGCAAGAAAAAGCTATTTGGTCAGGAGATTAATAAGCAACCTCTAGGCATCTCTATAGGATAACATATGAGTACTTGACTTAGATGTATACTTTCATCTACATTTGTAATGATTACATAGTATCTGACAATTTAGTTGTCATGCAGCACATAAACTTGCTAGCCTTTGCACTTATACTCCTCTCAGAATGAGCTTGGTAGACAAAGTGTTCTTATTAACTGAACATGTACTACTATCCAGGAGGTCAAAAAAATGACTCCTGCAACAACCAGAAGTCAACTACATATATAGTACTATCCATTTCACTTATGTGGTGGTTACTACACACTGAAATTCCCTGTTGAAGCATTTGAATTGCATTGATACAGAGCTGACACAATCAAGTTTACTCTCTTGTAATATACTTTCTATTACAGTAGTTTTTCATTACTGTATCAAATCTCTTTTAGCACATCTCCATTCAGCAAACTACAAAAAATAAAAACTGAAGTTCTAGTTTTCTGGACATGGCAGAATGACAGTCTTCTTGGAGGTAGAAGAAGTAATGGCCACAGAAAATTTCTTCTTTACTTCTCTGTGGTGATGATTTACTATTTGCATTACAGATTCCCAACCAAGATCTGGATCCCAGCCTATTAGGCACTATACATACATACAGTCAGAGTCCCTGTCTTGGAGCCTGATGTGAAGTCTATTGAAGTCAGTTGAAAAGTTTCCCTTTGACTCTAATGGGTCTTACAGCAGGTCCTTGGAGAGCTGAGAATTTAAATAAACAAGACAGACAAAAATGAGAGAAAATAATGATCATCTCCAGGGTTGGGAAAACTGAGGTGGAAAAATTAAAGTGACTTGCCCAAGGTCAAACAGGGCTTGTTTTCATTGGTGATAAAGATGAAATCTTGAATTAGCTGCTAACATAACCACTCTAGTGACACATGTTAGTTCCAATCAAGTGCTATTCATCCTCCAATGCCTTTCCACAATTCTACCCAGTGTTCCCTAAAAGGACAAACAAGAATGCAAGAATACATTTTCAGTACCACACATGAGAGAATGTAGCACAAATGTGGCCATGGCATCTCAAGTATTATTTTATAGTCTAGATGCTCTCATTAGACCAAACTAATATGAGGAAAATAACTCAAGTGTAGATAACTGAAGTTAGCTCTGCAGTAAAGATATACCCACAGGGTTTACAAGGTAGAGCTAAGAATGGAGTTCAATGTCCTGAGACCCATCCCTAGATTTTACTCACAATGGCTAGGGACAGACATTCAAAAAGTCTGAGCCTGAATTGATTCAATCTTTGCAGGTTAGTATAACCTGGCTAGGCTAAGTCAGTTTATCACAGCACAGACATCCCAGAAATGCAGGCATGAGCCTGCAGTGGCTCAGGTTAGAAGCCAGGGGGCGCTAGAGCAGCCCTCCCTTTCCTTCCAAAGTGCTGAGCTGATGGGGGGGGGGGGGCAGGCCCTGGCAGGAAGCTCTGATTAGGGAGGGGTTTCCCCCCTTCCCCTTGCTGTTGATAACAGCATTGAGTTACACAGCAGGGAGTTACCCAGGGAATTGTTAACATTTATCAGCCCATCAACAAAACAACAGACTCTCTCATTAGTTCAAGTCTTCTTAAATAACTTTTCCAAGGAAGGAATGGAGGGATAGAGGGATGCTACCAGCTACCTGTTGATTAGCTCCAAAAAGCCCTAAGCGGACACTGTCCTGTCTGCCTTTGTCCTGTCCCACACAGCATGGACTGTAGCCAGCATCTGGTATGCTAGCTAATGCTTAGAGGTGTCTGTGTAAGTCACAGGGGAGGGGGAAATCCCTGCCTGATCAGGAAGTGGTGTGGGAGGGGAGGGGTCAGCATGGGGAAGCCAGGAGGACGCTGCTTTACCTGCAGTCTCTGGTGGAGCAACAGCCAGGGAGCAGAGGGGAGGGGACAGCCTCACTGGGCTGGAGTATAGAACAGAGCCCCGCCCAGTGTTGCCAAGCTTCTGGGATGCTGGAGTACTGTGATTTAACTTAAACCAGGAAGGCGTCTGGGACAGACATTGCATAAACCGGTTTAAGCCAAATCAGTTAAGTCTGATACTACATTCAACCAGGTTTATCTCAAACCGGTCTGAGTCATTTCGGACTGTTTTATGTGCACTAAATATCTGTTCTGTTACAGGTTTAAACCAGTTTATGATCACTTAAACCAGTTTATGTGTACTGGTCTGTCCCTAGCCAATAGTATCTTCCTCTCTAACACTAGCATAGGTAACCTTATAGAAGGTAAATCAGATATGGAAGGACACAAAGAGTGATATGCTGAGAGAGATAGAAGAGTGCTTATGATTCATTTTAAACTTTTACCCTCTTCCCATGGCCATGCTAATCAGAAAAAAATAGATTTAATTTCTTTTCTTCAGTCTATATATTTTTTTCTTTACTTTAAGTTTTTTATTGTTAACTTAAGCTGTGTGCATGCCATATCAACACAAACAGCATGAGAGAAATGTTGCTATCCCAAGAGCATAAGAATGAAACGACATGGTTGTAATATATGTTTATCCCAAGGATCTCATATTTTCCACACAGTGTAAAGCTGTTCCTGTTCACATGTACTTCTCTTTTGTGTTGTAATTTGAAATTTCACTGTAATGCCTCATTGGAAAATCCTGATAATAGGCACAAAATTCAAGGCTGTTCATAAACACAGGATCATTTAACAGTGACCATCCCATATGTGTGTGCTAAGGCAGGGCTGTTCATGCCTTGGAGGCCACACCTGTAAGGACTGCACGAAGATGAGTCATGGCCTGCCCAGGCTGCATACCCTGTGGATGCTCTCCTCCACTACACCACATGCCCATGACAGCCCCTTGCATCATGTGCCCATAAATCTCCTACCACTGCTACACTGCACACTTGCAGCCTCCTCACTGTGCAGTGGCCACAACCCCCTCTGCTGCATGTCCTTAATCCTCCCCTGTTTTATTATATAGGCTCCCCACCACTGCAAATACATCTGCGACCCTCACTGATGCCCCCATCTCCTGCTGTACTGCAGGCCCCAGGCTCACCCTCAGTTCCCTTTGCAGCTGTACCACCATACTGCCCTGCCCCTCTGGAGACTCTGCTGCTGTTGCAACTGGAGTGATGGAAGAAGTGACTGCCAGGGGCCAGAATTTAACCTCTTAGGCCACCAGGTGATAGCCCCTGTGCTAATGTATGGCAGAATCCTGCATACCTGTACTGACATGAGTAGCTGTATTCACTTTGAATAGTCACCATTAACCTGAATGAGAATATTTGTGTGAGAGAAAGTGCTCAGATGTGTACGCACTTGCTAGACAGTGTATGTGATTGTGTGAATATTTTCTACAGTAAAAATCCTTACTTCCCATGTGGTATGACTCCATTTGTAAAATTATTTAAATTAAAAACTAAAATCCAACTGCAAGCCAAAATCAGATAGACTATGTGAACCTACAAAACTACTGTGTCTCTTTAAAATTTCTTTTAATTAATTTTATTTATTAAGGGGAGTACATTAGTTTCCTTAAAGCTCTGCCCTAAACTTAATCAGCATTTTTTTTCATGTCAGACCACTTGAACACCCTCCTACTTGTATGTAGTTCCAGTGGTTATTAGCAGTCACTATTTATGCATTTGCAGACCATGTATGTATCATGTGAAAAATTGCAAATATTGAATAGAAGTGAACTCTCCCACCCCTCGCATAACATACTGTATATCATGTAAGTAGGACAGTTTTCATAGGAATGAATTTCAGCTGAGAAAAATTTTAGGCTGCATAGGCAATATACACTGAAGGAATAAACTACTTCTACTTATTACAGCCCTCTCTGCTACTTTTATGTGCAAGCTTTGTCATGTTGTTTTTGTTTAAAAAGAGGAACCCTGCTGAAAACAAATATTTGAGAGTAAAAAATAAGCCTGTATGTAGTTTCAGAAAACTTTAAGAGATTTCTGCTTCCCAAAGGTGAAACACTATCAAAACCTATAGCTGTTTGACATTGCCTTCATCTCACCTTGGAAAACTAAGGCTGTATTCTAGCACATAGGGAGTGGCAAGGGTAGAGTCATATTCATTCACTTTCACAGTGATCACCATTATGTCTGTACTTCTTAAAGTGAGTCATGATTGGCCTTGGCCACGAAACCTCAATTTTAGTTCTACATTCTGAATGCTGACCTTTCCATGTTGTGGCAGGTGAACCACAGTCACCTCATATCTTATACAACTCACTGTCTATTCATATTTGTCATGCTTTAATAAACATTGCAACCCATGTTTTTAAATTATGGTTTCTATACTGCCATAGGCTTTCCTCCGTTGGGCATCACAAAACACATAATAAGGATTAAAGAGCAATGCAAAACATTAGAATAAAACACAAATAATGCTTTAGAATATAACACACTTGTTAGCAGCCGTTCCTTTGGCTTGAGACTGCAGTTCCTTAAGGCTGATGAATTACTCCTTCATGTTGCTAGGTGCCTATCACCCTGCAGCAACCACATACACATCAGGCACTGAATGTGGTTAAATCGAGAAAGAAATATTTTAGTACTTGCATGGTGGAAAGAATAGATACATTTGTCTTATTTTTGTGGCCCTGTTGCCTTTTTTGTTAAGAAATCAAAATCAAACAGTTATGTCTGAAGGAGGATAGTTACAGTACCAAGTACTTTTCTGATAGTATGGCAAACTCACATGCTCATTGTACCTTTATTGTTAACTGCTGCTATTAGGATAAGTGTTCCCCACTAAAGTAACCAACCTGCTGGAATATGACATTTTAGAAAATTGCCATTTTTAGTTTGTAGGTTTCCATAGGTTTTTCAGATCAAAAGGGACAATTTTGATAATCTATTCTGTAGCCATAGGATTTTACCCAGGAAGCCCATAAGCTTGGGCTAGAGCAAATTTCTGTACATATTTCTTCCATAATCTCTCTCTGCTGGGCATTTGTAGAATAAGTAGATTCACAGGATACTACTGAATCCTAGCCAATCAGAGCTATGTTTTGCAACATGAGTGCAATGCGTTCACTATACTTGCAGATGTGCATGCACTAAATATGCCAGGGCTGGATCTGGTACAGCTACCACATTGTGTTTTTCCCGAGTACAACAGGCATGCATATAGCTTTTGCTAATATCCTCACTTTAGTCACATATGGTAGCTTTTTTTCCTTGACAAAATATATTAAACTGTTCTAATTTCAAGTTTGCATAATAAAGTTCATGATGTCATTACTGTTGCATGCTTGTCCTGAATGCAATTGGCAACCTAATGCCTGGATGTGCTGAGGCAGAGATATTATAGGCAGAATACTTTTTATTCTTAGACCTTGAACTCAGATATGTAGGTTCAAACCAATAAGTACCCTAGAGCCCCGAAATATTATGCATTTTTCCACCTCTAGTATTCACAGACTGGATCCCTGATTTCCTGTGAATCCTAGTGATGCAAGGAAGGCCCATAACCACAAAAATAACAATGTGTTGGATGAAATGGAGACACACTGGAGATGGAAAAATAAAAAGAACATGTATTCACTAAATCTTGCCTCCTGATTCACTTTATCTGTATTCATGCATATTGGGGGTTTTTTGCTAAAATTTCAATGACCAGTTTTGAGTGCAGTTAAGTTGCTGAAGCTTCATATATAACTGCTTCATCTCCTGACTGGCTTCTCACAATCACTGTACTTAAGGCTGAAAATAAAATGTAGGGATTATTTGCTGGGTTGCTACAAGATTATTAAGAAATATGCATATTACAGAGGAGACAGCTTTTTCTTAGGGACCCTAGATCAATAAAGATGTACTGGGGCACCACTAGAATGAAAATAGTATAGATATGTAGGAATCAATACAAGGTGCAACACATATATTATTAATGTGCCTAACATAATATTGGTAGTGCTGAAGTGATGTTGTTGCCATGATTGTCCAGGGAAAAATTTAACATAAGAGTGTATAACATAATAGTATATTATTTGAGAAATAGCATGGGACCATGTAAATAAAGTCTGTTTTGCATAGGGAAGACATAAGGGAGCACCGTTGAATTTGCATTGCAACCAATTCATGACCATTGAATTTGCATTGCAACCAATTCATGACCTCTGAATGCTTGAAAGAGCAAACATTATGTCTTCCTAGTATGCCTTCCTGTAAGGGAACAGGAAATAAGCTCTTGCACAGGCAGGTGGCAGTGGCATTCAGCCCTAGGGTTTTGGAGCTGCACCAAAGCAGTGGCTCCCATTGCCGCCATGCTGATAAACCAGTGAACTCAGAAAGCTCATTATATATGTGCAGCACAACTGAAAGGCATTCAGTCTCAGTCTGCCACACCTGCTGGACCCATAGAATACGTTTCTTATGAATTTGAGAAAGTGTATCAGAATTTGGCTTTTGTTTTTTCTGTCCCTCTGTTTTTCAGTCACTAAAATGGGAACAGTTTCATCTCACAGGAATATGTAGGTTTACTTCAATAACCTTTATATCCTAAAAATCTTATGGAAGGAACAAGTATTTTGACTTCAAAATGACATGGAAAGAAAAATAGGTGATTACTTAACATTACTGATATCCCAGGAGATATTAGACCAACATCTGAAAACTGTGATTCTCTCAGAGACAGGATATGACCATTTTGTTTTAAAATCCTATAGAAATAATGTTCCTGGAAATATTAATATTAAAAGGAGCACATTGTTTGGACAGTTCGTCAAATACCATGGTGTAGAAATGGACTGGATATTATTGAAAGTCTGACAAATTATAATGTTTTTAAACTCTTTTTTTCTTTTATTTGAAGGACTGTTCTGGACTGAAGAACATCTATATATTTAAGTGCTGTAGCATGTCAACAGGCAGTGAACCAGACTTGCTTGTCTTGCTTTACCAGCAGACATTTTAATTGGTTTTAAAAGTAATCTTTTCTTTGTAAACTTGGAAGATGATACAAAAGCAATGAAACACGAATGAAGCCAACTTCATAGACCACTTGCAAAACACCTAGCCTGAAATGTACTTAGCAAGAAGGCTATGGAGGGAACTGTATTAAAGGACTATGCCACTGACTTTAAAAAACGATGACACCTCTGACTCCTACTCAGCAGGTGAAAATACAAACACAGGAAGTGAATCATGACCAAACAGTTCTGTAGGGGGCTTGTATTTTGTACACATGCAAGCCTGAGTGAGGGTCTATGACCCATGGCAAATAATCTATATTATACACTAGTTCCTGCTATGGGAGCAGTCACTGCACATTTTGAGAGTGAAGTGCAGCGAAGAAGAATTAATATTTCCTTTTTATAGGTCAGGTTGTTAGTGACATTCTGAAATAAGCAAAACTTAATGTAAAATGCACAAAATGGTTACTCCATCACATAAAAAAGCTAAAAATTTTGCGTTCAAGCAGAAATTCTGTTTCTTTTATTGTCTTAAGTCTGAAGAAGCTTCTGGCACGGCTGACTCAGAGGAAATCACTGATACCAATACTGATTTTAGAAGGTAGTTATTAAACATATGTTTTGCTTCAGGATGAAATGACTACAAGCAGGCTTATTTTTCTTTACTCTCATACTTTTATCAAAGGACTAGATCAATCTCTTAATGAGGATTTTATGAAGGAACTTTTCCTTCAGAGTCTCAGCTAAAATTTTAAGCCTTGTTCCTTTTTATAGATTTTATAGCTAGTTAAAAATGCCTATGTCGCTTCCTCCAGCTTTAAGTGAGGAAAAACTCACTCTAATAAGTGCCTTACAATTTAAAAAATGACATTTAATATCAAATTTAATACCAGCAAAAAAAATAAAATGAATGACAGACTCTTGTTCAGAGCGCAAAGAAAGACCTAAGAAGACAACATTTGACTGTGTAGAGCAATCCATTCCACTCTGCTTTTGGCTAAGATCAAAGATGCTGGGTATCTACTAGGGCTGTGTGAAGCTTTGGTCACTGATTTGATTCAGCAGAGATTTGGCCCGATTCAGTGGCCAAATCTCCAAATCTGAATCAAATCAGGAGACCCTTTCATCTCCCCAAATTTAATTGGAACCCTTCGAATCGATTCGGAGAGATTTGATGATTTGGACATAGACACAGCTTTAAATGTTGTTTTTTTACATACCTCAAGGTACCAGGCAACTTGTGAATGCTGAGATGGTGGGGCAGATGCAGCTTCCCATGGGAGCACGGTGGGGTCCCCAGCTTGCTCAACCTAGAAGTGGACCAGAAACCCCTCCATGGAGCATGCAGAGGACCCTCCCCACACCCCCTGGCTCAGCAAGTAGTGAGTCCTGGGTTTGGGGGGGCACCCAGGTCCCCCTGTGGCCAATCGAAGTACTTCTGATTCACTTTTGGGTCTGCCACTGAGCACTCAGGGGGCCACCTGCGTTCTTGTGAGATGCTCCATCTGCCCCACCATCTCAGCGTTCACCAGCTGCACCTGGTACCTCGAGGTATGTAGAAAAAACATTTAAAGCTGTGTCTATGGCTGAATTGCTGATTCTCCAAATCAGCATCGAATCTTCAGATTCAGATTTGGCTGAATTGAATCGGGACAGTGATCCAAATCAGTGAATTGAATCACTGTCCCCTGAATCGAGCCAAATCCGAATTGAATATGGCCCGTGTTGCACACCCCTAGTATCTACACTAAGGTGGCTAGCTAGCTGGGTCTCTGTTTCAGTTAAGCCCACTATGTCTCACTACACATGCACTGCAGACAGAAAAACTCTACCATGGCCACAAATGTCTCAATCCAGAGAGGCATCTTTAAGATGGCAGGCCTACCTGGGTGCACCCACAGACCACTGTGTGAGACACATGCCAGGGGGCACCATTCTGGGAACAGTAGACTCATGTTTGCTGGCACCATGGAAGAAAGTCAGTGTCTCCTAGCACGATCCTAATCCCTCACATTTTATTTGTCCTGAAAGGATTGAGAGTTGGTGACAAAATGGATGCACTTTCCCCAGTGGGCCAGCTACAAGTTCCTGCACATTCCCTACATGCAGGGCTTTACAGTCTCTAACTCCCATGATTCTACCTCCTGAGGTAGATTCTTCCCACAAATCTGATGTGCTTCTTTGCAAAACACTGATAAGAAAGGGCCCATCTGAAGCTTTTCCTTGTGCAAAGAATTTACTCATTTCACTGTGAATTCTACCTATTGAGATCAGGCTCTTATTTTACATTCTAACTTTGTTCTAAGTTCCCATAGATTCTAGTGGGAATTGCCTATTGCAATTTTGTAGTATTGAATATATTACTGTATTTATAATAACTATCCATGCACATCTCCCTAAAGAATTTTAAAATGTAATTTATGATTAATAGGATGGCTAGTGTTTATTATACAGTTCTCTATAAAATAAACACTCTGCATTTGGTTTGTCTCAGTACCAGGGAGTTATTAAACTGTAAGCAAATGATACATATGCTAGGGCTGGCCTTTTATTTCTGATGACATCCACAAATCACTCAAGATTTATCTTATGACTCATGACTCCTGATTAAAAGAAACCATTTACTAACACACTAATGGATATCATTCATTTCATGTGCTTGAAGCAGAAAAACTTTCCGTTCTGTAACCCTTCTCAACAGGATGAAGTCCCAGCGACATTCTCAGCTGTGATCCACTAATTGCAACAGTTCTGAAAGTCTAGGCAGTGCCTGCTGTGCAGATTCCAAACCCATTGCCAAAAAACCTGAGACCAAGAGGAACCACCACCACTAACATCCAAGCTACGATTCAAGTAAGAAAATGGATGATCTAATATGCAGAAAGAATTTCATGCCTGAGCCTTTCCTAGTTTCTCCTGGTATTTCATTTTATCTTGTACCTATCAACCCTGTAGAATCTGAGCATTTCAGAATCCTATTGCATTTGTTCTCACAACAGCTACGTGAAATTACTACTCTTATCTTCATTTTATAAGTGGAAATGAAAGTATTCAACAATGGTCACAGAATCTGTTACAAAGGGAACTGAACTCAAAATCCACAAGGTTCACTTCTGTATTTTAACTATCTTGTCAATAAGACAATTGCGTCTTCTCTGGAAGGGCCCAAGATGACAGCATGCCTATACTACTTCATCCTAACCATGAATATTAACACTTTTTTTTCTTAAGTAGTCAGAAAAAATTATGACATATATTTTAAAAATTCAAAGTCCTTCCCAAGCCAAGATGGCCCATTAGACTATAGCAGTCAAGGCACACCAGTTTATGAAGCCATGGCACAGAAGGGAGTGATGTCACTAGCACCATGTCTATCTGTCTTTGGGACTCAGCCCAAATGACTGCATCCTTATGTAACACCCACACACACTTATGCTGTGCATGGCAGGTAGGGTGGCCACTGATGATCCCCAGAATACAGGACTTGGGTAGACCCCCATGGCCAATTAGTGGTGAGGTGTGAGGCTCCTGCCTCCTCAGCCAATCAGCAGTGAGTGATGGGGACATCAGGGTACTTGGCCAATCAACAGCAAGGGGTGTAGCCACCACAAAAAAGCCATCTCCTTACCTTCCTCCCTCCCTGGCTGGGAACCTGCTCCTTTTGGCTGTGCACCACCTTAGCTCTAAGCACAGTCAATAGAATTGCAAGGACAAGTGACTGACATGCATTTCCACCAATGAACTGAAAGACAGGACTTTTTGTAGTCCTGTCCTCATTCAGAAATGGACAGGGGATAAAAAGTTTAAAACCAGGATGGTCCGGTATAAAACAGGGCTAATGGCCACCCTAATGGTAGGGTGTGTGCCTTTGGTTGTTGTGCATTGTGTGCTTTTTTTCTATGTTTACCTTTTTTTTTCTTTTTTCATTTTTTCTTCTGGTCTTTTGTTTTAAGGAGAAAACATGGAGCCTTGTATCTGGGTAAGATATGTAAAATTCTCTGGCCTGATTGGCCAGGGGGAGCAGAAGCTTCTTCAGCCAGATTGGTTAAGAGAGAGGCTAGTGTGGCACTCCCTGATTGGACAAGGTGTGGGTGATGCCATACCTCAGTTATAAGGACAATTCAACTAAGGTTTTCTCTCTTTCTCCTGTGGCTGTTAAGAGTGCAAAGCTGAATTGGGAGCCAGAGAAATTGCTCCTCATGGGGGGTGTCCCCCACCTCTTCACTGGCGAGGTGAGCTAAAGCTATGTGAAGGGAAAGCCTTAGGTACAGGGAGAAAAAGTTTGTCTCAGAGTTTGAGACCCTATTCCCTCCCTTTTCTTTCCCCAGGTTCTCCCCCCCCCCGAGTTTTGAGTGGGATAATACCACAGGGGTATTAATCCCTGGAGTAGACTGACCAGGAATGGCATCCTGGCAATTATTGGCCTTATAGGCCTAGTCTCCCTCTGTTGTTTTGTAATTGTTGTGTCTCAGCATGGTGGTATAGCTGAGATGAGATGTCCGGGCAGCAGCCACATAGGCTTGGGCCCCTTTTCCTGTTTCACAGCTGTTGTGTCTCAGCCTAGCTGTGTGGCTGAACACTAGCTGTATGTTTGGCTGGCATATTTGGGCCAGGGGGGAGCCTGGCACAGTTTGGGCCAGACTGAGACCAGGCATTTTTAAATTGTTGAACCAGGCCTCAGTGCAGTATAGGCCTGGCTGGGTTTTGCTGCTTAGTCCTCCAGGCCCAATGCAGATAGGGCTGAGCCTTTCTGAGTTCTTTTGCAGTTTTCTGCCCCAGCAGAGCTAGGATTGGGACTAGAATTTTGGGGTGTGATACACTGATGAACACTGCAGTTAACCTCTCAAAGCCACCACGAGGAAGTGGATGTTGGCACTCTACCAAGTCTCCAGGAACAACAGGGCTCCTTGTAATGCAGAAGGACTGACATTCTTGAGCAGCTCCCTGTGGAGCAGCAAACCCAAGGAGCAGCTTATAGGACTCTCTGGTGTGGGCCTTTTCTCCAGCACATTGCTGAATGGCAGGTAGAGGGGTGCTGGTCCCTGGAACTACCCTTTGGAGAGTCCCAAAATCCCAGACTGCTTGGGCATGGCTGAAGTCTCCCCAAGAGGGTGCAACCTATAGACTTTGCCTTGTAGTTAATAGTGTTTTAAACTGTATTTGGTATTTTCCTTTGTCTTTCTTGCCTTTATTTTCTGTAATAAATTTGTTCTTTTGTGTTTATACTGCTTGCGAGGAGTGGCTTTTGTTTATGTGGGACACCCCAGCAAATGTTGTGCTCCCAGATTTCTGGATGGGGTCTCAAGCCACTGGCATGACTTATTGGGCACCCCAAAATGTGAACCTGGCCCTTCTTGCTGCCAACCAGTATCTGAAAGAATTTACATAGTTGGTTGACTTTGGCTTTTGGTGTAAGGCTGAAGCAAGCCTTAAATTCAACCTTTTTGATATGTAGCAAAATGCCTTAAGTGCTAAGCCACTGAACCATATAAATACATATATTGACCAAACAAAATTGCGTCTCTTACATGCAAACATATAATTCATTTTCTTCTCTGTAGAGTATCTCCCTCTGTAGGAGTCAATCTTTAATTGCTGGTGGCTTGCTGAAAAGTTTGAATGTTCTTATATTTAGGAAACACACAACCTGTTTGTGTGTTATTTTCTTTGGGGCTGGATGAGTCTTTGGCACTATCTTTTTTTATTAATATCCAAACCAGTGCTTTCACAAATGCATCTTTATTTCCTAGGCAGACAAGGTTCTTTATTTCCTAAGGCTTCAAGCAATTTGAAATTAGCCTTTATAGCAGCTGGCCCTTGGAAGCCCACCAAGGAAATTGTTCTTCTTTAAAAATCTAATAATGAAATGGAATCTAGAGTGCACAGTATATTTTATACATGATACTGTGAACTCTTCTTATATTTATCTTCATGGTTTCTGTATATTGCTCCTGAGTTATCCTTTGCACTATAGTGAAGATAAATGACAGAGCACAATACTCCATCATGGGTTCTCTCTCTAGATATACTGAATATAAGTACAGATCCATTGTACTTACTTTGCTGACACGGGACAATTTGAGAACAGTTGTTGTGAATACCCATTTTATCTAAAACTTGCATAGACCAGAAGTGACAACGGTGGAGAATAGTTGGGACCAAAATGTAAAGGACCAGACCTTGCTATCAACAATATCTGCAGTGTGGGAGCTGCTTTGCCAAGGTATGTATGCTACAGATACTCAAATGACTCTCCTATTGAGTGATTGCCTTCAGTGCTCAATTCCTTTCTTCCTCACTACCAGAGACTGAGATACTTTTTCAATCTGTATCCATGTCTATAACAATCAGACTACAGAAACTGATGTAAAAGAAGGCTCAGGGCCTGAAGTATATGCAGCCCAAAAAACACTGTCCTAAAATAGAACTAGCTCATTCAGAGAGGAGACAAGTTTGATGGGATAATTAATCATTCTCACAAGTTTTGTGGGGAGAAGGCTTTTAGTATATACTCTCCTAAGCATTTTTAAAGACAAAGAAAAAATGAACCATGTATCTTCAATAACTGCTTATCACGTCATCACCAGCAAAAGGCAGCTATTATCCTATGCCAGCAAGCCAGTAAGGAAGAAAACATAACACGGAAAGAGTGAGTTACTTGTTTAAGAGTCATAGCATTCTAGTTATGCTAACCAAAGACAAATACATGATACGTTCTTCCTGAGAACAGTGGGCAGGTCTTTACAGAACAGCCAGCTCACACTTTTACTCAGGTATCGCCCCATCCACAGACAAAATACCCTCACAGAAGTGTCGTGGTAGTTAGTCAGATGATTTGTGCTGTTGGGTAAAGCTTGGGCACTGCTTTCCCTTGGGGTTATCTATCTACTTTCCAGTAAGGATGCAGGTTAAATCAAGTACTGAGATCTCCATTAGTTTCCTGCTGTTCCCCAAATATGCCCAAAAGGACAGAGAAGTTCTTTCACAGTTCATTGGGAAAAATCATGGAGTAGTTCAGCTGACTGCTGCAGAAGGAACCACAGGAGCTTTACCCTGAGAATTTATAGAAACACACAGAAGCCTGGTGAATGGAGCACCAGGAATTACAGAGTGGACTAACCTGGGAACTGATTAAGTCTGCAGTGAAGATGAAGATACTATGTGAAGAAGTTGTGGCTAAGACAATTTAGCTAAGTGGATGGGACTACATATCTGCCACAGGCGATACAGGTACCATTCCTATTTTGTGTAACTTCTCATTGAGGTATAGCTTAATAATAAGGACTGTTAAGTACTGTCAATAAAACTGAATCTACACCTTATTTATATTACGGAAGCCCACCACATTTACCCAAATCCAAGCTGACTTCAAAGTTAAGATGACCCCTTGAGAATTAGATTCTGTACATGGAATATTTATACATTTGTTATAATTTTCCTCGTATAGACTCTAAATATTGGACAGTCATCTTAAATTTATACCCACACAGCTGTGGCAGAACTAATAGTGGTGGGAGGAGGGGCAGGCAGAGGGATGGCAGGCAGTGGGGAGTCAAGTGGCCTGATCCCTGCTCCTTGCCACTTGACACCTTTCTTCTCCACCACTTGCCCCTCTTGTTGCCTGCCCCTCCCTGGTGCCTGTGTCCCCTGCCCCTGCCCCTCCCATGGTGCCTGAACCCTGGTACCTGCTCTCTTGCCAGTTTCCCATACCACCTGCCCCTCTCATGCTTGCACCTCACCATGTCTGCCCCCACCCCCACCTGGCACCCCTGATACTTGTCTCTCCACTGCCTCGGCTTCCTCCACATTGCCCGTCCCCTTGCCTGTGTCAGCCCACACACCTATACACTGCTTACTCTCTGCAGCTCTGGCTTAGGCTCCGGCCCTGTTTTGGCCCAGAGCATGGAGCATGTGATCATTCCAGGTCTGGCCCAGTTACATAAAAGCAGTTGTGAAACAGGGCACTCCAGCCCTAGGGGTAGGGGAGAGTCAGGCAGTTGGTGGCAGCAGGGATGACAGGCAGGATGGGCAGAAGCTGTGGGCTGCAGGTGGCTGTTATGGCTCTGTCTTTGATTCTAGGTCAGGGATAGAATCATAGCAGACTCACACAGCCCACTGACCACCCCTTGCCCCCACCTGTACTCAAATCCAAGATGACACACTTCGCCCTCATGTTAAATATGGTACTGCTCTTGGGGTTGAAGCCTGAGCAGTGGGGAGAGGGGCATCAGATACACTTGTGTGTGTTAGCTTGGAGATAAGGGGGTAATCATTTAAATGAGTTTTTGAATTCACAGCACTTCCACACGTGCTGCACATAAGACAAAGATATCCTGAATCTATATGAGGAATCATAGAATCATTGAAAATTAGGGTTGGATGGGACCTCAGGAGGTCATCTAATGCAACTCCCTGATCAAAGCAGGACTGTCCCTAGCTAGATTATCCCAGCCAAGGCTTTGTCTAGCCGAGTCTTGAAAAGCTCCAAGGATGGAGATTCTACAACCTCTCCAGGTAACCTAGTCCACTGCTTTACTATCCTCCTAGTGGGAACGGCTATATATTAGGATAACCTAAGCTTCTCTTGCTGCATCTTGAGGCCATTGTTCCTTGTTTTGTCATCTGCCACCACTCAGAACAGTGTAGCTCCAACCTCTTTGGAGCCTCTGTTCAGGTATCTGAAGTCTGCTATTAAATCCCACCTCAGTCTTCTTTTCTCTGCGCTAAATAAGTGCACTTCCCTCAGTCTCTCCCTGTAACTTATGTTCTCCAGACTCCTAACCATTTCCATTGTCCTCTGCTGGACTCTCTCCAATTTGTCCACATCCTTTCTGTAGTGGGGGGCCTAAAACTGCACGTAGTACTCCAGATGTGGCTTGACCAGTGGTGAATAGAGTGGAATAATCATTTCCCTTGATCTGATGGCAATGCTCCTACTAATGCAGCCCAGTATGCCATAAGACTTCTTCACAACAATGCCACACTGTTGTCTTATATTCAACTTACTGTCCACTGTAACCCCCAGGTCCTTTTCTGCAGAGCTGCTGTTTAGCCAGTTGGTCCCCAACCTGTACTGGTGCATGAGATTGTTCTGTCCTAAGTGCAGCACTTTGCACTTCTCATTGAACCTCACAAGATTTGTTTTGGTCCAAAAAAGGCATTGAGTAATTCAGTCTTTTCTGCATCATCTGTCACTAGGTTGCCTCCCCCATTCAGTAAGGGACTTATACATTCCCTGATCTTCCTGTTATTGCTGACATATTTATAAAAACCCTTCTTGTTACTCTTCATGTCCCTTGCTAGCTGCAACTCCAATTGCACATTGGCCTTCCTGATTTCATCCCTTCCTGCCCAAGCAATACTCATACTCCTTCCTAGTCATTTGTTCAAGTTTCCACCTCTTTTAAGCTTCTTTTTTGTGTTTTAGCTCATTGAAGAGTTCCCTGCTAAGCCACACTGATCTTCTGTCATAGTCTTCTTGTGCATTGGGATGGTTCATTCCTGTGCCCTGAGTAAGGTTTCTTTACAATACAGCCAGCTGTTCTGGACTCCTTTCCCCCTCAGACTGGCCTCCCAGGAAATCCTGCCCATCAGTTTCTGAGTGTATCAAAGTCTGATTTTCTGAAGTCCAGGGTCCTTATTCTGCTGCTCTCCATCCTTTCTTTTCTTCAGGATCCTGAATTCAGTCATCTCATGGGCACTGCTGCCCAAGTTTCCATCCACTTCTACATTCCTCAGCAATTCTTCCCTGTTTATGAGCAGCAGGTCAAGAAGAGTATGGCCCCTAGTTGGCATCTCTAACACTTGCACCAGGAAGTTGTCCCCAACACTCTCCAGAAACCCCCTGGATTGCCTGTGAAATGCTGTATTGCCCTCCCAGCAGATAAAAGGGTAAATGAGACCCCCGTGAGAACCAGGGCCTATGATTTGGAAACTTCCACTAGTTGTTTGAAGAAATCCTCATCCACCTCATCCTCCTGGTCTGGTGGTCTATAGCATATCCCCACCATGACATCACCCTTGTTGCTCTCCCTTAACTCAGAGACTTTCAACAGGCCTATCTCCATCTTCATATTGGAGCTCTGAGCAATCATATGGCTCTTTTACATAAAGCACAACTCCTCCTCTTATCCCCTGCCTGTCCTTCCTGTATAGTTTATACTCATCCATGACAGTGCTCCAGTCATGTGAGCTATCCCACTAAGTCACTGTTATGCAAATCATGTTATAGTTCCATGACTGTGCAAAGACTTCCAATTCTTCCTGCTTGTTTCCCAGGCTCTGTGCATTTGTGTACAGGCACTTGAGGTAACTAGCCAATTATCCTACTTTCTCAAGAAGAATGAGAAGGCCTCCCCTGTTGCCCTTTCCTGTTTGTGCTTCCTGCAGGTCACCTGCTTCCCCACTTACCTCAGGGCTTTGGTGTCCATCCCCTGGCAAATCTAGTTTAAAGCCCTCCTCACTAGGTTAGTGAGCCTGGTTGAGAAGCTGCTCTTTCCTCTCTTTGTTAGGTGGATCCTGTATCATCCTAGCAATCCTTCTTCTTGGAACATCATCAAAGCCTTGCTGGTGACATCATGTGCGCAGCCATGCACCGATCTGCAGAATATATTGGCTCCTGGCCAGGTCCTTCCCCTTAACCAGAAGGATCAATGAGAACACTACCTGAGCCCCTGTCCTCTTGAGCCTTGCACCCAGATTCCTGTAGTCACATTTGATCTGCTCACAGTCACCCCTGACAGTATCATTGTGTCCTCATGGATCAGCAGCATGAGGTAGGGATCAGAGGGCTGAGTGAGTCTCCATAATCCTTTCATGATTGTAGTGCTCCCACTCCCTGGCCAGTGCTCACAGGGGGGTATTGGTGCTCCCACCTGCCTCCCCTCTGCCCATCACCTAAGTGGCAAGCGTAGCCAGTCAGGGGGTACACCAGCATTCTCAGGGGGTACACGTGCACCAACCTGCACCACCTATGCATTGCCACTGGGTGCTGGTGTTCTCAGAGGATACTGGAGTTGATGATTAAATGAGGCAGTTTCCATGTTCTGATGGAGGCTCAGTGTTTTGTTTATACTTCCTCTGGACCATGTCTAGGAGCACTGGTGAGAAGCACATGGTACTCAGCCACACCAGGTCAGTGTCTACATGCACAAATAATCTGGGAACAGTTTACTCTAGAGTAAAGTACTCTTGAGTAATTCTCCTGGGCATACATCTACATGTGCAGAGATATGGAAGAAGATTTGCTGCTCCTAGTAGCAGGCTAATTGCTGTGCTGCAGCAGCCTAGAGCTCCCCCTGGGTGCTAGCCCAGAGGCTGGCAGGGAGCATGGAACCAGGAGATAGCTGTCTCCTGGCGGGGCCTGGGACATTGCTCTCTGCCCCCAGAAGCTGCTTGCTTTTGGGGTGGGCTCTGCCACCGGAGCCAGGGTAGGGACAATGTCCCCCTGCCCCAGCAGCAGGAAACTCTGAGTCCCTGCTCTGTGATTGTGAGACCTGGGCTGGGAGATCCTTATCTCCCAGTGCCAGCTTCATGGTTTCAGGGTCTGGGCTGGGAGATTCTTCTCTCTCAGCACCAGCTCCGCAGCCACAGGACTCATGCTGAGAAATTTATTCTCTCCCAGCACCAGCTCTGTGGTCATGGGGCCAGTGCTGGTCCCACAACTGCAAAGCTGGTTCTGGGAGATAAGGATCTCTCAGCCTCTGCTTCCTGATCATAAAGCAGGTGCTGGGAGCTCCCTCCTGTCAGGGCAGGGGGGCTCCGGTGGTGGATCCTGCCTCCACAGAAGGCAGCTCCTCAGGACAGGAAGCAATCTCCCACCCCCTGCTGCTCAAATGACCAGGAACACCATTTGTTCTTGCAGGTAGCAAATTTACTCATGATTAGAGCAAATTACTGTGCAATAAGCATCTTCATGTGTAGACAGTGATGCTTACTGTGCAGTAATTAGCTCTAATCTCAAGTAATGCATCTTGTGTAGACGCGCCCAGTGTCTACGAAATTCCAGTAAATAATCAGCTTAGTCAGTCCTGAGTGCTTGCCCCAATACCCTTTATAGGCTGTCTCGGGTATGCTTCTTGATAAACACTCAAGGCTGCTCTATCATAGTTTATATTGACTCATATAGGGCATGAATGTGAGTGGGAGAAGCAGTCCTGGAAACAACACAGAAGTGGTAAGGAGAAGCTTTATGTGCATTTAGGATCTCCATTTGGGGTGAGACTACTAGCATGATCCTCCAGTGGCTAGCTCTATAGACTTAGGACAGCTTTGTGACAGATTTGACCCCTAGAAACCAGTTTCATAGTTGGTAGGGTCAGAAGGGACCTGAGCAGATCATCAAGTCCGACCCCCTGCCATGGGCAGGAAAGAGTGCTGGGGTTAAACGACCCCAGCTAAGTGATTATCTAGCCTCCTTTTGAAGATCCCCAGGGTAGGAGTGAGCACCACTTCCCTTGGAAATTGGTTCCAGATCCTAGCCACCCTGACTGTGAAGTAGTGCCTCCTGATATCTGGCCTGAATCTACTCTTGGTCAACTTATGGCCGTTATTCCTCATTACTCCCAGTAGTGTTTGGGGGAACAGGGACCCTCTCATTGCCTGCTGGTCCCCTTTGGCCAGTTTGTCCCCCTGGGCCACCAGATCCCCTCTCAGTCTTCTCTTGTGGAGGCTGAACAGGTTCAGGTCCAGTAGCCTCCGCTCGTAGGGCCTGCCCTGCTGCCCCCTGATCATGCGAATGGCCCTCCTCTGGACCCTCTCAATGTTGTCCACATCCCTCCTGAAAGGCGGCGCCCAGAACTGGACGCAGTACTCCAACTGTGGCCTGACCAGTGTCACATAGAGGGGGAGGATCACCTCCTTGGACCTGCTCGTGATGCATCTGCGGATGCATGACAAGGTACAGTTAGCCTTCCTGACCGCATCCCCACATTGGCAGCCCATGTTCATTTTGGAATCAATAATGACACCAAGATCCTTTCCTGCCTCTTTGTTGACTAGAAGGGAATTCCCCAGCCTGTAGGTATGCTGCTGGTTCTTCCTCCCCAGGTGCAGGACCTTGCATTTGGTAGTATTGAATCCCATCCTGTTCTCATCCTCCCACCCCTGTAACCTGTCTGGATATGGTTGCAGCCTGTCCCTCTCCTCCAGCTTGCCCACTTCTCCCATAATTTAGTGTCATTCATGAATTTGAACAAGGTGCTTTTCACCCCCTCGTCCAAGTCACTGATGAAGCTGTTGAACATTGCGGGCTGGAGGACCAAGCCTTGGGGGACCCCACTGCCCATATCAATCCAGGTCAAAAAAGACCCATCCACCACCACTCTCTGGGTGTGGCCCTCCAGCCAATTTGCAACCCATCTGACTGTGTAGGCATTGACACCACAGTCACCTAATTTCTTAATGAGAATGGGGTAAGAGACAGAGTTGAAGGCCTTCCTTCAGTCCAGAAAGACTATGTCCACCTTGACACCTGTGTCCAAGGATTTTGTGACCTGGTTGTAGAAGGCCACCAGGTTGGTTGGACAGGACCTACCTTGAATGAACCCATGTTGGTTGCCCCTAAGCATGATCTCCTCTGCTGATCTCTCACAGATGTGCTCCTGGATAATTTTCTTAAAGAGCTTCCCCAGGACTGTGGTAAGACTAACGGACCTGTAGTTTCCTGGGTCCTCCTTCCTCCCTTTTTTGAAAATGGGGACCACATTGGCCCTTTTCTAGTCCTCTGGCACCTCACCAGAGCACCATGAGTGCTCGTAAAGCTGTGCCAGGGATCCTGCAATGACCTCTGCTAATTCCCTCAGCACTCTGGGGTGGAGATCATCAGGACCTGCTGACTTGAGCACATCTAGACCCACCAGAAGTTCTCTGACTAGGTCCTTGCTGACCCTGGGCCTGGCAGTGCCTCCCCTGAATCCATCGGGGATCCCAGTGCGGGGAATGCCCCAGTCCCTGCTCAAAAAGATGGAGGCAAAGAAATTGTTAAAGAGGTTAGCTTTGTCATCTGGTGTGACCACCAGATTTCCAGGCGTATCCTGCAGGTGCCCTATGTTACCCGGTACCTTCTTTTTACCCTCTATGTATTTAAAAAAGGACTTGTTGTCCTTGATCTGGGTCGCTAGTCCCAGTTCCATCTCTGCCTTCGCCTTCCTGACTGCCCCCCTGCAGCCCCGAGCAACCGAGGTATAGTCCTCCCTGGTGATGGCCCCTCCCTTCCTTTGGGTGTATGTCTCCCTTTTAGCTAGGAGACATTCCTGTATGCCTTTGGTGAAACATGGGGGCTTTTGCGCCCTCTTGCCCCCTTTGACCCTTGTTGGGATTACCTCCCTTTGGGCTTGGAGGATCGTTTCCTTAAGGAACTACCGCTCTTCCTGGACTCCCAACTCCCCTCTCATCTGGGATCTCAGTACCTCCCTGAATAGTCTCATTACCTCATTGAAATCCGCCCTCCTGAAGTCTTGGGCTGTTGCCTTGCTGCAGGCCTTTGACACCCTGTGCTGGATGGTGAATTCCAGTAGGCGATGATCGCTATTGCCCAGGTGATTAAGAACCCACAGTCCACTCACCAGGTCATCGCCCGTGGCCAGGACCAGGTCCAACAAGGCATTTCCCCTAGTGGGACTGTGCACCTCCTGGGTTAGATGGAGGTCCTGCAACTCAGCTAGGAACCTACGTGAGCGGTCGGACCTGGCTGACTGCTCTTCCCAGCAGATGTCTGGATAGTTTAGGTCACCCATGATGACCACATCCCTTGACTTAACTGCCTCCACAAGCTGACCTGAGAATTCCCGGTCCAGCTCTTCCCCCATGTTTGGTGGCCTGTAGTAAACCCCTACTATTAAGTCCCTTTCCCCATGACCCCCTTGTATATGGACCCAGAGCACTTCAATCTGCCCCTCCTCTGACCCAGTGCTGTTTGTTGAGGATGTGTATTGCTCTTTGATGTAGAGCGCCACACTCCCACCTTTCCTTCCTGTTCTATCCCTCCTGTACAGCCTATAGCAGCTGATGTTTACTGCCCAGTCATGCGTTGGATCCCACCAAGTTTCAGTGAGCCCCACTATATCTGGGTTAGTATTAGCTAGCAGGAGGTCAAGTTCCTCCTGCTTGTTCCCCATAGTACAAACATTAGTGTAGAGGCATTTAAGGCCTCCTGAAGGTGCATGCACTGCCCCCCTAATCCCAGGACTATCTGGGCCCCTGTCTCTTATCTGGGTATTCATTGTGTTCATCTCCTGTATTGGCTGGGCTGTTCTTATGGGTGGCTCTTTATTTGGTGTTCCGTGGCTGCCTCCATCCTCAACTTCCCCTTCCTCTGACGAACCTAATTTAAAGCTTGCTGGAGGAGACTGGCCAACCTGAAAGAGAACACATGCTTACCTTTGGGGGAGAGGTGGAGCCCATCCCACCCAAGCATGTCTCTTGTCCTGAAGTATGGTTGTGGTCCAAAAAGCCGAAGCCTGCCTCGAGACACCATTTCTGAAGCTGCAGGTTGACCTCCCTGATGCATGACTCATGGCGTCGTCCGCGTCCGCTGACTGGAAGGACAGATGAGAAGACCACCTGTGCCCCTGTCTCCTTCAGCTTGCTCCCCAGGGCATGGTAGTCCTTCATCAGGTGATCGGGGCTGCTCCTGGCTGCATCATTAGTGCCCACGTGGATTAGGACCATGGGGTAGTAATCGGTGGGCTGGATAATGGCTGGGATCATCTCTGTCACATTCTGAATCCTCGCTCCAGGCAGACAGTAGACTTCATGTGACATGGGAACCTGGTGACAGATGGGACCCTCTGTACCTCTCAGTATGGAGTCATCTATGACGAACACCCGGCGTCTCTTCTTCTGGGTCAGCTCACCTCCTTCAGCCTGTTCTGTGCATAGACTGGGGTAAGTGAACCAATCCCAAATAAGCAGTACACACTCAACAGCAAAACAATTAGTAGAAATATTAATCCACTCTTTAAAATAGTATATTGACATTTTGAATTTTTCAAAGCACTCTAACGAGGACCAACTGGAAGCTTTTGGAGAGGTTAGCAGCAGTGGGTGCATCTACACATGAAATTAATGAACCTGAATTTTCTTAATAAAAAAATCAGGTGCATTAAACAGCACCCCTGTGCACATGTGAACATGCACCCATCGGGACCAAATTTGCTCCAGGCAGGAGCAGTTCACTCTAGGGCTGCTTTTGCCCTGCTCTGCCCCACTGCAGCAGCCAGGGGGAGCTCCAGGTTCCCCCAGGTGCCAGGCTGGGGCTGGAAGGAGGCTGGTCCTGATCTCCATGTGGTGGGGACAGCTGTCCTGACTCCTGGGCTGCTGCGTCCCAGCCACATGGAGATTGGGTTCCAACCCCACCTCCATGTGGCTGGGATACAGCAGTCTTGGTTGTTGGGATAGCAATCTTACTGGGCTGACCTGGAGCAAACTGCTCCCAGTCAGCCTCTACATATGTGCTGCTGCACAGTAGCTAATGTACTGTTAATCTAGTACCTGTATTGCCTGGTTAAATAGCAAATGGTGCATTAGCCTAATTTACTGTGCAGTAAATCCTGTGCATGTGTAGACAGTGATGCTTTACTGTGCTTTAGATTAGCCTAATGCACAGTAAAGCATCTCTTATAGATGTGCCCAAAGAGAACAGTCTGTGCTTCTATGGTAGAATCTCCCAGATGTGGCACATGGCTCCAGGATTCCCTCTTCCCTCTGGAGCTGCCACAGAGTGCAGAGAAGAGGAAGGGGCAGAAAGAGGACAGGGCCAGGATACCAGCAATTTGCACCATAAACTTAGAATATGATCGCAGTGGCCCTTCCCCTCCTGAGATAGCAGTTTTTTCCTGTAGCTGCTTGGTGTAGCAATCTCAAATCATCAGTGTTAAAACTGGAGCCACTCCAGGGTTCCAGTACTGCACATGGTGAGGAGGTCATTATAGTGATATATAATAGATATTTTTATTATTAAAGAACCTCAGTACATTATTTTGAAAAACCTCTGTTACATGAAAATGATATATGTTGAAAAGTCAAAGATTCAAGAGTTAGGAAAATCCAGATTTATGTCTGTCCATGTAAACTTAATTCTACCCCACCAGTAGGAAATGGTATGACTCAGGCTTAATTACATACTAATTTTTCTACAGGACCACTACCTCTTTCACTGCACAGGTTAGATATACAATGGAGCAGAACTGAGTCTGTGTGGACAGCCATAAATCTGCCATTTCCTAACTTTCACATGTTTGAGTTTACAACTAAAATAGTTGTCTTTTTAAGTATAGTGTCCTTGTTTTATGGCATATATTATACAAAGCCAGATGGTGGTTTTCTGGAAAAAACCCCAGAATTAACATATCTTACATGGGGAGTTGGTTGTGTAGAATCTTATTTGTCCACCTTGTGTTGAGATGGAAGAATCTGTAAAGCAGTTACTACAGACCTATTCAACTGGACAGTGGAATAATGACCTCTCTATATCTGAAAATTGAGCAGAAGCCCCATAGCTACTACTCATAGGAAACAAACACACATATGCACAAACTAGCCTATTTGTTGCATTCTACCTGACACCTGCTCATAACCATATGCTCATAAACAAAGTATGCATAAAATAGTAGTGAAGATGAGAAGTAGCAGAGTTAATAAGACTTGACAAAGGAAAAAAGCTTCTACCTATCACCAGAAAAAATGCAGCAAGTAGGATATGTGACATTTACTAGTTACACTTATTTAGACTGAATAGCTCAGCCCAAAGGCAAAATGATGGTTAGCATTCAGAGACAGGCTAAAAAATGACTAAACTAATTCCTATTAACAATAAACTTTTGCTGATGATTTAGATGATATTCACTGTGTAGTCAGATGTCTATGCTGAGCTTAATCTATTTACTTGACACGTATGTTTCTCCACCTTGAATACTTTTTGATACAAATTTTGGCACACTTCTGAATTAGTCTATGTAATATATTATGTAGTTTTCAGAGGGACCATTACCAACTTTATTTTCATAATATTACTGAATAAAACTATTAAAGCAATGCCAATGAAACAGGATAATTCCTGGAAATTAGAAGAAAAAAATAGTAAAGGAAAGACAAGATGTCAAAGAAGAGCTCATCTACATGTGATGCTACATCACCATAGCAATGTGCTATGGTAATTTAGTGTTCGTGGGCAAAACCTATGATGC
This sequence comes from Alligator mississippiensis, assembly GCF_030867095.1. Lineage (NCBI taxonomy): Eukaryota > Metazoa > Chordata > Crocodylia > Alligatoridae > Alligator > Alligator mississippiensis. The sequence continues at coordinate 47,246,757 of NC_081826.1, forward strand.
CACAGCTACATTGCTGTAGTGACATGCTCCCCTATTATAGCGTGTCACTGCAGCAATGAAATGCCTAAAATAACTGTGCACAGCATGCACGGCACAGTACAGTACCAGCTGCTACTACACTGTCCTTTAGTTCTTCCAAAAGGAAGTACTAAATGATGGCACAGTAACAATGGCATCATAGTGGCACATGTAGATGTGCCCAGAGAGTAGGAATAGAGTACAAAATAATTAGTGGTTGTATGCATTATAGGGGAAAGAGTCATAAAGGGATCTATAAATGACATATTCAAATACCATGCTAAAGTGCAGGAGATACTAAACTCTAGAAGAAAGAGGAACCTTTGAAAGGTGTACAGGAGAACATCTTTTTTATCTCCATTAATGAACTATTTTGTAAAGATCTTCATCATCAGAACAATATGCTTTGATTATAGGTTTTCCTGTTATGTCATCTAAGGGAATGTGTAGATGAAATAGGGGCCCTAAATTGAAGTGGTGGGTTTTAAGAAACACCGCTTCAATTTAGGGCTGATTAAACCCCTGTGTTGTGCACACACACCACTGACTTACCTACCTTTCCGGCAGGGAGGGGAGGGCAAGCTGCCAGCAGGCAGAGCAGTCCTTGGGCTGTGAGGAGCAGGGGGGCTGTTACTTCCCTCCGTGGCAGCAGCAGCCCACCCTCAGGCGGCACCCGCCCACAGGCACCTGGCTTGGGTGGTCCTGGGGGTCACCGCAACCACGGAGGGAAGCACCGGGCCCCTGTGCAGCTCAGGCAGGCAGGCAGGCTCCAGAAGAAGAAAAAAAAAATCAGGCTCGTTGCTTTTATTGGGTGTAGCCTGCTTTCTTGCTGTCAAGCTGCCTGCAGGGCTTCTTACAGAGCTGTGGAGTTGCACAGAGCCGAGTGCTTTGCTCTGTGGCTGCAGGGGCAGCAAACTAAAAGTCCTTGGAGGAATTGTAGTTTGCTGCACCCTAAGTCATTTAAGGCACACTACGCCACCGAATTTCCTACAACAGCTGGAATTAATGCGCAATAAAACGCCGAGGCATGCAAACACCGATACCATTAAAGCAGTGCAAAAGCATTTAGCCTGCTTTAATGTGTTGTGCACACCCCCCCCCCCCATTTCATCTACACACAGCCTAGGTGTCTAAATCCTTACTTCAGTACACAAAGTTTATTTAGGTTGAAGAACAACGTTTGGCATTCATCTGATGGACAAGAGCTGAAGAAAGTAATCTGTGGGCATGTCTATATGAGACAGTTACTGTGCATTAGCCTAATAACACTGCACAGTAGTATGCTGGTCAAAAACTCTGCTAATACACTACTGCACAGTGTTATTAGGCTACTGTGCAGTAAGTGTCACAAAAAAAAGTGTGCTGGTGCTACTGTGCAGTAGCATAAGTTACTGCATGTTGAATTAGTACTTGGTTAACCAAAGTCTCCCAAAAAGGGCTTCAGCCTTGTCTCCCATGATGTCCTCATGGTAAAACTGGGAAAATGCAGCCTCAACTACCTTACGATCAGGTGGCTAGGTAACTGGCTCCGAGGAAGGGCCCAGAGAGTACTGATTGACAGAATTGAGTTAACCTGGTAGAAAGTGACCAGTGGTGTCCCTCAGGGTTCAGTACTCAGACCAGTGCTTTTCAATATATTCATCAATGATTTGGATTAGGGTATTAAAAGTGAAATGGCAAAGTTCGCTGACAACACCTCAACCTGATGTTGTTTAGTACAGAGAAATGCAAAGTGCTCCACCTGGGGAGAAAAGATCCACAACACACTTACAGGCTCAGCAACGCTGTACTTGCTAGCACCACAACTGAACAAGATCTGGGTGTTGTGATAGACAACAAAATGAACATGAGCCACCAATGTGATACCATAGCTGGCAAAGCTAGTCAAACATTGGCATGCAAGTCATCTCGAGCCAGGCTAAAAATGTAATTCTCCCTCTCTATGTGGTCTTGGTGAGACTGCAGCTGGAGTACTGCATCCAGTTCTGGGTGCCACACTTCAGGAAGGATGTGGAGAAGCTTGAGAGAGTCCAAAGGAGGGCCACACACTTGATTAGAGGCCTAGAGAGCAGGTCATACAAGGAAAGGCTGAAAGACTTGGGACTGGTCAGCCTGGAGAAGAGAAGACTCAGAAGGGACTTGGTGGCTGCCTTTAAGTACATCGGGGCATATATCAGGGCCTGAGGGAGCATCTGTTCACTAAGACCCCTCAGGGGAGGACAAGAAACAATGGGCACAAACTGATTGAAGATTGCTTCAGACTGGACATAAGGGAAACATTTTTTACATGTTGAGTGCTGAGGGTTTGGAACAGGTTTCCCCCAGAGGTGGCACAGTCATCCACTCTGGTGATCTTCAAAAAGTGCCTTGACGCCCACCTTGCTGGGGTTATCCGACCTCAGCAGTCTTTCCTGTCCAAGTGCAGGGGGGCTGAACCTGATAATCTGCAAGGTTCCTTCCAGATCTAACATCTATGAAACTAGGACACATTAATGAATGTGTAGATGTGCCCAGGGAAAGGAAAAACTCAATCTAGATTCTTGTCTACTAATTTACTGCTAAGCAGTTTTGAAAAGCTACCATTTGAAAATCAACTGGCTGTTCCCCCTGGAAGAAAAAATCGCCAGAAACAAAAGTAACTTTCCTCCAAATGCAGATTTTCAAACCAAAATGATCCTGACCTACCAACCAGTGACAAGTTTAAAGTCCTGTATGCCACTAACCACTATTAAATGGTATTATCTCCTACCATTAGAAAGCCAGAACTGCCACATGCTTATGAAAAAGCTATTTTAGGTGAACTATGGGTGAAGTACAGATGGAATCATCTCTGCATTTACCAAAGATGGTAATATACAGTTTTGGCTGCACAGCCAACCTTCCAGTGTAGAGGAGTGACTGAATACAATGACTAAACAGGCAAAATATGACACACAAAGATATTGCACATTAGGTTTCATGGTTATGAGAATCTGTCTCATTTATTATTCCGGTCCCCTACCCTGCTATGAACAACCATTTAGTTTAGTAAAACTGGAAGAATATTAAAACTCACATTTACTTTTTATGCTTTATACTGTTTTATGGGCAATTCAGCTTGGAAACTGAAAATAAACTGATCACTTTTGTTCTCTTCATAGTAAGCAGTGGTTTAGATTTTATGGGCACCTGTTTGGGATGACCTATGTACCTTAGATCTTTGGTATTTGTAAGTAATGTGAGCATGCCAAATTCAAATTTTAGGGTGCTCTATTAGGTCTCTTTATATGTACAACTATGTTTATACCCATATATTTATCAGAAGACTGAAGGGTTATGGTGATAAGTATTACATTTGACAGCAATTATTAACTTTAGTTTTAAATCCACACAAGAAGTAAGGCTCTGAAGCCTTCAGCAGCAAATAACTTTTAGTTGTTTAAGCTAGTTTATAATTCTCAGTGGATGCATCTAAACATGCTATTAACCTGACGCCAAAAACTTCTGTGCAGTTTGTGCTGGAGTGAACTGCTCCCAAGTGCAGCGTCTGCACATGCACCTGGGACTGCAGCATTCTGAGTTGGTAGATGCACCCAGTTAAATTAGGCAAGCTCTCTAACCAGTGTATGGAGAGAGTTGTGGGACAAGGACTAGGCCTCTACAGAAGTCAGCATGCTGAATAGGGAGCCATCTAGGGCAGTCAGTAGGAAACAGAATATGGATGCATGTCTCTCCAAGATTTAGGCTCTTTATTTTGAGCTGGTGAAGAAGCACTTATTCCCAGTTGGGATTCATAATCCCAAAAGTCTCCTAGAGCTGGAGCTGATAAAGATGACATTCTCACAAAATACAGATATCAGAATGCATGCAGGAAGATATGGTGATGTCTCCTTTTTATAAAGCTGCTCAGTGATTAGTGATGCACGTGAAAGCCATAGTTCAGGTCCCTTTTCTGCCTTAAGGAATTTGAAGCCACATTCCCAGACAGTGAATATACTGGACTATTCTAGAATAAGATGATTTTGGACTCTCCTGCCGAAGCTGTTACATTTTGCAATGTACTATTTAGGGAGAGAGAGAGAATGCACGCAAACATGAGATAGTGTAGCAAAACCCCCAGTTTTTCTTTTTTAATATATATATATATATATGCATTCCCTTCCCTTCCCTTCCCCAATTATTTCTGGCTTTTCTTTCTCTCCCTCTCTATTCCCTATAGACAAGCATAAACGAGCTCAGACTTAGGATAAGCTTTAACATTTTTATTTTGGTAGCAAGTTTTTGGTTTTGGATATTCACTGTTTTATATTGTATTATTATTAGGTTTGTATTGATTTTTACTGTTGTATATTGTATTATTATCATTTTTGTATTGATTTTTATTGCTTCATATGGATATTGTATGGTTTAGGCCTGTGTTTGTAAGTCAACCAAAGTCATGTCAAGTGTCCATTTTGTATGTCAAGTCTCCATCTTGTGTCCTGTGCCCAGGCATCCCCTGTGTTGTAACTGTATGATTCACGTACCCCTCCCGTGTAAATTGGTTTCTGGATGAATGAGAGTAATTGGGAATGATTGAAAGACTATGGTAACAGGCCTCTACTGAATGGCCTGTAACAACCAGGCCATCACCTTGCATTGATTCATTCAGGAACCACAGACCTCACCCAGGAACAGAGACAAGACCAGCATTTGAAAGACAAAAGACCCTGCAGAACCAGCAACTCTACCATTGTACCCCACCATTACAGACGTCCGAAACTGCACATCCCTGCATGGCGCACACATGCTCAGTACACCAGAGGCTGACCCTTGCCTGGGCATGCCTCCTGTCACTAGGGTCACACAAGGTCTACCCCTATAAAAAGGGGCAGTGAAGACAGACCCAGTGGGACGACGTCTCCATCTGGACCAGCACCATGCCACACCACCTATCCACCCAGAGGCCCTGCCGGCGACCCCCCTCTGGACAACACCTACTGGACAAGGATCCCTTTCCAGCCTGGATAGGTAGCTATCACCCCCCAACCCCTCTTCAACCAGGGACTTGGACTCTGCTTCTCTTCCCTACCTGGACTCCAACCCTCCCACTGAGTCTCTTTCTCCTGGTGCCATTGTGAGTGCGTGTGCGTGCGTGCGTGTGTGTGTGAACCAATAACTTCATGGGGCTGTGTAGTGTGTTGTCTGTTTAATAAAACTATTATTTAGACCCCTAAGTTGGGTTTTGCTTTACTATGGTTTGGCTTTGCTCCAATCTCTGCTCCTCGCCCCTCTAACTTCTGTCTCATTTCTCCCTTTCCTGCTTCTGGCTCACTGCCACCTCCAACACCTGTCCTGAGCTCCTCTCTGCCTCCAACCCTCCTGTTTCTTTGCCACTGTCTTATCCCCACTGCCTTTTCCTTTTCCCCTGAGCAACCAGGTTTCTGACTCAGTTTCTTTCCTGTCTGTCTCTTCCTTGCCACCACTTATCTGCCCCCCAATATCTACCTTAAGTAAACCCAAGACTCAGTTTCTCAGCCAGCTTCTCTATATTCCACCAGTTATAATCCTGGTTCTGGCAACTTTCACTCCCTACACTATAACTCTCTCTCTCTCTCACCTTAACCTTCCCCCAAGTATCCCAGGTACCCCAAGCCACACATACACACTGTACCATCCAAGTTAGGAACTTACCTGTGTGTATGTGTAGGTGAGTTGTATGTGTGTGAACTGGTGAGTGTGTGTGTGTATGTATATATATGTCACTGTGTGCATGATATATGAATTAGTAATCTGTGTCTATCTTTTGAGGTGTATAGTGTATGTGCTTGAATTGGTGATAGGTATGCATGTTCCTAGGCTGGTTTGGATGTATATGTGCCTGAGCTGGTAGTGTGTGTATGTGTGTGTATGCACCTAATTGATTTGTGTGTTTGTATATGTGCAATTGTGTCACACCCTCCTGTCTAACAGCACAATATCGAGATCCTGAGAGTTGGCCTGACCTCACAGGGCACCAAGAGAATAAGTCTCTAGCCTAGTGGTTAAGGCACTTGCCCTGGAAAGGATGAGTTTCAGTCCATGCTCCAACAAATATTTTATATCAAGGGTTGATTGGAACAGGAACTGGAACCAGGTCTTCCCTGATGACTATGGCTAGGTAGCAGCTGAGTAGGGGTTTTGAGGGGTAAAATTTTAGATTTTAGTACCTACAAGGGCAGCTGGGCATAAGTTAGGCAGCTAGTCCTTTTGTGGATGTAACTCTTAATGCTTTAGGGCACCCACATGAACCATGAGAGTAGAAGTACATTGAACACAACAACTATAGTCTCTGCTAGTTGGGATAACTAAGCTGCATGGTGCATCTAACTGCTTAACTGCAGACGCAAGTGTAGAGCATATGAACTGCCATATTGGATAAGATCAGTGGTGCATATGACTTAGTATCTTGCCTCTGACAGTAGCTAACATCAGCTGTTTCAGAGGAAAAATTCCTGCAGCAGAGATGTAAGTTGAGGTGTCTCCAAGGCAAGTCTCCTCCTACCATAGTTTGAGATTGTCCTATGTCTTGAAGCTAGCAAATCCAAGCTGGAGGATTCCTAACTCTTACTTATTTTTTAATATTAGAATGGTGGATAATTTACTTTCAGTATCATAACCTGTAGGGTGGAAGGGAGAGAGGAATAAAGAGTGCAATGTTACCTGTCAGTATGACTGGTAGGCTCAGGATTGCTGCTATAGTCATTCTCTTTTCCTTCTCTCAGATAACTGTTCAGAATACAAGGCAGATAAACCAATTCACATTGAACACTTTGCTTTGCATATTCTGGGTCCAAGCCTGGCATCCCATTTTCCCATGAAATACACTAATGAAGCTCCCACTAAAGCCAGTTGGTATTATATGAGCAAATAGAAGATAATCAAAACCCAGGAATAGATCTAATATAAGCAGAGATACTAAAATGAATAGGAAGACTTGAAATATAAATTGAAATCCTTGTCTCAGTGAATGTAAAAAAAGAGGTTTGCCATTGACTTTTGTGGAGTTGGGATTTTATTCAAGAGCTTTTAGACTCTCTAAGTTGTCCTTATTTTTACAAAATTATTATAAAAGTATATTTTAAAGTGATTCTTGTGAAGTTTTTTTCTTCTGATCTCCTAACAAGCAACCTTATGCCTTTTAAAGAAAGGGGGTGTGTCTACACAGGCAACTAACACACATCAATAAACTGTTTGAATGTGAGCCCAGGTTTGCAGCATGGTGAGCTGGGTTGGAGCAGGCCAGTTGTCAGGGAGCTGAGGGGGTCAGCCTGCTAGCCTGGAGCTGCTCTGACCGGACTCAATGTGCTGAGAAGGCACTGGCTGGCGCACAAGGGTGCTCCAGTGCAGGGCTAGCTGGCAGGCAGCCCCTGCACTGAAGCATCCGCATGCTCCAGCCAGCCCCAGCAGCGTCTACACATCCTTGCTGCAGAGTAAAAAAATTGCATCTGCATTGTACGCACAAGTATTCACAAGTACTATCCTGCTGCAGTTTGTTAGTTTCCTGTGGCCTAATAGGGTTGCACTTGTAGACTTTGAGATGTTTATTGCTGAGCTAATTAGGCAGCTCCACAGTAAATATCTTGTGTAGATGCACCTAGGGTTTCTTTTGTGGAGGGGACTAGAAAGGAAGGTGGGAATTGTTTGTGGGTTATTTAACTAAATCAGGTATGAAGGTTATTTAATTTCTTCCTGTTATCTGGAGGAATGACCCAGAAATATCCTCCTATGGACTGATGGATCTTAATTAAAATGTTATATCAAAGTCAAGAGCAATTTTCTGAGATTATCCATTTTTTAAGATCTGGGCATGACAGAACTAAACCCAACATTTTGCTCCTGGTACCCCACATACAAGGTGATGGGTCACAGATGAGCAATTTATTTTAGTCAATTGACTATCATACAAGTATCTGTAGTTAATCATAGTAATTGGTAATTTCACCTAAGTGCTGTTATTGGTACAATATTTTAAGGAAGCATATTTTTCTTGGTTTTTCATCTAGAAACCAGCAAGAGCTGCTGAGACAGATAAACGTTGACTGGTCAAAAGGCCCCAGTCATGCTTAAAGTAAAATCTGTTCTTAAAGCTGATGACAATAGGAGTCTGATCTAATGCCCAATGAATTGAATGGGAAGACTCAATGGGCATTGGATTTCACCCTACATTAGGAAAGAAATTGGAATCTACAATTGAAAAAAATTGGAGTGGTTTTCTATTACAGCCCTAACGTTTAGAAGATGAGTATGTGGAGGTGTCTTTCACATACAGTTGTCTGCTATCCCAAAACAGCATCTGCATTTGCTGGCACACAGCGTTACAGTAGTTGTTCACCAGAATGTGTCCATGACCCTGGCATGCATAGATTTCAGGAGTAAGCACAGCACAGCACAGCACAGCAATTCTGAAAAGCTTTCTGTGTGCCACAACTAGGTTTGTGCCTACCTGGGTACATCTACACAAGATGCATTACTGTTCATTAGCCTAATTTACTGTGCAGCATGGGCAACTGTCTACATGTGCATACTCATGCTAAGCAGTAAATTCCCTTAATTGTACTTAAATTTGTTACCTGCAAACACAGGTAGCAAATTTGAGCACGATTAGTTATTGCGCAGTAACACATGTGTAGATGCAACCTGACACTAACTTTGCTGCCGAATCTGCCCAGCCACTAGAGGGCCAGCATGAGGCTAGTGGCTGGGAGCTTCTCCTGCTCCAGGGCTGGGCTGCCTCACTGGGAGCCCCTGTTTGCAGGCTATAAAAGCCAGCAGCGATTTTCTGCCCTGGGGCACATACCACAGGAGCCTGAGGGCACTGCAGGCCCTGTGTGTTCCCCAGGGCAGGTCACAGCCTTGCTGTGCCTGCATCCCACCATCCCAGTGCTGCTGTTCAACCTGTGGCTGCTTCCTGGAGAGCCTTTGGCTGTTGGCTCCGGGACTTTTGGCTGCTGACCCTGTGGATGCAGGCTTCTCTGAGCAGGACTGCCAGCCCCCAGGGCTACCTGCAGGCAGCTGAGTGCAGCAGGGCCAAGGCCACCTCCCTGCTGCATGCCCTCAGCAGCCTGTTCTGTGACTGCAGATGCTGCAGGGCATAGGCTGAGCCATGCAGCTCCCAGTCCCGTGCTGTGCCCCTGTGCTGGCAGCTGCCCAGGACTGGCAATACAGGGACAGCCACCCGGGGGCCCAGAGAGTTGGTGTGGGACCCAGTAACATGTCCTCCTTGTCCTTTTCATCCAGGCCCAGGCCTGCCTGCATGCACATGCCCATACTCTCCACCCGGGGCCCCCACTAGACCCTGGAGGAGGTTGGCAACTCCATGCTGCTCTGGGGTGACACAGAGGTCCAGAGGCAGTTTGAGCTGGGTGGGTGCTTGAATGCTCACATTTATGAGGCCCTGTCCAGTGGGATTTAGGAGGCACTCCCAGTTAGCATGGCAGTGCTGCATTAAGGTCAATGCCTTGTGGGTAGAGTGGGTGGTCATGACCAACCACAATCCTCAGTCTGGTTGTGCCCGCAAGACCATGCCCTTTATTAGGCAGCTGATCCAGATTTTGGTGACCTGGGACCTAGGCTGCAACCCTGTGGTATTTACCAGCAGAGGCAGCATGCTCAAGCCCCTGCCCTCTAGTGACATGTTGCCAATCTCCTCCAGGCTAAGGTGCCTGGTTGATAGCCCAGAGCCTGCAAATTTGAGGCCATAGCAGAAGTGCTTGCAGGAAAGGAATAGCAGCATAATTAAAAATACTTCAGTGCAAAGCTGCCCCATGAATCTGTTGTATGCATGAAAATGGTGGTATTCCTGCCATGTCTTGCTCCTCAGCTTATCCCCGCTCTTGCTTTAACTTGCTTATCACCTCTCTGTCACACAAACTGGGGGCCGGTGAGGTTCCTTCACATCCCTCTGTGCTTTTTCTGACTCCTTATGTGGAAGCTACAGGAAACTGAGGGAGAGCTTTCACTATGGAGGATAATGAAGATAACAGTAACCCTCCCCACTGGGCCTTCTTTGGGCAGGGGTGCTGTGGGGCGGGGGAGGAAAGAATAAAATACTATTTACTAATCACTGGAATGATTGTTTTGCCTACAATTTAGCCTAAAGTTAAAGAGGAATAAAGAACACAGAAAGAATTAAAAAAACTCCTAGCTTAGCTTCCTAAGGGACAGTGAAAGCTATGTCATTCTTTATTACTGAGGCATTACCATTTGATCTCCTATTGGGAGGTTAGGTCAGTGTTTGCAGTATAATCTCCTATTTTCAGAGGTTAACAGCTCAGCTTTAAAGAGTCATCCTCAGTTTAACTTCTGGCAAGCAAGGCTGCAGCTTTGAAATGATATCTTCTGTGCCTCCTTAGAGATAGCACTTTAGCCCAAAAGATCCCACAGCACTTGAACACACAAAACTACACATGCATTTATTTCACTCACCATTGAAATACAGTTATTTCTGAAGCAGAGCACAGCAGTTGTTTAGCAGAATGCAATGGCTCTGCCCACATTTTCGATCAGGGGAAGGAAACCATATTAAACAGATATGAACAAGGGGAATGTGGATGGTAAATGTGTAAATGTAAGTGTTGATATTAGCAGCCTTATTCTTCATATACACACAGATGCATGTTTACTTAAGTATAGACATGAATAATTTACCACATTTATCTCAGGATAAAAGAGACAGGGCTTTACAGCCCAGAAGCTGCTCTGTAATAAGTGCATGCCCATGCTCCTGCTCAGTGCTAAATGGAAGTAGTATGCAGTTTAACCTTGGTAGTTCAATTGTTCAAACACTATGATAGTTTAGCTTCCACTGACCTTGGAGCAAGAATGTATACCTACTGTAAATTATTTGCCCAATCTCTAAAGAATTTATATTGGACTCCATAGCTTCTCCAGTATTTTTAGGTAAGCAACATACACATCACTTTCCATCAGCATGCTTTGAAAAACATAATAAGGGTACAGCAAATATGGATTCCTATGCTATGATGGAAAGACATAGCTGGCTTTCTACTATTCCGGACTGTTAATGCCTATTAATGCCTATTTCCAATGCCTACCAATAAAACAAGTTCTAGTTGTTTTCAATTTGAAATAGCAGTATCCTTAGTTAGTAAGTGTTGTTGAAATGCTCATAGCACCATTCAACAATTTTCAACATGCAATGCAAGAAAAAGCTAAAGCTCAGAAGTACAAGCAAGCTAATCAAATTAAATGCTGCTAAGGTTAGCACTATTGTCTTTATATGCTTTTGTTTTATTGCTATAGGATCAATGTTGTCACTGAACATGTATGAATAATGTTTTTCAGTTTATTTCTTAGGCTGAACAAGGCAATTGCCATATTCGTATGGGTTTCTGGATCAAGAAATATGACAAGGAATTTTCAAATCAAAGTGTCCAAAGCTAGGCACTTAGTTTTATTTAGGAGGCTAACCAGAAGTGGCCTGGTGAACACTCAGGTCCCAGTAAACTCTGTAGCTGCAAACATTGATTTAAGTTTATCTGTAGGAGTACAAATAGGAGCTTGGTGTGTTCATTATTGGATTCCATTGAAATTTGTTTTTCTGAATACCTGAAAAGGTCAAAAGGTCAGAAATAATTTCAGTAGGAGTTGCAGGAGTTTATGACCTGAAAAATCAGTCCATTTTAACTGAATTCTAGACAGCCAGGTTTGAAAATCAGGACCTTACATTTTGTTAATTTTCTGAAAGAAATTAATAGAGATTTATTTCTGGCCTTGCCAAAAGACCACGGTATATATATATAGTGAGAGATAGAGAGAGACTGATCAGTTGGAAAATGTTTTATTGCTGTATTTACAATGTTAAAGCAGTTTGGAAGCCTACCAGTATCTCTATCATCATAATAAAATACATTCTAAATATCTATATGTATTGATGTTTGCTTTTGGTTTTCTTATCACATGATGAGTGTATGATGGGGGGATGTAGGGTTTGCAGCACAGGGGTAGGAAAGGGTGTGGGGGGATGAGGGTAGATGTGTGGGTGGGTGTGGAGAGATGTGGGGGGATGTAGGTTGGTGTGGGGGGATTGTAGGGGGACTGTGGTTATGGAACTGTGTGGAAAGGGCTGCTCAGGAGGGGTGGGCCCCTTACCCTCCAAAGGACACAGCCCTCCCCCACACAGCACATGGACTACCCCCCCCAGCAGGGTCCCAACCCCCCCCCGGGCTACAGCCCCCCCTGCAGGGCCCACAGCTCCCCCCCACAGGATCCCAGCTCCCCAGCAGGGCCACAGACCCCTGTGCAGGGCTCACAGCTCACCCCTACAGAGCCCCAGATCCCCCACAGGCCCCCAGCACCCCCCCCAGTAAGGCCCACAGCTCACCCCTGCAGCAGCAGCAGCCATGGGGCACTCAGGGTCCTCTGCTGTTGGAGCTCCTCCATAGTGCAGTGCAGCATGGCCCCAATCACCTCAGAGCTAGCACCACCTATGCAGCCTGTCACAGATGTGGCCCAGCTTGGCACGGTGCTGAGCGCCTGTCTCCGAATCAGACAGGCCCCATCCCTTGCCTGCTCTCCCAGCCCCATCAATAGCTGCCTGGCCCCAGCCTCCCAGCTCTTTAAAAAAAAAAAGCCTGGCAGTCATCGGCTGCTGCCAGGCAGGGAGGGGGGGTGATTCCATTACCTGCTACTGCCCCATGCGGTGTGGGGGGTGAGCCTCTATCCCCTGTCCACTCTCCCAGCCCCAGGTACTGGCTCTTAAAAAAAAAAAGAAAGAAAAAAAATCCCCCATTCAATGGCTGCTACCAGGTGGGGGTGCGATCCCTGCTGCCCCCCACTGCCTTGCGCTGCACAGTGGAGGGAGCTCTTCCATGAGCCCCCAGAAGCCCTGATGGCCACTGCAACAGCTGGTGAGTGCAGGGCTTTTTTTTTTTTAAAAGAACCGGGAGCTGGGGTGGGTGGGGCAGCCTTGGTAGGGTGGCGGGGGGGGGGGGCTGGGAGGGTGGGCAGGGGTCGAGGGGCACTCAGGGGGACTGGGGGAGCAGGCAGGTATGGGGCTTGGTGGGTATCCCTCCGTGGTCTCCTTCAGCCCCCCCTACCCCCTACTTACTAGCATGGAGTTGGGTCCAGCTTCCTGTGGGGGTGAGCAGGGACTACCCGAATCTCCGAAGCTCTCTGAATCTTCCAGAGAGATTTGAATTGATTTGGACCTTTTTATTTGTCTCTTGATTCAATTTGTATTTGGAGAGTCAGCCACTGAATTGTATTTGGAGAGTCAGCCACACGCACGTGTGCCCCTTAACCAACTGACTGACCGGAGGTGGAGGCGGCAGCAGCAGCAGCAGCAGCAGCAGCAGCAGCAGCAGCACCAGCAGAGGAATCGGCAGCGGGGGCAGCAACAGCTGATCCCCCGAAGGTAAGTGGGGCGGAGGGACCCGGCGCAGCTGAGCCGGATCTGGAGGGGAAGCCCCCCGGGTCCCATATAGCTGAGCCGGTAGGGAGCTGCGCTCCCCAGCCATGCAGCGCAAACAGAGCACGCAAACAGGCGTGCTCTGTGAGAGCGCACCGGCGTTTGCGCAGGCGTTCGCGCCGGCAGGCGGGCTGGGAGGGCCAGGAGTGGGACTCCTGTAGGGGTAGGGAGTAGACACCACACAGGTCTACAAACAGCAGCTCAGAATGGTGTCTACGAGGAGTGCTGCTAGGGCCTCTGCCCAGGGGGACAGGGCTAATCGGGGCTGGTCTGAGGCCTCCACCCAGACTGAGCCCATGGGGGAGCTGATGTCCCCCTACCTCCTGGCCTGTGGGGGATCCCCACCAGGGCCGGGGGGGGCAGAGATTGGGGGCCCCCACACCTGTCCGGCAGGTGCCCGTCTTGGGGCTCTGGAGGCGCAGGTGAGGGAGCTCCGGGAGGAGGTTAGCAGGCTGAGGGGGATCAGGGAGGCAGAGGATGAAATTGACAGATATTTCCTTTCCCTGCAGGACCAGGCACCCAAGGAAGAAGCAGCCCGGGGAATGCAACAGAGTGGCAGACGGTCACAGCCAGGACCGGAGCAGCTCGCAGAGAATCGGTACCAGCTTCTCCAGTCCGACTGGAGAACAGGTACGAGGCCCTGGCGACCCTGCAGGAGATGAAAGAAGAGGATAAACCCTTGGGCAGGAAGAAACACCACATTCTTCACACTCCGAACAGATCAAGAGATCCAAGAGGACCCAGAGGAGGAGGCGACGAGTGCTCGTCATAGGTGACTCCATCCTGAGAGGCATGGAAGGGCCCATCTGCCGCCAGGACCCCTCAGCACGAGAGGTATGCTGCCTCCCTGGAGCAAAGATTCGGGATGTGACGGAGGTAATCCAGGCCAGGATCAAGCCCACCGATTACTACCCCATGGTCCTAGTCCATGTGGGTACTAATGATGCGGCCAGGAGAACCCCCGATCACCTCATGGCGGACTACAGTGCTCTGGGCGGCGTGCTGAAGGAGTTCGGTGCACAGGTGGTATTCTCTTCCATCCTACCAGTGAGCGGACGAGGAAGACGGCAGGAGAACTGCATCCAAGAGACCAACTGGTGGCTTCGGCAGTGGTGTCTCGAGGCAGGCTTCGGCTTCCTGGACAATGACCCGCACATCACGACAAGGGACATGCTCAGATGGGATGGGCTTCACCTGTCCCCCAAAGGTAAGCGTGTGTTTTCTTCTAGGTTGGCGGATCTCCTCCGGCGGGCTTTAAACTAGGCTCGTTGGGGGGAGGGGAAGATGAGGGCGGGGGAAGCTGTGGACCACCAAACCATGTGGCACCCACAAGGACAGCCCAGCCTGAAGAAAGAGAGCATTGGGAACCTGAAAGCCATGGGGAGGCCAGCACCACGGCACAGGTAAGGAATGAGAAGGTAAGAATCAAAGGGCCCCTTGGGACTCGGAGCGGGGGGGCAGCAAAGGCACCAGTCGCAGGGCTCAAGTGCCTATATACTAATGCTAGGAGCATGGGAAACAAGCAGGATGAACTAGCGCTCCTGCTTGCACAAAACATCTATGACTTAGTGGGGCTAACGGAAACCTGGTGGGATTCATCCCATGACTGGGCGGTACATATTGAGGGCTATAGATTGTACAGAAAGGACAGGGTGGGGAAGAAAGGGGGAGGGGTTGCGCTCTATGTCAGTGAGCAATATACATCAACCCTCATCAAGACAGAATCCAAGGATGAGGAAGTAGAAGGATTGTGGGTTAGGCTACATGGGGGGCAAGGAGAAAGGGATTTGGTGGTAGGGGTCTGCTACAGACCCCCACATCAAGGGGAAGAAAGAGATTCGGGACTCCTGAGGCAACTCTCGGAGACCATAAAAGCTAAAGAGGCGGTAGTCATGGGGGACCTAAAGTACCCAGACATCTGCTGGGAGACGCAGACAGCAAAGTCCCACCGCTCACGCAGGTTTCTAACCTGTGTACAGGACCTCCACCTGACACAGGAGGTACACGGTCCCACTAGGGGGAATGCCATACTGGATCTGGTATTGGCAACGGGGGATGACATGGTAGGGGACCTCCAGATTGGTAGCCATCTGGGGGACAGTGATCATCTAATAATAGAATTCACCATAAGACGTTGAGTGGGTAAGGTAACTAGTAGGGTGAAAGTGCTAGACTTTAGGAAAGCTGGTTTCAAAGAACTCAGGCGATTAGTCAAGGACGCACTGCAGAGTAGGAGATTTGAAGAAATGGAAGCCCAAGAAGGGTGGCTGTGCCTTAAGGAAACGATCCTTCTGGCACAAAGCAAGACAATACCCGAGCGAGGCAAAAGAGGGAAAGGGGCCAGGAGGCTTCCCTGGCTGACCAGAGAAATCCAGGGCAGTCTAAGGGACAAAAGGGGAGCACATAAAAAGTGGAAACAGGGAGAGATCACCAGAGATGAATTTACCTCCTCTGCTCGTGCCTGCAGGCAGGCAGTTAGACAGGCCAAAGCTACCATGGAGCTGAGGATGGCAACCTAAGTAAAAGACAACAAGAAATTGTTTTTTAGCTATATAGGGAGTAAAAGGAAGGCCCAGGGAAGAATAGGACCCCTGCTAAATGGGCAGAAACAATTGGTGACAGACAGGGGGGACAAGGCTGAACTCCTCAATGAGTTCTTTGCCTCAGTGTTCCTAAGCGAGGGGCACGACAAGTCTCTCACTGGGGTTGTAGAGAGGCAGCAGCAAGGCGCCAGACTTCCATGCATAGACCCTGAGATGGTGCAGAGTCACTTGGAAGAACTGGATGCCTTTAAGTCGGCAGGCCCGGATGAGCTCCATCCGAGGGTGCTGAAGGCACTGGCCAACATCTTTGCAGAGCCACTGGCGGGAATATTTGAACGCTCGTGGCGCACGGGCCAAGTCCCGGAGGACTGGAAAAGGGCCAACGTGGTCCCCATTTTCAAAAAGGGGAGGAAGGAGGACCCGGACAACTATAGGCCAGTCAGTCTCACCTCCATCCTTGGCAAAGTCTTTGAAAAAATTATCAAGTCTCACATTTGTGAGAGCCCGGCAGGACAAATTATGCTGAGGGGAAATCAGCATGGGTTCGTGGCAGGCAGATCGTGCCTGACCAATCTAGTTTCTTTTTATGACCAGGTTACGAAACGCCTGGACACAGGAGGAGGGGTGGATGTCGTATACTTAGACTTCAAGAAGGCCTTCGATACGGTATCCCACCCCATGCTGGTGAACAAGTTAAGAGGCTGTGACGTGGATGACTACACAGTCCGGTGGGTGGCGAATTGGCTGGAGGGTCGCACCCAGAGAGTCGTGGTGGATGGGTCGGTTTCGACCTGGAAGGGTGTGGGCAGTGGGGTCCCGCAGGGTTCATCCTTGGACCGATACTCTTTAATGTCTTCATCAGTGACTTGGACGAGGGAGTCAAATGTACTCTGTCCAAGTTTGCAGATTACACAATGCTATGGGGAGATGTAGACACGCCGGAGGGCAGGGAACAGCTGCAAGCAGATCTGGACAGGTTGGACAAGTGGGCAGAAAACAACAGAATGCAGTTCAACAAGGAGAAATGCAAAGTGCTGCACCTAGGGAGGAAAAATGTCCAGCACACCTACAGCCTAGGGAATGACCTGCTGGGTGGCACGGAAGTGGAAAGGGATCTTGGAGTCCTAGTGGTCTCCAAGATGAACATGAGTCGGCAGTGTGACGAAGCCATCAAAAAAGCCAATGGCACTTTATCGTGCATCAGCAGATGCACGACGAATAGGTCCAAGGAGGTGATACTTCCCCTCTATCGGGCGCTGGTCAGACCGCAGTTGGAGTACTGCGTGCAATTCTGGGCGCCGCAATTCAAGAGGGATGCGGATAACCTGGAGAGGGTCCAGAGAAGGGCCACTCGTATGGTTAAGGGCCTGCAGACCAAGCCCTACGAGGAGAGACTAGAGAAACTGGACCTTTTCTGCCTCCGCAAGAGAAGGTTGAGAGGCGACCTTGTGGCTGCTTATAAGTTCATCACAGGGGCACAGAAGGGAATTGGTGAGGATTTATTCACCAAGGCGCCCCCGGGGGTTACAAGAAATAATGGACACAAGCTAGCAGAGAGCAGATTTAGATTGGACATTAGGAAGAACTTCTTCCTAAGAAGTTAGAGTGGCCAGGGTCTGAAACGGGCTCCCAAGGGAGGTGGTGCTCTCCCCTACCCTGGGGGTCTTCAAGAGGAGGTTAGATGAGCATCTAGCTGGGGTCATCTAGACCCAGCATTCTTTCCTGCTTATGCAGGGGGTCGGACTCGATGATCTATTGAGGTCCCTTCCGACCCTAACATCTATGAATCTATGAATCTATGAATTGGGCTGAATCTCCTCTGAATCGAATCAGCACCCAAAGATTCTCACAGCCGTAATAATAAGTGGATTTCCTAATAAGAGATCCAGTTTTTCTCTGCTATACTAAATTTAGGTAAGCTGGAAGAGTATTGAAGGTGCACAGATAAAAAATAAACTTATTCAGGTTGATGGAAGGTGGAAAGAGAAAGGAAAAGAACTTTCAGAAGTGACTGTTTTGGGTATCTTAATTACTCTTTCATTTTAAAGAGCTGTTGCTTGATACATTCTGAGCAATGAGCATCTCACAAAGCAGTCTAAAATTGTGATATCCTAAACTGAGCTTATAAATTTTATTTACACAAAATGTTGATATTTCAGAGATTTATATGTCAAATTAGAGTAAAAAATTTAAAACTTCCCATGGAAATTTTTTTTTTTGTTTCTCCCCCTCTTCCCCTCCAATTAAATGAAATGGTATCTTCCCCAGCTGATTTCCTAGACTGCCTTTGAAGACTCCCCAGGCTGATCCTGGAATCCCTCAAGGTCAGGAGAATTGCATGTTGAGGAGCCTATGCATCCTGAATACTCCCCCTGGGGCATCTAAGGCATCCAAGCTCCTGACTGTGCAGCGGAGATCCTGGAAGCCCAAACTTCAGGGTCTCTGTCTCAGATGAAATCCACACTGTGGGGCTACCCTGGGGTACACATCTTGGAAACCATAGGATCTTTAGGGTTGCTTCAGAAGCATAGGCATTCCTGGCAGCCCACCAGATAAGCTGGCAGGAAACAAGGCAGGGTTCTAGCTCATCTCTGCCTGTGTTTCAGGGAAAGTTCTGTAGGACCAAGACATTAATGTAAAACTTTGAGTTTTGATTGATAAACATTTTCCAGCAAAAATCTCTTTCAGGAGAAAGTTCCCAAATGGGTCTAAACCTTGATCATCAGTCACTTTTGAAAATCTTGGCCGGTGAGGATGGATCTAATTACAAGATAGGGGAATCATGGAGCACATTTTATTTGCTTCTCCTCTCTCTATGCCTTCCAAAGCTGCAACAAATCCTAGCCCAGATGTTCATCGGTTTCTTTGCAGCTTCTATGACAGGTTACCCTTGCAGATTACCTTGATTGGTTGATCTACATGGAATCACCTTTCACAGATTATGGTGTTAAAAAAGCCAAGATTTATTTTTTGCTGGATTGGGAACATGGACTGAAATTCTGTCCTTAACATGCCCTGTTGTTGCAAATGTCTTTGCAAACCATATGAACCTACAGTCAGCACCATATGGGATGCAATGACTAGGCTTAATGAGGTGCTTTATGGACGCGATTCAACATTAACTTTGAATTTCCTGGCTTTTGTTGATTTTTGTCACAACCTTAACATTTTTCAAATATAGAATCATTATGTTTAAAACCCCCCCATATTTTAACCAAGATTTATTATGCCCCAGTGAGATAAACCTTGTTTTCACATTTGAGTAATAGCATGATTTATTTCTACTGCAGCTGAACAGCCAGAGAGAGAGAGATAGATCTGAATGAAAAATAATACGGTCTAATGCAAAAATGTAGACCTTTTCAGGAATGTAAAAGAAAACTCATTCGGTACCAAGAATAAATACATTCCATCCTCAGTTTCTTCAGTTTTATGCTTTGTGTTATATATTGATTACTATTAACTAGAATTTAACTAGAAACAGCAAATCTGAGCTCCTATAGTCAAACAACTTTCTAGGCAACCCAGAATTTAACATGAATTCTGCTCTTTCTGCCATTGAATGGTAGTCAGAAATTAATGGGAAGCATGAGTCTACATACCTTTAAAAATCCTCCCCATAAACCCACCTAAGTAAGGTAAGACTATAAAGCTTTCACATTATATTACAGGTTACCTTCAAACTGTCAAAAAGGCACTTAAAACGGGAGCATTCATGCATTAAAGGGTATTAATTGATCCTAAGTACCCCCTAAGGGTGTGTCCAGATGAGCCCAGCTGTGAAGTATATGTCCCCAGGAAGCCGATGTCCATGCTCGTCTGGATGTTGCTTAAAAATTTTAGATTTATGCCACCCCTGGTGAGTTTTGTCTTTGATCTGTTTTGCCCAGATCGTTCCAGGGTACTGCTAGTCATATCCCCAGAGATAAAGTGATCAATTTGCAGTCCTCCAAAATCCCAGGATGCACAACTCCTGTCCAGTCTAATTCTTTCAACACTCCAAATATACAGTGGTCTCCCCACACCCAGCATCTTTATGCTGAGAGGTGCTGAGGCTGCCACAGGTAAACTGCAGTGAAACCCTGGACTGGGGAAAGCAGTTCATAAAGACCACTAAAACTGTGATATCCTAAACTGAGCCTGTTGGAACTTAGAAATTTTATTTACAGGAAATGTCCTCCTGGCCTCACAAACCCCTTGGTTCTCAGCTTTAGCCCGGTATGTTCTCTGTGCTATGCAGCAAGCATGTTGATTCTCAGCCTTGTACCCTTACTATTCCACCCTTCCCCCAGCACCTGGGCCAGGATAGTTCCCCCATTCCAGCCAGCATGATCCTTGCCGTCCTTAACCCAACTCTCCCCCTCAGTGACAGTTGTGCTGGTCTGAGACAGCATTAAGCCTTAACCTGTGACTGATCTGAAACTGTTCTAACTTTATGATGGCACAACATTCCACAGATTTAAAATGTTTTAAAGGTAAGAGCACCCTTGATCCCTCTAACCAAGACAAGATTGTAGTCTGAGACATACAGCTAATAGTAAAGTGTAAGTTCCACAGCTTCTGTAGTTTCCAGAGATGCAGTGGACCAAACATTATCTTAATGGAGGGACTTTCTAATAAGTAAGGATGCAGTAGCACTCACTTCCTTCCCCAGTGCTATAGGCACCAGCACTCAGCCCTCCATATTCAACCATTGAGTGCCTGGGCCTTCCTTTAACAACTATATTTAACACATGTATTGCAATAACACGGAGATCCTCATTATCTCTCTGCACCTCTCACCTGGTTTTCATTGCTTTTTCTGGTTCTGTGTTTGTGTTTTCAAGCATATTGTCACTAGAACCCCAATTCTTTGTCACTGTCATGCTCTCTTGCCATCAGTCTCACTCTTCTGATGAACCTTCCTGTAACACAGATAGGGCAAAGTCAAATACAGTGCAGGAAATTCCTCCTGCTTCTGAACTCAACTTGCTCCCTCATCTACTTTAACTAATGCTAAACATTACCATGTTTCCTCAGTGCCCTGCGTGGGCACAATGACATGAGTAAATCAAAAGGGACACTGACATTTATTATATTTTTAAGATTCATATGCCATCCTTCCAAACAAGGCTCAGGGTGGCTAACATTAAGAGAAATGGAAACCTTATAAAACAGGAGAGCAATGAGACAACTAAAATGGGAGCTAGAATGTTAACATAAGATAAAGACCCCCTTAAAAATTGTCTCACCCTGGCTTTGTTTGCTGAACACCTGCCCAAATAGTAAGGCCTTATACGGTTTCTGTCCAGTCTTGGGCTCTGGCAGGCCTCAAGAAAGAGGAGTTCCATGGCTGAGGAGCAACTACTTAGAATGATACCCCATGCATTTTCACTAGGCAGACTTGGCTTATTGAAAATACTTGCGGGAAGTTGCTCTTGGCTGACCTTAGGGATCATTATAGGGAGTAAGGGAGAAGGCAGTCCCTTCGTTATGTAGGGTCTGGACTGTTTAAGGATTTATAAGTGAAAATCAGCATCTTGAATTGCACCCAGAAAACTATTGGGAGTCAGTGAAGACTCTGGAGCACTGGAGTTATGTGCTTCTGGTGATCCATCTCAATCAGAAGGTGGGCCACCATATTGTGCATCAGCTGCAACTTTTGGACTGGTCTTCAAGGGGTAGTCCTACTTAGAGTTTATTGCAGAAGCCTAATCTCAAGGTTATGAAGGCATGGATGATGGTGACCAGTTCTGAATCTGAAAGAAATTGTAGTAGCCTTCTCACAAGATGGAGTTGGTGAAAGGAGCTTCTAGCCATGGCCACTATGTAAGATCCAGGTGCAGCATAGGATCCAGAAGCACTCCAAACATGCACACTTGAGTTACAACAGGAGGCTGAACCTTGTTAATGATAGGTGTCCCAACCTCCCCACTTTGAAGTGGTCTGCTGACCACTATCATCTCTGTCTTCTCAATCAACTAATAGACAGCAATGGCTAGATCTACACTGATTATAGAGAGGATGGAGATAGGCTTTTCTCTGTGCCTATAGGAGACAGGACTAGGAGCAATGGCTTCAAGCTGCAGCAGGCGAAGTATAGGCTGGAGAAACTTTGGCTGCCTATACACATGCTTGGGGATGGGGTAGGAGGGCATTATCAGAGCAGTTCCTCAACAGCCAGTCTAATTAAAATGCCTCAACATCATGTGTATTAAGCCCGCACATATTTAAAAATGGTCACAGGATGCTTTATCTAAACCTCATTGGACAAGGCTTAGATAAAGTGCCCCCTTGGCCATTTTTAAACACACATGATGGTGAGGCCATGCTGGAGTGCTCTAATTAGAATGTGGAGCATTCTTATTCTCTAAGGCATTCTTATTAGAATGTGAACCAGCACGTGGATAGGCAGCCTTTCTGACTATGAGGTGGGTCAAGGATTAGAACAGGCTACCTAGACATATTGTGAAATCTCCACCCTCAGAAATTTTAATTTTTCAGGTTAGACGGTCATGGATGATCCTGCCTTGAGCAAGCGGCTGGACTAGATGACCTTGTGAGGTACCTTCCAGCCCTCCTTTCCTATGATTCTATGAAATAGAACAATGACTCTTTAAAGTCATCCCAAACCCATCCATGCCCACCTACACTATAAATATAATGCACAAAATAGAAAGCATCTGAAATATGCTGCCTGTTTCAGAATACCACAGAATAAAAGCTGTATTAACATAGTTTGAAAAATAACTATTTTAGAAAAAAAGGTTTTGTGGAATTGAACGAGGAAGGGAAATACTGTGTAGCATCATTACATTTCCTTTCCCCATTCTCTGAATTCAGCTGTTTGCAAAGAATCCTCAACTAGTGAGGAGACTAGGAAATATGGTTTTCCCATTGTCTGAAGACTTCCTGTGAATGAATTAAAGATATGACCATGTTTGGATTGACTCTTGCTTTGCCAAACAGTAGAGCATAAAAATGAAGGGAGAAAAGGAGAAAATGCAAACCTTTGAGTAAGAGAAGTAGTATTTAGTTTTGCACCATTATTGAAGGTGAGCAGAAAGGTGGTCCTTGTGGGCCAGGTTTTCTACTTGGAGAAGACATTAGTCATACTGAATCAGAATTTTTTTTAGTATAGTTTAGTTCAAGGCACTTGTTACATGGTAATTTTCGGTGTCTCCTGGAGATCTTAATACCTGGATTGTTTGCACATTAACACCTGAAACTGTTTTTAAGCACTTGTTATGCAGCTGAAGCCATGCATAACTCCACGGCAGGATTATCGTTGATCTGTGCTCCCCAGTGGGCATGTCTACATGATACATTTACTGTGCAGTAGACTAAATAGCTGCACAGTAAACATCTCACGTTTATATGTATGCCATATTAGGCTGGAGGAAACAAATTCACTTTGCAGCAGGATAGTGTGAGGGTCCTTCAGCGTAGGGGCTGCCTGCTGGCTAGCCCCATGCTGAAGCACCCTCATGCCCCAGTCACCCTCTCTGCAGTGTGTTGAGCTGTGGGGGAGCAGCCCTGGGCTTACAGGCTGACCCTCCAGGGTCCTCTGTCAGTCAGGGCTGCTCCAGCCCGGCTCAACATGCAGCAGTCCCGGCGCATGTGAAGATGTGCACTGAGGCACAATAAACTCCAGAGCAATAAGATCCAGAGTTTATTCACGTGTATTAATATGCATGTGTAGATGTGCCCAGTTTATGTTACATTATGGTGTAGCCACTCTAAGGGATATAAATAGGTGTCACACTTATCCTAGGAGAAAGCCTTTTGTTTTAGGATCCCACAGACATACAAGTCCAATATCCCACTTGAAGTCCATCTGGAGAATGTGGGGGAAAAAATGTAAATATTTATTTCCCAGGACATGGCCATATGCTTTGGTAGGGTCATTGTGGGATATTTCATCCAGAAGTTGGCCAGACAAAGCACTCTTGCTCACTACATACTGGCAGAGGAGTCTCAATGCAAGTGAGAAGGAAGATGTATATAAATGACTGATCTGTGCCTGTTTTGATCTGTGTCAAATGCTGGGACAAATAAGACATCTATATACAGCCTGAATGGCTTCAGATGCCACTCACTGGAACTCAGGTAACCTCGTTCTAAAAGAGATGTGATCTGAATTTAGTCAACTAAAGCTGGTTAATATTCAGAATGTCTGTCCCTTGGGAAATTTCAGGATCTTGAAATTTGTTTAGTTAAATTGGGATCAAAAGCTTAAATCTTGGGTTCTTTATGCAAAATTAAATATTCTGAATATATTGTATTTTGACCTTTGAAAGCTGAAAGAGATCATTTAGACTTCAGCATTTCATTAGAACAAATGCCAAACAATCAAGTCCAAATGATCTGTCTTAAGCCTTGTCAAAATGAAAAATGTCAATAATATTCCTACAAAAAAATTTGATTTAATCAGCGTTTTCTATTAAAAATGTGTACATTTGAATTTTTCAGTGAAATCTATTATCAGTCTACTTCAAAACCATGTTATGAACTATGGAAATGGGGTAGAATGATGCCACAATAGTAGTTCAGCTAGTCATTGCCCTCTAGGTGATAGTTAATTTACATGCTTTTAACTAAAATGATGTAAGAGATTTGGGATCTTCTTACAGGGAAAAAACAGTCACAACTCTTTTTGATGACCTCACAGCTGTGAACTATAAATCTGATTACAACATATGCGTCAAATGATTATTTTCCCTAGCTGCCAGTTAAATTTTGGCTGTATTAATTTAAATATACAACTTGTCCAAAAAACTTATTTCATTAGCTCATTTAAGATCTCTTGTGAACTAAAAGTCAAACTTTCTGTAACCCAGGTGTCCCAGAGTGCGCACTCCCCTCTCCAATAGAAAGGGATGGTCTGTAGGGTGTACGTGCTGGAGATGGAAACTGCAGTTTGCTCGCAGTTTCCCCTTCTCCGGTGTCTCTATAGAGGAAGACCAAGACACAGTAGCTTAATTATATATTTGGCTATATAGAGCTGGGAGAAGAAAAAGGGAAGGGATGGAATAACTGGATAGGTGATAAAGATAAATATTTACTTATAATATATTCAAGTCATCAAATAACAGAACAGGTAAGTATAGCAGTCCTGAAGACCCATGAGACAAACCTTGCCTATGAATCCCCAGAGGGTAAGCATGTCCCAACAATTGATGGGTAAGCACCCTAAAATATAAAGCACAGCAAACAGTCAATAAACACTCCAAAATATGAGATGCAGCAAGCAATTAATAAACACTCCAAAATACATGGCAATCCTGAATATCTCCCTCCTCTAAAGGAGCCTCTTTTTCTCTAGCATAAACCCTGCTCTGATGGGGGCTATCCACTGTGTCCCTCCCCAGTGGGAAACCCCTAGCCCAAGAACTCATGCTTCTTGGCAAGTAGGGGTCCAGCAAGGGCTCCCAGTGTTGCAGCAGTGGGTGCTCTGTCTCAAACAGCTCCTGCAGCAGCTCCTGCAGTGAGTGCTTTGTCTCAGTCCCCGTGTGAAGTGCATGGCTTGTTCACATGCCCGGATGGCTTGGCCTTCTCATCAGGTTGCAGGCCTGGGCCGCCTTATGCGTGCCCAGGGCCGGGGCTCCAGTACAAGCCTGCTGCACTATGGAGCCTGTGCTGCCCACGGGCCCTCATGCCTGACTGCGGGGAATGGGGCCCAAACTGCCCCCTGCCCCCTTCAAGAGCCCTTGGCCTATCAATGACTCACCTTGCAGCGGCGTCTGCACCAGTGCTGGCCTTGTGCTGGGGTTGGAAAACCGAGCCGCCTCAAGTGGCTCCCAAGGTCCTCTTGGCCCTCTGTGCAGCAATGCCTGCACTGGCTCACTGTGCTCTGTTGCAGTGAGGGCTTGGGGCCGTGGCTCCCTGCCAGTCCCATCCAACGGCGGAGTCTTCAGGCTCTTCAGAGCAACTGGAAGCACCCCCTGGGTAGGTCTTCCCCAGCTCTTACTCAGCCCCAGCTGCTTCTTTCTTCTCTGTCCCTACTTGTCCCTTTCCCCATACTGTGCACTCAGCTCCTTATATACCCATTTGGGGCTCTGCCCCACGATTGAAGACTGGTCAATCGGGGGGAGGTGGAGCAGTCTTCAATTTGGTCTGCTTCTTGCCTCGCCCCAACATAGGGGCAGGGTGGACTCCTCCCAAGGCTCCTCCCCTTCTGGTCTCTGATTGGTGGGTTTGCCCCACCAATCGCTTTGGTAATTCTCTAAACCCGAGGAACTGGTCAAAGATAGGCAAGCCTGCCACACTGCCTTATTGTTATTAAAAGTTTTACATGACTGTACATGTAAAAGAATAGTTACACACAAAGGTCAAAGTGTGGAGAGTCACAGTGCAGACAGTTGAGAATATTTCCCTTAACAGAGAGGGAGAGAAAAAAAGGTTATGCTTCCTTCTCTGTTCAGTCAGTTCTGTTCCTTTATGTTTCTTCCTGTAGCTACACCTCAGTGCAGTTAGGAAAATGTGTTTCTCTGACCTTTTAACTTCAACTGTGCTCAGTAATTTATCCCAATTAGCTCAGTGCTGTATCCACTTTCAACGGATGGCATCACACAATATTGCAACCATGTAATGAATAAATGACATCATCCAAAACCCTTTCCAGTGTATTAACACTAAATTAATCTTTTTTTTTCTGTGATTGTTCTTGAAGAAAAAGTTCACCTCTACATTGAAGTTCCTCTAAAATACTCATCACAACCCTAAACTTCAGCCTGAACACTCTCCTCAAAGTCTTACCTACAGCCAGTAGTGTCTAGGCTAATAGAAAAAGGGAATTCACTTAATGAGCCTTTTTTCACATGTCAACAGCACTGTTGAGCCTTATATCTGTATGTAAAATATGGACAGACTTTCAGATGAGGCAAGCTAAATAACAAAACTCCAACTGGTCAGGCAAAGACAGGTTGCTTTGTGATTTTCGTGGTTTCTGCCCTGAGGCACAGTGTTTTTGGTTCAAGTCCAAGCTCTGATAATATGCATGCATAAATTCATTCAGCAGTGAAATTACTCAGCTGAACAGATAAGTCTAATCTTATGTCTGGACAGCAATTGCAAGATAACACAAATTGTTCCCTGAGTTATAATATTAAGGCTGGGATTTTCAATTCAGCTACAGTTTGAATGCCTTGCACTTTAGGTTTCTTTGAAAATCCCTCTCCAAACTCCCACAGATATCTGCCGGTTCAGATGTACAAATGAAGATAGAAAGGGAAATAACACTGCCATGATGCAGCACTTATGTGAAATAATATAGGAAATAGTTTACATTGAACCAATCAGATTTCTGTTTCTTTAGGTTTTCATTCAGGTTTCATTTTTGTACTTAGGAATAGTTGCTAACTACAACTGTTAAATTGGTAGAACTGTGAACACACTGTAGGCAATAATTTTAAAAGATCAATCACATTCTAAGTTACTAAATTAAATATTGCTGAGTCTGTTTCCTCCTTATACCTTATACTAGCCATAGGTGCTTCACATGTGTCCATAATACAGTCATAGTGGCATCAACTGCATTAAATACAATGAACAGGGTAGCAGTTTTGAGCACAAGAAGAAGGATAATCATATAAGATGATAAACAAATATATTTTTTTCCATTTAGTAGCTCATGGCTTGGGTTTTTTTTTAATTTGATGTCCACATTATTTTTGACCAACTATTTGTGTTTGCAGAAATTAGATGTTATCTTGGGGACATTTTTAAATGCGTTATAAATAAAAGCACAGGAAATTTGGAAATAAAAATCTAGTTTTATAAGAAAATGTAGGCAATCCTATGGCAGCCCAGTCATTAGAGCAGTTACTAGGGAGGTAGGAGGCTGTTTTCAGATTCCATCTCTGTGCGATTTGGAGCAGAGATTGGAACCCAGAAGTTGTTCCAATCACTAGACTATTAGTGTTTCTCTGCTGATCTGAATATTTAAATGTTTATACCAAGTGGAGTAGCTTCATCATAGGACACTGAAAATATACCTTTCCCAGGTACCAGGGCATCCTTTTAGGCCCTCAACATATTCCTTTTTTGGAGGGAAGCTATGAAAATTTAAACTTTGAACGACGACTATTGAGTGTTGCTGGGTACATCCATATGTTCATTAGTGTGTCATAATTATGACATATTAAGTTTAGTACCTGTAATAACAGGTACTAAACTGAATGTTCCATAATCAGCACTACTGCACATTAGCGCAGATGAATGCTTTTTGTGTGATGCTTAATACTTATTGGACCAATCTACTGTGCATTAGCACAGTTTTTTCCAGCTGTGCTAATGTGCAGCAGAATTAATCCAATGGGCTTTAAGTGTCTTGTGTAGATGCACCCTCTGTAATACAAAAAGTCAAATGATAGAAGGGTGAAGTTTGTGGTCCTTTTTTTGTAGATTCATAGATTCATAGATGTTAGGGTCGGAAGGGACCTCAATAGATCATCAAGTCCGACCCCCTGCATAAGCAGGAAAGAGTGCTGGGTCTAGATGACCCCAGCTAGATACTCATCTAACCTCCTCTTGAAGACCCCCAAGGTAGGGGAGAGCACCACCTCCCTTGGGAGCCTGTTCCAGACCTTGGCCACTCGAACTGTGAAGAAGTTCTTCCTAATGTCCAGTCTAAATCTGCTCTCCGCTAGCTTGTGGCCATTGTTTCTTGTAACCCCCGGGGGCGCCTTGGTGAATAAATCCTCACCAATTCCCTTCTGTGCCCCCGTGATGAACTTATAGGCAGCCACAAGGTCGCCTCTCAACCTTCTCTTGCGGAGGCTGAAAAGGTCCAGTTTCTCTAGTCTCTCCTCGTAGGGCTTGGTCTGCAGGCCCTTGACCATACGAGTTGCCCTTCTCTGGACCCTCTCCAGATTATCCGCATCCTTCTTGAAGTGTGGCGCCCAGAATTGCACGCAGTACTCCAACTGCGGTCTGACCAACACCCTATAGAGGGGAAGTATCACCTCCCTGGACCTATTTGTCATGCATCTGCTGATGCACGATAAAGTGCCATTGGCTTTTCTGATGGCTTCGTCACACTGCCGGTTCATGTTCATCTTGGAGTCCACTAGGACTCTAAGATCCCTTTCCACCTCTGTGCCACCCAGCAGGTCATTCCCTAGGCAGTAGGTAGGCTGGACATTTTTCCTCCCTAGGTGCAGCACTTTGCATTTCTCCTTGTTGAACTGCATCCTGTTGTTTTCAGCCCACTTGTCCAACCTATCCAGGTCTGCCTGCAGCTGTTCCCTGCCCTCCGGCTTGTCCACTTCTCCCCATAGCTTTGTGTCATCTGCAAACTTGGACAGAGTACATTTCACTCCCTCGTCCAAGTCGCTGATGAAGACATTAAAGAGTATCGGTCCAAGGACCGAACCCTGCGGGACCCCACTGCCCACACCCTTCCAGGTCGAGACCGACCCATCTACCACGACTCTTTGGGTGCGACCCTCTAGCCAATTCGCCACCCACCGGACTGTGCAGTCATCCACATCACAGCCTCTTAACTTGTTCACCAGTATGGGGTGGGATACCGTATCGAAGGCCTTCCTGAAGTCTAAGTATACGACATCCACCCCTCCTCCTGTGTCCAGGCATTTCGTAACCTGGTCATAGAAAGAGACTAGGTTGGTCAGGCACGATCTGCCCACCACAAACCCATGCTGGTTCCCCTCAGCATAATTTGCCCTGCCGGGCGCTCACAAATGTGAGCCTTGATAATTTTTTCAAAGACTTTACCAAGGATGGAGGTGAGACTGACCGGCCTATAGTTGCCCGGGTCCTCCTTCCTCCCCTTTTTGAAAATGGGGACCAAGTTAGCCCTTTTCCAGTCCTCCGGGACTTGGCCCGTGCGCCACGAGCGTTCGAATATTCCCGCCAGTGGCTCTGCACTCAAGAGTAAACATAGTCCAAATTTCTCCCACAGCCCAATTTTTTATTAATAATTTTATGGTTTCAGTCAAACAGAGTTATCACATGATGGTGGGAGAATTGATCTTTTTTCTTGGTGCTTATTTGGCTCCCATCATTAAAATATCTGAACTCTGGTTTGGTGACTAATGATATGGCTAGATTTCTGTCTGACAACAGAATGATATGGGACAGAATTTCTGGGTCAGTCCCTAATGGAATGGGACTTTTATTGATTGCAGCAGCTCTTTGAATATTCAGTAGCATTAAGGGAAACCACTGAAACCAAGCCACAATGTTAAGGTGAGTTACTACTAGAGCTGTTAGGAGGGCACCATTTCCATTTCACAAAGGATTTCAAGATTTAAAAATTTGGTTATATATCAAAGCACACCAACAACCCTCTCCCCAACTCCTGAGATCTTTTTTCAATACTCTTTGAAGAAGAATTATTAAAAAAAAAAATGAATTAATTGAAATACTTCATTTTGTCAAAAACAGAATGTTTCATTTTGACATTATTTAAAATGAATAATATAAACTAAAAAAGGAAAAAAAAAACATTTGTAACAGAAAACCAAAGTGTTTTGTTTGAGAAACTTTGATAAAAAACATTTTGTTTTCTTTCTTCCTGTATAAAATCAACACAGTGTCAAGAACTATTTTGGTTAGAATGGAAAATAGTTCTATCAAATTTTTTTTTCTAGACACATGTTTTTGCTGCCACAGAAGGGGCCAGTGCAGATTAACACCTTATGTAGCACATGAATGAAATAAAATGTAAGTGTATCATTCATGCAGGCTAATGTTCAGTGTTTGCCAAATTTTAGACATTTTTTTCTCTCAATAATGTAAGTGCTTCTGCATAAAAGCTGCCAGACAAACCCTAATGAGTGCAGCTGTTGGTTCAAAATACCAGTTACTGACACGACTCTGATAATGATGATAGCCCCAAATCATTTAGTAGCAGATTAATAAATAAAATTGCTGAAATAACAGAAGTGTCTGAATCAAAATCTAGATCCAAATCCACTCCTCCGCTCCCAAGTTTTAAAAGGAGTTTCAAAATTTTTTGGTTAATTATGCACCTCATGCTTGTCACTAAATTCAGCATTTTGAACAGAAACTGTTGGAAGTGCCTTTATTTTGTTTTCAGCTGTTAATTAGTTTAATTTACCTTGGTGATGGCAAGGAGGGAATGTTAGTAAGCAAGAGTTTACTAGGAATTATGTATCATTATAACTGTCTGTCAAGCATAGGTCTATATGCAGCAGCCAGCTTTCCTACAAAATACTATTTGCTTTAGACACAGCTAATTTTATAAGTATTCTCCAAGAAACAGGTTAACTTAAGCAGATAAAACTGAAAACATGTTTGTGTTCTTGTTTGAGTACTTGTCTATGGGAATGATACATTTTATCAATCTGGTGGCATTAGAATAGTAATGAAGTAATCAGAAAGGGGGAAAAAACAGTCCCTGATTTTTAAAAGTGTAATCCTTCAAAATATATTTTACCAACTGAGCCAGTGTGTGCCCCAAGGCATAAAATGGCTGCAGGCTTTCATACCCTGCAGTTAGGGGCTGCCAGGGAGCAGCTCAGACCAGCAGTGGGGAGAGAGGCAGCAGGCAGGAGCCCTGGGGCTGGGTTCTGGCTGGCCACTTAGCATGATGCAGGTATCAAATTTATGCTTCAGTTGGTGTAATTCACCATATTTACTGCATAGCACGAATGAGCACCATGGTCCCTGCTCATCCACGCATGGACGACCTCCAATCTGAGGCCAGGCAGCACAGGGCTTCTCGAGCAAACATCTTATCTCTCAAATGTTGCAAACTCTCAGAAAAGCCTTCTGTCTTGCCTCTGCAGGGCTGATATCTGTATGCAGGGGAGAGGCAGCAGGGGCCCACAGGATCGCTGCCACAACCTTGTCACCACCCGCCACTGGAGCTGCCTGGAGGCACCACCTACATCAGCGGTGCAGCCAGGATGGGACCTGCCTGCCTCCAGCAGCTGGTGGTTGTGGTGGAGGGCTGGGTGGTGGACCAGTGGACATTGCGGATAGAGGACCTCACCCACAAGGCCACCTGGGAGGCACAGCTAGGGGCATACCAGGGGAGGCTGTGCCCATGCCAGCCCCATAACTGGACCCCTGCCTTGGCCCCACACGGCCCCTGGGTCCTGCCCACTGCCCCACAACAGCCCCTGCCAGTGCCCTGGAGCAGGTTCAGCAGTGCCTGTCAGCTGCAGGCATCCCTGGGCTTTGTCATGGCTCTCAGACCTGCAGGGGAGTTGTTTAAAGCCAGGGTGCTGGCCACCTGCCACTGGGCTTTCTGTCCTGGGAAGTCCTACTCCTCAGCCCCTCACAGCTCAACTCTGGGACAGAGTCCAAGAGATGACTGCTGTTGGGTTCAGTTTGGGACGGGTTTTTACTGAGGGTGGGTAGGTGAATGTGGAGAGGGGCACTGTTGGAGAGGGAGAGTGGGGAGGGGTCTGTTTTTCTTGAGGGGGGAGGGATGGGTGTGGCTTTTGTATAGAAAATAAAGTTTTTACAGTTTCACCTGTGTGCATGTCTAGGAGTGGTGCTTGGGGTGAGCAGGGCATTGGTGGTGTGCGATTAGTGGGGCAGACAGGCTGGAGCAGGGAGTGGAGGAGGAGCTGGTGGGTGCAAGAGGATGTCCAGAGGCTTGGGCAGGCCTGGGCAGTACCATGGCCAGCAGCAGCACAGGATACTGGTCAGGGGATAGGCTGGAGCAGCAGGGTGCTGGGCGCCACTGTAAGGGGCAGGGGCAGGGGCAGGGCAAAGAAGCAGGGTGGGCAGGGAGGGAACTGCCGTAACTTACTGTGCTGTAAATTTAAGCTGGTGTAAATGCACATGTTGCGCACTGTGAAAGTGAAATAGGTATATCCACATTTGAAATGAATTTTTACCCCAATCATACAAAGACTTTGGCACTTTCTGAACTTTATGCAGAATGTAAAAAGTTCTAGTGAAATATAAAACTCTGAGAGTGCATCATTAAGCACATGTAGAATGGACTGGAACCCCAGAATGCATTTGTAAATTTGAACCAGCATGCCGGTTCAAAGGTTTAAACCTTTCAAAACAGCCAGCTCACACAACTGTCTTTAAAGCAAGGAATGAAGGCTTCAAAATTATTCAGATTTATTCATATAGAATACAGCAATGACAGAACAACCTATAAATAACTTATCAACAATGGCATTGAGTGATAAGGCTAGACTGACATTTTTAGGTTTGATATCCATTGCAAAGCATTGTCAGTAGCCTTGTGCAGGTATTCAATGCAACTATTAAAATGATAAATAGGACGTTCCTCCATGATATATACTATAGTTTGGATTTTGCAACACTCACAGTTGGGGTCTTTAATAACATTCCAGAATTTTTTTCAGAATAATCAGAACATAAACCACATTATACTTAACAGAGTGTCTTCCATCAGCTGATTTCTATAAAGTGGTTGAGTATTATCCTCATTTTACCATTGGGGAGTCAGAAATTGAAACATGGCTCTTCACTTCTACTCCTGTGATAACCATTAGCTTGACCATGCCTGCTGGAGAGCTCTTCTTGCATTCTCTTTTTCTCCGTCTCATATGTACTTACCAAAATAATTTATTTTAACAGAGCTAAATGAACTCCCCCCTCCCCAACCATCCTAGTCTGTTTGAATTGACACAATCCATTAGTATAGACAGACTCTGTAAATTGACATAAGTTGCCCTGTTTTTCTTCCTGGAAAAAAAAATGCTAAGGACAAGAATCTTTTTTTCTTGTTCAACTGCTAAAAGAACAGCTCATCTAAAGCACCATAACAACTCTTGTCCTCTCAGCATTTAATGAGAGGCAGCCATTTGAATCATTTCCATCAGCCTGGAGCCTTGATTCCTGAACTTTGCATGTAAGTACTTCATTGGATTTTAGTTTCATTATGATGGAGATGTCACCGTGGCTGATTCTGCCTGCAGCTGAAGATATTGAAGGGGAACAAAAATCCATAAGTACAAAGGAGAGGCGCAATTAAATTACTAGTTTCTGGAAAATAGATGGTTGTGGAGACCTCTAAACATTCTGAAAAGAGAAAATATTTTTTAACAGTTTAATTAAACACAAAACCATCTACCCTTTGTCCTCATTAAAGGGCCCTGTTATAACACTTCACTTGATATAAGACTCCTCTAATTTAGCTACCAGCTGCTATAGATGAAACTTCATTATGATCATATCATTGGATGCATGCTGAAAGATTTTGCCTTCCTCTGACGCATCAGGTACTGGCCTTTGCTGGAGGCAGAATACCAGATTAGATTAATCAATAGTCTGATCCAATACAGCAGTTCTTACATTCCAGTCACCTTCATGATAATCTCTTTATAGCACTGAAAACGCTTAGTCCCATAATCATTAAAAGTAGAATCATATCTAAGGAACCTATTCCTTTTATTTAGTGCAGTGTTTAGGTGACATTTTGGTAATATAATGAAAAAAATCCTCACTTGTGTGCTCTATATTTGCAGTTTTAATATAATAAATTATAATTTTATAAATATATATTCAATATTCTTTTTTTTTGTAGTTCTGTAAAACTATAAACAAGAGTGGGCTATGGTAAAATTAACTACTGCTTTCAAAAGCCAAGAGATATGTCACCACAATCTAATTTAGGTTTTAGGTGATGCAGAGGTTTTGTGATGACCTTCTATACCTGCATGAATTTCACACTTAGTTCATACTTGGACAAACACTCCAGTTGAGGGCTAACTAATTTTACTATGAGTTTTGCTTAGAGGGAGTGAAATAAAAACTGAAAAAGGCCTTGAGGATGTGGTTTAAAATAGGCCTGTTGAACAGCAGTGGTCACATTATTACAAGTATGATTATAACACACTACTTGCTAGAGAAGATACCTACCTTATGTTTGAATCCAACTGATGTCATCTGGGCAACTTGCAGAAGAAATAGGTACTAACGAGGGCTGTGTGAAATGGCACCATTCTGTTTCACCTTGAGTTTTGAGGAAACAGTGTTTTGTGTTGAATTTAATTTCGATTCGAAACAGCTGTTCTGTTTTGCTTCGTCGAAATGGTAAGGCTATTTTGACATTTCGCTAGATCGGCCAGGGATGGGAAGTCAGCCCAGCTGGGCTGACTTCCCATCCCAGCACTAGATTGGGCAGGGGGAGGGAAGTCAGCCCAGGCAGGGATGGGGAATCTCTGCTCCCTGCCCGATTTAGTGCTGTGGATGGGAAGTCAGTCCAACTGGGCTGACTTCCCACCCCCAGCCTGATCTGGTGCTGGGGAGGACACTGAGCCATCAGGCTCAGTTCCTTTCCCCAGCCTGATTGCAGCCCTGAGGAGGGGAACTGAGCCTGGGCTCAGTTCCCTTCCCCAGTTATCGACTTCCTGCAGCCCGACAGGGAAAGCCAGGGCTGAGTTCCCGGCTGCTGCTGGGAGCACAGCCCTGGTTCTCCCCTGTCTCTCACCACCTCACTGCTGGCTGCTTTGAAACTCAAAACATTTTGAAACTTTCAAAACATTTCGACTAGCCTCATTTTGTTTCAAGGCTGTTTTGAAGCCCTTCATTTCAATTTGATGACACTGTTTTGAGCTCGAAATCAGTCAAAACAGTGTCAAATCGAAACAGCCGGAGAAATTTCGCACAGCCCTAGTACTAACTCTAAGTTTGGGCAGTAGAGACAAGTCTTTAGATAAAAGTTTTCTTTAAAGAGATTGGTGAAGGGAATGTTAATGATTGTGGCACACACCATAAAGTACAAGACAGAATTCTTAAGCAACTAGAAAAGCAGCAATGGCTTCTTGTTAGGTATGACTATGGCATAAAAAATGGCATATAAATGTTTATTTTTAAAATACTGTTCCACTCCCCAACCTAGGTATACCATGTTATAGACAGAACTAGTGTCAATAATAGCTCAGGTTGTCTCCACTATAAGACCCTATTCCCAATTATTTATAACTTCACCCATTTGGCTGAAGTTTTCCATACTAGGTATCTGCTTCAGGTGGAAGTTTTTAGCAAGTTTCAACAAAAAATGCTTCATCTGTTTCTCAAAACAAGGGAAATCATTTGTTTCAGCCATGTTAAAGATTAGAACAATTGTTTTACTGAAAAGCCCTCATGTGTTCATGTTTTGTAGCACCTCAGCAAGTAAGTGAAAGAGGATATCTCTGGTGTTAGGGATATGGCTTTTACAATCCCTGTGAAAGTTAAGCCAAATCTGTGCAAGTTACAAGTGCCTGAATATCTGCATTCATACATGTTCAGTAGGGATTTCTTAGAGTTTGAAAGCTAAATTCTTTAGAGATCTTATCTGTAATAAACATACTTCAGCCCAGGGCTGCAGGATCTGAAGACTTGTTCCTTCTGACAGTCAAAGTTGTTCCTGCAGGCTCAGAACAGTCTTACTTCTAACTCTCCAGCTCTTCCATGTCTTTAAAGTCTCTCCTGCAGGGACCCAGGAAGCAGTGAGAAGGGGAAAGCAGCCTAGCATGTAAGGGTTAGGAGGTGAGACTGAGGGATGGGGAGTGAGGAACATTTGAATAAGGGTCTTGGGATTTAGAGATTGGAAAGATTGGAACCAGAGGGTTGGCCTGAAGAGGGAGAGGGTGGACTTGTGGGGAAACAAGGACCACCAGTGTACATTCCCTTCTGTTGTCAGGAAATAGTCATAAAACCCACTGCCACCTCATCTCCTCCTAGTTCCTGGTCTACCTTGGAGGATGACAACCAACTCCTGGTATGAGTTACTTAGCTGAAGTGGCAGAGATCATGTTCCTTAGATCTAAAGATTCTAAATAAGTTCTAAACAGTAGAACCTAGGTTTGTTTATTGTTTTCAAAGGAGAATTATATTAAAACATGCACTAAAATAACATTATGGTTACAAAATCAAGCCCTTATAGAATTAGAGTTGTTTGCTTGTGCAAACTCAATTTAGCCCCCTTATACATATGCATTATGATCAATCTTTAATTATGTTCTCACAACCTATTTTCAGACCGTATCATTCAGGACACAGGATGAATGGTACTTAGGTATTAAGGTAAGGTTGTTTATGGAATGAGGTTGTTGTAGGACCCTACCTTGTTTGTTGAAAAAGTTGGAAAGTATGTAGTGAATGAAAGAGGAAAAGAAAGATGATCTCATATTTTGGATAGCTGAACTTGGAAACGTGATTCTACCACTTCTTCCACAAAGTCCTATGTGAAGCCAGCTTAAACACCCAAGACAATTTTTCAGGAGGCAGCTATTAATTGTGTTTGTCATTTTCTGAGTACTTAACTTGGCATCTATTTTGCATAACTGAGCACTTACAACTGCAAAAGAAGTCAACCAGAACTATGCTCTGAATAAAAATATACTTTAAAATGTGAAATTCCTTGAGGAAAGAAAAAAACAGATCTCAAATTAATTTATACTTTTTTTTTATTAATGTCTCTAGCCTCTGTGTCCCATCTGTAAAATGGGAATAATAAATAACCCTTGATCTCATGGGGTGCTGTCACATAAATTCATTAACAGCTGTGAAACACAGATTCTTCAGTGATATATGCTGTAGAAATCAGCCCCAGCTTTAAAAAATAGGTTGTATTCAAGGCATCAGGGATGATGGGATTGAATACCATGCAGTAAGGCAAGAGGCCACATATTTAATGGCAAGGATTGAAAAAAATATGGAATGGCTGCTAAGTAAGCAAATACCATTCATTATGTGCACTGAATGAGCAGGAGTCTTGTGAAAAAATAACATGTAATCATGTAATTAAAGACTGTGTCATAATTCATACACACAAGGGGCCAAATTAAAGTTGCACAGATGATTTTAATTTTGGCATTTCCTAACTTTTAAGTGCTCCTCTAGGCAATCTTAATAATGTTCTACTAGTTTAGGGTTCTTTTTATATTTAAAATATTTAAAGGAGGGAAACAAACCTCTCTTAATGCCAATCTAGATTTTGCAGTTTATAACAAAATAAACTCACTGTAGACTGCTGAATAATTCTGGATGTTGACAGTTTGACAATATAAAGCTAATTCTTAGTACATTTTCTCACAAGCAGTTTTCAAAGTCATAAAGGAGTTATCTTCATTTTCTTAAAGCACTTTCTACAAGCCACTGAGAAAAAGCAAAACAAATTAAAAGAATGAACCTGACAATTTTCCCATTTATTAAAGTCCATTTATGTGCCCTGCATATAGCTAGTTTGTTTCCAACTACTAGTGGAAATTCAGCTGAGAGAGATATGGAAAGCAAAATCATCATCTTAAATATAGTAAATGCAAATCCACATGCAGTCCTTATGGTGGTACAAAGTGCTTCACTTATACAAACTTTAGGTCACTAAATATTATGGGTAAGTATTGAAGCAAATCCCGCATCACATATATTATGTAGTTTTACTTCAATGGGTCTTAAATAAACATAATTAGAAGGCATGTCAACTGTTTATTGTGGCAGACTGAGGCAGCACTTTCTGATATTTTACCATGTACAATGAACAACATCCTCAGATGGTGTAAGTCAACTGGGCCTGTGTATCACACCTACTCAGGACACATTGACTCAGCACAACAGTTATGGGAGTTACCCAGTGAAGTAGATCAGCTGTGCTGGGACACATCCCAGTACAGCTGATCCTGCTCCAAGGACCACATTTATTTATAGCCTAACAGAATACTTGGAAGCAAATACTTTTTACTTGAGGGTAATTCTATAGCCATACCTTCTACACAGCATTCATGGGATCAGTCACATGCTGAAAATGAATTTAAGGCTTATGAACATTGATGCTGACACTGAAAAAGAATTGCTCAAAAGGTAAAGACTCAGGTAGGCTCCAAATAAGGATAATTCAAACAAAATCACTGAAAGCTCAATAAGAATACTCTTCAATCCTGTTTTAAAGGGGTCAAGGTGATAGGGGGTCTTCTCCCTACCTCAGCTTTCCCTTTCCCCATTTTAACTAAAACAGGACCTCAGCTCAGTAACATATTCAAGCGTGTTCCTGGCTTATCACATAAAACTGGTCCTGATGAAGCCAATAAAGCTATTTTCCTCAAGTAAGTCAATGCACTTAAGTTTCTTGCTAAGTCAGGATGTCCATCACAAACACAGAACCAAATTCTCTATGCTAATGGTAGGTTTGAAAATCAAATAATGGTAAATTTGATAAATAGAAAACACTTATTGCTCAACTAACAGCATGTATAAACAACCCTGTAATACTCTACAGTCCTTGTCCCAGCTTTCCCCACCATCCTCTCCTGATTTCTGTATTTTTCAATTGTATCATGCCTTTGTAGCACATCTTCAGCTGGTGTTGAGTGGTGTTGCTCCACTTGTAGCAGTGAGACTTAATCACATGCTTAAAGCACTTAGCTGGGTTGGGAGTTTGGAATATGTGCCATGCTTTTTAAGTGAATATACAGTATTTACATTCAATTGACCATGGACTGAATTTGGTCCCTGAGGCTTTTGAAATAATTTTGTTAACATACGTGGAAAAATGTACATCCTTGCCAAAAGATATTAATGTGCTTAAGACAGAAATAGAAATATGGAGTTCCAGAATGTTTCTAGGAAACATTTGCACCCTGCTGTAAACACCTATATGTATATGGATTATGATAAATTATGTTTTTACCTTAATAAATTAGAAAAATCTATAGCATGTTATCATTCATTACTGAAAATTGCATCCTGGTGCTTTATGTTATAGAAATATTGAATAAATAGGCATTTTACAAGTTATAGATCAAAATTCAAATAACAAGTATATACACATATACAGGCTACTTGCTGACAGTGTACAGTATTTTACCAACCTGATGTCATAATGCATATAGATAATGCACATGATACATATTCTGGGTTTTTTTGTTGTTGTTTTTTTTTTATTAGAGTGTATCGACATTAATATTGAGGAGAATTATATAACCTGTTCATAGTTTATCTGTTCTTAAGCTGCAATTATGAACTGGCTTTGAGTATTTTTAAAGTAAGAGGTATTGTATGCTATCAAGCTTTACTAGGATATAAAATGCTTCATTAAGCATTGTCTAACATACCTCAGACAAAATGCAGGCTAAAAGATGTGGTACTCTGAATTTTATTGTATATTCCCCAAAGATCATATGATTCCTACTGATTAATTTCCATACTTGAATGTAAGCAGAAACTGAAGTTCTATGGTTGACTTTGGAACAGAAGACATTGGAAATAATTGCAGGACAGGGGTATTATTCTGACCTGCTCAGGCAGATTCATGCAAATACTTAGAGCCTCATTAACTTAAATTGGGATCCAGGTGGGAACAAGGTTCTGTCCAAGCAGATCAGATTATAGGACAGGAGCCATAAATATGGCTGAACAGGATAGTGCCATTACTTCTGGGTAAGACCATATAAGAGTTTTTGGGGGAGTAAGAATGCAGCTAAATGAAAAAAAATAAAAGGGTTAAAAGTAGTTTCAGAAGCCATATCTGCTTGCCTGGGAGCTTCTGGCCAATGCTGAGGTTTCACAATTGCATTTTCAGCAGGGTTTTTGTTTGTTTTCTGTGTGGGTATGTGAGATTCACATTAAAAACAGAGAAAACTAATTGTACACTGTACAAGAGCAGCAGTACAACTTATTAGATATAAAGTGGTGTCCAGATGCATAAAGTGAAACTGACAAGAAATTATTTTTCCTCTCATCATTCAGTTAGCTGCAGGTGATATTTGTAATGAGAATAGGTAAGCAATTTCAGGCGCAAACACAACTTCAAATTTCTCTATTGGGGCTTTTTATGTCTCAGTCATCAACACAGCACTTGAGTTGGCAGGGTCCATTTTAAAGGCTTATTGAATGTATCCTGCTCTCATTATTAAGTGGTATGGAGCAGTGTTTTCTAGCACCAGGTGCAGTAAAATGTGAAAATTGGTCTTTAAGTAAAAAGAACATATCAAAAAGCTGTAAGATGAAGGAAGATGAGAATGGAACAAGTGTTCAAATGTTGATCATCAGATTCCAGGCTCCATCTGAGGGTACTGAAGGCACTGGCTGACGTCATTGCACAGCCACTGGTGGGAATATTTGAACACTCGTGGCACACGGGCCAGGTCCCGGAGGACTGGAAAAGGGCCAGTGTGGTCCCCATTTTCAAGAAGGGGAGGAAGGAGGACCCAGGCAACTATAGGCCAGTCAGTCTCACCTCCATCCTAGGCAAAGTCTTCAAAAAAATTATCAAGGCTCACATTTGCGAGAGCCCGGCAGGACAAATTACACTGAGGGGGAACCAGCACGGGTTCGTAGCAGGTAGATCATGCCTGACTAATCTAGTCTCTTTTTATGACCAGGTTACGAAACGCCTGGACGCAGGAGGAGGGGTGGATGTCGTATATTTAGACTTCAGGAAGGCCTTCGATACAGTATCCCACACCATACTGGTAAACAAGTTAAGAGGCTGTGACTTGGATGACTACACAGTCTGGTGGGTGGTGAATCGGCTAGAGGGTCGCACCCATAGAGTCATAGCGGATGGGTCGGTATCGACCTGGAAGGGTGTGGGCAGTGGGGTCCCGCAGGGCTCGGTCCTTGGACCGATAATCTTCAATATCTTCATCAGCGACTTGGACGAGGGAGTGAAGTGTACTCTGTCCAAGTTTGCGGATGACACAAAACTATGGGGAGAAGTGGACATGCTGGAGGGCAGGGAACAACTACAAGCAGACCTGGACAGGTTGGACATGTGGGCGGAAAACAACAGAATGCAATTCAACAAGGAGAAATGCAAAGTGCTGCACCTAGGGAGGAAAAATGTCCAGCCTACCTACTGCCTAGGGAATGACCTGCTGGGTGGCACGGAAGAGGAAAGGGATCTTGGAGTCCTAGTGGACTCCAAGATGAACATGAGTCGGCAGTGTGACGAAGCCATCAGAAAAGCTAATGGCACTTTATCATGCATCAGCAGATGCATGACGAACAGATCCAAGGAGGTGATACTTCCCCTCTATCGGGTGTTGGTCAGACTGCAGTTGGAATATTGCGTGCAATTTTGGGCGCCGCACTTCAAGAGGGATGCGGATAACCTGGAGAGGGTCCAGAGAAGGGCCACTCGTATGGTTAAGGGCTTGCAGGCCAAGCCCTATGAGGAGAGACTGGGGCACCTGGACCTCTTGAGCCTCCGCAAGAGAAGGTTGAGAGGCGACCTTGTGGCTGCCTATATGTTCCTCATGGGGACACAGAAGGGAATTGGTGAGGTTTTCTTCACCAAGGAGCCCCCGGGGGTTACAAGAAATAATGGCCACAAGCTAGCAGAGAGCAGATTTAGATTGGACATTAGGA
The DNA here is from genome assembly GCF_030867095.1 of Alligator mississippiensis. NCBI lineage: Eukaryota > Metazoa > Chordata > Crocodylia > Alligatoridae > Alligator > Alligator mississippiensis. The sequence continues at coordinate 47,289,003 of NC_081826.1, forward strand.
AGAACTTCTTCACAGTTAGAGTGGCCAAGGTCTGGAACGGGCTCCCAAGGGAGGTGGTGCTCTCCCCTACCCTGGGGGTCTTCAAGAGGAGGTTAGATAGGCATCTAGCTGGGGTCATCTGAACCCAGCACACTTTCCTGCCTATGCAGGGGGTCAGACTCGATGATCTATTGAGGTCCCTTCTGACCCTAGCATCTATGAATCTATGAATCTGTATATCAGACATGCTATTTCAGATATTTATGTTCTACTGCATGTGATTGAACTGTGGTAGTATCTTCCTTTCAGTCTGTAAAAGTGATCAATTCATGTTCAGTATAGGCTAGATTCTGACACCCCTGATCTTCAAGTTGAAATTGGAAGAGGGTTGTCAGAAGAGGGAATGCAGCAGTTGAGTGTCCTGTATATACATACTGTGCACACATTATTTAAGTCCTCTAGAACTAGCAAGACATGTGAACCTTCCCTGATCCTTTAGTCCATGCATTTATCTCTTTTCCTTGTTCTCTGTTTTTTCCTTTATTGAAGGAAAGAATTGTAAACCCCAGTGTGTGGGCACAAAGACTAGCACAGAGCCCTCTAGCCTGAAGTATTTGGATGCTAATAGAGAGAGTAAAGAACAATTCCTAATGATAAATACAAGGCTGAAGGGGAGTTAAAAGTACACACAAAATTTGTTTGTTCAAAAACAAAGTTAGGGAGGCAGGTGGATGGAAATTGACTTATCAGGTCTCTGCAGAACACAGCATACATTTTTGTTAAATGCCAAAAATTTAAAAGTTAACTGTTGAAAACTGGAGGGCAATTAGCATTAGAACAATGGTTAATAGCATGATGTTACTTGACTAATTCAGAGCATATATCATTACATAGTGATGACTTTTAAGATATATAGTTTTGCTTCCTAAAATTACAAGAAAGAATTCTTAGTAAAGATTTGACCCAACACACTCTGACCTGCCTGACTATGCAAGTGAACTCAGAATGAGCTTATTGTTTTTCATAGACTGAATTCAGGAATTTCCTGTTACCCAAAACAGCAGGGCTGTGCAAAACAGCACCATTTCATTTTGACTTCCATTTCACCATTTTGAAGGGATAGTGTTTCGATTCACTGTTTTGAAGCACTGTTCTGTTTCATTTCATTGAAACTGTTTTGCTGTTTTGATGCTGTTTTGGCATGTGTTGACGTTTCACCCATAGGCTATAGTGGGCAATCATGAAAATGCATATAACTTTGTCATTTCTTTCCTGATTTGGATGAAAACAGCAGAGGCCATGATACCCCCTAGGTCCCTGTGCCAGTGCCAGCTCCGCCCTGTGGGTGCCTTCTCTTCTCACCTGCCACCATGTCTTGTTGGAAAAGATAATATATAGGGAGGCTGCCCTTCAGCTTCAGATCAGACATGGTCCTAATGGACTCCACTAAACCCTGTAGGTTCTTGGGCCCCTTGCTGGACCCACTATAAGTAGGTGCCTCAAGGGGACACCCTAAGCCTTATGTGCTAGATGCGTGGCTCCAACCATCCCTTACCATGCCCCATGCCTCACAGATAGTATATTGCGATCATCCCTGTAATAAGGTCTCAGTCTCACTCTACCTTCTATTGTTGCTGGGCTCTCTATGCCCCTGTTGCTGTACCCTCACTGGTGCTGGGGCTTCTACACAACATGGTAGCATGCCCCAATGAGGCCTCTTCCTCCCCTGCAGTCCCACCACTTTAAATAACAACAGGTAAGTAAGCAGCACAGTAGCACTAGCATCTCAGGCAGCCAAGCTGTCACAGAGCCTTTCTTTCCTTTCCTGCAGGAGCTTCTTCTCCAGCAGCTTCCAGAGAAGTCTCCCTGCCAGCCTCTGCCCTGGGGCTTAGATATGCGCAGGGCCCTGGGTACTTCCAGTCAGCTGACTGGGGGCAGGTGCTAGGGGTGTAGGTTGTAGTCATGTTGGTCTAAGGACATGGCAGACAAGGCTTTTTGGGATTATCTGATATCTTTTAGTAGACCAACTGAATAGTTGGAGAAATATATCTTAGCAATCTTTTGGGTTGAAAAAACCTTTGTCAGGCTGAGGAAGCACCTGCAATTGGTGTGTGTGCTCTTCCTGGATGGAAGGAATAGTAAAGAAGCCAGAGGCTGTCAGGCAATGCAGGCAAGAAAGCCAGTCAGTGAAAATGGAAATGGAGGCATCAGGGGGTGAGGGACAGGCTGGGGTAGGGGGGAAGGGAGATGTAGCAGGTAAAAGTGGACAGGTACCTGGGGAGCCAGATGTCAGGCAGGTTGTATTGTGTCAGAATTCCAATGTCTATACTGAGTCCATGAGTTTCTGTACCTAGGAGGTTGATGAAATGCAGTTCATAGGCTTGTCTGTGAAAAGTGGTTTGTAAATGTAAACAAGTACTGAACCTCACTAACTTCATCACCAGAAGCCAACTTCCTACAGCCCAAAACACACGTAATAGATTCAGACCATGCCATGACAGGACATGCAAAACCTGCCAACAATATCTCCAGTATGGAGATATCTTCACAATACATATGGAAGATGGAATACACGTAGGAGACACCTAGCAACAACTACGCAACAGAATGAGTGCACACTAAAAATCTATCACAGACAAGAACACTTAACTACCTGTCTCCATTCTCTCAGGCCTGATCCTCAAAAGGGAATTTACAAACCACTTTTCACAGACAAGCCTATGAATTTTTCTTCATCAGCCTCCTGGATAAAGAAACTCATGGACTCAATATAGACAGTGGAATTCTGATACACTATAACCTGCCGGACATGTGACTCCCCATGTACTTCTCCACTTTTACCTGCTATATATCCCCCCCCTCCCCCCCCCCAGCTGGTCCATCACCCCCTGATGCCTCCCTTTACATTTTCACTGCCTGGCTTTCTTACTTGCATTGCTTTCCAGCCTCTGGCTTCTTCACTATTCCTTCCATCCAGGAACAGCACATACAGAAAATGCAGGTGCTTCCTCAGCCTGATGAAGGGTTTTTCATCCCGAAAGCTGGCATTACAGACAGCTAAACTGAGCTCACCTGGAGCCTCCCAACTCCACTTTGACAAGGCCTGTCAAAGTTGTGGCATGTCTGGGCTTTCCCCAGCCAGGACTGTGCATGTGTGTGGTAGCTGGAGGTTATAAGGCACCCCCTACCTGCCTTTCACCAGGGAGATCCTTGGTCCTGGCATTTCTTGGAGGGCTGCCACACCACTAGCAGTCCCACCAGGTCTCCCTACCTGCCAGCAGTGTGCAGTTTTAGTGGTCATGCCCAGGACCTGGGTCCTCCTCCTTCCCCATAGCCCCAGCCCATACCTCCAAGCTCATCCTTAGATTCATAGATGCTAGGGTGGGAAGGGAACTCAATAGATCATTGAGTCTGACCCCCTGCATAGGCACGAAAGAGTGCTGGGTCTAGATGACCCCAGCTAGATGCCTATCTAACCTCCTCTTGAAGACCCCCAGGTTAGGGGGCACCCACCTTCCTTGGGAGCCTGTTCCAGACCTTGGCCACTCTAACTGTGAAGAATTTCTTCCTAATGTCCAGTCTAAATCTGCTCTCTGCTAGCTTGTGGCCATTATTTCTTGTAACCCCCGGGGGCTCCTTGGTGAAGAAAACCTCACCAATTCCCTTCTGTGCCCCCATGATGAACTTATAGGCAGCCACAAGGTCTCCTCTCAGCCTTCTCTTGCGGAGGCTGAAGTGGTCCAGGTGCCCCAATCTCTCCTCATAGGGCTTGGCCTGCAAGCCCTTAACCATATGAGTGGCCCTTCTCTGGACCCTCTCCAGGTTATTCGCATCTCTCTTGAAGTGCGGCGCCCAAAACTGAACGCAGCATTCCAACCAGTGCCCGATAGAGGGGAAGTATCACCTCCTTGGTTCTGTTCGTCATGCATCTGCTGATGCACGGTAAAGTGCCATTGGCTTTTCTAATGGCTTCGTCACACTGCCGACTCATGTTCATCTTGGAGTCCACTAGGACTCCAAGATCCTTTTCCGCTTCCTTTCCATCCAGCAGGTCATTTCCTAGGCAGTAGGTATGCTGGACATTTTTCCTCCCTAGGTGCAGCACTTTGCATTTCTCCTTGTTGAATTGCATTCTGTTGTTTTCTGCCCATTTGTCCAACCTGTTCAGGTCTGCTTGCAGCTGTTCCCTGCCCTCCAGTGTGTCCACTTCTCCCCATAGTTTTGTGTCATCCGCAAACTTGGACAGAGTACACTTCACTCCCTCGTCCAAGTCGCTGATGAAGACATTGAAGATTATCAGTCCTAGGACTGAGCCCTGCGGAACCCCACTGCCCACACCCTTCCAGGTTGATACCAACCCATCCACTAGGACTCTCTGGGTGCGACCCTCTAGCCAATTCGCCACCTACCGGACTGTGTAGTCATCCAAGTCACAGCCTCTTAACTTGTTTACCAGTATGGTGTGGGATACCGTATCGAAGGCCTTCCTGAAGTCTAAGCATACGACATGAACCCCTCCTCCTGCGTCCAGGTGTTTTGTAACCTGGTCATAAAAAGAGACTAGATTAGTCAGGCATGATCTACCTGCTACGAACCCATGCTGGTTTCCCCTCAGCATAATTTGTCCTGCCGGGCTCTAGCAAATGTGAGCCTCAATAATTTTTTCAAAGACTTTGCCATGGATGGAGGTGAGACTGACTGGCCTATAGTTGCCTGGGTCCTCCTTCCTCCCCTTCTTGAAAATGGGGACCACATTGGCCCTTTTCCAGTCCTCCGGGACCTGGGCCGTGCGCCATGACTGTTCAAATATTCCCGCCAGTGGCTGTGCAATGACGTCAGCCAGTGCCTTCAGTACCCTCGGATGGAGCTCATCTGGGCCTGCCGACTTAAACGCATCCAATTCCTCCAAGTGACTCTGCACCATCTCAGGGTCTACACATGGTAGTCTGGTGCCCTGCTGCTGCCTCTCTACAATCCCAGTGAGAGCCTTGTCTTGCCCCTCGCTTAGGAACACTGAGGCAAAGAACTCATTGAGGAGTTCAGCCTTGTCCCCCCTGTCCATCACCAATTGCTTCTGCCCATTTAGTAGGGCACAGGAACTCGGCAGGGACATGTTCTTACCCTGCTGGCTGGTGATGCAGTGAGTGTCCCCTCCAGCTCTGACAGTGGGGCACTAAATGGTTGTGGAACCCAAGGGTAAAAAAAAAGAAGGAAGTGCGAATGGAGTGAGGAGGGTGGCACTCACTCCATCTGTGCGTGGAACTTAGGGAACCCCAGGAGTGGGAGGTTCACCTCCAGGAACACCAGCTGCTCCACCAAACCAGGATCCAGGGAGGTGCGTTGGGGTGTCACAACATCCCCAGCAATGCTGAACACCCTCTCATTTGGAACACTCATCAGTGGACAGGATAGGTGTTCCCAGGCAACTATGGACAGATCCGGCCACATTTGGCTGAGACTTGTCCAGTAGGCTAAGGGGTTGCACAGCAGTGGCTCCAAGTCCTCAGTGAGATAGGCAGCCACCAAGGCCTGAGTGCTACCTGCCTGATTGTGGGGTTTGGCATCTCTGGACCTCACCGTGGAAGCCACGCCCTTGGTCCACATTGGCAGTGATTGTTTGGAGGAGGAGTCTGGCTGGTGGAAGGCATGCTGACATGGAACAGCCTCCCTGACTCTGTTCACCAGCACCTCTGTCCACTGGTCCAGGGTTTTGCTGCCACATACACTGACACTCCTCTTCACCCTCAGGTCACACATGGTGGCCAGCACATGGACTGTACTGGACTGCAAGGAATCAAGCCATTTCCTGATGCCCTTCTTCAGCCACCTGACCAGTGCCTGCACATCTGGTGACAGCAGCTTGCCCCAGTCAGGCACATTGATCCCCTGGAACATCTCCATTTGGTTCTGAAGTTCTCTCACGATGGGGATCACCTGACTAAGGAGGGCATCACCAGTGCTGAGAGTCTTGGTGGTCTTGAGGAAGGGCTTGAGGACTGCAAGATCTGGGAGATGATAT